>NC_086454.1:274759892-275405392 GCF_028390025.1 Pseudophryne corroboree
TAGCCATCCAGCGACCTCGTGCAAATTTTAGGACTAAAAATAATATTGTGAGGTGTGAGGTGTTCAGAATAGACTGAAAATTAGTGGAAATTATGGTTATTGAATTTAATAATACTTTGGGATCAAAATGACCCCCAAATTCTATGATTTAAGCTGTTTTTTAGGGTTTTTTGAAAAAAAAACCCGAATCCAAAACACACCCGAATCCGACAAAAAAAATTCGGTGAGGTTTTGCCAAAATGCGTTCGAACCCAAAACACGGCCGCGGAACCGAACCCAAAACCAAAACACAAAACCCGAAAAATTTCCGGTGCTCATCACTAATCTCTAGCTGTATACGTAATTCCTGGAGGTAACAAGAGATAACACACGCTATATACTTTATAGGAGAAGCTGGAAAACATCAATACTAACATGGAAAACATCAACTGTGCCCTCCAGAAGATAAAGGAGCATCAGGCAATCATGAACAGCTTTACAAAGGGGATTTGATGACCTATGCAGCTTTTCTCAAAAGGTAGTTACCATGGACCCAGACCTTGTCCCCAAATCTGTCCTCAGGAAGTCGGGCAACAGAGGCTTTACCCACCTGTCTCTGCACTTCCATTCTCCTAGTGAATTAGCCTCTCAGAGCCAGGAGTACAGAAACAAATCTACTTTCGACTAAAAATTTAAATAAGGATATTCTATTGTCAAATTATTGTCCCAACTTTCTATTTCTTTGCTATTTGTTTTTAGGATATGCGTGAATAGAAAGGACATTTGTTTTAGTGAACATACTCATAATACATTTTTGTTTCTAAACATTCATTTGGTTTATATATTAATACTAGGTGCTTCATCGCGCCCTACGGGCGTTCTTCACACCGTCGCAAGGGGCTACGCCCCCTTAACCCTTGCATGCCTTTCTGGGGTTCAATATTTGTATTATATGGAGTATTACCTGCATCCCTTTGTTAGTGGTTAAATATTGCACAATGAAAGGGCATGCGATGGTGAAGGAGGCGCAGCCCCTTGCGATGGAGTGAACAGCACCTGCAGGGCACGATGTACAGAATGTAGCGGGTGCGGGGGGACTGCGGATGGGGGAGGGTGTCTGTAGATGTTGCGGGTGGAGGGGGGCGGAAGCGGGGGACACGGATGGGGAAGGGTCGGGAGGTGCTACGGGTGGGGGAGGGGCAGTGGATTGGGGGCTGCAGATGGGGGAGGGGTCCGGAGGCACTGCAGGTGTGGGAGGGGCAGGGGTGCCACGGGTGGGAGAGGGGCAGGTGTGGGGATGTTGCAGATGGGTGAAGGGTTCCGGAGGTGCTGTGGGATGGGAAGGGGCGGGGGTGCCGGGGGTGGGGTAGGGGTCCACAGGCGCCGTGGGTAGGGGAGGGGCAGGTACGGGTGGTGCGGAGGATGGGGAAGGAGGTCTGGAGGTGCTGCAGGTGGTGGAGGGGCAGGTGCGGGGGGGCCATGGGAGGGGTGGGTGAAGGGGGGACCGTGGATGGAGGAGGGTGTCTGCAGATGCTGCGGGTGGAGGGGGGCAGGTGTGGGGGGAGACATATATGGGGGGTGGATGGTGTAGGGGGTTTGGAGGTGCTGTGGGTGGTGAAGGGGCAGAGGAGTGTGAGCTGTGGATGGTGTAGGGGGTCTGGAGGCACAGCGTGTGGTGGAGGGGTGGAGTGCCGCATGTGGTGGAGGGGAAGGTGCGGAGGTGTGGTGCATTGGGGAGGGATCTGGAGGCGCTGCGGGTACTGTACCTGCCAAAAAGGTAGTTGGAGGGTATGCAGTAACAGGGCCAGGACAGGGGTGACAGGGTTATAAAAGGGGTGACGGGGCCAGGTCAGGGGTGACAGGGTCAGAACAGGGGTGACGGGGCCAGGACAGGGGTGACGGGGCCAGGACAGGGGCGACAGGGCCAGGACAGAAATGACAGGGACAGGATAGGGGTGACAGGGCCAGTATAGGGTTGACAGGACAAGCACAGGGGTGACAGGGCCAGGATAGGGGTAACAGGGCCAGCATAAGGGTGACAGGGCCAGGATAAGGGTGAAAGGGCCAGGCTATGGGTGAAAGGGCCAGGATAAGGGTGACAGGGCAAGGCCAGGGGTGACAGGGACATGACAGAACACAGGGCACGGGAAAGATTGGTATTAGAGACAAAACAGTGGTGACAGACAGATGTGTCTTACCGGAGTCACTGCTGCTGGCTGCTGCTGTTCCACTCCAGCTGTTGGGTTCTGCTGCTGGTGGAGACTTGGCATGGCTGACTCTCTTAGGCTGGAGTCCTGCTTCCTCTGCCCGTCCGCATCCCTCCCCCCCTCCTCAGTCACACACCGCAGACCTCGTGCAGCTGCTGGGCACTGTGGTAAGGGGAGACTGGGAGTGACTGGTTAGCCCCCAGGAGACGCTGCGGCTGGAGGGAGGAGGGGTCATAGCATGCACGCGGCGTGGACCTCGCGGCTGCTGGGCACTGTGGTAAGGGGAGACTGGGAGTGACTGGTTATCTCCCAGGAGACGCTGCGGCTGGAGGAAGGAGGGGGTCGGAGCCTGCAAGCAGCTCAGACTTCTACAACGCTATCCACCGGCTAAAGTGTGTGAAGGAGCTGGGCGCACCTCACTGCGGGTGGCAGCGCTGCAGCTAGCGGTGGGGTTGCCGGGGCTGGAGATAACAGAGGCAGTACGGAACCTGCACAGCGGCAGGTGCCCCACAAAACTGCAGCTAAGAAGCGTGGAGTGTGCCAGAAAGTGACGCTCCTCCACGCCAGAGAGCCCCTGCTGAGTATGCTGATGTGGGGGGTCAAGCACACAGTGAGCCGGTGCCCGTCTGTCTGTACGGCATACCCCCTCACACACCCCCATACCTCCCAACTGTCCCGATTTTCGCGGGACAGTCCCATTTTTAGGGGTCTGTCCCGCTGTCCCACCCGTGAGTCGCAGTGTCCCACGGTGGGGGGGGGGCAGTTGGAAAGCTCCTGTACTCGCTGTTCTGCTTAGCAGAGCAGCGGTGAATAGTGGAGACAGAGGGAGAGGGGGCATCAGGGGGTACGGATTAAGGGGGGGTTCCAGCAGCAGAGCCGGATTAAGGGGGGGGCAGGGGGTACGTACCATTGGCCCCACAGTTTTAGGGGGCCCCTGGCTGGAGTAGCTCTGTCCCATCTCAGAAGCTCCCCCGTCCTGCCAGCAACAGCGGCAGCATTGTGCTACAGTCAGCACACGCTGCTGCGTATTGGCAGGTCTGTGGTGTTGCAGGGAGGCAGCAGTCTCCCTGCTTTCTTCTGCCTGTGCGGGTGTGTAGTAGAGATGAGCGGGTTCGGTTCCCCGGAATCCGAACCCCCCCGAACTTCAGCCTTTTTACACGGGTCCGAGGCAGACTCGAATCTTCCCGCCTTGCTCGGCTAACCCGAGCGCGCCCGAACGTCATCATCCCGCTGTCGGATTCTCGCGAGGCTCGTATTCTATCGCGAGACTCGGATTCTATATAAGGAGCCGCGCGTCGCCGCCATTTTCACACGTGCATTGAGATTGATAGGGAGAGGACGTGGCTGGCATCCTCTCCGTTTAGATAGAGAGTGAGACACTTGATTTACTAGTAATTTAATTTTAGTAATTTTGGGGAGCATTAGGAGTACTCAGAGAGTGCAGAGTTTTGCTGATAGTTATACTAGTGACCACCAGTTTTATTTATTATTTAAAATCCGTTCTCTGCCTGAAAAAAAACGATACACAGTCACATACCATATCTGTGCTCAGCCTCAGTGTGCTGCATGATAATATCATCTATGTATATCTGACTGTGCTGAGTGCTCACTGCTCACACAGCTTAATTGTGGGGGAGAATTGGGAGCAGTTATAGCAGGAGTACATAACAGTGCACACTTTTGCTGCCAGTGTGACTGACCAGTGACCACCAGTATATTGTCTGCCTGAAAAAGTTAAACACTCGTGTGGTGTTTTTTTTTTTTATTCTATAAACGCATTCTGCTGACAGACAGTGTCCAGCAGGTCCGTCATTCATTATATTATAATATATACCTGCAGTAGTGATATATATATATTTTTTATATCATTATCATCCAGTCTATACTAGCAGACGCAGTACGGTAGTCCACGGCTGTAGCTACCTCTGTGTCGGCAGTGCTCGTCCATAATTGTATACCTACCTGTGGTGGTTTTTTTTTCTTCTATCTTCTTCATACTAGTAGTTTAGGAGTCTGCTGCTGACAGTGTCCAGCAGGTCCGTCATTATATAATATATACCTGTCCTGCAGTAGTGATATATATATATTTTTTATATCATTATCATCCAGTCTATACTAGCAGACGCAGTACGGTAGTCCACGGCTGTAGCTACCTCTGTGTCGGCAGTGCTTGTCCATAATTGTATACCTACCTGTGGTGGGTTTTTTTTTCTATCTTCTTCATACTAGTAGTTTAGGAGTCTGCTGCTGACAGTGTCCAGCAGGTCCGTCATTATATAATATATACCTGTCCTGCAGTAGTGATATATATATATTTTTTATATCATTATCATCCAGTCTATACTAGCAGATGCAGTACGGTAGTCCACGGCTGTAGCTACCTCTGTGTCGGCAGTGCTCGTCCATAATTGTATACCTACCTGTGGTGGGGTTTTTTTTTTCTATCTTCTTCATACTAGTAGTTTAGGAGTCTGCTGCTGACAGTGTCCAGCAGGTCCGTCATTATATAATATATACCTGTCCTGCAGTAGTGATATATATATATTCTTTATATCATTATCATCCAGTCTATACTAGCAGACGCAGTACGGTAGTCCACGGCTGTAGCTACCTCTGTGTCGGCAGTGCTCGTCCATAATTGTATACCTACCTGTGGTGGGGTTTTTTTTTTCTATCTTCTTCATACTAGTAGTTTAGGAGTCTGCTGCTGACAGTGTTCAGCAGGTCCGTCATTATATAATATATACCTGTCCTGCAGTAGTGATATATATATATTTTTTATATCATTATCATCCAGTCTATACTAGCAGAGGCAGTACGGTAGTCCACGGCTGTAGCTACCTCTGTGTCGGCAGTGCTCGTCCATAATTGTATACCTACCTGTGGTGGTTTTTTTTTTCTATCTTCTTCATACTAGTAGTTTAGGAGTCTGCTGCTGACAGTGTCCAGCAGGTCCGTCATTATATAATATATACCTGTCCTGCAGTAGTGATATATATATATATATTTTTTATATAATTATCATCCAGTCTATCCTAGCAGACGCAGTACGGTAGTCCACGGCTGTAGCTACCTCTGTGTCAGCAATCACTCGTCATCCATAAGTATACTAGTATCCATCCATCTCCATTGTTTACCTGAGGTGCCTTTTAGTTGTGCCTATTAAAATATGGAGAACAAAAATGTTGAGGTTCCATAAATAGGGAAAGATCAAGATCGACTTCCACCTCGTGCTGAAGCTGTTGCCACTAGTCATGGCCGAGACGATGAAATGCCATCAACGTCGTCTGCCAAGGCTGATGCCCAATGTCATAGTACAGAGCATGTAAAATCCAAAACACCAAATATCATTAAAAAAAGGACTCAAAAATCTAAAATAAAATCGTCGGAGGAGAAGCGTAAACTTGCCAATATGCCATTTACCACACGGAGTGGCAAGGAACGGCTGAGGCCCTGGCCTATGTTCATGGCTAGTGGTTCAGCTTCACATGAGGATGGAAGCACTCAGCCTCTCGCTAGAAAAATGAAAAGACTTAAGCTGGCAAAAGCACAGCAAAGAACTGTGCGTTCTTCCAAATCACAAATCCACAAGGAGAGTCCAATTGTGTCGGTTGCGATGCCTGACCTTCCCAACACTGGACGTGAAGAGCATGCGCCTTCCAACATTTGCACGCCCCCTGCAAGTGCTGGAAGGAGCACCCGCAGTCCAGTTCCTAATAGTCAGATTGAAGATGTCACTGTTGAAGTACACCAGGATGAGGAGGATATGGGTGTTGCTGGCGCTGGGGAGGAAATTGACCAGGAGGATTCTGATGGTGAGGTGGTTTGTTTAAGTCAGGCACCCGGGGAGACACCTGTTGTCCGTGGGAGGAATATGGCCATTGACATGCCTGGTGAAAATACCAAAAAGATCAGCTCTTCGGTGTGGAAGTATTTCAACAGAAATGCGGACAACATTTGTCAAGCCGTGTGTTGCCTTTGTCAAGCTGTAATAAGTAGGGGTAAGGACGTTAACCACCTCGGAACATCCTCCCTTATACGTCACCTGCAGCGCATTCATCATAAGTCAGTGACAAGTTCAAAAACTTTGGGCGATAGCGGAAGCAGTCCACTGACCAGTAAATCCCTTCCTCTTGTAACCAAGCTCACGCAAACCACCCCACCAACTCCCTCAGTGTCAATTTCCTCCTTCCCCAGGAATGCCAATAGTCCTGCAGGCCATGTCACTGGCAATTCTGACGAGTCCTCTCCTGCCTGGGATTCCTCCGATGCATCCTTGCGTGTAACGCCTACTGCTGCTGGCGCTGCTGTTGTTGCTGCTGGGAGTCGATGGTCATCCCAGAGGGGAAGTCGTAAGACCACTTTTACTACTTCCACCAAGCAATTGACTGTCCAACAGTCCTTTGCGAGGAAGATGACATATCACAGCAGTCATCCTGCTGCAAAGCGGATAACTGAGGCCTTGGCATCCTGGGCGGTGAGAAACGTGGTTCCGGTATCCATCATTACTGCAGAGCCAACTATAGACTTGTTTGAGGTACTGTGTCCCCGGTACCAAATACCATCTAGGTTCCATTTCTCTAGGCAGGCGATACCGAAAATGTACACAGACCTCAGAAAAAGACTCACCAGTGTCCTAAAAAATGCAGTTGTACCCAATGTCCACTTAACCACGGACATGTGGACAAGTGGAGCAGGGCAGACTGAGGACTATATGACTGTGACAGCCCACTGGGTAGATGTATGGACTCCCGCCGCAAGAGCAGCAGCGGCGGCACCAGTAGCAGCATCTCGCAAACGCCAACTCTTTCCTAGGCAGGCTACGCTTTGTATCACCGCTTTCCAGAATACGCACACAGCTAAAAACCTCTTATGGCAACTGAGGAAGATCATCGCAGAATGGCTTACCCCAATTGGACTCTCCTGTGGATTTGTGGCATCGGACAACGCCAGCAATATTGTGTGTGCATTAAATATGGGCAAATTCCAGCACGTCCCATGTTTTGCACATACCTTGAATTTGGTGGTGCAGAATTATTTAAAAAACGAGAGGGGCGTGCAAGAGATGCTGTCGGTGGCCAGAAGAATTGCGGGCCACTTTCGGCGTACAGGCACCACGTACAGAAGACTGGAGCAACACCAAAAACGCCTGAACCTGCCCTGCCATCATCTGAAGCAAGAAGTGGTAACGAGGTGGAATTCAACCCTCTATATGCTTCAGAGGTTGGAGGAGCAGCAAAAGGCCATTCAAGCCTATACAACTGAGCACGATATAGGAGGTGGAATGCACCTGTCTCAAGCGCAGTGGAGAATGATTTCAACGTTGTGCAAGGTTCTGCAACCTTTTGAACTTGCCACACGTGAAGTCAGTTCAGACACTGCCAGCCTGAGTCAGGTCATTCCCCTCATCAGGCTTTTGCAGAAGAAGCTGGAGACATTGAAGGAGGAGCTAACACAGAGCGATTCCGCTAGGCATGTGGGACTTGTGGATGGAGCCCTTAATTCGCTTAACAAGGATTCACGGGTGGTCAATCTGTTGAAATCAGAGCACTACATTTTGGCCACCGTGCTCGATCCTAGATTTAAAACCTACCTTGGATCTCTCTTTCCGGCAGACACAAGTCTGCAGGGGTTCAAAGAACTTCTGGTGAGAAAATTGTCAAGTCAAGCGGAACGCGACCTGTCAACATCTCCTCCTTCACATTCTCCCGCAACTGGGGGTGCGAGGAAAAGGCTCAGAATTCCGAGCCCACCCGCTGGCGGTGATGCAGGGCAGTCTGGAGCGACTGCTGATGCTGACATCTGGTCCGGACTGAAGGACCTGCCAACGATTACGGACATGTCGTCTACAGTCACTGCATATGATTCTCTCCCCATTGAAAGAATGGTGGAGGATTATATGAGTGACCGCATCCAAGTAGGCACGTCAGACAGTCCGTACGTATACTGGCAGGAAAAAGAGGCAATTTGGAGGCCCTTGCACAAACTGGCTTTATTCTACCTAAGTTGCCCTCCCACAAGTGTGTACTCCGAAAGAGTGTTTAGTGCCGCCGCTCACCTTGTCAGCAATCGGCGTACGAGGTTACTTCCAGAAAATGTGGAGAAGATGATGTCATTAAAATGAATTATAATCAATTCCTCCATGGAGACATTCACCAGCAGCAATTGCCTCCACAAAGTACACAGGGAGCTGTGATGGTGGATTCCAGTGGGGACGAATTGATAATCTGTGAGGAGGGGGATGTACACGGTGATGAATCGGAGGATGATGATGAGGTGGACATCTTGCCTCTGTAGAGCCAGTTTGTGCAAGGAGAGATTAATTGCTTCTTTTTTGGTGGGGGTCCAAACCAACCCGTCATTTCAGTCACAGTCGTGTTGCAGACCCTGTCACTGAAATGATGGGTTGGTTAAAGTGTGCATGTCCTGTTTATACAACATAAGGGTGGGTGGGAGGGCCCAAGGACAATTCCATCTTGCACCTCTTTTTACTTTCATTTTTCTTTGCGTCATGTGCTGTTTGGGGAGTGTTTTTTGGAAGGGCCAGCCTGCGTGACACTGCAGTGCCACTCCTAGATGGGCCAGGTGTTTGTGTCGGCCACTTGGGTCGCTGAGCTTAGTCACACAGCTACCTCATTGCGCCTCTTTTTTTCTTTGCGTCATGTGCTGTTTGGGGAGTGTTTTTTTGAAGGGCCATCCTACGTGACACTGCAGTGCCACTCCTAGATGGGCCAGGTGTTTGTGTCGGCCACTAGGGTCGCTTAGCTTACTCACACAGCTACCTCATTGCGCCTCTTTTTTTCTTTGCGTCATGTGCTGTTTGGGGAGTGTTTTTTTGAAGGGCCATCCTGCGTGACACTGCAGTGACACTCCTAGATGGGCCAGGTGTTTGTGTCGGCCACTTGGGTCGCTGAGCTTAGTCACACAGCTACCTCATTGCGCCTCTTTTTTTCTTTGCGTCATGTGCTGTTTGGGGAGTGTTTTTTTGAAGGGCCATCCTACGTGACACTGCAGTGCCACTCCTAGATGGGCCAGGTGTTTGTGTCGGCCACTAGGGTCGCTTAGCTTACTCACACAGCTACCTCATTGCGCCTCTTTTTTTCTTTGCGTCATGTGCTGTTTGGGGAGTGTTTTTTTGAAGGGCCATCCTGCGTGACACTGCAGTGCCACTCCTAGATGGGCCAGGTGTTTGTGTCGGCCACTAGGGTCACTGAGCTTACTCACACAGCTACCTCATTGCACCTCTTTTTTTCTTTGCGTCATGTGCTGTTTGGGGAGTGTTTTTTGGAAGGGCCATCCTGCCTGACACTGCAGTGCCACTCCTAGATGGGCCAGGTGTTTGTGTCGGCCACTAGGGTCGCTGAGCTTAGTCACACAGCTACCTCATTGCGCCTCTTTTTTTCTTCTTTGCGTCATGTGCTGTTTGGGGAGTATTTTTTGGAAGGGCCATCCTGCCTGACACTGCAGTGCCACTCCTAGATGGGCCAGGTGTTTGTGTCGGCCACTTGGGTCGCTGAGCTTAGTCACACAGCTACCTCATTGCGCCTCTTTTTTTCTTTGCATCATGTGCTGTTTGGGGAGTGTTTTTTTGAAGGGCCATCCTGCGTGACACTGCAGTGCCACTCCTAGATGGGCCAGGTGTTTGTGTCGGCCACTAGGGTAGCTGAGCTTACTCACACAGCTACCTCATTGCGCCTCTTTTTTTCTTCTTTGCGTCATGTGCTGTTTGGGGAGTATTTTTTGGAAGGGCCATCCTGCCTGACACTGCAGTGCCACTCCTAGATGGGCCAGGTGTTTGTGTCGGCCACTTGGGTCGCTGAGCTTAGTCACACAGCTACCTCATTGCGCCTCTTTTTTTCTTTGCGTCATGTGCTGTTTGGGGAGTGTTTTTTTGAAGGGCCATCCTGCGTGACACTGCAGTGCCACTCCTAGATGGGCCAGGTGTTTGTGTCGGCCACTAGGGTCGCTGAGCTTACTCACACAGCTACCTCATTGCGCCTCTTTTTTTCTTTGCGTCATGTGCTGTTTGGGGAGTGTTTTTTGGAAGGGCCATCCTGCCTGACACTGCAGTGCCACTCCTAGATGGGCAAGGTGTTTGTGTCGGCCACTAGGGTCGCTGAGCTTAGTCACACAGCTACCTCATTGCGCCTCTTTTTTTTCTTCTTTGCGTCATGTGCTGTTTGGGGAGTATTTTTTGGAAGGGCCATCCTGCCTGACACTGCAGTGCCACTCCTAGATGGGCCAGGTGTTTGTGTCGGCCACTTGGGTCGCTGAGCTTAGTCACACAGCTACCTCATTGCGCCTCTTTTTTTCTTTGCGTCATGTGCTGTTTGGGGAGTGTTTTTTGGAAGGGCCATCCTGCGTGACACTGCAGTGCCACTCCTAGATGGGCCAGGTGTTTGTGTCGGCCACTTGGGTCGCTGAGCTTAGTCATCCAGCGACCTCGGTGCAAATTTTAGGACTAAAAATAATATTGTGAGGTGTTCAGAATAGACTGACAATGAGTGGAAATTATGGTTATTGAGGTTAATAATACTTTGGGATCAAAATGACCCCCAAATTCTATGATTTAAGCTGTTTTTTAGGGTTTTTTTAAAAAAACACCCGAATCCAAAACACACCCGAATCCGACAAAAAAAATTCGGTGAGGATTTGCCAAAACGCGTTCGAACCCAAAACACGGCCGCGGAACCGAACCCAAAACCAAAACACAAAACCCAAAAAATTTCTGGTGCACATCTCTAGTGTGTAGGGGGGGAGCGACAACCTCCTCTGGATTTAGCCCTAGCTGAGGGGCCAATATTCCATAAAAAAAAAATCCTGGAATTTGTATAAGGGGGCGTGGCCTCGCATCCCGCGATTAGGCCACGCCCCCAACCCCACAGCAGGCACAGCAATGAGATAGGGCTCCCCTGTCTCAAGTGCCCTGGGCCCCCCGGACTCATAATCAGCCCCTGGGGGCATGCCAGCAGCTCACAGAGCGCTGGGCATGCCCCCTCACTGATAAAAATGGGGGCCCTCCCGTGAAGCCATGCCCCCTTTTTGTTGACCACACCCCCTTTTCGCCACGTGTGTGTCCCTCTATCTTCCTGAAGAAAGCTGGGAGATATGCACCCCTACCTGTGCCATGCCCATACTATCTGCTTCTGCTCCTAGTCTCCTATAGATTTGGCCAGATCTGTGACTCATTTGACTAACTCCGACCAGTGTTGTGACTCTGCCCAGCGTTAGCAAATGAGTCACAAAGTCACAGATCTGGGCTATTATATAGGAGATAAATATGGATGTTGCATGTGTTACTAGAATTTGCACCCATTTTCTATTTAACTTGATTTGACATTTGGCTTTAACATGTTGCATATAGGCATATTTTGGCAACAAGGCCCTCAAATGTGTATAGGACGGATGTTCTTCACTTTCATATTTGTGTGAGACAAGAAGAGAAGTGTAAGCATGAATAGAATCATTTACAAAATATTTATCAGACACTTATTTTTGCAGCCTGTACAAAATCAGACACTATTATTCTTGTGATTTCACACCTTCAGCCTCTGCAGTGTGTATTATTCTGGCCCACAAACTTGAAATCTTCCTCCAATGGCAACCCATTTTCTTATGGCTGGCTATGTTGTGGAGGAGAAAGGGGTCTGGGGATCCGGGAGTGCGTCAGCACACAGACCAATAACATCACATAGCACATCCATTGCATGCAAGAGAGCTCCTCCAGGCCAATCAAGAGACATACATCTTGATTTAAAACACTTAGGTGGTCATTCTGAATTGTTTGCTCGCTAGCTGTTTTTAGCAGCCGTGCAAACGCTAAGCCACCGCCCTCTGGGAGTGTATCTTAGCTTAGCAGAAGTGCGAACGAAAGGACCGCAGAGCGGCTGCAAAATATTTTGAGCAGTTTCAAAGTAGCTCCAGACCTACTCAGCGCTTGCGATCACTTCAGACCATTCAGTTCCTGTTTTGACGTCACAAACACGCCCTGAGTTCGGCCAGCTACACCTTCATTTTTCCAGCCATGCCTGCATTTTTACGATCACTCCCTGAAAACGGTCAGTTCACACCCAGAAACGCCCACCTTATGTCAATCACTCTGCGGCCAGCAGTGCGACTGAAAAGCTTCGCTAGAGCCTGTGTGAAACTACTTAGGCTGTTGTGAAAGTACATTGCGCGTGCACATTGCGCCGCATACGCATGCGCTGAAGTGCCGCTTTTTTGCCTGAACGCTGCGCTGTGACCAAAAACAGCTAGCGAACAACTCGGAATGACCCCCTTAAAGTACTCCCTATCTGACCAACTGATAAAGGTATGTGCGGCATTGCATGCATGTTCTTGGTCTGTGTCTGGACATACTATACAGTAGATGTGAGCAGTCAAGGTGGCGAAGGGTAGGTGCTCCTAAAAGGCTTATGTAGCAAGGTCCGGCCGCCCTCTTAATATGCGGAGGGTAATGCCACAGAAGCCTATTGGATTTTTTCTGCATACCGCTGCCTAGCTGCACAACACCGCTCACTCCGGCCCCCCTCATCCGTGTGCTGCAGCGTCCCAGCGCACTCCCGGATCCCAGACCCCCTGTCCTCCCGCAACACAGCCAGCTGTTCTTCTGTCCCTGCAGACATCACCGCCCAGGGCTAGGAGGTAGAGGAGACCCACGCACACCCTCTCATCCAGTGGCATAGGCTTCACAAAGGGCAACTTTTATCGCGTTGTGATATTAATTGCATATGTTAGTACATACTGTATGCGATTAGTATCAATGTGAATTGTTGCAGAATGCATTCTGCCTTCTTTGTACATCCTGCGCAAAGAAACAAAACATTTATTTATACATCTGTGTTGATTAATTTACAGATAACAAAGACAATTGTCAGTATTATTGATTAGGACAATGCCAAACCAGACCTTGCAATAAGGATATTTTTTGAACTATTATTATTATTATTACATTTTATTTATATAGCGCACACATATTCCGCAGCGCTTTACGGATAATTTTTTGCCCTTTCACATCAGTCCCTGCCCCAGTGGAGCTTACAATCCATATTCCCTATCACATGTACACACAGACACATTCATGCTAGGGTTAATTTAGTTGGGAGCCAATTAACCTACCAGTATATTTTTGGATTGTGGGAGGAAACCGGAGTACCCGGCAAGTACCGGGAGAATATACAAACTCCACACAGTTAGGCGGTAATGCTAACCAGTACACCATCCATACTGCCCGTACTACACAAATATCATTTAACAGATTATCACTCAACCCCCCTCAATTTTTACAATTCAGGTGAAAAATATGACCAATTTTGCAAGCACTGGACAGTGTTGTTATTACACTGAAATTCAGAAGTGAGCTTGATTTTTGTTGCTTATATATTAAATTGTTACAAAAAAGCCTTAGTGGAATGTTTTGTTTTTAGTCAATGGAATGAAAGTTGTCTTGTGATAAACACATCACATGATGATAATTACACCATGTATAATATACTGAGAGGACACATACTATACATGCAGGGTAATACAACAGATCAGACACCATCCACAATCACAGTCCATTAAGGCTCAATTTATTAGTTTGCAAAAGAGAAAAAAGAACAGTTTAAGGAATGAGGTGCAACATATTTCTCCATAATAAGCCTGAAATCAAATGTAGCAAGAGGACATTATTGTTTAACGATCACTGTTAGTGGACAATTGCTCAGCTGGACAGATGCAGACATGTGTGAATGACTGTATACAAGCTCAAGCATACTTGTCAGAACGCTTCACTCCATTCTGTAAAACTGCTGCAAATCACTCAATCAGCAGCTAAGGGTGTACTTAATGACAGCAATGTTGTCAGCTGTGTCTGCGATTCTGAAATCATTCAACAAGAATCAATGACTTCAAGTTGCCATCCTTGTTCATACTCATGGATGCCAAACAGTATCATACTGTATTTGCCCTGTAACTGGAGCAAATTGCAAAAATCTGCAAACCTGCTTGTCTGTTTGGGTCACCTTTGGGGGTAGGGTGGGGTGGGGTGTTAAAGGGAGAGGTTATGGGCAACAGGAAGTCCCACCTGAGTGCACCTCTGTAAAGTATTATCATTTTGCACCCTTACTTTTAGATGTACAGTAAGAACAATCAGATGTCTCCATGAATAATGTACAAAGGATCAGATTCATGTTTGTAAGTAAAGCAAATTATAAAACAACTGGGCAAAATCATGTTGCACTGATGAAAGGCAGACGTAACGTGCAGAGAGAGTTAGATTTAAGTGGGTTATATTGTTTCTGTGCAGGGTAAACTAAATACTGCCTTTTCTATGTTTACACTGCAGTTTAGATTACAGTTTGAGCACACCCCACCCAAATCTAAATCTACATTCGGCCTTTCAATTGATCATTGGTTACTGCTGTTGTGTTTTTTCATGGATCTTATTGTTTTGTTTTTCGCTGTCTGGTGTCTTGTTTTCACTACTCAGGGATTAGCTACTCATTGTTTATGACAATGGGGGTCATAAGGGATTAGCCTTTTTGCCTGAACTGATGGATTTAACTCGGTAAATCAGATATATAAAATGCAATTTGACAGTCCATCATCAGGATTTAGTTTTATCTCTTGTTGAGTTATTACTTGTGTTTCCTGGTTTATCCTCCACAGAATTGAGGACCTCCTAAGTGCATGATATTTTGCCAGTATTTTATCAGCTCGGCCCTCCTGTAAAATCATTTGGTCATTTATCATGCTGAGGCTTATTTGGCATGGTAGCTATGATCACAAGGTAATTGATGAATCCAGGAAGAAGGTGAAATTTGTATTGTCCATTGGTGGTAGTGTGGTTGGACATTCTAGAACATAGGTCTGCAAACTCGATACTCATTACCCCACACAGTGCATGTTTTGCAGGTAACCCAGCAGGTGCACAGATGTATTAATTACTCACAGACACATTTTAAAAGGTCCGCGGGTGGAGTTAATTATTTCACTTGTGATTCTGTGAGGAGACCTGAAAACATGAACTGTGTGGGGTAATGAGGACTGAGTTTGCAGACCTATGTTCTAGAATAAGTCATCGATGTGCTTATTTGTATAGGTACAATGGGGTCTATTTGTCTGAAGAGGGACTTTTGCTTTTTGTCGAGGATCTGTTTCAGGTTTTTGCTTTGGTGCTGTAATACAGATGTGTCCTCGTACATCTAGTCTCAATACATTATGCAGCGCGCGATGACTGGCGTGAGTGACCCAACTGGTACCTTGCAACTCTGCTATCGTTAGGCACCCTTTTTCACTGAAAATGTGTCTTATTCGCAACACAATGAGGCTAGGACGCATGAGAAGACTGTGTTGATTAATTTGAAATATGACACTTGTAAATTTTGTGTGACTGAGTCTGTATACGGAGCAGAGCAGAACAAAAAATGCTGTGTCTGCTACATTTTAGCACTTTGTGTACAAATTCAGAGACTCAGTCGCACACAGATATACAAGTGTCATATATTACCACAGTCTCCTCGTGCGCCCTAGTTGCTGCGAATACGAAGCATTGTCGGCAAAAAAGACACCTGACACTCGAAGATTCTCATGTGACCTGGCATGCCAAGAGGGGCTGTTTGGGGTGATTGCAGAAAAGATGTTTGAAGACACATCTGTAGCTGTATGGTAGTGGGACCAGGGTTCTGTAGAAAGACTTTCACTTTGGCAGAAATTAATTGAAGTTTGCCGTTTTGGGTACAAATTTGGTTAAGTTGATTAATTTTATCAGTTATGGGTGCCCTTAACTTAATTGACTTGTTTGTTTGTACCACCCTGATAGGGGCTGAGTTATCACCCTACCAGGTGGGTAGTCATGTTAGAAGGTTGAGTGTATACCTATTTTGAGTAGCTGTTGAGATTTTTAGTTTGTGTGTACCTTTTGGTGGTATCAGTCAGTATTGCATGTTGTTAGATATTTAGTGCATTGTTGGAGTGTACTGATTTTAGTCATCCTATCTTTGCAACCATACTCTAGTTCAGTGGTTCCAAACTCAGTCCTCAGGACCCCACACGGTTCACGTTTTCCATGTCACCCAGCAGCTGCACTTTATATCACCAACTGTCACATTTTAAAAATCTACAGGTGACCTGCAAAACATGGATCGCGTGGGGTCCTGTGGACCAAGTTTGAGAACCTGTGCTCTAGTTTATTTAAACATTTTAAATATTATTATTATTACTACATTTTATTTATAAGTCGCCACAAGTGTTTTGCAGCACTGTACAAAGGACAGTACAGGGAGACAAAACTTAGCTTTACAGTAAATAAATAACAAACATAGAGTACAGGTAACAAAGAGCACCACAATTCTCAAAACATAATACAGCTAAGATGTAAGTAGCGAGGGAGTAGTCATCGCACTACTTGGTGCTGGCGGCCATAGATAGAGATGAGCCTTTACCAGTAGTAGAAAAAGCAGGTAAAGATGGTCGCTGAGTAGGAGAGAGCTGTGAGTGAAATGTGTCGAGAAGAGGGCTTTGACAACAAGAGGAAAGAGGGCCCTGCTCTGAAGTGCTAATAATCTAGTGGGAAGAGGTGACAGACAGATGACATGAGGTGCAGGTAAGAGGGAGGTAGCCTGATGGCAGTATGTAAGCAAAGCATAGATGTTCAAGGCATGAGGCAGGGGGATGGAGGAGCAGCCTCAGGACAAAGTTATGCATCGAAAGGGTACGCTTTGATGAATAGGAGGATTTTCAGTGCCTGTTTGAAGCTTTGCAAGGTCAGGGAGAGTCTAATGGAGCGGGGGAGCACGTTCCACTGAAGGGGGGCAGCACGGGCAAAATCTTGAACTAACGCATGGGAAGCAGTGACCAGGGTAGGGGAGAGGTGATGGTCACTGGACGACTGTAGGGGGCTGTCAAAGTCAGAAAAATATCTCTATGCACGTTGCCATATTTGCACCGCACACTGGTCCGCGCTGCGCATGCGTACGCTCTCCCGTGAAGGCGCATACCCGCAATAGCGTGCACTCGCAGGCGCGGTATGCGTATTTACGGTAGAGTTTATGTAGTCGTAGCGTGCGACTCATTCGTTACATATTGTCACAATTAATGTAGTTTATAGATCATGATCCCTTTGATAGATTCTGAAAGTTTGGTTAATATAGAATGTCCCTGAGCTGAGGAATCCCTCTTTGTATTGTACGAAGGGTCTGATAGGAATCATACAGCAGTGTTTGGTACCCATCGGAAGAGTATTTAATTAGCAATATTCCGGTGTTGGTTTGGAGCGTATTAATCGCTCGTGCGAATAGTTATGGACATAAGAAGTTTATGTCCATTTCTATTATTTACTCATACTCAGGTATGCGGCGGGAAACCTAGTTTCCCACCCACCTGAGCTGTTTGAAATCGTCACAGCCCACCTGTATGAATCACCCTATGACCTTTTGTTATGATACGGGGCCGAATTCCGACGTCCAATGGACAATGGGATTGTAGGGACTATGAGATTGCATTGTGTGTGGGGCATAAATAGGCAGGCCGACCACATCCAGCTCTCACTCTTCAACGGTTCTCATTGCTGAAAATCGGGTGCTGGATGTCCAGGCGCATGCGATCGTTTCCCTTTGTGCGTAAGTTTTCTCTCCGTAATCATTGTCTTACTGTGAGCCAATCTCTCTCTCCGTCTCTCTGTCTCTCTCTCTCTCTCTCCCTTCCTTCTCTTTCTCTCACATCTCCCCTAGACTAGTATTGAATTGTATTAGATAGTATTGTATTTTGGTTAGGAAGTCTCTGTTATATTGTAGTGTATCATTTGTACTGTTATCCCCTTTTTACAAGTATATTAGATATAATACAGTTAATAGGCTTTGGACCCTAAACAGGTATCTGTGTATTTTCTATAGTGTTAAGTGTTCACTTGAGCGTCGGTGACGCTCAAGCAGCTTTGTAGTTAGTCAGGTTACACAAGGTTGCACTTACACCCTTTATTCACATTAAGTTATTCAGTGTATTTCATTGGTATAAGGTTTAAACATTAAGGTATAGCGTTGTGAGCGTCTGCGCCGCTGGTGACCTCCTCGTGGTCTCGAGCGTATGCTACGCCATAGCGAATCATTACTCTAGTCATAACCTATAACGTGTCCTGTGATCACTGGGCCGTGAGCGAACGTGACGCTTGAGCGTCTCGCCTACGGCGGAGCGATCGTTACGCAAATAGCGTACCCTTACGGTATTTCTTAAGTAAGCAGCGTACAGTGTTCTTAGACTTCATTAAGGGTTGTTTATACGACAAAGGAATTTAGCATTGTCAGGGCGGGAGGGAGTATGAAGGGAGAGGAGGTTGGAGATTTAGGGAGTAGTGGAATTAGAGATGGCCTGGTATGTGAGGGTGAGGAATTTGAAGAGGATTCTGTAGGGGAATGGTAGCCAGTGCAGATTTTGTCGAAGGGGAGTGGAAGATGTGGTGCGGCGGGAGAGGAAGATAAGCCTAGCTGCGTAGTTGAGGACAGTTTGGAGGGGAGCAATATGGGAGCAAGTGAGGCCAGTGAGGAGAACATTGCAGTAGTCGAGTCCAGTGAGTGGATGAAAAGTTTATTTGCATTCTGGGAGAGAAATGGCCTGATGCGAGCAATGTTGCATAGCTGGAACCGATAGGGTTGTGCCAGAGCTTGGATGTGGGGTGCAAAGGAGAGGGAGGAGTCAAGAGCGACACCCAAGCAGCGGAGTTGGGGAACGGGGGAGATGATGGTGTTGTCAACAGTGATAGAGATATTGATAGGGGGTGTTACTTTGGCTGGGGGAAAGAAAATGAGTTCAGTTTTGTCCATGTTGAGCTTCAGAGAGCGTTCAGACATCCAGGAGGAGATGGCGGAGAGGCAGCTGGAAACTTGAGAGAGGACAGAGGGGGACAGATCAGGAGAGCAGTGGTAGAGTTGTGTGTCATCATCATAGAGGTGCTATTAAAGGCCAAAGGAGTTAATGAGCACACTCAGGGAAGAGGTGTACACGGAGAACAGAAGGGGGCCTAGGACAGAACCCTGGGGGACACCAACAGGAAGGGTGTGAGGTGGTGCTGGAGGCAGACACAGAGAAGGAACGGTTAGTGAGATAAGAGGCAAACCAGTCAAGGACAGTGCTAGAGAGGCCAATGTTTTGGAGTGTGCGGAGGGGCAGAGGGTGATACACTGTGTCAAAGGCATCAGAGAAGTCCAGAAGGATGAGCAGAGAGAAGTGGCCCCTGGATTTAGCTGAAAGCAGGTCATTGGTGAATTTCACCAGGGCAGTCTCAATGGAGTAGAGTGGGCAAAAGCCAGATTGTAGTGGATCAAGGATGGAGTTGTCAGAGAGGTAGCTTGTGAGACAGCTGTAGACCAGTCATTCAAGTAGTTTGGAGGAGAGTGGGAGAAGAGAGGTTGGGCAGTAGATAGTGGGTGATGAAGGGTCAAAGTTGTTGTTTTTTAGAATAGGTTAGACTAGAGCATGTTTGAATGGTGAAGGAAAGATGCCGGTATAGAGCGATAGGTTAAATAGGTGTGCAAGGTGGGAGCAGGCAGTGGGGGAGAGGGATTGGAGAAGACGGGAGGCAAGGTAGTCCAGGGGGAAGGTTGAAGGGGGTGGGATAAGATGAGGGAGTTCACTTCCTTATCTGTAGTGGAAGATGATAGATGGAGGGGAAGGATGATGGGGCAGGGGTCAGCAGAGGGGTGATGGGAGGAGATGTCGTGTCGAATATCCTCAATTTTGGATATGAAGAAGGAGGCAAAGTCAGTGGCAGTGAGGGAGGATGGGAGTGGAGGAGGAGGGCAGCGAAGGAGTGTGTTGAAAGTTTCAAAGAGATGGCGTGGACTGGAGGACTGAGAAGAGATGAGTACTTGGAAAAAGGATTGCTTGGCGAGGGAAAGAGCAGAGCTGTAAGAGGAGAGAATAAATTTGAAATGGAGGAAGTCCACCAGAGAGTGAGATTTACTCCAGGAGCGTTCAACGGCGCATGAACATTTTTGCAAGAATCGTGTTAGTTTGGTGTGCCAGGGTTGGGGCTTGGAGTGGCGGAGGAGGACAGAGGAGAGGGGGACCACAGAGCAGCGGTTAGGGAAGAGTTATAGAAGGATGCTGCCTGTTTGGGACAAGTCATAGTAGAAAGAGGAGAGAGGAATGTCTCGAGAGAGAGAGAGAGGATTGGATAGCGGGGTCGAGAGACCCGAGATTGCGTCTGGCGATGGTGGGTCTGGGCGTGGAGAGGAGAAGGGAAGATGAGAGGGTGAAAGAAAGCAGATTGTGGTCAGAGAGAGGGAAGGAAAAATTTGAGAAATCAGAGAGATCACAACGGTGGGTTAAGACAAGGTCGAGGGAGTGGCTGAGATTGTGTGTAGGGGTGGAGGTACATTGAGAAAGTCCAAAGGAGATGGAAAGGGCAAGATGATTAGTGGAAGCAGCATTAGTGATGTCAATAGGGATGTTAAAGTCACCGAGTATGATAGAGGGGAGGTCGGAGGAGAGAGAGTGGGCAGCAAAGTTGTCAAGGAAAGATGAAGAGCGGCCAGGGGGGCGGTAGATAACTGCCACAAGGAGGTGAATGGGGTAGAAGAGGCGGATAGTGTGTACCTCAGAGGTGGAGAAGGTGAGGGAGGGCTCAGCTGGAATGACACAAAAGGTGCAGTTTGGGGATAGAATGATGCCCACACCTCCACCCTGGTGGCAGGGCCGAAACTAGGGTTGCTCTCACCCGGGGCAAGATAGTAAATTTGCGCCCCCCCGCAAAGTAAAAAAAAAGTATAATTAAAATACAATTTTATATATATATATATATATATATGTAGCAAACGGCCGGCACTCTCTCCTTAGATATGAATATGCCTGGGTGCCTTCCAGAATGGTTTGGCAACCAAATACAGAGTCACAGATGGTGGCACTCGCAGGACTTATTTCCAAGAATAAACGACACAGCGGTCAGGAATATTCAATCAACGTTTCGTTAATTTAATAACGTATTCAGGATACAAATAAAGCATAAGACAAACAATATATAGCCACTTACCCCACCTCGTGTGTCCCTGTATGCGCCGTCAGCGGCGGGTCCTGCGACAACACCCACCGGCGCTACGCACTTCCTGTGCGCCCGGCCGCGTCTGGCGGTTGCTAGGGAACGAAAAAACAACAACAACAGTGACAGTATGAGTGAATGTCATGCATCGGAGCTCTAACTTGTACTTCTCCCCTCCTAATGTTAAATAACTAGCATGATATACAGTAGTCCAGATGTGGAAAAGTGTCCGTAACTAAACTACAAGAATTAAATCTGAAAACAAGGATATGCAATCACAATACAATTAAGTACATCTAGTAACACGGGGCAACGTGGGTAAAACAAGCTATTTCTGAGTATTACAGAATGATGCACACTGTTATAATAATATGAAGTCGAAGATGTAATAATTTACAGAAAGCAATTCAAAGGGAGGTGCTCGTTGAGGCCTTTAGGAGTAATCGTACTTAAACGAAAAATCCAGCGGGCCTCTTTCTGCAGCAGAGCCCTGCCCCTATCCCCCCCAAGAAGGTTCTTGGGGACAGTGTCAGTGATTTTATATCTCAGGGTTGCGAGACCATGATTAGATGCCTTGAAGTGTCTCGCTACAGGCTGGTTCAACCCACTTTTACCACCCTCCAGTGCCTGTCGAATGGCAGACCTATGCAACGCCATGCGTTCTTTAAATTGTCTTGTGGTTTTCCCCACATATAGGAGACCACACGGGCAGCGAATGATGTATATAACAAAAGTACTGCTACAAGACAAAATATGGCGTATGGCGATACGTTCCCCTGAATGCGGATGGGCGAACGAGTCCCCATACTCCATAAAACTGCAGGTGGTGCAGCCCGTGCAGCGGTAACACCCTGGTTTCCTAGACAGAAAGGTATGTGGGCCACCCATTGGTATGGATGAAACATCATTTTTCACTAGCCAGTCTTTAAAGTTTCTATTTCTTGTGTAACTTGGTAACAATCTGGTTTTGCTCAATCTCGATGATTTATTAGAGGCCAAGAAGAGGGTCCTGGAAATTCCACGACCACACACCCTGATTTCAACGAAGTCTAAGAAGAAAGCCACCGGTATGGACATTATCCCATTTGTCCAGCAATACAACACTGCCAGTCCATTGATTACGAAGGCCGCTAAAAACCTGTGGCCAATTGTAACTTCGGATCCGGATCTGAAGATGCTGAGCAAAACCAGATTGTTACCAAGTTACACAAGAAATAGAAACTTTAAAGACTGGCTAGTGAAAAATGATGTTTCATCCATACCAATGGGTGGCCCACATACCTTTCTGTCTAGGAAACCAGGGTGTTACCGCTGCACGGGCTGCACCACCTGCAGTTTTATGGAGTATGGGGACTCGTTCGCCCATCCGCATTCAGGGGAACGTATCGCCATACGCCATATTTTGTCTTGTAGCAGTACTTTTGTTATATACATCATTCGCTGCCCGTGTGGTCTCCTATATGTGGGGAAAACCACAAGACAATTTAAAGAACGCATGGCGTTGCATAGGTCTGCCATTCGACAGGCACTGGAGGGTGGTAAAAGTGGGTTGAACCAGCCTGTAGCGAGACACTTCAAGGCATCTAATCATGGTCTCGCAACCCTGAGATATAAAATCATTGACACTGTCCCCAAGAACCTTCGTGGGGGGGATAGGGGCAGGGCTCTGCTGCAGAAAGAGGCCCGCTGGATTTTTCGTTTAAGTACGATTACTCCTAAAGGCCTCAACGAGCACCTCCCTTTGAATTGCTTTCTGTAAATTATTACATCTTCGACTTCATATTATTATAACAGTGTGCATCATTCTGTAATACTCAGAAATAGCTTGTTTTACCAACGTTGCTGCGTGTTACTAGATGTACTTAATTGTATTGTGATTGCATATCCTTGTTTTCAGATTTAATTCTTGTAGTTTAGTTACGGACACTTTTCCACATCTGGACTACTGTATATCATGCTAGTTATTTAACATTAGGAGGGGAGAAGTACAAGTTAGAGCTCCGATGCATGACATTCACTCATACTGTCACTGTTGTTGTTGTTTTTTCGTTCCCTAGCAACCGCCAGACGCGGCCGGGCGCACAGGAAGTGCGTAGCGCCGGTGGGTGTTGTCGCAGGACCCGCCGCTGACTGCGCATACAGGGACACACGAGGTGGGGTAAGTGGCTATATATTGTTTGTCTTATGCTTTATTTGTATCCTGATGACGTTATTAAATTAACGAAACGTTGATTGAATATTCCTGACCGCTGTGTCGTTTATTCTTGGAAATAAGTCCTGCGAGTGCCACCATCTGTGACTCTATATATATATATATATATATATATATATAAAATCCCACACGTTACACCACAGAGGAGCCTCTGCCACACTACAGCCGCTTATGCACGTTACACCACAGAGGAGCTGCGTATACACATTAGATAGATTATATAGGGGGCACACTATCACACATATGGTGCAGGTCCCAGGGGAACTCTGACACCAACACACAGACCAGGGGCACCCTGACACAAAAACAGATTGTATATGACCACATTGACACACACACGGTATAGGGACCAGATGTACACTGACACACACACAAAATATATAGGGACCAGATGTACACACACACACACACACACACACACACACACACACACACTGTATAGGGACCAGATGCACACTGACACACTGTATAGGGACAAGATGCACACTGACACACACACACACACACACACACAACACACACACACACACACACACACACTGTATAGGGACTAGACGCACACTGACACACACTGTATAGGGACAAGATGTACACTGACACACACAAAATGTGTAGGGACCAGATACACACTGACACAACACACACACACACACACTGTATGGGGACCACAGGAACACTGACACACGCACACACACACACACACACACACACACACTGTATAGGGATCAGACGCACACTAACACACACACACTGTATAGGGACCACAGGAACACTGACACACACACACACACACACACACACACACACACACACACACACTGTATAGGGACCAGAGGAACAATGACACACACACAAACACATGCACATTGTAGAGGGGGAGCTGTCTGCCAGGTAGAGAAACATACCTCATAATAAATCTCTCTCTGTCACAGCTGCCCCTCGTTCACAGTCCACGCTGCTGCGTTGTGTGCCTCCCCCTGTTCCCAGGCATGGGGGAGGGCTGTGGGCTCAGGGCTGCTGGAGACATGCTGTCTCCGTGAAAGCTCCCCTGTCAGAGGAGCCTGCATAGTCCAGTGCGGAATGCTGCAGCGTCAGTGACAGTGACTCATTCACTGTCACTGACTGACTGCAGCCGCCAGCCAGTGTGCTCTCATCAGTCCCAGGCTCGGCTCTGCTCAACCGCGCCGGCCAGACTACTGTCTCCATCCTCTCTCCCTCACCTCCGCGGCAACCAGAGATTTTGGCTGCAGAAACAGCCTCCCTAGCGCCCCCACATTCCAGCGCCCGGGGCGCGTGACCCCCTAGCCCCCCTTAGTTACGGCCCTGCTGGTGGTCATCATGTCTGACCGGGTGGGTGAAGGAGAGGACTCCATAGGAGAGGGCAGCAGTCGGAGTTACCTAAGACATTTCATATATGCATGTAAAAGTTGCAGGAGTGAGAGTTTGTTGCAGGAGTGAGAGATAAAGTTGCAGTAACCTAAGAGATTTCATAAATGCATGTAAAAGTTGCAGGCGTGGGAGATTGTTGCAGGAGTCGGAGATAAAGTTGCAGTTACCTGAGGAAGACAAAGAGAAGATAGGGGTCACATCAGCTGATGCATCTCCAAATATCTCCGATGTACATATTAATATTACCCTCATACTTTACACTAACATACTTCACAGATAAGCGACTTTGCAGCCAGAGGCTTTGCAGCCTAATATTCTCAATATGTCTTAGATAAATACAGTAGTTTAACAATTTTTTACTGCCAAATCCATGTCTTGGAGTCTTTATTTATAGTATGGTTTACTTATGAAAGTGTCATTTATATGATGTATGCACGGAATACCCCTCAGATTATTGAAGATTTATAGGCCTAGTGAAATTCAATCAAATTTCAATCCAGTTGGATTATTTTCTGAGCATCTCAAATATAAGATCCAGAACATGGGTGCAGATTCACAGTCCACAGTCAGGTAATATCAAGAGTCAAGGAACAAAATCCCAGCTAGAGATGCAGGCAGCATGAAAAACAAGAGGTCAGGGGAATCAGCATTGAGGCATAGTTAAACATTTGTGCAAATCACAAACCGACACAGGGCCTAATTCAGACCTGATCACTGGCAAGCAGGACTTTTTCCTGGGGCGTCGCCTTCCGGAGGGCGCAGGGTGCCATCCTGAGGGCGCCGCACCAGGGCAAGATCCGCTGCTGCTGTGTGCCCCCCGCTGCCCCCCTGCTGCCGCTGGCCGCTGCCCCCCCCCCCCCCGCTGCCGCTGTGAAGGGAAACTAGACGCGTACGCGTCTAGTTTCCCTTCGTGGAGAGGTCCTTTACTGTGTGGTGCGCGATGACGTCATCGCACACCGCACAGCAAAGGTCCTCTCTACGAAGGGAACTAGACGCTACATCATTTCAGTCTGTACAAGGGGCGTATATGACCACGCCCCCTGTACAAAGCCACGCCCCCTATTGCCGCCCGGGGTGCACAGAGCGCCAGAACCGGCCCTGTCACTGGACATCGATTTTTGTAGCCCTGCGATCAGATAGTGTATTTTAGCTGTGCAAGTGTGCGCTCACAAATGTAGCAGAGCTGCACAAACTGATTTTGTGCAGTCTCTGCTCAGCCCAGAACTTACTCAGCCGCTACGATCACTTCAGCCTGTCCGGGACCGGATTTGACGTCAGACACCCTCCCTTCCAACGCTTGGACACGACTGCGGAAAACGGTCAGTTGCCACCCACATTTGCCCTCTTCCTGTCAATCTCCTTGCGATAGCCGGTGTGTTCTGAATTTTTGGACCATCCCGTCGCTGATCGCAATCCCCGATGCTGCGGTCCATCGTGCTTGTGCATTGCAGTGCATGCGCAGTTCAGATCTGATCGCAGGCTGGGAGAAAAAGCAGCCTGGCGATCAGGTCTGAATTAGACCCACTGAACGCATACACTGGAAGAGTAAAAAGGGTCAGGAGCGATGATTGCAAATAAATCCAGGTACAGAATGAATTAAACATACTCATAAACATAGGGGTATATTCATTTACAGTCGAAACTGCCGTCTTGTCAAAAAGACGTCAGTTTTCAACTTTTTAAGGTTGGAAGGGGTTCCTACCTATTCAATCCCCCCCTCAGTTTTCCGACAAGTCGGGAAATTCGACTTGTCGGAAAGCACATGGATTGGTAGAATAGCCGCCGATCCGAGTGCTTTTGTCAGAAACTGAGCCAAATTTGACAGTTTTTGGTTTTCGGAATGGTACACGGGGAGTGCTCATGATTTGCCATCACTTTAATTAGTGGGGGCCCCCACAACTTCGTTGCCCCTGGGCCCACTGCAGCCTTAATCCGGCCCTGATGCTCAAAGAAAACTTGCAAGCGCTGTATGCAAACTGAAATCAAGCATAGCTCTGAATCAGTCCCTCAGATTATCACATGCAAAAGTAGACAATAATTGTCACTAGAAATAGAATACACTACTCATCATCTCCACTGCTGGTGAAAATGATGGGCTATGCGTTTCATGAGCAGCTGATGTTCAGTAATATGATGCACGCTGCTCATTCTTAAAATAGCAGAGTGAACTAAAATGAATATTCCTTCTGCAGCCTCTAGCATTGTGGTATATAAACAGCAATAACTTAGAACAAAACATTTTTAACACAGTGTTTATTTATCTCATTTGTTTCTTGCTGTACCTGGTAATTACTGTTTGCCACTGCCAACGTGAATATATTTAATGTATCTTTTTATAGCACTCATACAGAGAGACCGTCCTGAGGAGTATGGGAGGAGAGTAGGTGTAAGCTGCTTAACACTTGAAGGGCATCTGTAATATACAACAATACAATTCTTTTTTTTTTTATTATTATTTTTAAACCAAAAATTGCTACTCGAGTGAGCAATTTGTTCACAAAACAGCGATGAAAAGTAATTTGAAAGACAGTAAATTTCCAATGAAGAAAGCACAACACTCAAGGCCTTTTCAAAAAGATATATTAAAACACAAATGTCAATATCTATTCTGTCGTAAATTTCTTTATGTGTGTAGTTTGAGCATTTATTCAATCTACAAACCTGCATTCTTCCCGAAGTGCTCAGATATATTAAAAATGTGAAATTATTCTGTTTCTTGCTTTATTTTTAGTACATAAGACCAAACCGGATTGCAATGTTTGACAGATATATGACTCTTTTGAGGATATATATTTCAGAGACAGTAGAATAATAGGCATTTTAATCTTAAAACTGCACGAATTCCACATAAAATAAACAGTTTCTACTAAGTTCACTATGTTTGTGGTGCTCCATTTCATCAAAGCCTGTAGTATATATAGAGAGCCTTTAACTTATTTATTTCCTCAAGGTTATGCCTATTTTATTTTGTTCATCCGATGTCTCATCTGTTTCAAAAATACCTTTGTAACAAAAAACAGGACAGTTCAACTTTAATTCAAATTAAACAGAAAAACAAAGTAATTAAAGAACAGTTAAGTTTTCTAGGAGCTATTTTTAGGCTTATTTAAGTTTCTGTATTCAAAATGGCTGCCACAATGTTTCATCTATGGCTTCTTCAGGGTTCTATAAAGACCCTGAAGAAGCCATAGGCAAAATACGTAGTGAAGAGAAGATTGGGTACCCAGGACACCTGCATGATCCCTGGACACTCAGTTTTGCCAGCAAAACATCCCTCTCAGCAAGGACCAACTACCTGTGGAGCATACAATATAACATTGCACACCACTAAAAGGGTAAGTCTTTTACCTGAAAACTATTTCTGCATGTCCGCAACCACATATCAATATACTAAAAGGATATAAGTAGGGAATATTGACTAATTGCCACTTATTGACTTTGGACTTCATCATTGTCACACCACAGCACTGAGCTGATCAATTGGACTATTTGCCAATAAGGACTAATATTTTTATAGTCAAATTTATTTAAAATTTTTTAATATTTTTTTTTTTTTTTTTTTGACCACCCTCCTACGAGTTACCATTCCTTCCCTTCCCATCCCCCCCCCCCCCCCCCGTACTCTATGGGGTAAATTTACTAAGATTCGTATTTTCCCGTTTCAGGTCAAAGTTCAATCACGAATGACATCGAAAGTGTAAAACTGCAACTTTTTGAATTGATTACGACTAATTTACTAAGCTGTCGTATTCGGGTTTTTCTTTTGTTCCGATGTCGATGTCATTCGTGGTTTTCAGCTGTAGAATGCGGCCGATTTTGTTGTTTTGCGGCCGTGTTTGTGGGTTTTTTTTACGACTGCGTCACATGTCTGTTACGGCAGTGATTTTGATATTGCGGCCGCGTTTTTAGTCCTAAGTTTCGTTTTTGTCACGCGTCCGTGATTGGTTGTATTCGTGAAGGAGGAGTGTCTGTGCATATTACTATAAAACCGCCCCAAACACACCGCACCTCGTGGGTTTAGCTAGTGGAGAGGAGAGAGGAAGGTGTATTTGGAGTTGGTGAGTTTGGTGGTGTTTTTGGTGGATTTGGAGAGGAGTTTTGTGATTGTTGAGTGCTGTACTGTGTGTGTAAGTAGTCTTGTCATATTTGTAGTATTGTTTTTTCACAGTTTGTCAACTTTTTTGTCCTTGTTTTTTTTTATAGTCTTTTGTCATTGTTTGTGAGTGAGTGAGTGAGCGTGTGTGTTGGCTGTGTGGTGTGTAGTAGTAGTAGTAGTGGAGGAGTGTGTTTTTTGTATTGATTTTTCTGTGTTTTGTGTCGTTTGTCCTCATGTCAGACTCAGAGGTCAGTGTGGTGGCGGAGGTTAGTGAGGTGGAGGCTGGTAGTGAGGTGGAGGCTGTTAGTGAGGTGGAGGCTGTTAGTGAGGTGGAGGGGGTTAGTGAGAGGGAGGAGGTTAGTGAGGAGGAGGAGGAGGGGGTGCCTGTTGCTGCATTCTCCAGTGATAGTGATGGTGTTGTGGCTCCGCAGCCACGCACCACTACCAAGACTGGCAGGAATATTAAGTTCAGCTATGCTGAAAACATGGCGTTGGTGCGTGAGCTGATGAAGCACCATCGCCAATTGTTTGGTCAGGATGCTGGCAAGGTGTCCTCCCGCAGGAAGTCTGTCCTGTGGGGGCAAGTAATAGTTGCCGTCAATAGTGAGGGTGTGGTGAGGCGGACTGAGGACACGTGTCGCAAGAGGTTCTATGACATAAAGCGGCGTGTCAAGGCCAAGATGGCCAAAGAGGCAAAATCTGCCCGCAAAACCGGAGGTGGCCCCCCTTTCCGGGCAACCTATCGGGAGTGGGAGGAGCCTGTGCGGGCACTGATTCCTGCAGAAGTGGTGTCTGCAACTCATGTCCGGGATTCGGACCGACCCACGCAGGATGGTGAGTTGGATATTTGTTAAATATTGTAAAATGTCCTCAAAATGATAATGTTGTTTTTTTTAAAGGTTAAAGGATGCAAAAATTGTTGGTCATGTATTGCAGGCCTATGCACCCTTAAGGTGTGTTTGTGTTTAGAAACTGCATTTTCCATCTTGCCTTGGCTGTAGCTTTTTATTTTTTATTGGCAAAAACAGGTGCAATGCCTGCTGGTATGTGTATTTGCAATAATTATTATTAGAGATGAGCGGGTTCGGTTTCTCTGAATCCGAACCCGCCAGAACTTCATGTTTTTTTTCACGGGTCCGAGCGACTCGGATCTTCCCGCCTTGCTCGGTTAACCCGAGCGCGCCCGAACGTCATCATGACGCTGTCGGATTCTCGCGAGGCTCGGATTCTATCGCGAGACTCGGATTCTATATAAGGAGCCGCGCGTCGCCGCCATTTTCACACGTGCATTGAGATTGATAGGGAGAGGACGTGGCTGGCGTCCTCTCCGTTTAGAATTAGAATAGATTAGAGAGACACTTGATTTACTAATTTTGGGGAGCATTAGGAGTACTCAGTAGTGTACAGTGCAGAGTTTTGCTGATAGTGACCAGTGACCACCACTTTTATTTATAATCCGTTCTCTGCCTGAAAAAAGCGATACACAGCACACAGTGACTCAGTCACATACCATATCTGTGTGCACTGCTCAGGCTCAGGCCAGTGTGCTGCATCATCTATTATCTATATATAATATTATATATATCTGTCTGACTGCTCAGCTCACACAGCTTATAATTGTGGGGGAGACTGGGGAGCACTACTGCAGTGCCAGTTATAGGTTATAGCAGGAGCCAGGAGTACATAATATAATCCGTTCTCTGCCTGAAAAAAGCGATACACAGCACACAGTGACTCAGTCACATACCATATCTGTGTGCACTGCTCAGGCTCAGGCCAGTGTGCTGCATCATCTATTATCTATATATAATATTATATATATCTGTCTGACTGCTCAGCTCACACAGCTTATAATTGTGGGGGAGACTGGGGAGCACTACTGCAGTGCCAGTTATAGGTTATAGCAGGAGCCAGGAGTACATAATATATTATATAGTGAGTGACCACCAGACACACAGTGCAGTTTATTTAATATATCCGTTCTCTGCCTGAAAAAAGCGATACACACAGTGACTCAGTCAGTCACATACCATATCTGTGTGCACTGCTCAGGCTCAGGCCAGTGTGCTGCATCATCTATATATATTATATATCTGTCTGACTGCTCAGCTCACACAGCTTATAATTGTGGGGGAGACTGGGGAGCACTACTGCAGTGCCAGTTATAGGTTATAGCAGGAGCCAGGAGTACATAATATTATATTAAAATTAAACAGTGCACACTTTTGCTGCAGGAGTGCCACTGCCAGTGTGACTAGTGACCAGTGACCTGACCACCAGTATATAATATTAGTAGTATACTATCTCTTTATCAACCAGTCTATATTAGCAGCAGACACAGTACAGTGCGGTAGTTCACGGCTGTGGCTACCTCTGTGTCGGCACTCGGCAGCCCGTCCATAATTGTATATACCACCTAACCGTGGTTTTTTTTTCTTTCTTTATACATACATACTAGTTACGAGTATACTATCTCTTTATCAACCAGTCTATATATTAGCAGCAGACACAGTACAGTGCGGTAGTTCACGGCTGTGGCTACCTCTGTGTCGGCACTCGGCAGCCCGTCCATAATTGTATATACCACCTAACCGTGGTTTTTTTTTCTTTCTTTATACATACATACTAGTTACGAGTATACTATCTCTTTATCAACCAGTCTATATATTAGCAGCAGACACAGTACAGTGCGGTAGTTCACGGCTGTGGCTACCTCTGTGTCGGCACTCGGCAGCCCGTCCATAATTGTATATACCACCTAACCGTGGTTTTTTTTTCTTTCTTTATACATACATACTAGTTACGAGTATACTATCTCTTTATCAACCAGTCTATATTAGCAGCAGACACAGTACAGTGCGGTAGTTCACGGCTGTGGCTACCTCTGTGTCGGCACTCGGCAGCCCGTCCATAATTGTATATACCACCTAACCGTGGTTTTTTTTCTTTCTTTATACATACATACTAGTTACGAGTATACTATCTCTTTATCAACCAGTCTATATATTAGCAGCAGACACAGTACAGTGCGGTAGTTCATGGCTGTGGCTACCTCTGTGTCGGCACTCGGCAGCCCGTCCATAATTGTATATACCACCTAACCGTGGTTTTTTTTTCTTTCTTTATACATACATACTAGTTACGAGTATACTATCTCTTTATCAACCAGTCTATATATTAGCAGCAGACACAGTACAGTGCGGTAGTTCACGGCTGTGGCGACCTCTGTGTCGGCACTCGGCAGCCCGTCCATAATTGTATATACCACCTAACCGTGGTTTTTTTTTCTTTCTTTATACATACATACTAGTTACGAGTATACTATCTCTTTATCAACCAGTCTATATTAGCAGCAGACACAGTACAGTGCGGTAGTTCACGGCTGTCGCTACCTCTGTGTCGGCACTCGGCAGCCCGTCCATAATTGTATATACCACCTAACCGTGGTTTTTTTTTCTTTCTTTATACATACATACTAGTTACGAGTATACTATCTCTTTATCAACCAGTCTATATATTAGCAGCAGACACAGTACAGTGCGGTAGTTCACGGCTGTGGCTACCTCTGTGTCGGCACTCGGCAGCCCGTCCATAATTGTATATACCACCTAACCGTGGTTTTTTTTTCTTTCTTTATACATACATACTAGTTACGAGTATACTATCTCTTTATCAACCAGTCTATATTAGCAGCAGACACAGTACAGTGCGGTAGTTCACGGCTGTGGCTACCTCTGTGTCGGCACTCGGCAGCCCGTCCATAATTGTATATACCACCTAACCGTGGTTTTTTTTTTTTCTTTATACATACATACTAGTTACGAGTATACTATCTCTTTATCAACCAGTCTATATATTAGCAGCAGACACAGTACAGTGCGGTAGTTCACGGCTGTGGCTACCTCTGTGTCGGCACTCGGCAGCCCGTCCATAATTGTATATACCACCTAACCGTGGTTTTTTTTTCTTTCTTTATACATACATACTAGTTACGAGTATACTATCTCTTTATCAACCAGTCTATATATTAGCAGCAGACACAGTACAGTGCGGTAGTTCACGGCTGTGTCTACCTCTGTGTCGGCACTCGGCAGCCCGTCCATAATTGTATATACCACCTAACCGTGGTTTTTTTTTCTTTCTTTATACATACATACTAGTTACGAGTATACTATCTCTTTATCAACCAGTCTATATTAGCAGCAGACACAGTACAGTGCGGTAGTTCACGGCTGTGGCTACCTCTGTGTCGGCACTCGGCAGCCCGTCCATAATTGTATATACCACCTAACCGTGTTTTTTTTTTCTTTCTTTATACATACATACTAGTTACGAGTATACTATCTCTTTATCAACCAGTCTATATATTAGCAGCAGACACAGTACAGTGCGGTAGTTCACGGCTGTGGCTACCTCTGTGTCGGCACTCGGCAGCCCGTCCATAATTGTATACTAGTATCCAATCCATCCATCTCCATTGCTTACCTGAGGTGCCTTTTAGTTGTGCCTATTAAAATATGGAGAACAAAAATGTTGAGGTTCCAAAATTAGGGAAAGATCAAGATCCACTTCCACCTCGTGCTGAAGCTGCTGCCACTAGTCATGGCAGAGACGATGAAATGCCAGCAACGTCGTCTGCCAAGGCCGATGCCCAATGTCATAGTACAGAGCATGTCAAATCCAAAACACCAAATATCAGTAAAAAAAGGACTCCAAAACCTAAAATAAAATTGTCGGAGGAGAAGCGTAAACTTGCCAATATGCCATTTACCACACGGAGTGGCAAGGAACGGCTGAGGCCCTGGCCTATGTTCATGGCTAGTGGTTCAGCTTCACATGAGGATGGAAGCACTCAGCCTCTCGCTAGAAAAATGAAAAGACTCAAGCTGGCAAAAGCAGCACAGCAAAGAACTGTGCATTCTTCGAAATCCCAAATCCACAAGGAGAGTCCAATTGTGTCGGTTGCGATGCCTGACCTTCCCAACACTGGACGTGAAGAGCATGCGCCTTCCACCATTTGCACGCCCCCTGCAAGTGCTGGAAGGAGCACCCGCAGTCCAGTTCCTGATAGTCAGATTGAAGATGTCAGTGTTGAAGTACACCAGGATGAGGAGGATATGGGTGTTGCTGGCGCTGGGGAGGAAATTGACCAGGAGGATTCTGATGGTGAGGTGGTTTGTTTAAGTCAGGCACCCGGGGAGACACCTGTTGTCCGTGGGAGGAATATGGCCGTTGACATGCCAGGTGAAAATACCAAAAAAATCAGCTCTTCGGTGTGGAGGTATTTCACCAGAAATGCGGACAACAGGTGTCAAGCCGTGTGTTCCCTTTGTCAAGCTGTAATAAGTAGGGGTAAGGACGTTAACCACCTCGGAACATCCTCCCTTATACGTCACCTGCAGCGCATTCATAATAAGTCAGTGACAAGTTCAAAAACTTTGGGTGACAGCGGAAGCAGTCCACTGACCAGTAAATCCCTTCCTCTTGTAACCAAGCTCACGCAAACCACCCCACCAACTCCCTCAGTGTCAATTTCCTCCTTCCCCAGGAATGCCAATAGTCCTGCAGGCCATGTCACTGGCAATTCTGATGAGTCCTCTCCTGCCTGGGATTCCTCCGATGCATCCTTGCGTGTAACGCCTACTGCTGCTGGCGCTGCTGTTGTTGCCGCTGGGAGTCGATGGTCATCCCAGAGGGGAAGTCGTAAGCCCACTTGTACTACTTCCAGTAAGCAATTGACTGTTCAACAGTCCTTTGCGAGGAAGATGAAATATCACAGCAGTCATCCTACTGCAAAGCGGATAACTGAGGCCTTGGCATCCTGGGTGGTGAGAAACGTGGTTCCGGTATCCATCATTACTGCAGAGCCAACTAGAGACTTGTTGGAGGTACTGTGTCCCCGGTACCAAATACCATCTAGGTTCCATTTCTCTAGGCAGGCGATACCGAAAATGTACACAGACCTCAGAAAAAGAGTCACCAGTGTCCTAAAAAATGCAGCTGTACCCAATGTCCACTTAACCACGGACATGTGGACAAGTGGAGCAGGGCAGGGTCAGGACTATATGACTGTGACAGCCCACTGGGTAGATGTATGGACTCCCGCCGCAAGAACAGCAGCGGCGGCACCAGTAGCAGCATCTCGCAAACGCCAACTCTTTCCTAGGCAGGCTACGCTTTGTATCACCGCTTTCCAGAATACGCACACAGCTGAAAACCTCTTACGGCAACTGAGGAAGATCATCGCGGAATGGCTTACCCCAATTGGACTCTCCTGTGGATTTGTGGCATCGGACAACGCCAGCAATATTGTGTGTGCATTAAATCTGGGCCAATTCCAGCACGTCCCATGTTTTGCACATACCTTGAATTTGGTGGTGCAGAATTTTTTTAAAAACGACAGGGGCGTGCAAGAGATGCTGTCGGTGGCCAGAAGAATTGTGGGACACTTTCGGCGTACAGGCACCACGTACAGAAAACTGGAGCACCACCAAAAACTACTGAACCTGCCCTGCCATCATCTGAAGCAAGAAGTGGTAACGAGGTGGAATTCAACCCTCTATATGCTTCAGAGGTTGGAGGAGCAGCAAAAGGCCATTCAAGCCTATACAATTGAGCACGATATAGTAGGTGGAATGCACCTGTCTCAAGTGCAGTGGAGAATGATTTCAACGTTGTGCAAGGTTCTGATGCCCTTTGAACTTGCCACACGTGAAGTCAGTTTAGACACTGCCAGCCTGAGTCAGGTCATTCCCCTCATCAGGCTTTTGCAGAAGAAGCTGGAAGCATTGAAGGAGGAGCTAACACGGAGCGATTCCGCTAGGCATGTGGGACTTGTGGATGCAGCCCTTAATTCGCTTAACAAGGATTCACGGGTGGTCAATCTGTTGAAATCAGAGCACTACATTTTGGCCACCGTGCTCGATCCTAGATTTAAAGCCTACCTTGGATCTCTCTTTCCGGCAGACACAGGTCTGCTGGGGTTGAAAGACCTGCTGGTGACAAAATTGTCAAGTCAAGCGGAACGCGACCTGTCAACATCTCCTCCTTCACATTCTCCCGCAACTGGGGGTGCGAGGAAAAGGCTCAGAATTCCGAGCCCACCCGCTGGCGGTGATGCAGGGCAGTCTGGAGCGACTGCTGATGCTGACATCTGGTCCGGACTGAAGGACCTGACAACGATTACGGACATGTCGTCTACTGTCACTGCATATGATTCTCTCAACATTGATAGAATGGTGGAGGATTATATGAGTGACCGCATCCAAGTAGGCACGTCACACAGTCCGTACTTATACTGGCAGGAAAAAGAGGCAATTTGGAGGCCCTTGCACAAACTGGCTTTATTCTACCTAAGTTGCCCTCCCACAAGTGTGTACTCCGAAAGAGTGTTTAGTGCCGCCGCTCACCTTGTCAGCAATCGGCGTACGAGGTTACATCCAGAAAATGTGGAGAAGATGATGTTCATTAAAATGAATTATAATCAATTCCTCCGCGGAGACATTGACCAGCAGCAATTGCCTCCACAAAGTACACAGGGAGCTGAGATGGTGGATTCCAGTGGGGACGAATTGATAATCTGTGAGGAGGGGGATGTACACGGTGATATATCGGAGGGTGAAGATGAGGTGGACATCTTGCCTCTGTAGAGCCAGTTTGTGCAAGGAGAGATTAATTGCTTCTTTTTTGGGGGGGTCCAAACCAACCCGTCATATCAGTCACAGTCGTGTGGCAGACCCTGTCACTGAAATGATGGGTTGGTTAAAGTGTGCATGTCCTGTTTTGTTTATACAACATAAGGGTGGGTGGGAGGGCCCAAGGACAATTCCATCTTGCACCTCTTTTTTCTTTTCTTTTTCTTTGCATCATGTGCTGATTGGGGAGGGTTTTTTGGAAGGGACATCCTGCGTGACACTGCAGTGCCACTCCTAGATGGGCCCGGTGTTTGTGTCGGCCACTAGGGTCGCTAATCTTACTCACACAGTCAGCTACCTCATTGCGCCTCTTTTTTTCTTTGCGTCATGTGCTGTTTGGGGAGGGTTTTTTGGAAGGGCCATCCTGCGTGACACTGCAGTGCCACTCCTAGATGGGCCCGGTGTTTGTGTCGGCCACTAGGGTCGCTAATCTTACTCACACAGCTACCTCATTGCGCCTCTTTTTTTCTTTGCGTCATGTGCTGTTTGGGGAGGGTTTTTTGGAAGGGCCATCCTGCGTGACACTGCAGTGCCACTCCTAGATGGGCCCGGTGTTTGTGTCGGCCACTAGGGTCGCTAATCTTACTCACACAGCTACCTCATTGCGCCTCTTTTTTTCTTTGCGTCATGTGCTGTTTGGGGAGGGTTTTTTGGAAGGGACATCCTGCGTGACACTGCAGTGCCACTCCTAGATGGGCCCGGTGTTTGTGTCGGCCACTAGGGTCGCTTATCTTACTCACACAGCGACCTCGGTGCAAATTTTAGGACTAAAAATAATATTGTGAGGTGTGAGGTATTCAGAATAGACTGAAAATGAGTGTAAATTATGGTTTTTGAGGTTAATAATACTTTGGGATCAAAATGACCCCCAAATTCTATGATTTAAGCTGTTTTTTAGTGTTTTTGGAAAAAAACACCCGAATCCAAAACACACCCGAATCCGACAAAAAAAATTCGGTGAGGTTTTGCCAAAACGCGTTCGAACCCAAAACACGGCCGCGGAACCGAACCCAAAACCAAAACACAAAACCCGAAAAATTTCAGGCGCTCATCTCTAATTATTATGAGATATTGCTTGGACATCGGTGTTGTATCTAATAGCATTTTTTTTTATTTTATTTTTTTTGAAAAAAAAAAAGGTTTCTACAAATTCAAATAAACATTTTGGTTCAATTTGCAAGTATTCAATCTATGCAATATCTGACACATAATTCTCAAATGTAACAGATTTATTTGGTGCAACACCATGTACATTTTGATATACACCACAAATTAAGGAAGCACGAAGATCTTAAGCAGAAATTAGTTTAATTTACAATACCTAATAGATGGGTACAGTACACTAAGGCTTTGCAGTTAGAATTTTTACACAAAGTATGGTAATAATGTTTTCGCCACTTTTTCAACAGTCCGACAGACCAGCCGGCCAGACAGGCCTCAGACAACTCAGGATGATGCTGGGATTGCAGGTAAGAATTCACTGTAGTCACATATTCTGCAAACACATAGAAGTACAAAATATTAATGTTTATATATTCTCATAGGTTCTGCTTCTGTAAGCCTACCTCCTCTAAGGCGCCCATCACAGGGCTCGGGGCACTTACCCAGGAGGCCAAGTAAGACACGGCGTCTTGGCACGGAATCTGCGGCTCCATCTTCCCCACCCAGGCGGCGCATTTCTGCAGTGTCACCCCAGCCACCACTGGCACTATTGGCGAGTCCACAGAGTGATGAGCCCCGATCACCTCAGTTATCTGGTGAGTCAAAACAGAAACTAAACACATAGCAAATAATCTACACAGTACAGTTACTATGTTGTGAGTTGGAGTTGAGATTACATGTTTGCCATAACAAGCAATGTGATGTTACGTCTTCAATTGTTAAAGGTGCAAATGCTTAATTTTTCAATGTCTTAGTGGTTGATATCGCCAACATCATTTTTAAAAAAGAACATACATTTGTAAATATTTTGACCACACACGTGCACATAAAAAAAAAAAAAAAAAAAATGACTTTTTTCAAAAACACCCTCCACAACATTATAGTGTTCACACACCTCCCCTGTCCGGTATGTAGACTGCTTACTTGCTCCGCTCCTCTGGACTATCCAGGTAAGCAGTCTATATCGTGGACAGGGGAGGTGACATAACACTGTAATGCTGTGGAGGGGAGGTAGTTAGGTGAGGATTCCGCAAGTCTGTCTATGTGCACGCCTGTGATGGTATATATGTTTTTTGAGAACAAACAAATTATAAGTTAAGAAAAACAACTCTAAAAACTTGAGAAATGGAGTATTATGAATGTAGTAATGTTTAGAACTAGCAAATATATTTTTAGAAAAGTAAACATTGCATGTTGGCCACCCCATACAGAGCCAAGCTTGATGGCCGACGTGGACCAGCAGGGACAAGACCAACAGGCAACCTTCACACTGCAACTAACACCTGTTCACCCGAGCCAGCCAATACAGCTGCAGGATATCCCCCAAGCCTCCATGAGTCCACAACTGGCACAAGCTCCACCCCAGCCACAAATACCAGATGACTTTTGGTCCAGTTGGACAAGCCAACAGGCCCAAAGCAATGCCAGCCTGACCGCACATACCCAACACCTTGCCAGTCTGCCCCATCATCTACCGCGCATTAGTCGCAACTCGGGCAGACTGATTGTCCAAGTAGGCCGAATCGCAACATCGATGGAGCAAATACGGGCAGACAACAACCAAATGCTGGCTCATTTAACGCGCATCATTGATGAGCAACAGCACCACCAACAAACACTCGTACAACTAATACAGCACAACCAGGTTGTGAATGAGTCTTTATCCCGGATTGTAGCCAGCCACACTGCAACCAACACACAACTGAATGCAAGCATAAATAATTTGAGCAACAACATAACATTGATGGCAGCTCAACAAGTGACCTCCAGCTCTGGAACCACGACCCCTATCCAAACGCCAGTAACCTCCCCTGTTCGACGTTCCTCCCGAGCACGTGCCAGTGAGCCAGCACAAAGCACAGCACCCAGCACACACAAGCGGAAAAAATAAGACTTTAGAAAAATTTGAGTAACGCAATAAAAATTTAGTTTTGTCAAACACACAACTTCCTGTGTCCGTCTCAAACATTGTAGAAGCTGCTATGTATGTATGTATGTTTTTCATGGGTAATGTCTGAAAATGTATTGATAACATAAACTAAGTACAATGTACACACCACTATAAACAACAAACAGTAAGTAACAAAACACACAATTGATTGTATTGCAAAGTGTTTAGTCAAGGATAATTACATCCTACAAAAACTTACCAGAAAAATACCGCTGGATCACTTCTTGCCATACCTGCCTCCCTACATATGTACTCACACTGTCACCAGATGTTTCTAACTCCTCTGCTTGCTGACTGCTTTCTCCCTCATCATGTGCCAGATGTTGACTTAAACACAGATTATGGAGAAAACAGCAGCAGAACACAATTCTAGTCACCTTTGAGGGACTATACAACAAAAGGCCTGCAGATTTATCCAGACACCGAAACCGTGACTTCAGCACACCAAAACATCTTTCTATCACATTCCGCGTAGCCTTATGTGCATGATTGTAACTGTGTTCAGCAGGAGAATCAGGTTGGGACAATGGAGTAAGGAGCCAAGAGTAGCAGCCGTAACCCCCATCACCTGAAAAACAGATATAGTCAACATTAGTACATGTGTTAGATTATTCATTCCCCTAGTCAAAACTCGAGTTTGTGGTTAAAAGACATACACACAAAACATTTTAAACATACCCAACAGCCAGCCATCAGGCATTTGTCCGTCCTCAAATTTATCGAAGAGCGATGACTGACTGAGGATGAAGGAGTCATGGCAGCCACCAGGGTAACCTGCAACAACACTCATAATTTTAAAGTTTGCATCACAGACCACCTGGACATTAGTTGATTGGGCCAGATGTCTATTCGTATATATGTATTGGCGGCCCCTAGGTGATCTCAGCTGAACGTGTGTGCAATCTATGGCCCCCAGCACATTGGGCATGCCAGCAAGCTCATAGAAAGCTACCCTGACAGCACGCCACTCCGACTCCTGGGTAGGGAAGCAGATTGAGGCATTAATATGTGGATCCAAGACATCCAAAACCTGAGTGGACATTAAACAAGCTAAGGTGAGTGTCATGTTAGGTATTCTATACAATACTGTGTTGTTTGTACTTACAGAAGCAACACTTAGACATAACCGGCTATGTATTTTTTGACTCACCTGATTCAAATATCTTGAAAAGGTGGGCTGTGAGATACCAATCACGTCGCCTGCCACAGCCTGGAAGCTCCCAGTAGCCATAAAGTGTAACACAGCCAGGAGTTTGTGTAGGCCTGAGACAGAGCGAGAGCGTGCTGTCTCAGGGTCTAGGCCCAGTTTGACAAGGTCATACAGGCGGAAAATGTTGGTTCTATTTAGGCGGAACATCTGTATGACCCTATCATCGGACAATGCGTTTAAGTTTAAACGACCTCTAAAAAAACGAGGCTGGCGCAGCCTCCGCGGCACCTGGACAACCTGCTGACCATGTTCACTTACCTGGGCCTGATTTCTGGAAGCCTCATTTAGCAGTCTAAGGTATCCCACAGCAAACATAAATTCATTGGCACACACCACAGCCGCCATTTCAGAGTGAGAGAATTTCAAAATGTGCCTGGAACACTTTTATAGGGCCAAACATTCAGGTGTGAGTAATGGATAATTGAGTACACATGTAAACACGCTTTTCAAAAGCAGCCGCGTTTTTTTTTAGGACTTTTTTACGAATTGTATTTTTTCACGGCCGCAAATGCATTTTCACGGCAGATATTACAATTACGAATGGTTAGTAAATGACCGAGATTCATATCTAAACAGGCGTATTTTGACCGATGGTGTATTCATTCGTGATTTTTACCTTGAACTTCCAAAATATTACGAATGCCCACATCACTGCCGTGATTTGAGTTTAGTAAATTACCGAGATGACACTTTGATGAAAAAACGGCATCTCGGTCATAATCGGGAGCTTAGTAAATTTACCCCTTTGTGTCTGTAAATGTTGTTTTGTCTTACAATTAAATACACGGTAAAACTAAACTTTCAAATAAATTACTAAACACGCAATATTGTGTAATTATTTTTCTTTTAATATGATAATGAATCGTTGCGCTGGAATATACCACCACTAAAACATAGTCCACTGCTTGAGGGATTAGGGATCCTTTTATTCCAATACCAGCACTTTTTCCTACAGGTTAACCATTAGTCCCACCATGTTACCATAGCAATAGCATCATGTGCTTGTCTGTCTCTGAATTGCCCAGTTATTCAGTCCTGTCTTCAATACAGTAGGTTATAAACAGTGAATTAGGGTGTGATATGGAATGCCGTGGTCATGATGCCGGTGGTAACATGACCGACCGCTCCATCTTGATTATTAAAATGCAGACGGGGATGGAGTAAATAATTTACACCTCCTCTCCTCTGCCCCCTACCCTAACCTGCCTGGGGTGGCGGCTAGGGCTACGATAGTTGGGGGTGGTAGCTACAGCTTAACACAGGGGGTGGCGGCAAGGGCTAAGACTCGGGGGTGGCGGCTATGGCTAACACCCCCTGTGTTGCCTAACCCTAACCGCAATACTTACACTCGGGATGCCAGTGGTCAGGGGTTCCGGTGCCGGGATGCCAAGTGCTGTCGGGATATCAACGCGGTCACCTTACCGCCAGCATCTACGCTGCCAGGATGCTGACCGCACCCCAATTAGACCATCACAATGTTCTGTTTTCAACAGGACAGTTCATAAGAGAACAGTGTAGTGTCTTGAATAAAAAGGTGAGACAAAATGTAGTGGACATGGCTATGTCTGACTACAGCACAGATAGGGAAATCTAGGCTGGTCTGTACAGTGGCATGACCTGGGTGAAATTATGGAATTTGCTAAAGTGTTTTTTACTTCATATTTTGGGATGAATAGTGTATGGATGGCAGGACATAATTTTGTAACATGTTACTTTTAGGGGTACTTAAAATACTGTAGATGTTTATGATACCACTGCTTGTATAAAAAAATAGACATAAATCCAAGCATAAAAAAACAATTATGGGCACGTTAGTGGGTCCAGTAGAAGGATTATAGTATATCAAGAAACGGAGTTCAGTTTCACAAATATAGATCTACTGTTAGGGCATGTTGACATCAGGATTGCCAGTAGTGCATTCAGTCCTGCAAACTGCTTGTAATAAACTGGACGGAACATACAATTGATTGGTATCCATGGCAGCCTCTCCTCTTTTTTCACATATGAACTTCATGTTCAGACAACTTAAAATAGACAGTTACAATATCTCATATCAGTTTACTTGCAGGTAATAGCAGTGTTTTCTCTAGGTTGGTTCCCTGTGCAGTCATTTCTATTTCCAGGACACAGTGATGCCTCAATATTGCGATAAATAAAAAGTGGCATTATATAAATATTGCAACAAATTAAGGTTTATTGTCACACTGAATCATACCCATTACCCACTGAATGTTCCCCTTCTTTTCTTTTTGTCGTACTTATTACCTATCATATTGTACTTGTGGATATTTTTTGTGGATAATTTTTACTTCACCGCAGAACCATCTCATTCTGCATTTAGCTGCAAAAGTCTCCACACGTAGGTGACAGCATTTCACCGCAATGCCAGTAAGGTGGGATGGGGGGGGGGGGGGGGGGTATGCTACAATGGGAACATATGGAGGAGCAGGGTTCAGTGCTACAAGAAGGATCTGTGGATATAGGGAGAGGGACAAATAAGACACTGGGGTCTGAGGGGTAGTGCTACAATGGGGTCATACAGTGTGGACAGTAGGGGGTGAATGTAATTCTACAATGGAGACCTGTAGACAGGGGGGGGGGGTAGTAATGCCACTAGGGGATCTATTACCATTAGTGGGTGGGAAATAATGCATGATCTATTGCCACTGGGCAGGGGGGCAGGGTGCCATCTGCCCCCAGGGCCAGTGCAATTTAAGTGTTCCAGAGCCATTTTCTCACTGCATTCCCTGTTAAAAGCTGGGCCACTTGCTTGAGTCTGCTCCCCAGGCTGAAAGTTGCCAGCCAGCCCCTGCCACTGGGGATGTAATGCTACAGTAGGGACATATTTACAGTTTGGATGTTAGGGGGCTATTCTGCAATAGAGACCCTCAAGGGTGGGAAGAATATTTCTACAGGAACATCAAGACTAGACTACAGTGAGGGGGAGGAAGAGGGAAGGGGGAGCAGGAACAAATGTCCAGATTTATCAAGCCTTGGAGTGTGATAAATTGCACGGTGAAAAAGCACCAGACAATCATCTCCTATTTGTAATTTTTCAAACAAAGAATGTAGCATGGCAGTTAGGAGCTGATTGGCTCGTACTTTATCACCGTGCAATGTATCACTCTACAAGGCTCGATAAATCTGGGCCTTTATCAGGGGTCTCATCATTTTCATGTGCAACCTTAAAAGCATGCAGAGTTCCTCAAAGCATAGGCGGAGGCGTTCGCATTCTCTGTGGCGCCCCTGTAGTAAATGTGGGTGCATGCGCAGGATGGGTGCTACGCATCCACCTGCATCCTTTTTGTTATTTTTGCGGTTGGGTCGCGTTTTGCAATCCAACCTGAATCTGGCCCTAAACTCCCTAATGGGTGATATCATTTCACAAAGCAGTGATAACCATAGACTTAAAATGATCTTAACTAAAATGAGAAAACACTGAGACATATAAAGGGGAAAAAAGGTTACTGCAAACCTGTGAAATCACAGCACAAATGTTGTTTTGTGAGATCAAGGAAGCTACATTGCCCTTAATGACGTCATCCCTCGATACCTCCGAATGAAGCAGTTGTGAATTCCTACAAAAGCCATACATTTCTATCAGCAGTTATACCATTTGAGAAAGTCAGCATTATAGGAATCATAGTCAAAGGCATTTATATATATATTAGTGATGTGCACTAGAAATTTTTTGGGTTTTGTGTTTTGGTTTTGGATTCGGTTCCGCTGCCATGTTTTGGATTCGGACGCGTTTTGGCAAAACCTCCCTGAAAATGTTTTGTCGGATTCGGGTGTGTTTTGGATTCGGGTGGTTTTTTTTACCAAAACCCCTTAAAAACAGCTTAAATCATAGAATTTGGGGGTCATTTTGATCCCATAGTATTATTAACCTCAATAACCATAATTTCCACTAATTTCCAGTCTATTCTGAACACCTCACACCTCACAATATTATTTTTAGTCCTAAAATTTGCACCGAGGTCGCTGGATGGCTAAGCTAAGCGACCCAAGTGGCTGACACAAACACCTGGCCCATCTAGGAGTGGCACTGCAGTGTCAGACAGGATGGCAGATTTAAAAAATAGTCACCAAACAGCACATGATGCAAAGAAAAAAAGAAGTGCAATGAGGTAGCTGTGTGACTAAGCTAAGCGAACCAATTGGCCGACACAAACACCTGGCCCATCTAGGAGTGGCACTGCAGTGTCCGACAGGATGGCAGATTTAAAAAATAGTCCCCAAACAGCACATGATGCAAAGAAAAAAAGGGGCGCAATGAGGTAGCTGGATGGCTAAGCTAAGCGACCCAAGCGGCCGACACAAACACCTGGCCCATCTAGGAGTGGCACTGCAGTTTTCTAGCGAGAGAATGAGTGCTTCCATCCTCATGTGAATGTGAACCACTAGCCATGAACATAGGCCAGGGCCTCAGCCGTTCCTTGCCACTCTGTGTCGTAAATGGCATATTGGCAAGTTTACGCTTCTCATCAGACGCTTTTAATTTTGATTTTTGGGTCATTTTACTGAACTTTTGTAGTATACTTGATGACACAGAGGTAGAGCAATGGACTACTGTACCGTACTGCTATATATATATATACTGGTGGTCCCTAGCAACATTCTGCACTGTCCCCTCCTACTATATACTGCGCACAACTAAAATGCATCACAGGTATGGATGCATAGTATACTTGACGATACAGAGGTAGAGCAGTGGACTACTGTACCGTACTGCTATATATATACTGGTGGTCACAGCAACATTCTGCACTGTCCCCTCCTACTATATACTGCGCACAACTAAAATGCAGCACAGGTATGGATGCATAGTATACTTGACAACACAGAGGTAGAGCAGTGGACTACTGTACCGTACTGCTATATATATACTGGTGGTCACAGCAACATTCTGCACTGTCCCCTCCTACTATATACTGTGCACAACTAAAATGCAGCACAGGTATGGATGCATAGTATACTTGATGACACAGAGGTAGAGCAGTGGACTACTGTACCGTACTGCTATATATATACTGGTGGTCACAGCAACATTCTGCACTGTCCCCTCCTACTATATACTGCGCACAACTAAAATGCAGCACAGGTATGGATGCATAGTATACTTGACAACACAGAGGTAGAGCAGTGGAGCAGTGGACTACTGTACCGTACTGCTATATATATACTGGTGGTCACAGCAACATTCTGCACTGTCCCCTCCTACTATATACTGCGCACAACTAAAATGCAGCACAGGTATGGATGCATAGTATACTTGACGACACAGAGGTAGAGCAGTGGACTACTGTACCGTACTGCTATATATATACTGGTGGTCACAGCAACATTCTGCACTGTCCTCCTACTATATACTACAATGCAGCACAGATATGAAGCGTTTATCAGGCAGAGAACGTAGATATTTTCAGCACACTGAGCACAGATATTTGCAAGCACACTGAGCACAGATATTTGCAGCACACTGAGCAGATATTTGCAGCACACTGAACACAGAAACTGAGAGAATGCAGCCACGTCCTCTCGCTATCATCTCCAAAGCACGAGTGAAAATGGCGGCGACACGTGGCTCCTTATATAGTATACGAATCTCGTGAGAATCCGAAAGCGGGATGATGACGTTCAGGCGCGCTCGGGTTAACCGAGCAAGGCGGGAAGATCCGAGTCTGCCTCGGACCCGTGTAAAATGGGTGAAGTTCGGGGGGGTTCGGATCTCGAGGAACCGAACCCGCTTATCACTAATATATATATATATATATATATATATGGATACAACTGGTCCGGCACTCCACATAATCCAAGGCTGGACTGATACTGCTCAGGTGACCTCCTCAGCAGAGAAACACCCGGTGACAAATAACAGGAATATACGAGGCGGCACTCAGATGCTTCAAATTCAAGAATATATTTGTGCAAACGGTGGCATCAACGTTTCGGGGTCCTGGTCCCCTTCTTCAGGATAACAACAGTGAAAAACAAAGGTGTTTAAATAGGATTAGTAACACTTACCCCCCCCCCCTATATATATACAGAATATGTGTGTAATCAAAGAAGATGGAACAAGTGCCTCATGGTGCATTGACTTCTCAGTGTATTGGATATACACACAGTACACATATAGGTAATTTGCGTACCAGATAGTAAGTTTAGTTGTGCATATCACATATAGTAGCCTCGCCGCCTTGTATACAGCCGACCTCAGTATTAGGACATATCTGCCTGATCACTTCAGCCGTTATGCCCCCACAGCAGCTCCTCAGGTCCTGTTATACTTACCACCTTTCCTGTTACCGGTCCTCTTCTCTCTCAGCGCATGCGTGCATGTTACACTTTGTGATGTTGCTTATGCATACAGTCTGGAGCGAACGGCAGCGCACTTCACAATCTTTACTGGTTTCCTCTCCTGCTCTCTGCATGTGATGTGAGATGTCACATGCAGGAACCAGGAAGTCTCACAACAGCCAGGGTCGGACTGGTCCATAGGGTGGCAGGGGAAACCCCCGGTGGGCCTCAATGCCTGGGATTCCTCCCCCTCAAGGAATCAGGTTCCAGACTGTGCTCTAGAATTATACATTATATTTATGTTACATTATACTGCGCAGGACTATGGTGTATTTTCTAAAGTACATTACGTTATTAATCTGGTACACTATCATGCATGTTCTAGCAATATTTACTATATATATATATATATATATATACACACTGCTCAAAAAAATAAAGGGAACAGTTAAACAACACAATGTAACTCCAAGTCAATCACACGTCTGTGAAATCAAACTGTCCACTTAGGAAGCAACAATGATTGACAATCAATTTCACATGCTGTTGTGCAAATGGAATAGACAACAGGTGGACATTATAGGCAATTAGCAAGACACCCCCCATAAAGGCGTTGTTCTGCAGGTGGGGACCACAGACCACTTCTCAGCTCCTATGCTTTCTGGCTGACGTTTTGGTCACTTTTGAAAGCTGGCGGTGCTTTCACTCTAGTGGTAACATGAGACGGAGTCTACAATCCACACAAGTGGCTCAGGTAGTGCAGCTCATCCAGGATGGCACATCAATGCGAGCTGTGGCAAGAATGTTTGCTGTGTCTGTCAGCGTAGTGTCCAGAGCATGGAGGCGCTACCAGGAGACAGGCCAGTACATCAGGAGATGTGGAGGAGGCCGTAGGAGGGCAACAACCCAGCAGCAGGACCGCTACCTCCACCTTTGTGCAAGGAGGAACAGGAGGAGCACTGCCAGAGCACTGCAAAATGACCTCCAGCAAGCCACAAATGTGCATGTGTCTACTCAAATGATCTGAAACAGACTCCATGAGGGTGGTATGAGGGCCCGACGTCCACAGGTGGGGGTTGTGCTTACAGCCCAATACCATGCAGGGCGTTTGGCATTTGCCAGAGAACACCAAGTTTGGCAAATTCGTCACTGGCGCCCTGTGCTCTTCACAGATGAAAGCAGGTTCTCACTGAGCACATGTGACAGACGTGACAAAGTCTGGAGACGGCAAGGAGAATGTTCTGCTGCCTGCAACATCCTCCAGCATGACCGGTTTGGCAGTGGGTCAGTAAGGGTGTGGGGTGGCATTTCTTTGGGGGGCCGCACAACCCCCCATGTGCTCACCAGAGGTAGCCTGACTGCCATTAGGTACCGAGATGAGATCCTCAGACCCCTTGTGAGACCATATGCTGGTGCGGTTGGCCCTGGGTTCCTCTTAATGCAAGACAATACTAGACCTCATGTGGATGGAGTGTGTCAGCAGTTCCTGCAAGACGAAGGCATTGATGCTATGGACTGGCCCGCCCATCCCCCAGACCTGAATCCAATTGAGAACATCTGGGACATCATGTCTCGCTCCATCCACCAACGCCACGTTGCACCACAGACTGTCCAGGAGTTGGTGGATGCTTTAGTCCAGGTCTGGGAGGAGATCCCTCAGGAGACCATCCGCCACTTTATCAGGAGCATGCCCAGGCGTTGTAGGGAGGTCATACAGGCACGTGGAGGCCACACACACTACTGAGCCTCATTTTGACTTGTTTTAAGGACACATTACATCAAAGTTGGATCAGCCTGTAGTGTGTTTTTCCACTTTCATTTTGAGTGTGACTCCAAATCCAGACCTCCATGGGTTAATAAATTTGATTTCCATTGATAATTTTTGTGTGATTTTGTTGTCAGCACATTCATCTATGTAAAGAACAAAGTATTTAATAAGAATATTTCATTCATTCAGATCTAGGATGTGTTATTTTAGTGTTCCCTTTATTTTTTTGAGCAGTATATATATATATATATATATATTTATCTAGTGGCGAGACCATGCACTCAATAATGGTTAGCCAAGCCTCTAAACATGGGCCCCTGCCACTGCATTCCCCTCCTGGGCCCTTCATGCCCCAGTCCAACCCTGCACGCAGCAGTGGCACTGGCAGTACAACTTCATGAGACAGTGCACACAGACTACGTACAGAGCCCATAGAGCAGAGCTGCGCGTTCAAGAGGCGACTTGAATAGAAAAGTATAGTAGAGAAGAAAAAATAGCCACACTACAGTATTGCTCAGCAGGCTTAGGATGGAATGCTCACTGCCAAACCCATCACCAGCACTCAAGTATCCAAACCCTCCTCCCAATGACACAAACAATGGCATACCTGGAATGGTAGTGCCGCTTATCCCAGTAGGGTAGAATCAGCCTTACCATTTTTTCCACGCCCACAAGCTGACACCAAATAAGGAAGGGGGGGGAGGGAAAATGCCAGCTCACAAAGATAACAGTAATATTCTGGAATCCCAGATTAGAATACAGAACCACTCTAAATTCTGCCCATCATATTTGCATAACACCAAAGTTTTACCTGCTCGCATCCTTAATCCATACCTTGCCAAGGTATGAAACCATACACTCTTGGGGTTTAAATCCCCACCAGCCATATAAATCTCCATCCACTTTTCTTTTAACCCTCAGCTTTGTACTTTCTGTTCTGTAAATATTCCTTCAAGCAGGTGCTTTTAAAATAAAATTGCCATTTAACAGCCTTGTCCAAGTTTTCAGAACAATAATCAGCTCAACATTTAGCTTAGTGATGTGAAGAACAAATTAATTACCTTTTAATTAGCGAAATCCCAAAACTGGGGAATGTTAGGGGCCCTCGAGGATTAAGATTCACATTTCGGCTTTGTATTATTAGAGAAACCTTGCTACAGAATGCTTTCAAGCCTCAAAGCCAGCCATCTTTTATTTCTGGCCTTCGCAAATTGCAGCACTTTTATTTTATGGAGCTCTGGTTGTAATCTATCTGTATCATTGTTCTGTTGAAAACCACAAGACATAGTTCATATAGCCAGTTGTACTGTACAAGAGCTGCTCTTGCAAAACATATCGAACAGTGCATTATCAGCGTTGTGTAAATACATGCTAACAATTCATGGGCTGTTGTCCTTGGGGCCTGGAAAAGTGTGTTTTCCATTACATAATTACCCTCCTAGGGAGCACCCCACTAATAACTCACATCATCTCTCTCTTGAGGGCGATTATCTAAAGTAACACAACTGAAGAAAGGCTTTGATGCTGTACATGGAAGAGGAAATGAAATGAGAAAGGTTCCTGTTTATAGTAAGTAACACATCACCAGCTGCAGTTTTAGTCTTTCCTGGTGTTGTAGCACTTAGCGTGAGACAAGAAAACAAAATCATATAATCCTTCAGTCAATGATTAATTCCTGATTAATTAAAATTAAAAGATAAGCATGTGCTTGATGTTGATGAGATAAGTAGATACTGTACATTTCTTTCAGTGTTGTTTAAATGGTTCATACAACTGCCATCCATTTTGTATATGTCTTTTAGAGGTCTATTTGCTAGTATTGGAGAGAGATAAAGTGAAGAGAGATAAAGAACCAATCAATCAACCAATCAATCAGCGCCTAACTGCCATGTTATAGGCTTTGTTTGAAAAATGACAGGAACTGGTTGACTTTGGGATCTATTTACTAAACATTGGACAGAGATAAAATGGATGGAGATAAAGTACTAACTAACTAGCTCCTAACTGACATTTTTCAAACACAGGGGCAGATGTATTATCCTGAAGAAGGCATAAGGAAGTAATAAACCAGTGATAAGTGCAAGGTAATAAATGCACCAGCCAATCAGCTCCTAACTGTTAATTTACATATTGGAGGTGATATTCACAGCGCGTCCTGCAGGACCCGATCTTTCCCCAGTGCTCGCCTCCCCAGTCAGTGACGGCTGGCATGTTCCCAAGGCACTTCCTGATACTTCTGTCCTCCTTGCCCGCCAATGCGCCACTCAGCACCATGCTGTGTGACAACGGTTGTCTCCCTGCACACAGCAAGATCACTGCCTGATGTTACATCATCGATGACTAGGGGACCGTCCTCCTACCCCCCAAATAGAGATCCTGGGTAGGTACACTTTAAAAGCAAGTGCTGAGGGGGGGGGGGGTAGGGCGGGGGTGCTGCCATATGGCAGAGGTTAAAAGGGATGTGCCTCTGCATGGCTGCTAGCTCTCCCTGTAATGTGTGTGTGTGTGTGTGTGTGTGTGTGTGTGTGTGTGTGTGTCCTTATACAATGTCCCTTGTCACTATCTGTAACCCACTATCTCCCTCTCGCCTCAGTCAGCCACTATCTACCTTTCACCCCTGCCTCAGTCACCCACTATCTCCCTGTCACCCCTGCCTCAGTCATCCACTATCTCCCTGTCACCCCTGCCTCAGTAAGCCACTATCTACCTGTCACCTTTGCCATAGTCACCCACTATCTACCTGTCACCCCTGCCTCAGTCACCATCCCCCTGTCACCGCTGCCTCAGTCACCCATTATCTCCCTGTCACCCCTGCCTCATCAGTCACCCACTATCTCCCTATCACACCTGCCTCAGTCACCCACTATCTCCCTGTCACCCCTGCCTCAGTCACCTACTCTCTCCCTGTCACCCCTGCCTCAGTCACCCACTATCTACTAGTCACCCCTGCTTCAGTCACCAACTATCTCACTGTCACCCCTGCCTTATCAGTCACCCACTACCGCCCTATCACCCCTGCCTCAGTCACCCACTATCTATCAGTCACAAGCTATTTCTCAGTCACCCCTGTATCCCCAGTTACCTACTATTTCCCTGGCACCCACTATCACCCTGCACCCTTGTGGGTACAATTGTGTGGCCATGCCCCTATCTTGTGAGATCACACCCCTTTTGTTGTGCGCGCCCAAGGCACTCGCTGTCCCTTTTAAAAGTTTAGCCCGTCAAGGAGCGACAAAATTTATTTTTGCTTACCAAAAAAAAAACCCAGTCGGGCCGGCCCTGCTCTCTGCACATGTTAAATCTGCCCCCCCTGCAGTGCACATGGGTGGTCATTCCGAGTTGATCGCTAGATGCTTTCGTTCGCAGCGCAGCGATCAGTCAAAAAAAAACGGCATTTCTGCGCATGCGTATGCGGCACAATGCGCATGCGCGACGTACTTTCACAACATCCAATGTAGTTTTACACAAGGTCTAGCGACGCTTTTCAATCACACTGCTGGCCGCAGAGTGATTGACAGGAAGTGGGTGTTTATGGTAGGTAACTGGCCGTTTTCTGGGAGTGTGTGTAAAAACGCAGGCGTGTCAGATACAAATGCAGGCGTGCCTGTGGAAACGAAGGCGTGGCTGGCAGAACGCAGGGCGTGTTCGTGACGTCAAAACAGGAACTAAACAGTCTGAAGTGATCGCAAGCTAGGAGTAGGTCTCGAGCTGCTCAGAAACTGCACATTCTTGTTTTGTAGCAATGCTGCGATCCTTTCGTTCTCACTTCTGCTAAGCTAAAATACACTCCCAGAGGGCGGCGGCTTAGCGTTTGCACAGCTGCTAAAAGCAGCTAGCGAGCGAACAACTCAGAATGAGGGTCTAGTTTTGCCTAACTGCTAACAAATTTGCTGCTGCGATCAACTCTGAATTAGGCTCAAAGTAATTCAACTGCTCACATCAGAAACCATAGAGCATAGGGCAGGTGCAAGTTATCACGGTGCGACTGATGGTGCAACCAAAGATGCACCAATTGGTATTCATTCCAGTTCTACACCAGGGAAGACTTTGCAGTATTAGTAAAACTACACAGCTGCGATGAACAGAAAAGCCTACGCATGACTCAGAATCAGCCCCAACATGTGGATACGTGCTGTAACCAACTTGGCTGGATCTTGGAGAGATTAAACAATGGGGGGCTAATTCAGACCTGATCGCTGCTGTGCGTTCGTGGACGCATGGCTGAATTTTATGAAGCATCAGTGCAGCTTCTAATCAAGGTCTAAAAGACTTTCTATACATACATCGGTTCAGGAAATATATTGCAGTCTTACTTATTTATTTATATACACTTATGTGATTTTTCACTATTATATTGTTTCAATGTTTTATTAGGCTATTTCATGTATTTTATTTTTATTAATGTGTTTAATAAAACACTATTTTATTAATACATTTATATATTAGACTCATTCAGCGCTCCCATTTCTTTTTTCCACAATATTTTTGATCCATTGTTGGGGCTGCCCGCCCACAACTGGTGAGCTGCTGTCTGAATCTAATTGTATTGTGTGTGTATTATGGAGCGCCAAATCTTTGTATATACTTTTTAGCACAAAAAGCCCCTTGCGGCCTCAGTGACGACTTGTAGTCGCCACGGATTCCCACTCTATGGGAGTCGTGGACACTCACGAGTGAGAATAGTCCCTGTTAGTCAGCATACCGACCATTGGGATAGTGAGGAGGCGGGATGTAGGAGGAGGTAATGTGCCCAGCAGTCTCCTGACCGCTGATCACATAACTATATCACAGAAATGGCAGTATGCAGCAGCTATAGAGTCATTTATCCAGTTGATGTTATTCAGGCTAAAAAGCAGCTTAATTCAGCCTCAGATACCTTCAAAAATTAAGAACTATCAAAATTTGGACTGCATGTTACAATCAGCATAAAGTGCACTGAAAAGATTGAATTGGTAGGAAGTGCAATTGATCATAACGCTCCCTGACCCCTCTTCCTCGTGTGTCCTATTGTCCACTTTGCCTGTTACAATACAGCTCCCCCGGGACCAATATTACCAATTGACTATACTTGTAGTGGTCTGCAGCAGTGATCAGCTTTTAAGTGCTTGTGTACAACTGTGCCAGCCCGTCTTCAGAGATCTGCAGCTCAGAGGCTGCTGAGGCACTCAGCTGTCAATGCTAGTCAGCGGAGGAGGCTGGAGATGTAACATAGTTACATAGTAACATAGTAACATAGTATCTAAGGTTGAAAAAAGACAATTGTCCATCGGGTTCAACCTATTTGTGGTCTCCTACGCACGATTATTTTGTATAAAATTTTGACTGAAGTTGCTGACTGCCGTTCCGATTAACCCCTATTTTTTATTATAACCATAGTGCGTGACTATGCCCCGTAACCCTGGATATCCTTATCCATTAGGAATTTATCTAACCCATTCTTAAAGGTGTTGACTGAGTTGGCCATTACAACTCCCTCAGGCAGGGAATTCCAAACACGTATCGTCCTTACCGTAAAAAAGCCTTTACGCCGTATTGTGTGGAATCTCCTCTCCTCTAACCTGAGCGAGTGTCCACGAGTTCTCTGTGTTGATCTAATCAAAAACAGGTCCTGTGCAAGATCTGTATATTGTCCCCTTATATATTTGTAAATGTTGATCATGTCCCTCTTAGTCTCCTCTTTTCCAGTGTAAACATGCCTAGTCTTGAAAGCCTTTCCTCGTATTCCAGCGTCTCCATACCTTTAATTAGTTTGGTCGCCCGCCTTTGAACCTTTTCTAGCTCCAGGATATCCTTTTTGTGGTAAGGTGCCCAGAATTGTACACAGTATTCAAGGTGTGGCCTCACAAGTGATTTATATAACGGGAGTATAATACTCTCGTCCCTAGCATCAATTCCCCGTTTTATGCATGCTAATATCTTATTAGCCTTATTTGCTGCAGTCCTACTTTGGGTACTACTGCTTAGTTTGCTATCTATGAGGACTCCTAAGTCCTTTTCCAGTACAGAATCCCCTAATTTTACCCCATTTAGTAGGTAGGTGTTATTTTTGTTCTTGTTACCACAGTGCATTACCTTACACTTGTCTGTATTGAAGCGCATTCTCCATTTCGCTGCCCAAGCTTCTAATTTAACTAAGTCATTCTGAAGCGACTCAGCATCCCCCTCCGCATTTATAACTTTACACAATTTGGTATTATCTGCTAAAATTGACACCATGCTCTCTAGACCTTCTGTTAGGTCGTTAATGAAAATATTGAACAATAGCGGTCCTAATGCTGAGCCTTGCGGCACACCACTTAGCACTTCAGTCCAAGTTGAAAAAGATCCATTAACCACAATGCGCTGCTCCCTATTATCTAACCAGTTTTTGACCCAAGTGCATATTGTGCTTCCTAGAACTGATTCTTGTAGCTTGTAGATAAGTCTCATGTGTGGTACAGTATCGAAAGCTGTGAGGATGATCTCTCACAGACTTACAGCATGAAGCTTACCTCCATGATCCATCGCTGCTGCTAGTCAGTCAGCCTCCCAGCTGAAGTGCAGGTATGTTGAAGCACTAATGGGAGGGAGGGGCAAACCCAGTCTATACATTACACTGACGAGATGTATCGTGGCTGGGTTAACTGCAGGAGCCATTGCAGCTTGTACATGCTATGAAGAGAAGGAGGTGGCACAGAGAAGTGGAGGAGGCAGAACAGCTAGTAGGAAGTGGAACATGAAAGCAGTAGAGGCCGTGAGTATGAGGAGAAACACAATAGGGGAGATAAAGAGACCGTGATGGTGCACTCCCCAGGGGGTCTGCGCTGTGTGCGAGGCACCACTCGCCCACACCTAGTTATGGCCCTGCAGCAGATAATAACCACTTGGCCCATCTAGTCTGCCACTTCAAGGTATGTGAGAAAAGGGGGAAGGGGGGTTGGTAAATCAAAGGGAAGGGTCAGAGAAGAGGAATGAGGGGGAACATACGTAGGTGAAGTGAGGGTGAATACTAGAATACTAGGTGGGAAACTAGCTGGATCATCAGAGTGGAGTGGAGATAATCCCCTGCACTGATTGGCTTGTGAAGAAATACGGTGGTTGGGTTGCTGTTAGGGTTGTCCATTGAAGCACATGCCACTGATGCTCAAACCTGGATTTTTACCACCAGTAGGGAATGTTGATGGTTGGTCTCTGCACAATTGGACCTTTTCCACCAATGTGCAGCATCAGAACTCCCCCATTGATGGAAAAACCACTGACTGTCAGACACAATCCATTGATGCTTACAAACTATTGATGATTTCTGGCCATCATTAGTTGGGGAGCTATCCTGAGTGGGTGGTAAGTATTGTTTTTGGGTACCTTTCCAGGGGGCTACTTTTGACGACCTTCAATGAAATTCCATCGCTGGAGTTAACACCAATTTTCAAATTAAAATAATATTTTATCAATCTATGACAATTAAACTTTTGTATCCCCTTATAACTAGAGATGAGCGAGTTCGGTTCCTTGGTAAACGGAACCCCCCCGAACTTCACCCATTTTACACGGGTCCGAGGCATACTCGTATTCTCCCGTATGGCTCGGTTAAGTCAAGCGCGCCCGAACGTCATCATCCCGCTGTCGGATTCTCGCGAGATTCGGATTCTATATAAGGAGCCGCGCGTCGCCGCCATTTTTCACTCGTGCATTGGAAATGATAGTGAGAGGATGTGGCTGGCGTCCTCTCACTTTGTTTCAGGGGGCTGCATATCTTTATTCTGGGGACCAGCAGTATTATAGGAGGAGTACAGTGCAGAGTTTTGCTGACCAGTGACCACCAGTATTATACGTTGTCTGCCTGAAAAACGTTCCATATCTGTGCTCAGTGTGCTGCATATATCTGTGCTCACACTGCTTTATTGTGGGGACTGGGGACCACCAGTATATTATATAGGAGGAGTACAGTGCAGAGTTTTGCTGACCAGTAACCACCAGTATACGTTGTCTGCCTGAAAAACGCTCCATATCTGTGCTCAGTGTGCTGCATATATCTGTGCTCACACTGCTTTATTGTGGGGACAGGGGACCAGCAGTATTATATAGGAGGAGTACAGTGCAGAGTTTTACTGACCAGTGACCACCAGTATTATACGTTCTCTGCCTGAAAAACGCTCCATATCTGTGCTGCATTGTAGTATATAGTAGGAGTACAGTGCATAATTTTGCTGACCACCAGTATATAATATATAGTAGTACGATACAGTAGGCCACTGCTCTACCTACCTCTGTGTCGTCAAGTATACTATCCATCCATACCTGTGGTGCATTTCAGTTTTGCACAGTTTGCTGACAACCAGTATATAATATATAGCAGTACGGTACAGTAGGCCACTGCTCTACCTAGCTCTGTGTCGTCAAGTATACTATCCATCCATACCTGTGGTGCATTTAAGTTTTGCACAGTTTGCTGACCACCAGTATATAATATATAGCAGTACGGTACAGTAGGCCACTGCTCTACCTACCTCTGTGTCGTCAAGTATACTATCCATCCATACCTGTGGTGCATTTAAGTTTTGCACAGTTTGCTGACCACCAGTATAATATATATAGCAGTACGGTACAGTAGGCCACTGCTCTACCTACCTCTGTGTCGTCAAGTATACTATCCATCCATACCTGTGGTGCATTTAAGTTTTGCACAGTTTGCTGACCACCAGTATAAATATATAGCATTACGGTACAGTAGGCCACTGCTCTACCTACCTCTGTGTCGTCAAGTATACTATCCATCCATACCTGTGGTGCATTTCAGTTTTGCACAGTTTGCAGACCACCGGTATATAATATATAGCAGTACGGTACAGTAGGCCACTGCTCTACCTACCTCTGTGTCGTCAAGTATACTATCCATCCATAACTGTGGTGTATTTCAGTTGTGCGCAGTATATATAGTAGTAGGCCATTGCTATTGATACTGGCATATAATTCCACACATTAAAAAATGGAGAACAAAAATGTGGAGGGTAAAATAGGGAAAGATCAAGATCCACTTCCACCTCGTGCTGAAGCTGCTGCCACTAGTCATGGCCGAGACGATGAAATGCCATCAACGTCGTCTGCCAAGGCCGATGCCCAATGTCATAGTAGAGAGCATGTAAAATCCAAAACACAAAAGTTCAGTAAAATAACCCAAAAATCTAAATTAAAAGCATCTGAGGAGAAGCGTAAACTTGCCAATATGCCATTTACGACACGGAGTGGCAAGGAACAGCTGATGCCCTGGCCTATGTTCATGGCTAGTGGTTCAGCTTCACATGAGGATGGAAGCACTCATCCTCTCGCTAGAAAAATGAAAAGACTTAAGCTGGCAAAAGCACAGCAAAGAACTGTGCGTTCTTCTAAATCACAAATCCCCAAGGAGAGTCCAATTGTGTCGGCTGCAATGCCTGACCTTCCCAACACTGGACGGGAAGAGGTTGCGCCTTCCACCATTTGCACGCCCCCTGCAAGTGCTGGAAGGAGCACCCGCAGTCCAGTTCCTGATAGTCAAATTGAAGATGTCACTGTTGAAGTACACCAGGATGAGGATATGGGTGTTGCTGGCGCTGAGGAGGAAATTGACAAGGAGGATTCTGCTGGTGAGGTGGTTTGTTTAAGTCAGGCACCAGGGGAGACACCTGTTGTCTGTGGGATGAATATGGCCATTGACATGCCTGGTCAAATTACAAAAAAAAACACCTCTTCGGTGTGGAAGTATTTTAACACAAATGCTGACAACAGGTGTCAAGCCGTGTGTTGCCTTTGTCAAGCTGTAATAAGTAGGGGTAAGGACGTTAACCACCTCGGAACATCCTCCCTTATACGTCACCAGCAGCGCATTCATCATAAGTCAGTGACAAGTTCAAAAACTTTGGATGACAGCGGAAGCAGTCCACTGACCACTAAATCCCTTCCTCTTGTAACCAAGCTCCTGCAAACCACACCACCAACTCCCTCAGTGTCAATTTCCTCTTTACACAGGAAAGCCAATAGTCCTGCAGGCCATGTCACTGTCAAGTCTGACGAGTCCTCTCCTGCCTGGGATTCCTCCGATGCATCCTTGAGTGTAACGCCTCCTGCTGCTGGCGCTGCTGTTGTTGCTGCTGGGAGTCGATGATCATCCCAGAGTGGAAGTCGGAAGACCACTTGTACTACTTCCAGTAAGCAATTGACTGTCCAACAGTCCTTTGCGAGGAAGATGAAATATCACAGCAGTCATCCTGCTGCAAAGCGGATAACTCAGGCCTTGGAAGCCTGGGCGGTGAGAAACGTGTTTCCATTATCCACCGTTAATTCACAGGCAACTACAGACTTGATTGAGATACTGTGTCCCCGGTACCAAATACCATCTAGGTTCCATTTCTCTAGGCAGGCAATACCGAAAATGTACACAGACCTCAGAAAAAGAGTCACCAGTGTCCTAAAAAATGCAGTTGTACCCAATGTCCACTTAACCACAGATATATGGACAAGTGGAGCAGGGCAGACTCAGAACTATATGACTGTGACAGCCCACTGGGTAGATGTATTGCCTCCCGCAGCAAGAACAGCAGCAGCAGCACCAGTAGCAGCATCTCGCAAACGCCAACTCATTCCTAGGCAGGCTACGCTTAGTATCACCGCTTTCCAGAAGAGGCACACAGCTGACAACCTCTTACGGAAACTGAGGAACATCATCGCAGAATGGCTTACCCCAAATGGACTCTCCTGGGGATTTGTGACATCGAACAACACCAGCAATATTGTGTATGCATTACATCTGGGCAAATTCCAGCACGTCCCATGTTTTGCACATACATTGAATTTGGTGGTGCAGAATTATTTAAAAAATGACAGGGGCGTGCAAGAGATGTTGTCGGTGGCCCGAAGAATTGCGGGCCACTTTCGGCATTCAGCCACCATTTGCCGAAGACTGGAGCACCAGCAAACACTCCTGAACCTGACCTGCCATTATCTGAAGCAAGAGGTGGTAACGAGGTGGAATTCAACCCTCTATATGCTTCAGAGGATGGAGGAGCAGCAAAAGGCCATTCAAGCCTATACATCTTCCTACGATATAGGCAAAGGAGGGGGAATGCACCTGACTCAAGCACAGTGGAGAATGATTTCAACGTTGTGCAATGTTCTGCAACCCTTTGAACTTGCCACACGTGAAGTCAGTTCAGACACTGCCAGCCTGAGTCAGGTCATTCCCCTCATCAGGCTTTTGCAGAAGAAGCTGGAGACATTGAAGGAGGAGCTAAAACAGAGCGATTCCGCCAGGCATGTGGGACTTGTGGATGGAGCCCTTAATTCGCTTAACCAGGATTCACGGGTGGTCAATCTGTTGAAATCAGAGCACTACATTTTGGCCACCGTGCACGATCCTAGATTTAAAACCTACGTTGTATCTCTCTTTCCGGCAGACACAAGTCTGCAGAGGTTCAAAGACCTGCTGGTGAGAAAATTGTCAAGTCAAGCGGAAAGTGACCCGTCAACAGCGAGGAAAAGGCTAAGAATTCCGAGCCCACCCGCTGGCGGTGATGCAGGGCAGTCTGGAGCAAGTGCTGACATCTGGTCCGGACTGAAGGACCTGCCAACGATTACTGACATGTCGTCTACTGTCACTGCATATGATTCTCTCACCTTTGAAAGAATGGTGGAGGATTATATGAGTGACCGCATCCAAGTAGGCACGTCAGACAGTCCGTACGTTTACTGGCAGGAAAAAGAAGCAATTTGGAGGCCCTTGCAGAAACTGGCTTTATTTTACCTAAGTTGCCCCCCCTCCAGTGTGTACTCCGAAAGAGTGTTTAGTGTAGCCGCTCACCTTGTCAGCAATCGGCGTACGAGGTTACTTCCAGAAAATGTGGAAAAGATGATGTTCATCAAAATTAATTATAATCAATTCCTCCGTGGAGACATTCACCAGCAGCAATTGCCTCCAGAAAGTACACAGGGACCTGAGATGGTGGATTCCAGTGGGGATGAATTAATAATCTGTGAGGAGGGGGATGTACACAGTGAAAGGGGTGAGGAATTGGACGATGAGGAGGAGGTGGACATCTTGCCTCTGTAGAGCCAGTTTGTGCAAGGAGAGATTGATTGCTTCTTTTTTGGTGGGGGCCCAAACCAACCAGTCATTTCAGTCACAGTTGTGTGGCAGACCCTGTCGCTGAAATGATGGGTTTGTTAAAGTGTGCATGTCCTGTTTATACAACATAAGGGTGGGTGGGAGGGCCCAAGGACAATTCCATCTTGCACCTCTTTTTTCTTTAATTTTTCTTTGCATCATGTGCTGTTTGGGGACTATTTTTTTGAAGTGCCATCCTGCCTGACACCGCAGTGCCACTCCTAGATGGGCCATTTGTTTGTGTCGGCCACTTGTGTCGCTTAGCTTAGCCATCCAGCGACCTTGGTGCACCTCTTTTTTTCTTTGCATCATGTGCTGTTTGGGGACTATTTTTTTGAAGTGCCATCCTGTCTGACACTGCAGTGCCACTCCTAGATGGGCCAGGTGTTTGTGTCGGCCACTTGGGTCGCTTAGCTTAGTCACACAGCTACCTCATTGCGCCTCTTTTTTTCTTTGCATCATGTGCTGTTTGGGAACTATTTTTTTGAAGTGCCTTCCTGTCTGACACTGCTGTGCCACTACTAGATGGGCCATGTGTTTGTGTCGGCCACTTGTGTCACTTAGCTTAGCCATCCAGCGACCTTGGTGCACCTCTTTTTTTCTTTGCATCATGTGCTGTTTGGGGACTATTTTTTTGAAGTGCCATCCTGTCTGACACTGCAGTGCCACTCCTAGATGGGCCAGGTGTTTGTGTCGGCCACTTGGGTCGCTTAGCTTAGTCACACAGCTACCTCATTGCGCTTCTTTTTTTCTTTGCATCATGTGCTGTTTGGGGACTATTTTTTTGAAGTGCCATCCTGTCTGACACTGCAGTGCCACTCCTAGATGGGCCAGGTGTTTGTGTCGGCCACTTGGGTCACTTAGCTTAGGCATCCAGCGACCTTGGTGCAAATTGTAGGACTAAAAATAATATTGTGAGGTGTGAGGTGTTCAGAATAGACTGAAAATGAGTGGAAATTATGGTTATTGAGGTTAATAATACTATGGGATCAAAATGGCCCCCAAATTCTATGATTTAAGCTGTTTTTGAGGGGTTTTTGTAAAAAAACACCCGAATCCAACAAAAAATTTCCAGGGAGGTTTTGCCAAAACGCGTCCGAATTCAAAACACGGCCGCGGAACCGAATCCAAAACCAAAACACAAAACCCGAAAAATTTCCGGTGCACATCACTACTTATAACAGAAACAAATTAATAGTCAGTGAAGTTGTGGTGAAATTTGGTGTATATTTTAGAGATGACTTGAAATCTGCCACTTTTGCTTTGCCATTCCACAGAATTCTATTCCATACTGTGTTTGTAAATTTGTATTTAGCTTGGATGCCTAATCTCAATCTGCTGAGTGGAATGTTTGGAGTGGAACTTGACCCCCTTGAGAGCAAATTTCTTTGGTAGAACATAAGAATTTATGTGGCCAAATGAAAAATGGGTTAAATATACCCTAGTAATTCTGCAATTATAGTTACACATTTATTTAATAGTTTATTCCAGGTAAAAAAAACAAACAAACAAACAATTGCTACTGTAGATATAACACGTTAGGAGTCCGAAAATCGATTTTTTGTCATTTAAGCTATTTCTCCAGTTTGTATTTTTTTATCAATTATACTAGTGGCACAAAATAAAACATTAAAAAAACAAAAACAAAACACAAAGCTTACACATGGTAAGACCACTTTAAGTTATACAATGAGCAGCATGTGATATTCAAATAAAAAATACTGCAGTCAAAATCCCCGTTCTTTCAAATGTCAATTATTTATTTTCACAGATGGAGAGAGAGGGTAAAAAAGGGACATTAAATAATACCAATCACTACTGTATTACAGTGTGTTTATTTTGTTCAAACACATAATTATATTGGCTTCAATTTTTTTACATTCTTCAGAAATGAAAATGTCAGCATGACATAAACATGACAATCACCTCATTCACCATGTGGATCAATCTGAATTCGCTTAAATGACATAGGTTTAATAGAGTCCATTTATGAATTTGAAGCCTTTTATTTATTTTATGTATAAATAACAAATAATCTAAGGCTCGCCGGCATGAGTAATTCCTCGATTTGCATCCAATATGGAAAGCAATGTTGGAGTTGTACTCCTCTGTATTGCCAGCAATAGCCACCAGGCATTAGGACTCAGCGGCTCTCCCCAGAAGGGTGACCTCCAATTGTGCCCTGATGCTTCTTTCCTCCTTTGCTTCTGTCATATACGGATGTAGCCCTGAGTATCCCTTATAAAGGGCTCCCACACGGAGACTCTAATTACACTGTGCCACTACCGCAGTATATATTATAGACCTAGCTGCTGGCACCATTGTGCATAAGCAGCATATACTACTGGGGGTTTGGTATGAGTGACCGCCAGATGGGATGATGCGGTCACAATTCCGACACCGGCATCCCGATCTTGCAAATCCCAAAAGGCAGTTACTTGGCAGATGCGAAAGCCTCACAGCGGTGCAATACTTTTGCACCTGTGTGTGTGGGGGGGGTGGGGGGGGGGGTCCTGACATGCGGGGTGGACTAGCTCTGTGCTGAGCATCCCCCCGCATGTCAGAGAAACTGATCGTAGACGTGCTATTGTTAGCACATCTATGATCAGGTCTGAATCACCTCTATTGTTTAGTACTAAAGAGAGACTATGGGTAGTTTGACCGTAATATCCCTTTATTAGTCACAGTTTTTTGGCCACCTTGACACTTATCTCTATGTCGTCAACTGGTGTAGTTATGCTTTGTTACCCTGTACTTGTCCTATATTGTCTTCAACTGTAAGTCACTGTTTTCCTGTTTAGATAATGTGCATATGTACTCTGTAATTGGGTGCTGCGGAACCCTTGTGGCGCCAAATAAATAAAGGATAAGAATAACAATAATAATAATTCTGGGACACTCATAAATTACACAGGTTCTGTGGCTGGCTGACTTCAAGTCTGTATGTCATCTGGTTTTAGTCAGCCCCAGAACCTGTGTAATTTATGAGTGTCCCAGCTTAAAGGGATATTATGGTCAGCCTACTATGGAGCACCTTTGCAAAAGGGGGAAGACCCCCTACTGGCCTTGGAAATGGGAACGGACCACACATAAAAGGGCTTACCACTGGCAATATCCCTGCTGGCGAAAGTTACAGTAACTGCGAGCAGGGCCGGCTCTACCATTAGGCAGCTTTAAGCGGCTGCCTAGGGGCGATGGACCCTGGAAGGCACCACTGAATATAACAAAAACTGAAGGATGTCTCTGTAGACGGCCTCATCCTTTTACACTGCCTGGCTGCTGCTGTGGGTCTAATTGGATGCAGTTGCCTCAATCAAGCTTTACCACATAATGTCTCAGCGCTTCCTCCATGCTGACACGTGTAACATCAAGTCATGTGAAGGCACACAGGAGGTGGATGTAACTTTGGCTCCCAAGGGGCACCCCACACGGCCACTCCTCATAGCCCTGATGCACCTCCTCCAGGCTCCTGGATCCCGGCTCTCCAGCAGCAAGCAGCACCTGACTACATGTCTACACCCAGCAGCATCACTGTAATGTTGCTGCCGCCTGTATGAGGATCCATGCCAATTATGAGCGAAATCTAGGAAATAACTTTTAGGTAACTATCCCATGAGAGTTTCTGTGGGACCACCAGGGGCGGATTGGGATTGAAAACCAGCAAAGGAAACTTATGGAAACAGCCCTCAAGGGTGTGGGGTGGAGTCAGTTGAGGGGATGGAATTCCCCCTCATAGGATCTGATTCTGAGTTAAATGCAGTTGCAGCTTTCCTTGCATCTTTTGCTGCAGTTTATGGTAATGACACTACAATGCTACATCCGTGCATCCAAATATGCAAGAATACAGATGCCCACTTTCAGTGTCTACAGATACTGCAATTATGCTTAGTGCGTCTTTAGGCGCCACCATCGGTCACACCATTGCAACTTTCCACCACTGTAACTTTCATCAGCCCTATGCTAGGTGCAGATCATCCGTCTTAGTATGGCCTTAAATGTGAGCAATGTTATGTCTTTATATGTAACCACTTTCAACAACAGACCCATACTACTATATAGTGTAGCTGCATCTGATTAGCCAACCCCTTGTAACCATGCAGGAATGCCCAACAAATAATACACTTCTTGGAGATGTGACTCTGTACTGCACTATGAACACCAACACAGTGCATGCATGTGTGGTGCAACTCAGATGCAAGTGTAGATGAAAAACATTGCACATGATAAAAACACATTGGCCCCCACAGGAAAAACACACACACATTGGCCCCCACAGAAAACAATACATTGTCCCCCACCGGGAAAACCCCCCAAAAACAAATGTATAATATAACTTTTGGTATTGCAATTGTTTGAAATTTCCAGTGCTGTTTGAAAGGCCCAGTGACACCAAGATGTTTATAAATCTTGGCTGTAACATTATGTCAGGATATTTCATTGTACTTTCTTTCAAAGTTGGGCACGGGTGGATTGGGAACTGAAAGTAGCCCTGTAAAAATTTATAGAAGTGGCCTCACATGGGCAGCACCAGAGGTATACCGTGTAACCATGGCGGCAGCACCACCCCTCATATGTCCACAAACAAAACAGGCTCCACTTGCACATCGGCCCACCGGGGATCTTCCGGAAACCCTATGAACAATTTGCCCCTGAGGAACACAGACAGTACATATTTTACAGCCCGATAGATGGTTTAAACTTGTAGGAGGGGGTATGGAACACAATAAGGAGCATACAAATACATGTATGTGTGTATGTACACATACAATTAAACATCATATCTTATCCCGGCACTCAGCAAAAATATGACATTGGCCTCAGCGTTCTAAACAATTCCTAACATGCCAGCAAGCATGTATACGTAGGCAGAAAGAATGGTCGTCACTCAAGGATTTAAAAGTGAAAGTTTATTGTGTGATTTCCGGATGAGTTGGTAGGATAACATACTTTATATTTGCTCTGTTTAGCAAGATGCATGTGGTATAAATCATCCAGCACTGAGTAACCAATATTATATCATGAAGTGTAGTGTCTGATGTGTGGCTACTCCCTTATTGCAAGATAAACACATTAACAATTAACGTTAATAATGAACAAAGTGACACAGAGGTATATATGGGGAAAAAGAAAGGTAAGTTTAATTTATTTAAATGGAGAACTATTAAAAAGGAATAGATACAGTAGAGGAAAGATCAAGCATGGTGACAAAGAGAGAATGGTCCCACTAAGCAATATCACTATCTGCAAACACCTCCTCCACCTAGATGGGAGACCAACTGCCAAACCATCTACAACTCAAGGTATCCACCTTCTAAACCAATGACACAAAAAGACCCACCTGGACTACTGGTGCTGCTGACCACAACAGGGTAGAATCAGGCTAACCCATGTATTGGGTGGGAGAGCACCGCAACTCAAAAGTCAGGCAGTGACTGCTACCATTCTATCCCAACATAAAAAGCCAACACCAAAACACCCAAACTAAGGGAGTGTGGGAGATGATCCCACAAAATGGAGAATGGCACAGATCCACAAAGTGGCCCTAAACACCCACCCCCAATGACCAACCATAGGCTACCTAACGCCACAAACCTGCCTACCCCAAACACAAACTCACAAATTAACCCTTGCAGCCAGAGCCAGCCCTAGCCAATATGATGCCTTAGGTAAGATTGTTGCCTGTGCCCCATAGTACTACCACTAGTTCCACCTCAGACCCTGCACCCCTTTCCCAGCACCATCACTCCTTACCCATAGCATTCCTCATTTTGGTGCTCCTACCCCCTACATTTTAAATACGAACAGTGCACACATTTGGCGCACAGCACAAAAAGGGGCGTGTTCCTTCTGGGAAGGGGCATGGCCACACAATAGTAGTGCAACTTTATTCATATTTTATCATGTGATAGTGTCCCTTATTCTTGTTACATTACACAGTAGTACCACTTTACCTTATATATGTTACTCCTCACAGTAGTGCCCCTTATTCACATTGCATCACACTATATTGCTCCTTATTCATATAACACCACACCATATTGATCTTTATTCACATTATACCCCACAGTTGTGCCCTTACTTTACATTATGCCACACAGTAGAGCACCTTATACAATTAATGCCACACATAGGTAATGCATTTATACACATAATACCACACAGTAATGCCCCTTACACATATGACACATATTATTAATGTCCTTATAAACATAATGCACCTTACATATTATGCCAAACTTTATTAATGTCCTTATACACATAATGTCCCTTACACATATGCTGCACAATATTAGTGCCCTTATACACATAATGACGCACATAGTGCCCCTTACACATACTGTATGCCGCACATACTGTAATTAATGCATTTATACACATGACACACATTATGCCCCTTACACATCTGCCGAACACTTGTTGAAGTCGAAAATATTGCAGTACACACATCACGTACAAACTACACACAGATGGCCTCCATGCGAGTACTTTTTCTGCCATGCATGCACATATACGCAAGTTGCGTATGACCGCTCATGCAGTCCTGCGTATTAGCGCATGGTATGAGTAATTACGGTAGTATTTGTGATCGCATGGAAAAGCAATAAAGACACATTTCATATTTAATACACATAGTGCACAATTTACACATAGTCAGCATACACCACACCAGCGAGTTACACTTGCTTAAAGGGTATAATAACAAAGGGATTCACCTTTACAGGATATCAGAGGACAGAATTAGGTTAGGAGGTGGTGTTTGGTATCCAGCTGTAGGGCAATATTCCGGTGTTGGTTTGCGGAAGATAGCACGCTCCTGCAAATAGATATGTGCAGGAGCAGAATATTAATATTAACTGTATTTACTGTGCACCTTGACCAGACATCTCCCACCTATTCAAACTGACCTATGACCTCTCCTGTACTGTAAATGACCATCCCAGTGACCAATAGATGAAAAGATTACAGATTCCATTGCATTAGGTTTTAGACAAATGTATAAAAAGCCAGCTGCAGGCCCGGTCACACACAATCTCTGAAGGTCATCTACCTTGATGACTGAGGACCGGACCGGGAAGCTGTCAAAGTCGAAAAATATTGCAGTACACACATCACGTACAAACTACACACAGATGGCCTCCGCGCGTGTACTTGTTCTGCTGTGCGTGCGCATATCCGCAATTTGCGTATGGTCGCTCCCGCGGTCCTGCGCATTAGCACGTGGTATGAGTATTTACGGTAGAGTTTGTGAATGCATGGAAGGCTATCAAAACACATTACATATTTAATCCAAATAGTGCACAATGTACACATAGTCTCCCTGCATCACATCAGAAAGTAACAGCAGTTTAAATGGTAACAGAACAAAGGGATTCACCTTTACAGAATAGGAGGGGACAGAACAAGGTTATAAGGTGGTGTTTGGTATCCAGCTATAGGGAATTTTATGGGTAACATTCCGGTGCTGGTTTGAGGAAGATCGCATGTTCCTGCGGATAGTTATGTGCAGGAGCAGAATATAGATATAAACTGTATTTACTGTACATTATGTATGCGGGGGAATCCAGAGGAGACCACCCACAAGAGCAGTTGGAACAGACATCGCCCACCTATTCAAACCGACCTATGACCTTTCCTGTACTGTAAATGACCATCCCTGTGTCCAATGGACAAAGAGATTACAGTATCCATTGTGTTAAGTTTTGGATGAATTGTATAAAGAGAGCCTGCTGCAGGCCTGGTCAGACACAAGACTCACAACGTTATTTATCAGATGACGGAGGACCAGACTGGGTAGCGCGGCGAATCCACTAACGTATGTAACATTGACTGTAGCCATTTACTCTATTATATTGTATTTTTTGTATTGTAACCCCCTTTCAGCAATAATACGCTGTGGTGTCGGAACCCAGCGGTTTAATTACAATCTGGTGTCGTGTCTTAATTTCCCTGCTAAGGTTTAAAGTGTATTATCATTGCATTGCATAGCTGTTAAGGGTTTACAGTGTATCTCTGGGTGTATACGCGCTGTGAGTACTTTGTACCGTCAGCACAGCGTTTGTACGCAAAGTCCGTACACAGTACGGGACTTTGTACGCTAATAACGTACAAAGTACGTAGAGTGTGTATTAAGTATAGCGGTCGCAGCGGCTCCATGGTAAAGTGTATTTAAGGTGGCGTTTAAGGTATAGCTTTCATTCTTGAAGATAAATCAGCATTATCAATTGGGGGCTTCTCCGGTTTTCCACATACTTACTACCTAACAGGTCACAGCAGACTTAATCTGTCAGCAAAGGGTGGACAGAAAGTATCCTACGTATCCTTTTCCTGGTCGATGGATGCACTGAAAACCCTACTTGATTGCTGATTAGATGGCGTCTGCTCTGTATGGTTTGTAGAGATGCTGGTAGTACTCGTAAGGTAAACAGGAAAAAAGCTATTTAAAATCTGTGAAATTTTTTTTGGGTGCCAAAAGCATACACGGCACCCATACTTTGCATACTCTCTCACATTGTTGCCATAACATTCAGATTGCTAGATTCATTTAGATCTGTGTGAAGCCGGAGACATTTGTTGCTATATAGTTAAATATAAAATAAGTATTTAAGGAAGTAAGAGTAAAATCACAAAATGCAGTTCTGGCCCAATAGTAAGAGGGTTAAAACGGTTAAAAAGTGTGGATTGTGTTTAGTGGGCAATAGTAGTTTTATTGCTCACATTTATAGAATTGTATGATTTGTGCTATTGCAGACGTACGGTTTTGTACACGTGTCTCGGACACAGTACGGAACTGCACACGCGGCGTAAGAGACACGCACGATCGCGTGTTTGCGCAAATTGCGTAAGAGTATTGGTGCTAAGTACAAATTACACAATAGTTCATTTAGTTTAAAGGTGGGACAGTAGCCACGCTACAATAGCACAAAACTACCCGGTTTCTAAAAAAGAAAAAATTTTAGTATAAAAAGAAAATTTAGTATAAATAATTAAAAAAAAAAATGCCTCTGGGGTAAAGCTGCTAACTTGAATGAATCCAAATTTTCTGTACTGAAAAACAAAGTGTATTTGAGTGAGCGAACGCAGGAGTGAGTGGATACTGAACCCAAGAACTGAAGTGGTCTGAAATGGTCTGAAGTGGTAACACTGGGTTAGTAGAGGCCCGGTGGCGTAGAGTTCGCTACCCTGCGTTATTAGGAACTGAAGTGCTCTGAAGTGGTCTGAAGTGATCCCATACAACTGAAGTGGTCTAAAGTGGTCTGGAGTGCTCTAGGATAAAGTGTTCTACAGCAATTGTAGGGCATATAGATAACTAGTATCTATAGGCTGTGCTATTGCATTGCATGTCCGTTTGTTCTGCACAGCACAACGGGATTCCATTGTGTCATATGCGCTGTGGAAGAGCATACGCAGACGTGATTGTATAGACAAAGGGGTTTTTCTTTGATAACGTCAGGAAATCTCCCTGGTGGGCTTCACTGGAAAGGGTGAAGGATAGTTATCTAATTTCTCTGTTTTTCACCCTACAAACAATTCCAGTTGAAAGATACAGAAAAGGAATTTTTCGCTACCTCTCTCAGGAAAATATTCCAAACAGAACTTCCACCGAAAGAAATTACGGTGTTGTAAGGTCTGATAGGAGCCCTAAGTTGGGTACATTGCGATCCGCTACCAACAGTGTATCATTGTACTGGCCAGCATGGGCGAGAGCGAGTGGAAGGCACTCAGGGATACTTCCACCGTCTACTTATATTGAGTATTTTGGTGTTTGTGAGAATTTTTTTAAGTTATTAGAAAAGACCCACAAATATGAGGGCCAGTTGCTCAAGTAAGAGACGTTTAGACAGGGTTCAGGCAGAATTGTGGCCAAAAGGCTCAGCAAGGTTTATCATGTGTGAAAAATATGGTTCACACACAGAAGTTTTATGCAATGCGTGGGTATGTATGACTAACAATGATAGGGTACCATTCCGTAGGGTGGGCAGCTTTGAACCAGAGGTATTACAGAACTTAAGGTTAAGGATATATCTGGTAAAATCCAAGAAACAAAGGATTAAACATACAGATTGTTTAAATTTATGGCAACAGGAGGGGGATATGCAAAGGGAATTAGCTCGAGCAGCAGGTTCCAAACCTAGCAGGAAAGCAATGGCAACCGCACCACCACCACCGTATATTGTGGGGGAGAAAGTGGCTACAGACAGTGGTACATTGGTACAGGATAGGAGAGTAATTGATATATGTACTGATGCTAACCCTTGCCAGTTGTATCCCATTTTAAATTTCCCCCAGGACTGCGAACAGGAAGATGAGCCCAGCACGATATCGGCACTCTCTCTAGCAGCCACCATACAAGACACTCAGGTGGGCACGGCCCAACCAACAAGAGCAGTAGTCAGGCCCCCTAGCGGAGGGATAAGTGAGGTCGTGTCCACAGGTAAGTACGGTACCACACATTATGCAGAGACAGTAGCACCTCATATAGTAGAATCAAACCAGAATGATGTAATTGAGTTAAATCCTGTCAGTGTGATTGCAGTCCCCAATGGGAAGACTGACGCTCAGGGAGTCACTCCCATCAGGAACATTGCCATGCATTGTCCTTGGTCCCGGGCAGAGTTAAGGTCAATTATGTCAGAATTTCCCGATCCCAGAAAAGATCTAGTCGCAAGACAGAGGTTCATTAAAGAGTTAGGTAACGCCAACGAACCCACGAACAAAGATTGGCAAACAGTGCTACAGGTATGTTTACCCTCAAATATTGACCCCGCGTAATTCATAACCGATTGTAAGTTAGACGCAGAAGTACCTCTCACTGATGAATACAATCAGGAGAATGTACAGCAAATCAATCTGCAATTAGGAGTATATTTCCCTACTGTTGTCAAATGGAATAAAATCTTTTCCATAAGACAAAAGGAAGGTGAAACGGCATCCGAATATTTCCATCGAGCACTGCAGGAAATGGCTAGATACACTGGGATCGTGAACATTAGAGACATCACAGGGAGGTAGCTGTTTCAGTATTAATGGATGGGTTGAAGGAGGCACTGAGAACAAGGGTACAGACCTCTCTACCAAACTGGAGAGGTATCTAGGTGGCTGCATTGAGAGAGTCCGCTGTCGAGCATGATAGGAACATCAGTAAGCACAGGGAGTCACAGGGGGAAAAGCTGATGACGGTAAGTATACAGGCCCTTACGGCAAAACCCCATCAGCCGAAAACCCAGACCCCTGTTGATTGGAAAAGACCTAGAGTATGCTACACTTGTAAAAAGGGAGGACATTTTGCCCAGTATTGTAGGAATAAAGGTACACATAACGTAAACCGACCCCCTAGACCAGAATACGGAACTCATTATAATTCACATAATTGGGATTAGGGACCATATAGGAGATGTTATGAGCCACATGCAGGGGAAACAAGGAGGTACCCACCAAGGAGAGACTGGCAGGCCTCCGAAAACTCACAGCTACCCCCTCACATATTGTAGCTGCCAATGCGCTGCGGGAGGGTCTCACCACACAATAGGGGTTGGGCCACACCTGTAGTCTGCAGCCAGTGAAGTTAATTGCTAGCCATGGTAGTGAACCTGAGGTCACGGTTGATGTAGCTGGTGTACTATTGCCTTTTCCTGTAGATACAGGGGCGGCCAGGTCAGTGTTAAATTCGACAGTAGGTATAAAAACCACAGGTAAAACAATTTCGGCAATGGGAGTAGCAGGAACTGTGCAACAATATCCTTTGAGTAGACCTGCGGAGATTACGATAGGGCCCTTGCAAACCAAACATTCTTTCCTGTTGGCTGCATAGGCTCCGACTAATCTACTCGGGAGAGATTTATTGTGTAAAATGCGGTGTGTCATATACTGTACTCCTGAGGGTGTCTTTTTGGAAATACCTGGGAACCACGCTCAAAAAGTACAAGATATACTAGACACCCCTCAAAGGCTAAGGTCACATTCTACTGTTATAGACAAGTGTCCATCAAAGGTAGAGGAAATGATCTCATAAATACCGGGTTCCCTTTGGACCAAAGATGGACAAGACACTGGATTGATGGCGAATGTAGCTCCAGTAGCAGTGCAAGTAAAAGATGGTAGGATAACTCCAAAAATCCCTCAGTATCCTCTGAAGCCAGAGGTAGAATTAGGAGTGTACCCCATCATAGAGCGGTTGCTACAAAAGGGCATCCTAGTCAGGACGTCCAGCACTGCCAATAGTCCCATCTTCCCTGTGAAAAAGAGTGGGGGGATGGGTTACAGGCTAGTGCAGGATCTAAGGGGGATAAACAAGATAGTTGAGAGCCAATTCCCTGTAGTGCCCAATCCAGCTGTCATCCTCATGCAAATTCTCTCTACTGCAAAATTCTTCACTGTCATCGACCTCTGTTCTGCCTTCTTTTCTGTCCCTCTGCACCCTGACAGCCAATATCTTTTTGCTTTTACATACAGGGGAGTACAGTACACCTGGACTCGTCTTCCCCAAGGTTTCATTGACAGCCCGAGAATTTTCTCCCAGGCTTTGCATGACTGTTTACAATCCTTTCAACCTCAGAGTGGATCAGTGCTAATACAGTATGTCGATGACTTATTGTTGTGTTCTGACTCACTCGAATCGTCCTTGAAAGACACGAAACAGCTTCTGTTTCATCTTTCCCAAACGGGACACAAGGTTTCAAAGGATAAGTTGCAGTTGTGCCTGACCAGGGTAAAATATTTGGGACATTGCTTGACTCAAGGACTTAGACACCTCACCGCTGATAGAATACAGGCGATTCGCAACATGACTCTGCCACAAACGCAGCAACAGATCCACACTTTCCTTGGAATGTGTGGGTACTGCCGAAACTGGATTCCAGGGTTCTCTATACTGGCTTTACTTTTGCAAGAAATGGTCTCTTCAAACAAACCAGAACGGGTCTCGCATACAGATGAGTCCGAACTGGCCTTTGAGAGACTCAAACAGTGCCTATCACAGGCACCTGCATTAGGTATGCCAGATTATGGGAAGCCCTTTGAATTATACGGTACAGAAAGTGCAGGGTGCGTAGCAGGAGTTTTAACCCAGAGACATGGTGATGCCAGCAGGCCGGTAGCTTACTACAGTGCACAGTTGGACACCGTAGCGCGGTCTCTCCCCACATGCTTGCAAAGCATTGCAGCGATAGCTTTGCTAGTAAGTAAAAGCGAGGACAGTGTTAGGACACAACCTGACCATCCATACACCTCATGCAGTATCAGCCTTACTGAACTTCGCCCAAATCAGACATGTCTCATCTGCTCAGTTTACAAAGTGGGAATTATCACTGATGGCCCCTGTAAACATCACCATTAAGAGATGCAGCTCACTAAATCCTGCAACTAACTTGCCAAATGTGCCTGGACAGGCACAAAGGGTGGAGGATGAGAATGATGGTGAAGGAGGATTTAGTGCAAACACTGATACGCATGATTGTATGGAATACCTGAATCAGACTTTCACCGCAAGACCTGACATCAGTGACAGCCCACTGGAAGGGGTAGACTTTACCTTCTACACTGACGTTAGTTGCCACAGACAAATGGACTCGGGGGACCTGTGTACTGGAAATTCAGTTGTAGACGACAGAGGTATCATAGAAGCTGAACCCCTGGGCCCACCGCACTCAGCACAAGTTGCTGAGTTGGTCGCCCTAACCAGAGCGTGTGAATTGGCCAAGGGTAAGTCAGCTAATATATACACAGATTCTAGGTATGCCTTTGGAGTGGTGCATGATTTCGGGGCTCTTTGGCGCCTCAGAAATTTCATGACGGCAGCTGGCACACCTGTAGTGCTTGCGTCCCACATAAAAAGACTTCTAACAGCGATACAGGAACCAGACAGAGTGGCTGTTATCAAGTGCAAAGCACATACTTACAACCAAGACCCAATTTCACTTGGTAACAGCTGGACAGACGAAGCTGCTAAATCAGCAGCCAGCACCCCTATACAAACGAACATCACACCACTGATGACATTTAACACGATCAACACACAACAATTAATTGAAATGCAAGATTTGTGTTCATTACAGGAAAAGGCAGTCTGCAGGTCAAAGGGATATGGCCAGGAATCTTCGGGACTGTGGACAGGTGGACAAGGTAAGCCAGTGGCCCCCAGAGCATAGCTTCCAAGCTTAGCTGAGGCGGCACATGGTCTGACTCATCTGGGTAAAGAGGGTATGTGTAAGCTGGTGAGAGCCTACTGGTGTGCGCCAGGATTCTCTTCTCATGCAGGTAAGAGAGCAATGACATGTTTTACTTGCTTGAGGAAGAATATTGGAAAGTCAATACCAACAGAGCCATCCCATATCCCTCCGACAGTCGGACCTTTTCAGGTAATACAAATCGATTTCATACAGTTACCACCCTGTAGGAATTTAAAATATGTGTTAGTTTGTATTGACGTATTTTATAACTGGGTAGAAGCGTTCCCTGCTGCCACAAACACTGCTACGTTCACTGCAAAGAAAATTGTGCAAAAATTTGTGTGTAGATATGGTATCCCTAGAATAATTGAAAGTGATAGGGGTACCCATTTTATAGGTGAAGTCTTTCAGGTCATGTGCAAGCTGATGGGAATTAATAGCAAGCTGCATACTCCGTACCGTCCACAGGCGAGTGCAAAGGTGGAGAGAGTGAATAGCACTATTAAGAACAAGCTGAGCAAATTAATAGTTGAAACTGGATTGTCGTGGCCAGAAGTTTTGCCACTAGTGTAGTACAGCATCAGAACCACTCCCAGGTCTCCCCTTAACCTATCACCCTTTGAAATTCTTTTTGGTCGACAACCTCATGTAATGATAGACCCCCAGGATGATTTGAAATGTAATAATGAAGTGACTGTGAAATATTTGGTTGGGATGAGCCAGCAGCTGAGAAATCAACAAAGAAATTTAAAGCTGGTGATTCCTGACCTACCGAACAGTAATTGTCATGACATTGAACCTGGGGATTATGTGATGATTCTAAATTTCTTACGCTCAGGTTGCCTCATAGACAGGTCGGAAGGATTATATCAAGTCTTGTTAACCAGCACAACAGCATTGAAGGTCGCCGAAAGAGAGACTTGGATCTACTCGTCCCACTGCAAGAAGGTCGCTGACCCGGAGAGAACTCGTGACAAAGAGCAGAGTGTAGACAGATCCTTATTATGTTTTAATATTTCCAATTACCGAAAACGCAGCAACAGATCCACACTTTCCTTGGAATGTGTGGGTACTGCCGAAACTGGATTCCAGGGTTCTCTATACAGGCTTTACCTTTGCAAGAAATGGTCTCTTCAAACAAACCAGAATGGGTCTCGCATACAGATGAGTCCGAACTGGCCTTTGAGAGACTCAAACAGTGCCTGTCACAGGCACCTGCATTAGGTATGCCAGATTATGGGAAGCCCTTTGAATTATACGGTACAGAAAGTGCAGGGTGCGCAGCAGGAGTTTTAACCCAGAGACATGGTGATGCCAGCAGGCCGGTAGCTTACTACAGTGCACAGTTGGACACCGTAGCGCGGTCTCTCCCCACATGCTTGCGAAGCGTTGCAGCGATAGCTTTGCTAGTAAGTAAAAGCGAGGACATAGTGTTAGGACACAACCTGACCATCCATACACCTCATGCAGTATCAGCCTTACTGAACTTCGCCCAAATCAGACATGTCTCATCTGCTCAGTTTACAAAGTGGGAATTATCACTGATGGCCCCTGTAAACATCACCATTAAGAGATGCAGCTCACTAAATCCTGCAACTAACTTGCCAAATGTGCCTGGACAGGCACAAAGGGTGGAGGATGAGAATGATGGTGAAGGAGGATTTAGTGCAAACACTGATACGCATGATTGTATGGAATACCTGAATCAGACTTTCACCGCAAGACCTGACATCAGTGACAGCCCACTGGAAGGGGTAGACTTTACCTTCTACACTGACGTTAGTTGCCACAGACAAACGGACTCGGGGGACCTGTGTACTGGAAATTCAGTAGTAGACGACAGAGGTATCATAGAAGCTGAACCCCTGGGCCCACCGCACTCAGCACAAGTTGCTGAGTTGGTCGCCCTAACCAGAGCATGTGAATTGGCCAAGGGTAAGTCAGCTAATATATACACAGATTCTAGGTATGCCTTTGGAGTGGTGCATGATTTCGGGGCCCTTTGGCGCCTCAGAAATTTCATGACGGCAGCTGGCACACCTGTAGTGCTTGCGTCCCACATAAAAAGACTTCTAACAGCGATACAGGAACCAGACAGAGTGGCTGTTATCAAGTGCAAAGCACATACTTACAACCAAGACCCAATTTCACTTGGTAACAGCTGGGCAGACGAAGCTGCTAAATCAGCAGCCAGCACCCCTATACAAACGAACATCACACCACTGATGACATTTAACACGATCAACACACAACAATTAATTGAAATGCAAGATTTGTGTTCATTACAGGAAAAGGCAGTCTGGAGGTCAAAGGGATATGGCCAGGAATCTTCGGGACTGTGGACAGGTGGACAAGGTAAGCCAGTGGCCCCCAGAGCATATCTTCCAAGCTTAGCTGAGGCGGCACATGGTCTGACTCATCTGGGTAAAGAGGGTATGTGTAAGCTGGTGAGAGCCTACTGGTGTGCGCCAGGATTCTCTTCTCATGCAGGTAAGAGAGCAATGACATGTTTTACTTGCTTGAGGAAGAATATTGGAAAGTCAATACCAACAGAGCCATCCCATATCCCTCCGACAGTCGGACCTTTTCAGGTAATACAAATCGATTTCATACAGTTACCACCCTGTAGGAATTTAAAATATGTGTTAGTTTGTATTGACGTATTTTCTAACTGGGTAGAAGCGTTCCCTGCTGCCACAAACACTGCTACATTCACTGCAAAGAAAATTGTGCAGGAATTTGTGTGTAGATATGGTATCCCTAGAATAATTGAAAGTGATAGGGGTACCCATTTTATAGGTGAAGTCTTTCAGGTCATGTGCAAGCTGATGGGAATTAATAGCAAGCTGCATACTCCGTACCGTCCACAGGCGAGTGCAAAGGTGGAGAGAGTGAATAGCACTATTAAGAACAAGCTGAGCAAATTAATAGTTGAAACTGGATTGTCGTGGCCAGAAGCTTTGCCACTAGTGTAGTACAGCATCAGAACCACTCCCAGGTCTCCCCTTAACCTATCACCCTTTGAAATTCTTTTTGGTCGACAACCTCATGTAATGATAGACCCCCAGGATGATTTGAAATGTAATAATGAAGTGACTGTGAAATATTTGGTTGGGATGAGCCAGCAGCTGAGAAATCAACAAAGAAATTTAAAGCTGGTGATTCCTGACCTACCGAACAGTAATTGTCATGACATTGAACCTGGGGATTATGTGATGATTCTAAATTTCTTACGCTCAGGTTGCCTCATAGACAGGTCGGAAGGATTATATCAAGTCTTGTTAACCAGCACAACAGCATTGAAGGTCGCTGAAAGAAAGACTTGGATCTACTCGTCCCACTGCAAGAAGGTCGCTGACCCAGAGAGAACTCGTGACAAAGAGCAGAGTGTAGACAGATCCTTATTATGTTTTAATATTTCCAATTACCGAAAACCGGGAAATTGGGAAGTGACATGGAATAACCAGACAATGACCTTTTCACACAGAGCTGATAGGATACCCATAGACTCTGAACTTGTACGCCAAATAGCCAACAGTGGGAGGTATTTTCGGTATAGGTATACTCGTGGAATCAAGACCATGTGGTTTGGAAAAGTATCGCCAGGGTACTGTGCCCATATCATCCAGCCCGATACTTGTACTGAGCATATGGGAGAACTAGGGATAGGTTTCTTTACTTGGAAAGTTTGTAATATGGTGATGTCATATTTTGTCCCCTGTGTTCTCCCAGATGACGCCTATTTCATATGTGGGAGGAAGGCGTACAATTGGATTGCCCCGAGCTCAGAGGGATTGTGTTATATTGGGAGAGTACGACCAGAGGTCATGACCATAACCCATGATAAGATGAAAGACGTTCACCGCAGTGCTCAGGCTCCTTAAACTCATACTCACTATGAACACGTCATCAAGAGACACCTCATAGATTGGACAGAGCACGCAGCCTCTGATTTGATCCACGAATCCACCGGGATTCAATTCCTTCTCGCATTAGACATCACCCGTACTGCCAGAGGAATTAAAAATTATAGGTATATCCATGCGCTAGCGAACTTGATAGATAATATCACTGAGATGTATGACGACACCTTCAGGTATACGGGAAGGGAGTTACAAGCTTACAAGAAGGAACTGATTCAGCACAGCATGGTCCTAAATTATATCACAGCCGTGACAGGTGGGTACTGTGTTACTCTGGCAACTCAATATGGGGTGAAGTGCTGTACGTATATTACGAACAGTACTGACGACCCAACGGAGATCATCGATCAAAAGATGGACGATATCTTGCAGTTGAAGTGGGAGTTCAGGATGAAACACAACCTTACTTTGGCGACTGTGAGTAATGAACTAGCACAATATTTAGGTATCCTGCGCTCTCCTAGTATGGGTAATGGTGGTGGCAGCAGAGTTGCAGATGAGGCTAAACCCGCAGCCTCACAAGTCAAGAACAGAAGGAAAAGGGTTATGCAACTGCACCTGAGAATGTATCACTAACAATGTCTAACTCACTGGGTCTATGAATAACGTGACTGTATATCCCAAAATTAGAGAAGAAAATTTATTGCAATCTAATAATGTACCAGAAATATCTGAATAAACAAGAAAAGAATATAAATGAAATAAAATACAAAATATAATAAAGGAGAAAGAAAAAAACTTATTTTTCGTGAAGAAGCAAAACGCTGTTTTATAAAGTCCAAACCTGGTGCTGCGACGGAGCGTGGCGTCCCACCTCCTCATTTTGTACCAAGACTGAAATCACTGTCTATATCTGCATGCAGTTGTAAACATTTGATACAGTCCCAGCCTGGTAATGCCCCAACTTAGTAAATGAGTCTGTTTTGGAAAAAAGTCTGTTTGAAGCATAAAAAGCCCACAACCAACATGGCCACTAAGGACTCCCTGACGAAGACCCACATGGGTCGATATGCGTAGAAGCAGCACAAACAGCAGCAGTCTGTATTATCATCACTGCACAACTACACAGAGACATTTGGAATCTATCACAGCCCAGCCGTTTTGACGATCAGTGACCCCGGGGGTTCACAGGAAAGAGAGTCGAGCCCGGAGTCACGTGACCGCAAACCCTCTAACCAGGAAGAAGATTCAGCACCATGAGCCACAGGAACGAAAGTGAAACTAAGTGGAGACGGACGCCGGGAAGCACCTCAGGAGACACAGGTAACAGCTCTGTATAGGGGGAGTGGCGCGGCTGACAGTCCCGGCTGGGTCTGAAAGCTAGTGTCACTTCCCCCGCAGAGAAAGGCCCGCTTCCCTCTGTTCTGGCTAACGGACGTCATCTGTATTAACAGGCGCTTTCCGGCTGCACAGTCGGAGGTAGAAGAGCGGCCGGTCCGGAGCGATCAGCATACCGATCCCTTTGAGTCCTTTCCCCCCGTTCATCCACCAGGGGTACCCCGTTCACTATATATGCCGCTGGAACCAAGGATCCCCTCTAAGTTGTTCTGCTTCAAACAGACTTTTTTCCAAAACAGAATCATTTACTAAGTTGGGGCATTACCAGGCTGGGACTGTATAAAATGTTTACAACTGCATGCAGATATAGACAGTGATTTCATTCTTGGTACAAAACGAGGAGGTGGGATGCCACGCTCCGTCGCAGCACCAGGTTTGGACTTTATAAAACAGCGTTTTGCTTCTTCACGAAAAAGAAGTTTTTTTCTTTCTCCTTCATTATATTTTGTATTTTATTTCATTTATATTCTTTTCTTGTTTATTCAGATATTTCTGGTACATTATTAGATTGCAATACATTTTCTTCTCTAATTTTGGGATATACAGTCATGTTATTCATAGACCCAGTGAATTAGACATTGTTAGTGATACATTCTCAGGCGCAGTTGCATAACCCTTTTCCTTCTGTGAGCAATGAACTGACCAGCTGGGTCTCATGGTTGAACCCACGAAATTGGTTCTCAGGTTTAGGAGAGTGGGCTCAAAATGTTATTATGAGTGTAGGGAAGTTTCTCCTTTGTATCCTGGGAGTCGTCATAACTATTGGTTTGATATTTAGGTGTGTTCGAATTCTGATGCGGCGCAAGCACGGCACAAAGTTGATGAGTCTAAGGAGAGAGGGCACTGTTATAGCAGCAGATTTAATTTATGACCCATCCATAGAGACAGTGTTATGATAAGGATTGCAAATGAATTTCATGGCCTGTTTCTTTCACCCGTTTTTTTTTTGTCTCCCCCTCTGCCCAGATACATCCATCCGGAAAAAGACATCAGCACTACCCAAAATGTTTATGTGAATGTATTTTATTTATATGTCTTATCTTCATCTCTGCAACCTTCAGTTAATAGCACACATGGTCGACAGGTGATATCCACATATACTAGCACTCACTTATGTTTCCCCCTCCATGTATCATCAACTAAATGTGCACCCCATTTGTTTTAACAAGAAGCCGAAAAGAGCTCGGTAGTGTTTGTTGGCCCTTTTACAGACCCTTGATACGGGATGAGAAGGATTTAATGTATACTTTGCAATACCTCGAAGCTTATTTAGAACATATACGGCACAATGATACATGCCCCTCAGACATGGATTCATACATACATGCATTCTACTATCTCACTAGGTCATACATTTCCCACATACAACTCATCCCCGACCATCCAAACTTCTGTAGATATTGTGTAGATATTTTTCTGTTTATTGATTAGATAGTGGCAGTTATTGGTGACTGCCAAAGGGTGGACTGTCAAAGTCGAAAAATATTGCAGTACACACATCACGTACAAACTACACACATATGGCCTCTGCGCGTGTACTTGTTCTGCTGTGCGTGCGTATATCCACAATTTGCGTATGGTCACTCCCGCGGTCCTACGCATTAGCGCGTGGTATGAGTATTTACGGTAGAGTTTGTGAACGCATGGAAGGCTATCAAAACACATTACATATTTAATCCAAATAGTGCACAATGTACACATAGTCTCCCTGCACCACATCAGAAAGTAACAGCCGTTTAAATGGTAATAGAACAAAGGGATTCACCTTTACAGAATAGGAGGGGACAGAACAAGGTTATAAGGTGGTGTTTGGTATCCAGCTGTAGGGTATTTTAAGGGTAACATTCCGGTGTTGGTTTGAGGAAGATCGCATGTTCCTGCGGATAGTTATGTGCAGGAGCAGAATATAGATATAAACTGTATTTACTGTACATTATGTATGCGGCGGGAATCCAGAGGAGACCACCCACAAGAGCAGTTGGAACAGACATCGACCACCTATTCAAACCGACCTATGACCTCTCCTGTACTGTAAATGACCATCCGTGTGTTCAATGGACAAAGAGATTACAGTATCTATTGGGTTAAGTTTTGGATGAATTGTATAAAGAGAGCCTGCTGCAGGCCTGGTCAGACACAAGACTCACAACGTTATCTATCAGATGACGGAGGACCAGACTGGGTAGCGCGGCGAATCCACTAACGTATGTAACATTGACTGTAGCCATTTACTCTGTTATATTGTATTGTATTGTTTGTATTGTAACCCCCTTTCAGCAATAATACGCTGTGGTGTCGGAACCCAGCGGTTTAATTACAATCTGGTGTCGTGTCTTAATTTCCCTGCTAAGGTTTAAAGTGTATTATCATTGCATTGCATAGCTGTTAAGGGTTTACAGTGTATCTCTGGGTGTGTACGCGCTGTGAGTACTTTGTACCGTCAGCACGGCGTTTGTACGCAAAGTCCATACACAGTACGGGACTTTGTACGCTAATTGCGTACAAAGTATGTAGAGTGTGTATTAAGTATAGCGGCCGCAGCGGCTCCATGGAAAAGTGTATTTAAGGTGTGTTTAAGGTATAGCTTTCATTCCTGAAGATAAATCAGCATTATCAAAGCACAGGCGAACAAACGTATGTACCATTAACTGTAGCCTTTTTCTCTTATTGTATTATATTATTGTTGTAACCCCCTGCTAGTAAAATAACTATTGGTGGGTTGGACCCCTACATAGTTTTGAAATACAATTGGTGTCATGTCCCATTTCCTGCTAAAGGATTAAGGTGTATTTCTATCACACGTGCATCTGCATTGTGCTATCAGCGTGTTGGTGTGTGTGTATGCACTGCGTATACTTTTGTACGTCTGTCGTGGCGTGTGTACGCAAAGTGCATACACAGTACAGGCTCTTGTACGCTAACTGTGTAAAAAGTACGTAGGGTAAGGATTACTTACAGCGGCCGCAGCGGTTTGAATTTAAGTGTATTAAGGTATTGCTTTTGTGCTGTAAAATAATCAGCATTCACAATTGGGGGCTCCTCCGGTCCACTACATACTCATAGATGTGCAGCTAATAGAACAGACTTTGATCTATCAACAAAGGGTGGAGACGCATCTTAAGATAAACCTTTTTCTGGTTGCTTGGGGAACATTGCCTTCCACTATCAACAGTGTATCGTAGTACTAGCCAACGTGGGCGAGAGCGGGTGAAGAGCGCTCAGAGAACTTTCACCATCTGCTTGCATTGTGTATTTTGATGGTGTTTGTGGGAAAGGACCGATAATGGGAGCCAGTTGCTCAAGTAAGAGACGTATGGTAGCCAGGGTTCAGGCTGAATAATTGCAGCTGAGAGGGTCGGCGAGGTTTATTATGTGTGGGAAATATGGTCCACACTTAGAGACTTTTTGTTCTGAATAGGTACATATGACCGCGGAAGATAAGGCATCATTCCCTAGAATGGGCAGCTTTGAGCCAGAGGTATTACAGAACATAAGGATTAGGATATGTCTGATAAAATCTAGAAAACAAAGTATTAGACATACAGATTGTTTAAACTTGTGGCAGCAAGAGGGGGATGTGCAAAGGGAATTGGCTCACACAGCAGTTTCCAAACCTAGTGGGAAAGCGATGGCAACCGCACCACCACCACCACCATATGTTGATGGGGAGAAATTGGCTACAAGCAATGGTGCATTGGTAATGGATAAGAAAGTAATTAATCAATGTACTAACCCTAACCCTTCCCAGCTGTATCCCGTTTTACATTTTCCCCAGGACTGTGAGCAGGAAGATGAGCCCAGCATGATATCGGCACTCTCTCTAGCAGCCACCATACAGAATACTCAGGTGAGCACGGTTCAACCACCAAGGGTTGTAGCAATGCCCCCCAGCGGAGGGGTAAGTGAGGTTGTGTCAACAGGTAAGTACGGCACCATACACTATGCAAAAACGATAACTCCCCGCATTATAGAGTCAAGCCAAAATGATGTAGTTGAATTAAATCCTGTCAGGGTGATTGCAGTTCCCAATGGGAGAACTGATAGCCAGGGAGTAACTCCCATCAGGAACATTGCCATGCATTGTCCTTGGTCCCGAGCAGAGTAAAGGTCAATTATGTCAGAATTCCCCGATCCCAGAAAAGATCTAGTCGGATGCCAGAAATTCGTTTAAGAGTTAGGTAATGCCCATGAACCCACAAATAAAGATTGCCGAAATGTGCTACGGATAATCTTACCCTCAAATATTGACATCACGAAATTCATAACGGATTGTAAGTTAGATGCAGAGGTACCTCTCACTGATAAATACAATCAGGAGAACGTAAAGCAAATCAATCTGCAATTAGGAGTATATTTCCCTACTGTTGTTAAATGGAATAAAATCTTCTCCATAAGACAAAAGGAAGGTGAAACGGCATCCGAATATTTCCATAGAGCACTGCAAGAAATAGCTAGATACACTGGGATCGAGGACATTAAGGATAATGCACATCACAGGGAGGTAGAAGTCTCGGTGTTAATGGATGGTTTAAAGGAAACACTGAGGACTAGGGTGCAAACCTCTCTCCCTAACTGGAGAGGTATCTCAGTGGCTGCTTCGAGAGATTCCGCTATCGAACATGATGGGAATGTCACAAAACACAGGGAGTCGCAAGGGGATAAGCTGATGCTGGTAAGTATACAGGCACTTACAGGAAAGTCCCTTCAGCCAAATCCTCAGACCCCTGATGGTAAGTCACGGGTAATAGTATGTTAGAATTTCCAGAAGGAAGGGCATTACTCAAGGGAATGTAGGGATAAAAGGACACATAATGTATACAGACCCCCTAGACCAGGATACGAACCACGCTATAACACACATAGGGGTAAATTTACTAAGATTCGTATTTTCCCGTTTGAGGTCAAAGTTCAATCACGAATGACATCGAAAGTGTAAATATGCAACTTTTTTAATTGATTACGACTAATTTACTAAGCTGCCGTATTCTGCATTTTCGGGTTTTCCGATGTCGATGTCATTCGGTTTTTTTGGCAGTGTTTTACGTGAGTGACTTGTAAAACACTGCCGACTTTAATACAATGAATCTCGGCCGGATCTGAGAGATCCGTGCTGGGCTTCATTGTGCACCTTGTAAAAAAAAAAAAAAATGTTTAAATGTAAAAAAAAATTGCGTGGGGTCCCCCCTCCTAAGGCAAACCAGCCTCAGGCTCTTTGAGCCGATCCTGGTTGCAGAAATATGGGGGAAAAATGGACAGGGGTTCCCCCATATTTAAACAACCAGCATCGGGCTCTGCGCCTGGTCCTGGTTCCAAAAATACGGGGGACAAAAAGCGTAGGGGTCCCCCGTATTTTTGAAACCAGCACCGGGCTCCACTAGCTGGACAGATAATGCCACAGCCGGGGGTCACTTTTATACAGTGCCTTGCGGCCGTGGCATCAAATATCCAACTAGTCACCCCTGGCCGGGGTACCCTGGGGGAGTGGGGACCCCTTCAATCAAGGGGTCCCCCCCCAGCCACCCAAGGGCCAGGGGTGAAGCCCGAGGCAGTCCCCCCCATCCAATGGTCTGCGGATGGGGGGCTGATAGCCTTTGTTCAAAGTGAATGATATTGTTTTTAGTAGCAGTACTACAAGGCCCAGCAAGCCTCCCCCGCAAGCTGGTACTTGGAGAACCACAAGTACCAGCATGCGGCGGAAAAATGGGCCCGCTGGTACCTGTAGTACTACTACTAAAAAATACCCCAATAAAGACAACACACACACACCTTGAAAGTATAACTTTAATACATCCATCCACACCTCCATATACACATACTTACCTTATGTTGCCACGCAGGTCGGTCCTCTTCTCCAGTAGAATCCATGGTGTACCTGTTGAAAAAATTATACTCACATAATCCAGTGTTTTAGGCTCCTCGGTAAATCCTTTTGTAATCCACGTACTTGTAAAAATAAAAAAATGGATACCCGACCTCGCACTGAAAGGGGACCCATGTTTTCACATGGGTCCCCTTTCCCCGAATGCCTGGAACCCCCTCTGACTTAAGACCAAGAAGGTTCCATCAGCCAATCAGGGAGCGCCACGTTTGGCACCCTCCTGATTGGCTGTGTGCTCCTGTACTGTCTGACAGGCGGCACACGGCAGTGTTACAATGTAGCGCCTATGCGCTCCATTGTAACCAATGGTGGGAACTTTCAGGTCAGCGGTGAGGTCACTTTCGGTCAACCACTGACTACAAAGTTCCCACCATTGGTTACAATGGAGCGCATAGGCGCTACATTGTAACACTGCCGTGAGCCGCCTGTCATACAGTACAGGAGCACACAGCCGATCAGGAGGGTGCCACAACGTGGCGCTCCCTGATTGGCTGAAGAAACCCACTTAGACATCAGTCAGAGGGGGTTTCTGGCATTCGGGGAAAGGGGTCCCATGTGAAAACATGGGTCCCCTTTCAGTTCGTGGTCGGGTGTCCCATTTTTTTGTTTTTACAAGTACGTGGATTACAAATGGATTATCCGAGGAGCCCTCTACACTGGATTTGGTGAGTAGGATTTTTTCAACAGGTACACCATGGAGAAGAGGACCGACCCTCGTGTGAACATAAGGTAAGTATGTGTATATGGTGGTGTGTATGTATGTATTAAAGTTATACTTTCAAGGTGTGTGTGTATTGTCTTTATTGGGGTATTTTTTTTAGTAGTAGTACTACAGGTACTAGCGGGCCTGGTTTTCCGCCGCATGCTGGTACTTGTGGTTCTCCAAGTACCAGCTTGCGGGGGAGGCTTGCTGGGACTTGTAGTACTGCTACTAAAAACAATATTCATTACTTTGAACAAAGGCTATCAGCCCCCCATCCGCAGCCCATTGGATGGGGGGACAGCCTCGGGCTTCACCCCTGGCCCTTGGGTGGCTGGGGGGGACACCCCTTGATTGAAGGGGTCCCCACTCCCCCAGGGTACCCCGGCCAGGGGTGACTAGTTGGATATTTGATGCCACGGCCGCAAGGCACTGTATAAAAGTGACCCCCGGCTGTGGCATTATCTGTCCAGCTAGTGGAGCCCGGTGCTGGTTTCAAAAATACGGGGGACCCCTACGCTTTTTGTCCCCCGTATTTTTGGAACCAGGACCAGGCGCAGAGCCCGGTGCTGGTTGCTTAAATACGGGGGAACCCCTGTCAATTTTTTTCCCATATTTTTGCAACCAGGGCCGGCTCAAAGAGCCCGAGGCTGGTTTGGTTAAGGAGGGGGGACCCCACGCAATTTTTTTAAAAAAAATTATAACATTTCCCACCCCTTCCCACTGATAAACATGCACGGATCTCATGGATCCGTGCATGCCTATATAAACACGGGATAAAAAAGCAGGTCTGTTTTTTTTTAGCACTTTTTCACGATTTGTATTTCAGCACGGCAGTGTTTGGCTATTGTCGGCAGTGTTTGTGTTTTGCACTTTTTAGTAAATGACCGATTTCTAGCAAATTGCAGGCGTATTTGACCGATGGTGTATTGATTCGTGATTTTTTCCTAGGACTGCCAAAATATTACGAATGCCCTCATCACTGCCGAGATTTTTGCTTAGTAAATTACCGAGATGACACTTTGAAGAAAAAACGGCATCTCGGTCAAAATCGGGACCTTAGTAAATATACCCCATAGTTGGGAACAGGGACCACATAGAGGGGAAACACGGAGGTACCCACCTAGGAGGGATTAGCAGACCTCCGAAAACTCTCAGTTATTCCGCTCACATATCATAGCTGCCAATGCGCTGCGGGAAGGTCCCACTACACAATAGAGGACAGGCCACACCTGTAGTCTACAGCCAGTGAAGTTGATTGCTAGCCTTGGAAAGGAACCTGAGGTCATGGTTGATGTAGCTGGTGTACCATTGCCTTTTCTTGTAGATACAGGGGCGGCCAGGTCAGTGTTGAATTCCACATCAGGTGTGAAAACCACGGGAAAAATGATTTTGGCAATGGGAGTAACAGGAACGGTGCAAAAATACCCTTTGAGTAGACCTGCAGAGGTTATGATAGGGCCCTTGCAAACCAAACATTCTTTCCTGTTGGCTGCATTGGCTCTGACTAATCTACTCGGCAGAGATTTATTGTGTAAAATGAGGTGTGTCATATATTGTACTCCTGAGGGTGTCTTCTTGTATATACCTGAGAACCATGCTCAAGAAGTGCAAGATATACTAAACACCCCTCAAAGGCTAATGTTGCATTCTACTGTTATAGACACGTGTCCATCAAAGGTAGAGGAAATGATCTCGCAAATACCGGGTTCCCTTTGGACCAAAGATGGACAGGACACTGGATTGATGGCGAATGTAGCTCCAGTAGCTGTACAAGTAAAAGATGGCAGGATAGCTCCAAAAATCCCTCAATATACTCTGAAGCCAGAGGTAGAATTAGGAGTGTACCCCGTCATAGAGCGGCTGCTACAGCATGGCATCCTAGTCAGGATGTCCAGCACCGCCAATAGTCCCATCTTACCTGTGAAAAAGAGTGGGGGGAGGGGTTACAGGCTAGTGCAGGATTTAAGGGGGCTAAACAAAATAGTTGAGAGCCAATTCCCCGTAGTGCCCAATCCAGCTGTCATCCTCATGCAAATTCCCCCTACCGCAAAATTTTTCATTGTCATTGATCTCTGCTCTGCTTTCTTTTCTGTCCCTCTTCACCCTGACAGCCAATACCTCTTTGCTTTCACGTACAGGGGAGTACATTACACCTGGACTCATCTCCCCCAAGGTTTCATTGACAGCCCAAGTATTTTCTCCCAGGCCTTGCATGACTGTTAACAATCCTTTCAACCTGAGAGTGGATTAGTGCTAATACAATATGTTGATGACTTGTTGTTGTGTTCTGACTCACTCGAATCATCCTTGAAAGATATGAAACAGTTTCTGTTTCATCTTTCCCAGACAGGACACAAGGTTTCAAAGGATAAGTTGCAGTTGTGCCGGACCAGGGTTAAATACTTGGAACACTGCTTGACGCAAGGACTTAGACACCTCACCGCTGATAGAATACAGGCGATTTGCGACATGACTCTGCCACAAACTCAGCAACAGATCTGAACTTTCCTCGGAATGTGTGGGTACTGTAGGAACTGGATTCCAGGGTTATCCATACTGGCTTTACCTTTGCAAGAAATGGTCTCATCGAGCAAACCGGAATGGATCTCTCACACAGATGAGTCCGAACTGGCGTTTGAGAGACTAAAACAGTGTCTATCACAAGCACCTGCTTTAGGTATGCCAGATTATGAGAAGCCCTTTGAATTGTATGGTACTGAAAGTGCTGGGTGCGTGGCAGGAGTCTTAACCCAGAGACATGGTGATGCCAGCAGACCGGTAGCCTACTACAGTGCACAGTTGGACACTCTAGTATGGTCTCTCCCCACTTGCTTGCAAAGTGTTGCAGCAATAGCTTTGCTGGTAAGTAAAAGCGAGGACGTAGTGTTAGGACATGACTTGACCATCCATACACCTCATGCAGTATCAGCCTTGCTGAACTTCACCCAAACCAGACATGTCTCATCTGCTCGGTTTACAAAGTGGGAATTATCACTGATGGCCCCTGTAAACATCACCATTAAGAGATGTAGCTCACTAAATCCTGCAACTTACTTGCCAAGTGTGCCTGGTCATGCACAAAGGGTGAAGGATGAGTACGATGGTGAAGGAGGATTTAGTTCAGATACTGATACGTATGATTGCATGGAATACCTGAACCAAACTTTCACTGCAAGACCTGACATCAGTGACAACCCACTGGAAGGAGTAGACTCTACCTTCTACACTGACGGTAGTTGCCACAGACAGACAGAATCAGGAGACTTGTGCACCGGATATGCAGTTGTAGATGATGAAGGTATCATAGAATCTGAACCCCTTGGCCCACCACACTCAGCACAAGTCGCTGAACTGGTCGCCCGAACCGGAGCATTTGAGTTGGCCAAAGGTAAGTCAGCTAATATATACACAGACTCTAGGTATGCTTTTGGAGTGGTGCATGATTTTGGGGCCCTATGGCACCTCAGAAATTTCATGACGGCAGCTGGCACACCTATAGCGCATGCGTCCCACATCAAAAGGCTCCTGACAGCAATACAAGAACCAGACAGAGTGGCTGCTATCAAGCGTAAAGCACATACTTACAACCAACACCCAATATCACTTGGTAACAGCCGGGCAGACGAAGCTGTAAATTAGCAGCAAGCACAACCATACAAACAAACAAACATCACATCACTGATGACATTTGAATCAGTTAACATGCAACAGCTAATCGAAATGCAAAATTTGTGTTCCCTACAGAAAAAGGCAGTCTGGAAGGCGAAGGGATCTGGTCAGGAGTCCTCAGGACTTTGGACAGATGAACACGGTAAGCCAGTGGCCCCCGGAGCATATCTTCCAAGTCTAGCTGAGGCGGCACACAGTCTGACTCATCTGGGCAAAGAGGGTATGTGCAAGCTAGTAAGAGCCTACTGAAATGTGCCAGTATTCTCTTCTCATGCAGGTAGGAAAGCAATGACATGTCTTACTTGCTTGAGGAAGAATATTGGTAAGGCAATACCAATGGAGCCATCCCATATCCTTCCTACAGACGGACCTTTTCATGTAATACAAATCGACTTCATACAGTAACCACCCTGTAGGAATTTGAAATATGTGTTATTATGTACCGATGTGTTTTCCAACTGGGTAGAAGTGTTCCCTGCAACAACAAAAACTGCTGTGTTCACTGCAAAGAAAATCCTGCAGGAATTTGTGTGCAGATATGGTATCCCTAGAATGATTGAAAGTGATAGGGGTACCCATTTTACAGGTGAAGTCTTTCAGGTCATGTGCAAACTGATGGGAATTAATAGCAAGCTGCATACTCCGTACCGACCATAGCCGAGTTCGAAGGTGGAGAGAATGAATAGCACTATTAAGAACAAGCTGAGCAAAATGATGGCTGAAACTGGATTGTTGTGGCCAGAAGCTTTGCCACTAGTGTTGTATAGCATTAGATCCACTCCCAGGTCACCGCTTAACTTATCACCCTTTGAAATTCTTTTTGGTCGACAACCCCATGTAATGATAGACCCCCAGGATGATTTGAAATGCAATAATGAAATAACTTGGAAATATTTGGTTAGGATGAGCCAGCAGCTGAGAAATCAACAAAGAAATCTAAAGCTGGTGAATCCTGACCAACCGAACAGTAATTGTCATGACATTGAGCCTGGGGATTATGTGATGATACAAAATTTTCTACGCTCAGGTTGCCTCATAGACAGGTGGGAAGGACCGTACCAAGTCTTGTTAACCAGCACAACAGCATTAAAGGTCACCGAAAGAGAGACTTGGTTCCACTCGTCCCACTGCAAGAAGGTCGCTGACCCGGAGAAAACTCGTGCCAAAGTTCAAAGTGAAGAGAACCTCATATCACTGGAGAGTCTATTCCGGGAAAGCTGAGAGGCAGGACTGTTGAGCGGCACCTGAGTGCGGAGAGCAACAGGATCAAGGACGGTTGTCATACCATTTTCTTTTTTCACCTCCCCACTGCATTTTCCTTTCTTTTCTCCTCCTTATTTTCCTTTTTTCCCCTTACTGAATGGATCTATCACAAGAGACTGCGTTTCGGGTTCTGCTAGTAATTCTGTTTTTGCTCAGGACAATTTGTTTTGGTGAGGGTCCCAGAGAGGTTGAGCAAGGATCTGGAATAAGTTCTGATGGCGAGTACGAATTTGTAGGATCTCAGGAGCAGCAAATCACTCTAGTAAAGGCTGGTATCAGTAAGTGCTCTGGTAGTCATGGAGCTCGGAGGCAATGTGAGGGGTTATTGTCTGATGAATATTGTATTTGTAAATATAGCGAGAACATAGTCGAAGATGGGTGCATTCAGAGATGCCAGTCCAACAGTAATATCGATATGGACCGACATCCTTTGAGTGATTACCACTCATTAGTGGGTAAGGTCTTAAACCAGACAGAATGCTGGGTGTGCTCACAAGTACCTCGAGGACAGAGTAAGTCGGGATTAGTGCCATATCCTTTAACATTAGATGAGGTACTCGAATTACGGGGTGGGAGACCGGTGGACAAGAAATTCAATATATCTAGGCCCCCTAGTTTGAAGCTCCACCAGTATCATGTAGATAGATCACTAATATGCTTTAATGTCTCCAATTTCCGAAAACCCAGGAATTGGGAAGTAACCTGGAATAACGAGACAATGACCTTCTCACACAGAGCTGATAGGATAACTATTGACTCTGAACTTGTACGCAAGATAATCAATAGTGGGAGGTATTTTCGGTATAGGTATACATGTCGGAGCAAGAACATGTGAGTTGAAAAAGTGTCACCCGGGTATTGTGCCCACATCACCCAGCCTGATACGTGTACTGATCAGATGAGAGAACTAGGGATTGGTTTCTTTACCTGGAAAATTTGCAATATGGTGTTGTTACATTTTGTCCCCTATGTTCTCCCAGATGATGCCTATTTCATATGTGGGAGGAAAGCGTACAAGTGGCTCACTCTGAGCTCTGCGGGATTGTGTTACATTGGATGGGTACTACCAGAGGTCATGACTTTAAAGCACGATAAAATGAAAGACATTCACCACAACGCTCAGACTCCTTATACTCATACTCACTATGAACACATCATCAAGAGACACCTCATAGAAAGGGCAGAGCACGCAGCCTCTGATTTGATCCATGAATCCACCGGGATTCAGTTCCTTCTCGCATTAGATATCACCCGTATTGCCAGAGGAACTATAAATTATAGGTACATCCATGCGCTTGTGAACTTGATAGATAATATCACTGAGATGTATGATGACACCTTTAGGTATACGGGCAGGGAGTTACAAGCCTACAAGACGGAGTTGGTCCAGCACAGGATGGTCCTGAATTATGTCACGGCAGTGACGGGTGGATATTGTGTCACTTTGGCAACTCAATATGGTGTGAAGTGCTGTACGTACATTACGAACAGCACTGATGACCCCACTGAGATCATCGATCAAAGGATGGACGAGATCTTGCAGTTGAAGTGGGAGTTCCGGAGGAGACACAATCTTACCCTGACGGCTGTGGGTAATAAATTGACCGGCTGGGTCTCATGGTTAAACCCACTCAAATGGTTTTCTGGATTAGGAGAGTGGGTGCAGAATATAATTGCAAGTGTAGGAAAGTTTCTCCTTTGTATTCTGGGTGTCATCATAATTATTAGCTTGATATTTAAGTGTGTTCGAATTCTGATGCGGCACAAGCACAGCACAAATTTGATGAGTCTAAGGAGCGAGGGCGTTGTTACAGCAGCAGCTTTGATTTATGATCCATCCATAGAGACAGTGTTATGATAAGGATTGCAAATGAATTTCATGGCCTGTTTCTTTCACCATTTTTCTATGTTTCCCCTTTTTACCCAGAAAACATCCAACCGGAAAATAAGTCAGCCCTACCCAAATGTTTATGTGAATGCATTTTTATATATGTCTTACCTTCATCTCTGCAACCTCCAGTTAATGGCACACATAGTTGACAGGTGTTATCCACATATACTATCACTCACATATGTTCCCCCTCCATGTATCATTGACTAAATGTGCTCCCCATTTGTTGGAATATGAAGCCGAAAAGAGCTCGGTAGTGTTTGTTTGCCCATTTACAGACCCTTAATATGGGATGAGAAGGATTTAATGTATACTTCGCAATACATCGAAGCTTACTACATATACGGCATGATGATACATGCCCCTCAGACATTGATTCATACATACATGCTTTTTACTATCCCACTAGGCCATACATTTCCCACCTACAACTCTCCCCCGATCATCCAAACTTGTATATAATGTATAGATAATATTTTCTGTTGAGTAGCCAAGTGTGGCAGTTATTGATGACTGCCAAAGGGTGGACTGTCGAAGTTGAAAATATTGCAGTACACACATCACATACAAACTACACACAGATGGCCTCCGTGCGTGTACTTTTTGTGCCGTGCGTGCACATATATACGCAAGTTGCATATGACCGCTCATGCGGTCCTGCGTATTAGCGCGTGGCATGAGTAATTACGGTAGTATTTGTGATCACATGGAAAAGCCATAAATACACATTTCATATTTAATACACATAGGGGGTCATTCCGAGTTGTTCGCTCGCAAGCTGCTTTTAGCAGCTTTGCACACGCTAAGCCGCCGCCTACTGGGAGTGAATCTTAGCTTATCAAAATTGCGAACGAAAGATTAGCAGTATTGCGAATATGCACTTCTTAGCAGTTTCTGACTAGCTCCAGACTTACTCGGCATCTGCGATCAGTTCAGTCAGTTTCGTTCCTGGTTTGACGTCACAAACACACCCAGCGTTCGCCCAGACACTCCTCCGTTTCTCCGGCCACTCCCGCGTTTTTCCCAGAAACGGTAGCGTTTTTTCACACACACCCATAAAACGGCCAGTTTCCGCCCAGAAACACCCACTTCCTGTCAATCACACTACGATCACCAGAACGAAGAAAAAACCTTGCAATGCCGTGAGTAAAATACCTAACTACTTAGCAAATTTACTTGGCGCAGTCGCACTGCGGACATTGCGCATGCGCATTAGCGACTATTCGCTCCGTTGCGAGAAAAAAATAATGAGCGAACAACTCGGAATGACCCCCATAGTGCACAATTTACACATAGTCAGCATACACCACACCAGCGAGTTACACTTGCTTAAAGGGTATAATAACAAAGGGATTTACCTTTACAGGATATGAGGGGACAGAATTAGGTTAGGAGGTGGTGTTTGGTATCCAGCTGTAGGGTATTTTAAGAGCAATATTCTGGTGTTGGTTTGCGGAAGATAGCACGCTCCTGTAAATAGATATGTGCAGGAGCAGAATATTAATATTAACTGTATTTACTGTACTCCTGATATTCAGGGGGAACCCAGTGGAGAACATCTGCAAGTGCACCTGGACCAGACATCGCCCACCTATTCAAACCGACCTATGACCTCTCATGTACTGTAAATGACCATCCCAGTGACCAATAGATGAAGAGATTACAGATTCCATTGTATTAGGTTTTAGACAAATGTATAAATAGCCAGCTGCAGGCCCGGTCACACACAATATCTGAAGGTCATCTACCTTGATGACTGAGGACCGGACCGGGAAGCGCAGGCGAACAAACGTATGTACCATTGACTGTAGCCTTTTTCTCTTATTGTATTGTATTATTGTTGTAACCCCCTGCTAGTAAAATAACCGTTGGTGGGTTGGACCCCAAACATAGTTTTGAAATACAATTGGTGTCGTGTCCCATTTCCTGCTAAAGGTTTAAGGTGTATTTCTATCACACGTGCATCTGCATTGTGCTATCAGCATGTTGGTGTGTGTGTATGCACTGCGTGTACTTTGTACGTCCATCGCGGTGTGTGTACGCAAAGTGCGTACACGGTACAGGCTCTTGTACGCTAACTGTGTAAAAAGTACGTAGGGTAAGGATTACTTACAGTGGCCGCAGCGGCTCGAATTTAAGTGTATTAAGGTATTGCTTTTGTCCTGTAAAATAATCAGCATTCACACACTATTGCACAACCAACCAACCTGTACACAGCACTCACATGGCCACTAACACTGTGACCTCTGCCTTTGCTTGGATACATGTGTATCCTCATACATCTTTCCTCAAAATTCCATACAGCAGGAGATGCCTGGCGTGAGTCAGCTGGCAGCTCTGCTAACATTGGGTGCGTTTTTTGACAAAAATGCTTTATTACTATGTGGCTAGGATGCACAAGCAGCTTCTGCTGATTAAAATGATATGTGGCATGCCTATATTCTGTGTGCAGCTGTGGCTGTATCTGCATACAAAATGCTACATTACAATGATTTCCAGGAATACACTTTAATGTAGCATTTTGTATGTAGATTCAGCCGCAGTCACACACAGAATATAGGCATGCTGCTGCTGCATATAATTTTAATCAGCAGAAGCTGTTTGTGCCCCTAGGCATACCAAATGCCCTAGGCATTTGCCTAGTTTGCCTATGCCTAGGGCCAGCTCTGCTTGCAGCATTATGAGTATACCCACACCTACTAGGGGTTTTAGTTCCGACATGCATATGAAATGCATCCTGTCTCCGGGAGGAAAGAACCATACTTACTTCATTATAAATTAAATATTAGTCAGAAACTCATATGTGTGGCCAAAACTATCCAAATAATAAAAAAAAAAGTACAATCTCAGTGTGTGTCATTTTACATGATGCTAGAGGTTTGTAAATTAGTAGTTTGTAAATGTTGCCATAAATTAATCTAAATAACAAATGTAAATTTAAAAGTTATCACTTAATGACTGAAGGAATCTTTCACATACTTGAGGTTTGTTTACAGAAATTTTTTTTTTTACTTTAACCAATCACATTATTATTATTATTATTATTATTATTATTATCTATATATTAACCCTCCATCAGGCACACCTCTAGGACTCCCAGGTTCAGGCACAGTGCACCTGACAGGTGCCTGTTAGAAAATCGTCATTAGCACCTAATTAACTCAATTCTAATGCTCTTAAAGAGACCAGTGACATTCATTAGGATGTACAAAGAGAGAAATCATAGGTTTTATGCGCCATTTCAACAAAAAATCTGAAGCAAAGAAAAGAAAACACGAACATGAGTATAAATTTGGGTACAGTGTGCCTGAGAGGCCACCCTGGACAAACCTACATATTTCTGCAAAATATCCACAACCTTTGTAGTTTTCATTCATAAAATGAGCAAAATAAACAATGAATACATAAAAATAAAAGGAAAAACGATCCTTCAAAAGTCAGAGGAGTTTGGGCGTAGTGTGCCTGAGAGTCCAGGAGGGTCACTACTGCACTCCACGCAGGTGGCGGGAAAACTGACTAGGGAGGTTTAGAACAGCACCTAGAGATTAGTGATGAGCACCGGAAATTTTTCGGGTTTTGTGTTTTGGTTTTGGGTTCGGTTCCGCGGCCATGTTTTGGGTTCGAACGTGTTTTGGCAAAACCTCACCAATTTTTTTTTGTCGGATTCGGGTGTATTTTGGATTCGGGTGTTTTTTTTTTTTAAAAACCCTAAAAAACAGCTTAAATCATAGAATTTGGGGTTCATTTTGATCCCAAAGTATTATTAACCTCAATAACCATAATTTCCACTCATTTTCAGTCTATTCTGAACACCTCACACCTCACAATATTATTTTTAGTCCTAAAATTTGCACGGTCGCTGGATGGCTAAGCTAAGCGACCCAAGTGGCCGACACAAACACCTGGCCCATCTAGGAGTGGCACTGCAGTGTCACGCAGGATGGCCCTTCCAAAAAACACTCCCCAAACAGCACATGACGCAAAGAAAAAAAGAGGCGCAATGAGGTAGCTGTGTGAGTAAGCTAAGCGACCCTAGTGGCCGACACAAACACCTGGCCCATCTAGGAGTGGCACTGCAGTGTCACGCAGGATGGCCCTTCCAAAAAACACTCCCCAAACAGCACATGACGCAAAGAAAAAAAGAGGCGCAATGAGGTAGCTGTGTGAGTAAGCTAAGCGACCCTAGTGGCCGACACAAACACCTGGCCCATCTAGGAGTGGCACTGCAGTATCACGCAGGATGGCCCTTCCAAAAAACACTCCCCAAACAGCAGCACATGACGCAAAGAAGAAAAAAAAGAGGCGCAATGAGGTAGCTGTGTGAGTAAGCTAAGCGACCCTAGTGGCCGACACAAACACCTGGCCCATCTAGGAGTGGCACTGCAGTGTCACGCAGGATGGCCCTTCCAAAAAACACCCCCCAAACAGCACATGACGCAAAGAAAAATGAAAGAAAAAAGAGGTGCAAGATGGAATTGTCCTTGGGCCCTCCCACCCACCCTTATGTTGTATAAACAGGACATGCACACTTTAACCAACCCATCATTTCAGTGACAGGGTCTGCCACACGACTGTGACTGAAATGACGGGTTGGTTTGGACCCCCACCAAAAAAGAAGCAATTAATCTCTCCTTGCACAAACTGGCTCTACAGAGGCAAGATGTCCACCTCATCATCATCCTCCGATATATCACCGTGTACATCCCCCTCCTCACAGATTATCAATTCGTCCCCACTGGAATCCACATCTCAGCTCCCTGTGTACTTTGTGGAGGCAATTGCTGCTGGTCAATGTCTCCACGGAGGAATTGATTATAATTCATTTTAATGAACATCATCTTCTCCACATTTTCTGGATGTAACCTCGTACGCCGATTGCTGACAAGGTGAGCGGCGGCACTAAACACTCTTTCGGAGTACACACTTGTGGGAGGGCAACTTAGGTAGAATAAAGCCAGTTTGTGCAAGGGCCTCCAAATTTCCTCTTTTTCCTGCCAGTATAAGTACGGACTGTCTGATGTGCCTACTTGGATGCGGTCACTCATATAATCCTCCACCATTCTTTCAATGGGGAGAGAATCATATGCAGTGACAGTAGACGACATGTCCGTAATCGTTGTCAGGTCCTTCAGTCCGGACCAGATGTCAGCATCAGCAGTCGCTCCAGACTGCCCTGCATCACCGCCAGCGGGTGGGCTCGGAATTCTGAGCCTTTTACTCGCACCCACAGTTGCGGGAGAATGTGAAGGAGGAGATGTTGACAGGTCGCGTTCCGCTTGACTTGACAATTTTGTCACCAGCAGTTCTTTGAACCCCAGCAGACTTGTGTCTGCCGGAAAGAGAGATCCAAGGTAGGTTTTAAATCTAGGATCGAGCACGGTGGCCAAAATGTAGTGCTCTGATTTCAACAGATTGACCACCCGTGAATCCTTGTTAAGCGAATTAAGGGCTCCATCCACAAGTCCCACATGCCTAGCGGAATCGCTCTGTGTTAGCTCCTCCTTCAATGTCTCCAGCTTCTTCTGCAAAAGCCTGATGAGGGGAATGACCTGACTCAGGCTGGCTGTGTCTGAACTGACTTCACGTGTGGCAAGTTCAAAAGGTTGCAGAACCTTGCACAACGTTGAAATCATTCTCCACTGCGCTTGAGACAGGTGCATTCCACCTCCTATATCGTGCTCAGTTGTATAGGCTTGAATGGCCTTTTGCTGCTCCTCCAACCTCTGAAGCATATAGAGGGTTGAATTCCACCTCGTTACCACTTCTTGCTTCAGATGATGGCAGGGCAGGTTCAGGCGTTTTTGGTGGTGCTCCAGTCTTCTGTACGTGGTGCCTGTACGCCGAAAGTGTCCCGCAATTCTTCTGGCCACCGACAGCATCTCTTGCACGCCCCTCTCGATTTTTAAATAATTCTGCACCACCAAATTCAAGGTATGTGCAAAACATGGGACGTGCTGGATATTGCCCATATTTAATGCACACACAATATTGCTGGCGTTGTCCGATGCCACAAATCCACAGGAGAGTCCAATTGGGGTAAGCCATTCTGCGATGATCTTCCTCAGTTGCCGTAAGAGGTTTTTAGCTGTGTGCGTATTCTGGAAAGCGGTGATACAAAGCGTAGCCTGCCTAGGAAAGAGTTGGCGTTTGCGAGATGCTGCTACTGGTGCCGCCGCTGCTGTTCTTGCGGCGGGAGTCCATACATCTACCCAGTGGGCTGTCACAGTCATATAGTCCTGAGCCTGCCCTGCTCCACTTGTCCACATGTCCGTGGTTAAGTGGACATTGGGTACAACTGCATTTTTTAGGACACTGGTGAGTCTTTTTCTGAGGTCTGTGTACATTTTTGGTATCGCCTGCCTAGAGAAATGGAACCTAGATGGTATTTGGTACCGGGGACACAGTACCTCCAACAAGTCTCTAGTTGCCTCTGCAGTAATGATGGATACCGGAACCACGTTTCTCACCGCCCAGGATGCCAAGGCCTCAGTTATCCGCTTTGCAGCAGGATGACTGCTGTGATATTTCATCTTCCTCGCAAAGGACTGTTGGACAGTCAATTGCTTGGTGGAAGTAGTAAAAGTGGTCTTACGAGTACGACTTCCCCTCTGGGATGACCATCGACTCCCAGCAGCAACAACAGCAGCGCCAGCAGCAGTAGGCGTTACACGCAAGGATGCATCGGAGGAATCCCAGGCAGGAGAGGACTCGTCAGAATTGCCAGTGACATGGCCTGCAGGACTATTGGCATTCCTGGGGAAGGAGGAAATTGACACTGAGGGAGTTGGTGGGGTGGTTTGCGTGAGCTTGATTACAAGAGGAAGGGATTTACTGGTCAGTGGACTGCTTCCACTGTCGCCCAAAGTTTTTGAACTTGTCACTGACTTATGATGAATGCGCTGCAGGTGACGTATAAGGGAGGATGTTCCGAGGTGGTTAACGTCCTTACCCCTACTTATTACAGCTTGACAAAGGCAACACACGGCTTGACAAATGTTGTCCGCATTTCTGTTGAAACACTTCCACACCGAAGAGCTGATTTTTTTGGTATTTTCACCAGGCATGTCAATGGCCCTATTCCTCCCACGGACAACAGGTGTCTCCCCGGGTGCCTGACTTAAACAAACCACCTCACCATCAGAATCCTCCTGGTCAATTTCCTCCCCAGCGCCAGCAACACCCATATCCTCCTCATCCTGGAGTACTTCAACACTGACATCTTCAATCTGACTATCAGGAACTGGACTGCGGGTGCTCCTTCCAGCACTTGCAGGGGGCGTGCAAATGGTGGAAGGCGCATGCTCTTCACGTCCAGTGTTGGGAAGGTCAGGCATCGCAAACGACACAATTGGACTCTCCTTGTGGATTTGTGATTTCGAAGAACGCACAGTTCTTTGCTGTGCTTTTGCCAGCTTGAGTCTTTTCATTTTTCTAGCGAGAGGCTGAGTGCTTCCATCCTCATGTGAAGCTGAACCACTAGCCATGAACATAGGCCAGGGCCTCAGCCGTTCCTTGCCACTCCGTGTGGTAAATGGCATATTGGCAAGTTTACGCTTCTCCTCTGACAATTTTATTTTAGATTTTTGAGTCCTTTTTTTTACTGATATTTGGTGTTTTGAATTTTACATGCTCTGTACTATGACATTGGGCATCGGCCTTGGCAGACGACGTTGCTGGCATTTCATCGTCTCGGCCATGACTAGTGGCAGCAGCTTCAGCACGAGGTGGAAGTCGATCTTGATCTTTCCCTATTTTTGGAACCTCAACATTTTTGTTCTCCATATTTTAATAGGCACAACTAAAAGGCACCTCAGGTAAACAATGGAGATGGATGGATACTAGTATACTTATGGATGGACGAGCGACTGCCGACACAGAGGTAGCTACAGCCGTGGACTACCGTACTGCGTCTGCTGCTAATATAGACTGGATGATAATGATATAAAAAATATATATATATATCACTACTGCAGCCGGACAGGTATATATTATATAATGACGGACCTGCTGGACACTGTCAGCAGCACTGCAGACTCCTAAAGTAAGCTACTAGTAGTATCAAGAAGATAGAAAAAAAAAAACACAACAGGTAGGTGGTATACAATTATGGATGGACGAGCGACTGCCGACACAGAGGTAGCTACTGCCGTGGACTACCATACTGCGTCTGCTGCTAATATAGACTGGATGATAATTATATAAAAAATATATATATATATATCACTACTGCAGCCGGACAGGTATATATTATATAATGACAGACCTGCTGGACACTGTCAGCAGCACTGCAGACTCCTAAAGTAAGCTACTAGTAGTATCAAGAAGATAGAAAAAAAAAAAAAACACCACAGGTAGGTGGTATACAATTATGGATGGACGAGCGACTGCCGACACAGAGGTAGCTACAGCCGTGGACTACCGTACTGCGTCTGCTGCTAATATAGACTGGATGATAATGATATAAAATATATATATATCACTACTGCAGCCGGACAGGTATATATTATATAATGACGGACCTGCTGGACACTGTCAGCAGCACTGCAGACTCCTAAAGTAAGCTACTAGTAGTATCAAGAAGATAGAAAAAAAAACCACCACAGGTAGGTGGTATACAATTATGGATGGACGAGCGACTGCCGACACAGAGGTAGCTACAGCCGTGGACTACCGTACTGCGTCTGCTGCTAATATAGACTGGATGATAATGATATAAAAAATATATATATATCACTACTGCAGCCGGACAGGTATATATTATATAATGACGGACCTGCTGGACACTGTCAGCAGCACTGCAGACTCCTAAAGTAAGCTACTAGTAGTATCAAGAAGATAGAAAAAAAAAAAAACACCACAGGTAGGTGGTATACAATTATGGATGGACGAGCAACTGCCGACACAGAGGTAGCTACAGCCGTGGACTACCGTACTGCGTCTGCTGCTAATATAGACTGGATGATAATGATATAAAAAAAATATATATATCACTACTGCAGCCGGACAGGTATATATTATATAATGACGGACCTGCTGGACACTGTCAGCAGCACTGCAGACTCCTAATGTAAGGTACTAGTAGTTTCAAGAAGATAGAAAAAAAAAAAAACACCACAGGTAGGTGGTATACAATTATGGATGGACGAGCGACTGCCGACACAGAGGTAGCTACAGCCGTGGACTACCGTACTGCGTCTGCTGCTAATATAGACTGGATGATAATGATATAAAAAATATATATATATCACTACCGCAGCCGGACAGGTATATATTATATAATGACGGACCTGATGGACACTGTCAGCAGCACTGCAGACTCCTAAAGTAAGCTACTAGTAGTATCAAGAAGATAGAAAAAAAAAAAACACCACAGGTAGGTGGTATACAATTATGGATGGACGAGCGACTACCGACACAGAGGTAGCTACAGCCGTGGACTACCGTACTGCGTCTGCTGCTAATATAGACTGGATGATAATGATATAAAAAATATTTATATATCACTACTGCAGCCGGACAGGTATATATTATATAATTAATGACGGACCTGCTGGACACTGTCAGCAGAATGCGTTTATAGAATAAAAACACCACACGACGAGTGTTTAACTTTTTCAGGCAGACAATCACAATATACTGGTGGTCAGACAGTGGTCACTGGTCAGTCACACTGGCAGTGGCACTCTGGCAGCAAAAGTGTGCACTGTTAAATAATATGTACTCCTGCTACTGCTCCCCAGTCTCCCCCACAATTAAGCTGTGTGAGCATTGAGCACTCAGCACAGTCAGATATACATAGATGATGCAGCACACTGAGGCTGAGCACAGATATGGTATACTGTTACTGTGTCACTGTGTATCGTTTTTTTTCAGGCAGAGAACGGATTATATTAAATAATAATATAATAAAAAAACTGCACTGGTGGTCACTGGTCAGTCACTAGTAAACTCTGCACTCTCTGAGTACTCCTAAGCTCCAGTAAATCTAGTGTCTCACTCTCACTCTCTCTCTTCTAATCTAAATGGAGAGGACGCCAGCCACGTCCTCTCCCTATGAATCTCAATGCACATGTGAAAATGGCGGCGACGCGCGGCTCCTTATATAGAATCTGAGTCTCGCGATAGAATACGAGCCTCGCGAGAATCCGACAGCGGGATGATGACGTTCGGGCGCGCTCGGGTTAGCCGAGCAAGGCGGGAAGATCCGAGTCTGCCTCGGATCCGTGTAAAAAGGCTGAAGTTCGGGGGGGTTCGGATTCCGAGGAACCGAACCCGCTCATCACTACTAGAGATAGGAAGATACTAGGAGGGACAAACGCCTCCTCCCCCTTGGGGCAGAGAGGGGAGCGAGAACAGCTTTGCGGTGCCTGTCAGGACATCTGTGACTGACTGAGGGTTAATAGCTGAAGGGTGTCTTTTATGAGTGACATATTTCTATGATGCTGTTGTCATAATTAAAACTTTTGGTCTGTAGATTTGCAGAATTATATTGACGTTGTAATTAGAGATGAGCAGGTTCGGTTCTCAGAGAACCGAACCCCCCTGAACTTCATGCTCCGAGCCCAAATCTGAGTCCAGCTTGGAACTTCCCGCCAGATTCAGGGTTTTGGTTTCCATATAAACAGACGCGCATCGCCGCCATTTTCACTCCGGACTTGGAGAATGAGGGAGACAGACCTCTGTCTCTCTGTGGGTGTTAGCATCAGGTGGGGTCAGTGTGTGCTCTGCAGGGGTGCTGCTCCTATCACTGTGGTGTCCCTGTGCTGTTAGGTGTGCTGTTTTTAAAATAAAAGCACACTGTACCTGTATGCTGTAAAATTCAGGGGTGCTGTCCCAGTACTGTATGCTGTAAAAAATCAGGGGTGCTTCTATTGTTAAAATAAAAGCACACTGTACCTGTATGCTGTAAAATTCAGGGGTGCTGTTGTTAAAATAATAGCACACTGGTCCTGTATGCTGTGAAAATACAGGGGTGCTGGGCCTGTCTTGTATGCTGTAAAAATTCAGGGTGCTGCTGTTGCTAAAATAATAGCACACTGGTCCTGTATGCTGTAAAAATACAGGGGTGCTGCTGTTGTTAAAATAAAAGCACACTGGTACTGTATGCTGTGAAAATAGAGGGGTGCTGGCCCTGCGTTGTATGCTGTAAAAATTCAGGGGTGCTGTTGTTAACATAAAAGTACACTAGCCATGAATGCTGTAAAAATTCAGGGGTGCCGTTGTTAAAATAAAAGCACACTGGTCCTGTATGCTGTGAAAATTCAGGGGTACTGGCCCTGTCTTGTATGCTGTAAAAATTCAGGGGCGCTACTATTGTTAAATCATAAGTACACTGGTCATGTTTGCTGTAAAAATTCAGAAGTGCTGTTGTGAAAATAAAAGCAAACTGGTCCTGTGTGCTTTGAAAATACAGGGGTGCTGGCCAAGTCTTGGAGGCTGTTAAAAAATCAGGGGTGCTGTTGTTGTTAAAATAAAAGCACATTGGTCCTGTATGCTGTAAAAATTCAGGGGTGCTGCTGTTGTTACAATAAAAACACACTAGCCCCTTATGCTGTAAAAATTAAGGGGTGCTGTTGTTAAAATAAAAGCACAGTGTTCATGTATGCTGTCAAAATACAGGGGTGATGGTTCAGTCTTGTATGCTGTAAAAATTCAGGGGTTCTGTTTTAAAAATAAAATCTCGCTGGTTCTGTATGTTGTAAAAATTCAGGGGTGCTGTTAAAATAAAATTGCACTGTTCTTGTATGCTGTGAAAATACAGGGGTGCTGGCCCAGTCTTGTACACTGTAAAAATCCAGGGGTGCTGCTGTTGTTAAAATAAAAGCACATTGGTCCTATATGCTGTAAAAATTCAAGGGTGCTGTTGTTAAAATAAAAGTACACCAGTCTTGTGTGCTGTGAAAATACAGGGGTTCTGGCCCAGATTTGTATGGTGTAAATATTCAGGGTTGTTGTTAAAATAAAAGCACACTGGTCCTGTATGCTGTGAAAATACAGGGGTGCTGGCTCTGTCTTGTATGCTGTAAAAATTCAGGGGTGCTGTTGTTAACATAAAAGCATACTGTTCCTATATGCTGTGAAAATTCAGGGTTGCTGGCCCTGTCTTGTATGCTGTAAAAATTCAGGGGTGCTACTGTTGTTAAAACAAAAGCACACTGGTCATGTATGCTGTAAAAATTCAAAAGTGCTGTTGTGAAAATAAAAGCAAACTGGTCCTGTGTGCTGTGAAAATACAGGGATGCTGTCCCAGTCTTGTATGCTGTAAAATTCAGGGGTGCTGTTGTTAAAATAATAGCACACTGGTCCTGTATGCTGTGAAAATACAGGGGTGCTGGCCCTGTCTTGTATGCTGTAAAAACTCAGGGTGCTGCTGTTGCTAAAATAGGAGCACACTGGTCCTGAATGCTGTGAAAATACAGGGGTGCTGCTGTTGTTAAAATAAAAGCACACTGGTACTGTATGCTGTGAAAATAGAGGGGTGCTGGCCCTGTGTTGTATGCTGTAAAAATTCAAGGGTGCTGTTGAAAACATAAAAGTACACTTGCAATGAATGCTGTAAAAATTCAGGGGTGCTGTTGTTAAAATAAAAGCACACTGGTCCTGTATGCTGTGAAAATTCAGGGGTATTGGCCCTGTCTTGTATGCTGTAAAAATTCAGGGGCGCTACTATTGTTAAAACATAAGTACACTGGTCGTATTTGCTGTAAAAATTCAGAAGTGCTGTTGTGAAAATAAAAGCAAACTGTTCCTGTGTGCTGTGAAAATACAGGGGTGCTGGCCAAGTCTTGGATGCTGTAAAATGTCAGGGGTGCTGTTGTTGTTAAAATAAAAGCACATTAGTCCTGTATGCTGTAAAAATTCAGGGGTGCTGCTGTTGTTACAATAAAAACACACTAGCCCTTTATGCTGTAAAAATTAAGGGGTACTGTTGTTAAAATAAAAGCACAGTGTTCCTGTATGCTGTGAAAATACAGGGGTGATGGTTCAGTCTTGTATGCTGTAAAAATTCAGTGGTGCTGTTTTAAAAATAAAATCTCGCTGGTTCTGTATGTTGTAAAAATTCAGGGGTGCTGTTAAAATAAAATTGCACTGTTCTTGTATGCTATGAAAATACAGGGGTGCTGGCCCAGTCTTGTATACAGGGGTGCTGCTGTTGTTAAAATAAAAGCACATTGGTCCTGTATGCTGTACAAATTCAGGGGTGCTGTTGTTAAAATAAAAGTACACCAGTCTTGTATGCTGTGAAAATACATGGGTTCTGGCCCAGACTTGTATGGTGTAAATATTCAGGGGTGTTGTTGTTAAAATAAAAGCACACTGGTCCTGTATGCTGTAAAAATACAGGGGTGCTGTTGTTAAAATAAAAGTACACTGGTCCTGTATGCTCTAAGAATACAGTGGTGTTGTTGTTAAAATAAAAGTACACTGGTCCTGTATGCTGTAAGAATACATGGGTGCTGTGAAAATAAAGTGGCACTGTTCTGTGTGCTGTAATAATAAATGGGTGCTTTGCTGTAAAATGGAGAACAACAATTTTGAGGAAAAAATAGTGGTAGATCAGGAACCACTACCAGTTCCTAGTACTAGTGCTGAAGCTGCTGCAGACACTAGTCATAACATTGACAATGCAATTCCATCAACGTCGTCTGCTAAGTCCGATGCCCAATGTCAAAGAGGGCATGTCAAATCCAAAAACAAAAATTAATAATCAGAAAAAAAAGAATTTATCTGATGAGAAATGTAAAATTCACGACACAAAGTGGCAAGGAATGGCTAAGGCCTTGGCTTATATTCATGATTGGTGGCTCAGCTTCCCATGAAGATTGTTAAAGCACAGTAAAAAACAACTGTGCTTTCAGAGATAACACAAATCCCTAAGGAGAGTCCAAGTGTGTCCGCAGTTATGATGTCTAGGCCTGACCTCCCCAAGACTGTATGGAAAGAGGAGTTCCTACCACCATTTCCATGCCCCCTGCAAGTGTTGGGAGGAGCATCAACAGTCCACTTGCTGATATTGAAATTGAGGATGTCACTGTAGACATACGCCAGGATGAGGAGGATATTGATGTAGCTGGCGCTGAGGAGGAAGTTGACAATCAGGATTCTGATGGTGATGTGGTTTGTTTGAGTAAGGCACCATTGGAGACAGTTTTTGTCCATGGGATGAGAAAGCCCATTGTCATACCTGGGCAAAATACCAAAAAAGGTGTCAAGCAGTGTGTTGCCTTTGTCAATCCGTAATTAGTAGGGGTAAGGACGTTAACCACCTAGGAACATCCTCCCTTATATGTCACCTGCAGCGCATTCATCATGTCATTGTCAAGTTCAGAAACTTTGGGTAAGATCGTAAGCAGTCCACTGACACCCAAATCCCTTCTTCCTATTGTACCCAAGCTCCTGCAAGCAACACCACCATCTCCCACAATGGGAATTTCCTCCTCAGTCAGGAACATAAGTAGTCCTGCAGGTCATGTCACTGGCATGACTGACGAGTCCTCTCCTAACCGGGATTCCTCCAGAGGATCATTGTGTGGTATGCCTACTGCTGCTGTCACTGCCGATTTTGCTATTGGGAGTCAATCATCATCCGAGAGAGGAAGTCGGAAGACCACTTATACTACTTCATCTAAGCAACTGACTGTTCAAGAGTCTTTTGCGAGGAAGATGAAATATGACAGCAGTCACTCTGTTGCAAAGCATATTACTGAAGCAATAACAACAACTATGCTGGTGTTAGATGTGCATCCGGTATCCACCATTAGTGCAGTGGGATTTAGACAGTTGAAGGATGAACTGTGTCCACGGTACCAAATCCCATCTAGATTCCACTTCACTAGGCAAGTGATTCCCGGACTGTACATGGACATAAAGAAAAGTATCCTGAGTGTCCTGAAAAATGTGGTGGTACCCAGTGTCCACTTAACCACGGACATGTGGACAAGTGGAGCAGGGTAAACTAATGACTACATGACTGTGACAGCCCACTGGGTAGATGTATTGCCTCCAGCAGCAACAACAGCAGTGGCACCAGTAGCAGCATTTCACAAATGCCAACTCGTTCCTAGGCAGGCTATGCTGTGTATCACCGGTTTCCATAAGAGGCACACCGCTGACAACCTCCTTCGGAAACTGAGAAACATCATCGCACAATTGCTTACCCCAATTAGACTCTCCTGGGGATTTGTGATATCTGACAATGCCACAAATATTGTGCGTGCATTACATCTGGGCAAATTCCAGTACATCCCATTTTTTGCTCATACAATCAATTTGGTGGTGTAGATTTTTTTTTAAATGACAGGGGTGTGCAGGAGATGTGGCCCAAAAATTTGCGTGCCACTTTCAACATTCAGCAACTGCATGTCAAAGGCTGGAGCGCCAGCAAACACTCCTGAACCTGCCCTGCCATCAACTGTAGCAAGAGGTAGTAAAGAGATGGAATTCAACACTCTATATGCTTCAGAGGATGGAGGAGCAGCAAAAGGCCATTCAAGCATATACATCCACCTATGATATAGACAAAGGAGGGGGAATGCACCTTACTCAAGTGCAGTGGAGAATGATTTCCATGTTGGGCAAGGTTCCCCAACCCTTTGAACTTGCCAGACGTGAAGTCAGTTCAGACACTGCCAGCTTGAGTCAGATCATTCCCCTCATCAGGCTGTTGCAGAAGCAGCTGGAGAAATTTAAGGAGATGCTAAGATGGAGCAATTCCACTAGGTATGTGGGACTTGTGGATGGAGGCTTCATTCGCTTTGGCAGGAAATCAGAACACCACATTTTGGACACCGTGCTTGATCCTAGATGTAAAACCTACATTGTATCTCTCATTCTGGAAGACACAAGTCTGCAGATGTTCAAAGACCTGCTGGTGAGAAAAATGTCAACTCAAGTGGAACGTGACCCATCAACAGCTCCTCCTTAATTTTCTCCTGCAACTGGGGCTGTGAGGAAAAGGATACAATTTCCTAGCCCACCCACTGGTGTTGATGCAGGGCAGTCAGGAGCAAGTGTTGACATCTGGTCTGGACTGAAAGACCTGCAAACAATTACTGACATGTCTACTGTCAGTGCATATGATGATGTCACCATTGAAAGAATGGTGGAGTATTATATCGGTGACAGCATCCAAGTAGGCATGTCAGACAGTCCATATGTATACTGGCGGGAAAAAGAGGCAATTTGGAGGGCCTTGCACAAACTGTCTTTATTTTACCTAAGTTGCCCCCCTCCAGTGTGTACTCGAAAATAGTGTTTAGTGCAGCCGGTAACCTTGTCAGTGATTGCCGTAGGAGGTTACTTCCAAAAAATGTGGAGAAAATTATGTTCATCAAAATGAATTATAAATTCCTCAAGGAAGACCTTTACTAGCAATTGCCTCTAGGCAGTACACATGCATCTGTTATGGTGTATTCCAGTGGGGATGAATTAATACTCTGTGAGGATGATAATGTACACACTGAAAGGGGTGAGGAATCGGAGGATGAGGACGACATCTTATCTCTGCCTGTTTGTTCAAGGAGTGATGAATTGCTTCTTTTTTGGTGGGGGGATTTCAAACATTTCAGCCACAGTCATGTGGCTTACCCTGTCGCTGAAATAATTAGTTTGTTAAAGTGTGCATGTCCTGTTTATACAACATAAAGGTGGGTAGGAGGGTTCAAGGATAATTCCATCTTGCATCTCTTTTTTTGTATGCATTATGTGCTCTTTGGGGCCTAGTTTTTAAAACTGCCATCCTGCCTGCCACTGCAGTGCCACTCCTAGATGGGCCAGGTGTTTGTGCCGCCCACTTGTGTTGCTTAGCTTAGTTTTTTTCAAAAATCATCCAGAAAGGGTGGTTTTGGCAAAACCAATCCGGATCTAAAACATGAGCGGTGATCCAGATCTATAACCAGAACACAAAACCCGAAAAGTGTCCGCCGCACACCTCTAGTTGTTATTGGTTGCTTTGTTTTGGTGGTATGTGGCAAAACATACATAGTAACATAGTAACAGATTAACAAAGTATCTAAGGTTGAAAAAAGACAATTTGTCTATCGAGTTCAACCTATTTGTGGTCTCCTATGCAGTTTTATTTTAGGACTAATTTTGCCTGATGCTGATGTCAGCCGTTGTGTTTTAATGTCAGCCGTTGAGTTTTAATAACTATAGTGCGTGACCATAACTTTAAATATCCATATCCAGAAGGAATTTATCTAACCCATTCTTAAAGGTGTTGACTGAGTCTGCCGTTACTGCTTTCTCAGGCAGGGAATTCCAAACACGTATTGTCCTTACCGTGAAAAAACCTTTTCGCCGCATTGTGCGGAATCTCCTCATCTCTAACCTAAGCGAGTGTCCACGTGTCCTCTGTGCTGATCTTATAAAAAACAGGTCCCGTGCAAGCTCTGTGTATTGTCCCCTTATATATTTGTAGATGTTGATCATGTCTTCTCTTAGTCTCCTCTTTTCCAGTGTAAACATGCCTAGCCCTGCAAGCCTTTCCTCGTATTCCAGCGTCTCCATGTCCTTATTTAGTTTGGTAGCCCACCTCTGAACCTTTTCTAGCTCCAGGATATCCTTTTTGTAGTATGGTGCCCAAAATTGTACACAGTATTCGAAATGTGGCCTCACTAGTGGCCTCACTCGTCCCTTGCATTAATTCCTCGTTTTATGCATGCTGATATCTTATCAGCCTTATTTGCTGCAATCCTACTTTGGGTACTGCTGCTTAGTTTGCTATCTATGTGAACACCTAAGTCTTTTTCCAGTACAGAATCCCCTAACATTACCCCATTTAGTATGTTGGTGTTATTTTTATTCTTGCTACCACAGTGCATTACCTTACACTTGTCTGTATTGAATCTTATTCTCCATTTTGCTGCCCATGCGTCTAGTTTAACAAAGTTGTTGTGAAGAGACTCGGCATCCCCCTCCGTATTTATAACCTTACACAATCTGGTATTGTCTGCAAAAATTGACACCATGCTCTCTAGACCTACTGTTAGGTCGTTAATGAAAATTTTGAACAATAGTGGTCCAAGTACAGACTCTTGTGGCAAACCACTTAGCACTTCAGTACAATTTGAAAATGATCCATTAACCACAACATGCTATTCCCTATTATCTAACCAATTTCTGACCCGAGTGCATATTGTGCTCCCTAGCCCTATTTCTTGTAGCTTATAGATAAGTCACATGTGTGGTACTGTGTCGAAAGCTTTGGCAAAGTCTAAAAAGATTATATCCACCTCCTTACCCTGATCAAGTTTCGCACTTACTGTTTCATAAAAGCAAAGTAAGTTGGTTTGACATTATCTGTCCTTCACAAATCCATGTTGGTTCCTTTTAATGACCTTATTGGCTTCAAGGAACTTCTGAATACTATCCCTTAGAATACCTTCCAATACTTTCCCCACTATAGATGAAAAACTAACTGGTCTATAATTACCCGGTTCAGCTTTGTCCTTCACAAATCCATGTTGGTTCCTTTTAATGACCTTATTGGCTTCAAGGAACTTCTGAATACTATCCCTTAGAATACCTTCCAATACTTTCCCCACTATAGATGTAAAACTAACTGGTCTATAATTACCTGGTTCATCTTTGCTTCCCTTTTTGAATATTGGCACTACCTCCGTTATAAGCCAGTCCTTGGGAACCATACCTGATATAACTGAATCTTCAAACATCTAAAAAATAGTGGTCTTGCTAGTTCAGAGTGAAGCTCCATAAGAATCCTTGGATGAATTCCATCGGGACCATGTGACTTATTAATCTTTTAATTTTTTCATCGGTCACAGACTACCTCCTCACTTAAATAAGCATTTAACAGTGGGACATTATCTTTGTTGAGATTATGTGTCAGACCCTGCATTTGGCCCTCTCTGGTAAATACTGTTGAAAAAAACTCATTTAGTTTGTCCGCTATGTCATTATAATTTTTGATTGAGACTCCCAACTTGTCTTTTAAAGAGCCTATAATCTCCTTCTTTAACCTCTTGCTGTTGATGTATTTAAAAAATAAATTGGAATTTGCTTTGCTTTCCTTTGCTACTAGTTTTTCAGTTTCTACTTTAGCCGCTCTTATTTCTTTTTTTGAATATTTAGTTACAATCCTTACAGTGCTGAAATGACTCCGCATTCCCTTCAGATTTATATTTTTTGAATGCTCGACTTTTTTTGCCCATTAGTTCCTTAATCCTTTTGTTGAGCCACATTGGTTTGGGATTTGTATTCCTTTTTTTTGCTGCTCTTGGGAATAAATTTGCGAGTATTTTTAACTAGCAGTGATTTTAATACATCCCATTTCTCAGTAGTATTTTTTTCTTGAAACAGAATTTCCCATTCAGTGTCCTTTAAATCTTCCCACATCATGTCAAAGTTGGCTTTGCTAAAGTTTAGAGTCATAGTTGAGCCAGTATAGGACTGCTTATGAAAACTGATATTGAATGTGACCATATTGTGGTTGCTTTTTCCTATGGGCTCCCCTACTATAATATTTGATACCAATTCCCCATTGTTTGTTAATACCAGGTCTAAGATTGCATTGCACCTAGTTGGTTCCTCGATTAATTGAACTAAGTAGTTATCATTTTGTGTGTTTAAAAACATATCAGTATCACATGAATCATTTTTCCAATTTATCTCTGGATAGTTAAAATATGCCATCACTACTATGTCCTGCTGCTTTTTCAATTTGTTTCAGTAACAATTCCTCATCAGACACATTATTACCAGGCGGCCTGTAGCATAACCCCAATATTAACTTTTTTATTCCTTTACCCACCAACATGCAATTTCTACTCATAACGTCTCAACAGTATTTACAGTCCCCTCTTGAATATCTTCACATATATCAGGTTTTAAAAACGGCTTTACATAAAGACATACCCCTCCGCCCTGTTTATTTAGTGTCTCTCCTGTATAGCGTATAACCCTCTAGATTGACTGTCCAGTCATGAAATTCGTTCCACCAGGTTTCAGTAATGCCTACAATATCATACTGTTTGCTTGCTGCAAGGATTTCTAGTTCCCCTTTTTACCTGTGAGGCTTCTAGCATTTACATACATACAATTGAGATAAGTATTTCCCCTTGTGATAGGGACATCATTCTCTTTATGCAGCAATGATGACCCATAATCATCGTTAGATAGTGTTATGCTGAAACCTTTTTTAATAATCATGTTAATACCCTTGCTGGCTGCACTTTCCCTCCCCCGTACTCCTCCCCCATTTCATTCCCTAACGCCATCCCTGCTACTCTCACTGAATGACCCGTAGTTTGTAGCAAAATCCTCCCCCCAGGAACCTTGTTTAAAATCTCCTCCAACCTTCTAACCATCCTTCCCCCAAGCACCACTGCCCCCTCCTCATTCAGGTGCAATCCATCACGACAAAAAAGATGGAGCCTGACTGAGAAGTCCGCCCAGTGTTCCAGATACACAAACCCCTATTTCCTGCACCAATCCCTAAGCCACACATTTACCTCCCTAATCTCCCTGGCACGGGTAATATTCCGGCGAATATTACCTTAGATGTCCTTGCCTTAAGTTTGTTTCATAAGTCCCTATAGTCTTTCTTAAGGACATCCCAAATTCCACCATTGCCAACGTGCACCAAAACCACCGGGTCATTCCCAGCCCCTCCCAACAATCTATCTACCCGGTCTGCAATGTGCCACACCTGAGCACCCGGGAGACAACAGACTGTACAGTGATCACGGTCCCGGTAGCAGATTGCCCTATCTGTATTCTTGATAATGGAATCTCCTACCACCACAATCTGAGTAGGTACCTCACTATCTTTTTTCACAACTGCACCAGTGTGACCGAGGGAACAATATCCTCCGGCACTGTCATTTCCTCACTACCATCCACCGAATCCTCGTCCAATTTGGCAAATTTATTTGGGTTTGGTAGTTCAGAGATGTCGAGCCTACCCCTGTTTTTCTTTCTTCTAACTGTGACCCAGCTAGCTGCATGGTCATCCTCATCTACCTGTGACCCCTCCCACAACTCCTCCAACGTTCTATCTAAGTATTGCTTGAGATTGTGAATCTCCCTCAGCCGCATAACAGTTTGCTCTAGATCAGTTACCTGGGCTTCCAGAGCAACCATTTGCACACACCTCATGCAGTTGTAATCAAACTGGGACGGTTGCTCCAGGTGCACGTACATCTTGCATGACATGCACTGAGCGAGATCCCCAATCACAGCCCCACTCATATTGCTTGTAAGGTCTAACTCCCTGTTACCTTCTGAAGAAAAAGAAGAAGCAAAACAATCTAGGCCAGTGGTCAGGGAACAGGGGTAAATTACCCCAAATGGGGTAAAAATGAAATTCCTGGGGATAATGGACAGTTGTGCTGCTGAGACACAGCCCCGTCCAGCACCAGCCGGCTCACAATGTGACATGCTGATGTCACACCGCGCTCCCTCCTGCCCTCCCTGCGCTGTGCTCCTGGTCACCCAGTGCTGGGTTCCTTGCCGCGGTGTGACGTGCTGACGTCACACCGTGCTCCCTCGCGCCTGCACGTCCTGTCCCCCCGCCCGCGGCCCACCAACCCAGACACAGAACTGTGGCTGACCACTGACGGAGTTCCGCAGGATCAGACAGCGGCCCACATAACAGAGGGAAATTCCCACTGACATTACTGAGGTGAGGATGTGACCATCTGTCTCCTAAAAGTCGTGTGTCCCCCTTCCCCCCTCATCCATCTTTCTTACATTCATTCTGGTGTTTTGGGGAGAAAGTGTTAATTAACCAATTCATTGCCAAAAAATAATTGGCGAAAATAATAATAAAAAATAAAAAATAATAATAATTTTATATATATCTATATCTATATCTATCTATCTATCTATCTATCTATCTATCTATCTATCTATCTATCTATCTATATATATAGAAACGTATTTTTGACTGGCACTCCACAAAAAGAACAATTGCACCTGGGTGCCCTCCCAACGACCTGTGAGGGACTGGATGCAGCAAAGACAAACGGGCGGCACTCCACAGGACTTCAGAAATCACCAAAGCAGCAGACAGCTTAGTATATACTAAGCTGCCTGCTGCTTTGGTGATTTCTGAAGTCCTGTGGAGTGCCGCCCGTTTATCTATATATATATATATATATATATATACACAGTATCTCAGAAATACCATATAAACAGTGATAACCAGTATATATGCACAATAATATATGATTTCAAGCAATACAGTACTAAAGCCTAGCTGTGACAAGAAACAATATACAACAGTAGGACAGTAATTTATAATAAAAAATAATCAAGGACAAGAGGAGATAAAGAAGGACAGAGAGAACAGGAGAAAAACCAAAACCAAAAAACACTCACTTATACAATAATGAAGTTGTGCTTATACTAATCTATCCTTGTGCTCCCCTTGATCCTTCTCTTTTATGCAGCAGTAGTCCCCGTCTCCTCCAGTGGCAGCAGCAGCAACGGCAGCAGTCTCCGTCCTCTCCTCTGATCGCTGCAGTAGCAATCTCCGTCCCCTTGTGCAGCTCAGCAGTAGGTTCTGACCTCACAGGCCGGCTGTAGCGGCAGCAATTCGCAGAAGCATCACCAGGCAGTATCTAGTACACACACACAAAAACAAAACAATAACAAAACAGGCAGCCCCACGCACCCAAAAACTCAGACACACACACACACACACACACACACACACACACTCAAAATCTCAGCCCCTCATACACACACACACTCAAAATCACAGCCCCCCCCACACACACACAAAATCTCAGCCCCTCACACACACATAAAATCTCAGCCCCTCACATGCACATGCACACACAAACACACACAAAGACTCAGCCTCTCACACACAAAATAAATCCCAGCCCCTCAGACACTCAAGTTACAGCCCCTCACTCAAAAAGGCAGCTCTTTACAAGTTACAGCCCCGGCAGCGGCAGCTGTAATTTTTGCTGCGCGCTCCGCTCTGGCCCCCTCACCGGCGCTCCCTCTGCCCCCCTCCAGTACCCAGTATCTGATTTGACCTGATCCGGTCCCCCCTCTCCGGTACCTCATCACACAGACTCCCCCCCCTCACGTGCTTCTGACCTCACGCATGTTCGACCTCACTTCCGGTTCCGGTTCACAGGTTCACAGCATCAGCATCCTCCTCACAGTGTCAGCCTCCTGCTGTCTCCGCCTGTCATTTACAATGCATTGCCATTGTGCTCTGGAAAATGTGACAGTTTGTGAACTGACCCTGTGCAACTGTTGGGTGACCCAGAACATGTGACCTTCTGGGTGGTCTGGAAGCTGTGACAGTTATTTGCAGCTACCCACTAAGCAGGGATAGTTTGACTCCTAAGGGGTTGAAAAGGGGTCAAATGTTCTTCCCAGCAAACCTTTCCCTGGTTGAAACCGGGCACATCACCTAGCTATTATTATTATTATTATTTTTTATTAATGATGATGATTATTGTTATTATTATTATTATTGTTGTGTTTTGGAAACATACTGTACTTCTGTAGCACAATGGAATAAAATATAGTTTTATTTTGATTGCATAATACATGGAAATATAAAAAATGAGGTAAAAAAAACAAAAAAACACTCTCACCATGTAAACTGATATTTCTAACAGAAAAGTTGACCAGCACACAAAAAAAAGAACATTAATTTGCAATTCTATTGTTGTAGCATTAAGAGCAGACATCAACCTATTTTTAAAGCATGAACTCTGATAATGTCGCTATTAAATACTTATAAAGATGTTCCATTTGAAATACGCTGTAATTGCAGTGAGACCTTGAATAAATCTCTGGGATGTCCAGTATTATTAAATATTAATAAAATAAACTTGTATTATGAAGCGAGCAGACAGCAATAAAATATCACAGAAAAAATGTATTTTGTCACTGCCTTTGAAATAGCCACACTTACACAATATTTACGCTTTCTCCGCAGATTATATAGCCTAAATGACTATAAATTGTAATTTGTTTCAGGAAATATATCTGCCTATTGCATCACATAAAACAGATATGTGGCCTTTAAAATCCTTGTAAATGAGGTTTGTTGGCAGAACAATTAGCATTTAAAAGCTGGGCTGACCTTTAGTCTGTGCATCATTGTGATTAGTTTGGACTTTAATATCAGGTATAGGACCAAAATCTGCCTTACTTGGCAAGATAAAAAGCTTCCAGCTCTAGCAAAAGGACACTGAGTATTAGTGTGAAACATGTGCACTGAGACATAAAGGACAAACTTGTATGATTAAGTTTGATTTGTGTTGACTTAACAACCTAGCAGAAGAGGCTTCCATCCTGAATAATATCCATGGGCAAATCAAGAGCAGAAGCAAGCCATTTCTGAACATCACCGACACTTGCCATACAGTTTAACCTCAACATACCACCCGAAAACATGGCACGGTAAGAATAAAGTGTGAAATGAGAGGCTTCAGCCAAATAGCTGGCCTGATTTTATTTTTTCCAGAATTATATGTGAGTTATTATGTAGCAGGTTACAGCACGCTTGTATTAACAACTGTAAAATACATCCTTAGCTTTGGTGGCTGCTGAAGTCATCACCTTATACCTGGTTCTATTTCATTAGCAATATCAGAGTGTGACAAAGTGAACAATTTATTGTGCAGTTGTTCGTATACTGCAGTATTCCAACCACTGTTCTTGTTCAAACCTCCTTTGTACTGTACATAACCATTTCAGGTATTGCATGAAAATATTACACCAAAAACAGTACAGCCCACATTCATACTGGTCCACAGTCCTGAATTATCTGGATCATTCCATATTTTCAACTTCCAAATAGGGAATGATAGTTTGGGGTGAGATTTGTGCAGGGCAGAACGTGGCTTTATTTGATTGGAGCAATGGCCTCATGTATTTAAATTAGTCAATAAAGGATGTTGGTGGGCAAAAAACACAGAGGAGGGAAAAGTGTTAGAAAGCAGTGCGCTCCTGTACAGTCTCTTTCGTGTGCATACAGCACTAGGACCCAGGGAGGTCTGTCCTCTAACCTGATGTGCAGCTGCACCATGTGACTCCAGCCATCTTGACTACAGACTACTGTCATGGCAGAAGCATGTCTTGTACTTAACTCCAGAGAGACCAGAGATTGACTGCTGATATGAAACTGTACCAGCATTTTTGCACCACCACCTGCAAGCAGCATACACATACTGCTGGTGAGCTGTATAGAACCCCACTTTGCTGAAAGCTTTGATCCTTAACCAGTGTGCATACTTTACAACAGTGAGTATGGCTGTACCTATTATACTGTACTTCAGTAAACCAACACCACTTTATAAATAACTGATCTGTTCATAGGGGGTGATTCAGATCTGACCACTGCTGTGCGTTTTTGCACAGTGGGCGATCAGGTCCTATCTGCACATGCGTATGCACCGCAATTCGCACGCGCATCGAACAACAACAACGGGCATCGCCGATCAGCGACGGGATGGTGCAAAAAATCTGATCGCACCGGCGTTCGCAAGGTGATTGACAGGAGGAGGCCGTTTGTGATTGACAGGAGGAGGCCGTTTGTGTATATGCCACACTTGAATCAGGCACTCACTGTTTCACGTCATAAAACTGGACAAAATTCTGGTGTCTGCTAATTCACACTGTATAGAATCAGTGTTACCAATATACATACACGCAGCAGCGGCACTGAAGGAAAAATGAACTCAAAGTAGACAAGTCTCCTGGACCAGGAGATTGTCTACTCTGTGTTTTTTTTCCTTGAGTGCGGCTGCTGCATGTATATATATATATATATATATATATATATATATATAAATATATATATATATATATACGCAGGCGTTCCCAAGCGTTTTCAGGGTGGGTGTCTGACTTCAGCTCCAGTCTGTTCTCATCGCACTGGAGGAGTAAGTCCTGGGTTGCGCGTAGACTACACACACTGGATTTTCGCAGCTCGTCGTGCACATAGGACTGCACACTTGCACGGAGAATTTACACTCCCCCTGTAGGCAGCAACTATCTGATCACTGGACAAAATTAGCAGCCCAGCGATCAGATCTGAATTACCCCCATAGCTGGGTCATACACTGGTATATTCCTATATAACTCTGCAAACAAACCCACCTGCATCCAATCATTCCCAACAAATAAAGTAACAGATGGCTGTCAAATGCATGGAGTGTCTTTAACCATGAGGCTGGGGGATGGCTTAAGTGATGGTTATCTTGTAGGCTTTTACCAATAGCTATTGTTAGGGGTGTGGTTTTATAATCTTATAGGCTGTGTGACTTTGACTTAAGGGCTCAAGCTCCTTTATATGAAGAAAGTTACCTAGCCTTCCTCCATATTTCTTGCAGTTTAGTTGTTAGATATTTGGAGGGAAAGAACAGCTATTCATCAGCCTGGGTGTAGCTTGTTTGTTAGGTGCACTTTGCATTAGAAGGTTGTTTGAGAAGTCTGGACCACCCTCATGGGGGAACAATGCTTGCACCTCTCCTACACATGTGCAAAAGTAGCTTCACACACCAAAATACAAACTATAAAGCTGGTTACACACTAATAGATATATCGCCCATTCCACTGAATGAGCGGCATGTACAGTATGTTGTACATTGGCAGGTGCATACACCCAATACAGTATGTCTCTGAACAACATCATTCAAAGACATATCGGGCCAGATGTACTAAGCCTGAAAAGTGATAAATTTCACAGTGATAAAGTGCCAGCCAATCAACTCCTAACTGCCATGGCACAGGCTGTGTTTGAAAGATGACAGTTAGAAGCCGATTGGCTGCTACTTTATCACCGTGATATTTATCACTTTTCAAGGCTTAGTACATCTGGCCCATTGTGTTGGCCCTACAGCCCAGTCAATGCAAATGTATCTTGCAGATGCAGATGTGTCTTATTGCAGCCTTACTGTGTTTGTTACCGCGATGCATATGCATTGTGGTAACGCTATGTCATGGGAGGCTGCGAGTGATCGCAGCTGTGGGTCTCCCATTCAAATGAATGGATCTCAGGAGTTACAGGCAACAGTATAAAGGACACATCTGTATATTGGACTGTTGGCTGTGTGTACAGGAGACATGCAGACTCCCTGTGCAATAGCTGCAGGGACATTACAGATGGGTGGTAAAACTCAAATGTCTGGCCAAATGTGACACAAGGACAGACTCATTAACTGGCTGATTTTGTAATGTGTATACTTACCAAATCAGCTGCTATGTTGTAGTGTGATCAGACTTATGTGTCTAAAGGGCACATCAGCAGCTGAAATTCATTACCAATTTGTCAATGTGTACGGTGATGATGTCACGTCATGGAAATAGGTTTGGGTTTGATGCAATGCCTGTGGTGAGCGTGCTTGGTTGGCCGGATCACTACTTATCTTGAATGTCTATTATGCTATTATCAAAGGCTGTGCACCAAACCCAAACCTGTTCAGGAGAACTAAGAATTGTAATAAAATTGTATGGACGCAAGACTATAAAACAGCAAGCAAAAACATCATGGCAGCAGCACAAAACGAATGGTACAGAGAGAGGTACATTGAACACAACAATGGTGCGAATAAAACAAATTTTTGGCAAAAAAAGACGTCATTCAATACACTGCGTGGCGTATTGAAGCAAGATGTATGTGGACAAATCTGTACCTCTTCTAACTTGTAAACAGATGCAAGTATAGACTTGTTGTGATACTGGAATAAGGACATTTCTTCATATGACTCTTGATTTTTGAAAGTAAAGTTATTTTTTGTCACATTGAACTGAGGTCTTCTGTTTCTAATTTTTCAATTATTAATATTATTATTTGTGTGTGTGTGTGTGTGTGTGTGTGTGTGTGTGTGTGTGTGTGTGTGTGTGTGTGTTTTACTTGTGTACTTACAATAAATGTATCCCCCTATTAAAAGAGAAAAACTATTTTATATATTGTTTTATTTCTAAGGGGAGCTTCTTATGGATCACACACTATATTAAGGAAACATACTGTGTCCCACATTTACATTAGCACTCTCAGAACTTTATTCAAAATTACACCACCAGGTGAATGACATCATTGGTTTAACTAATTATTCACAGCTAAAGAGAAAACACGGTTTCCGACCAGATGTAAAGGATTGGAAATTGAGATATTGTTATTCTAAGATATGATGATTGTAAAACACATGGGGGGGTCATTTAGGTTGCACCTCTGTCCATCGTTCAAAAGTACAGATTTTTGGTACTTTGAGTATGTGCAGGACCTGTTACGACCGTGCGTGAAGGGGTCTTGCGACATAGGACGCAGAGCAGCAGCAGACTGTCAGTGATTGACAGTCTGCTACCTTCTGGGGGGCGGAGAGGGGTGGACAACGTTTCTGTAAAAACGGAGGCATGTACTGTAGTCCCCATTTAGAGGGTGAGTAGAAGTCAGGAATCTCCATTGTAGGATGGAGATTTCCTGGCCTCTGTGATGGGCAGCATGCATGCCACCATTGGTGCCTTCAGTCACCTGATAGTGTCTCAGTATCTGATGCTGTGTCCTAGGATGCAGCTCGGATCACTACTGATCAGGAGGCGTCTTGTAATAGGCTCCTCCTGCTGCATACTCCACCCACATCTGATTTAGGCCTATTGCCAGCATCATATTCTCATAGTAATCTACTTATTATATATATCAGCACCACCCAGGTGGACAGCATACATTGCACAGCTACAGATCAGTAGACTTCTATACTACCCTAATTCAGAGCTGATCGGTGCTGTGCGTGTTCGCACAGCAGCGATCAGGCCTGAACTGCGCATGCACTGGTGCCGCAGTGCACCGGCACATGACAGACAGCCGACGGCTGTCTTAGCCCTATGATCGCATCTGCCTGACAGGAGGGGGCGGGCCGGCAGCGTTACGCCGCCGTTTAGGGGGTGCGGTCCGGGCAACGCTGGTGTGACTGGACCGTTGGGTGGCGGGCCGTGCGTTGTGATGTCACACGCAGCCGCTGCAACCCGAGCAGTGACGAGTAGCACCTTACCAGCACGCAGGAGCTGCGCTGGTGGGGAGCTACTCTTCCAGTAAAAAAGCATTGCCGCTGAGCGATGCTTTTGTACTGGTGTAACGGGGCAGGGACTAACATGCGGGGCAGACTAGCCCTGTACTGGGCGTCCCCCCCCCATGTCAGGGAAGCTGATCGCGTCCCCCCTTCCCCCCATGTCAGGGAAGCTGATCGCAGATGTGCTAATTTTAGCACATCTACAATCAGGTCTGAATCACCCCCTATATCCTTGGAGCTTTTATCTGCAAGTGTGTGTATAAGTCTTGACAGTAATATTTTGGAATCTAATTGAATTGCATTGATTCTTCAAATGTGCTCCTAACATAATTCCTAAAACGTGTCAGCATTCATTTATGAAAGACTAGTAAAATTATAGCTAAACTCCTGTAAGTCTTTTCCATTCGTATATGTGAGATTCAGACATGGGAAATAATGGTTGTCTCCTTGACACAGTGGCAGAAACAAAAGTATTGTTCAAAAACAAAAAAGAACGCTTGTCTGGACATAACCTTGCAGAAAAGAGAATCAAGAGACTAGAAGATGCCTCATATGTCAAAATAATGGATACATACAGTAAAACACAGAGAAATAACTAAATCCAGAGACTAATTTTCAACTGCAACACATCTATCTCTCTTTGTCTTCTCCCCACTGTCAGGGAGTCAATATTTCAGTTTACAGTCAAGTTTCTCTCCAGCGGATCCATCAGAGAAGTGTAAAATGTGTCAAAACTCTAATCAAACTGAAACACCGTTGAAATAATAAACAAGTAATAATTACTATATACTAGTATTATGCAACTCTTTTTAATGGGTTCAGCAAGTGAGTAATTGACATTTAAAAATGAATTCACCAGCAAATAAAACATTTCTGTAGAAAGAACCTGTCTACAAGCCTGCAAAGTGGAATAAATGTATTGCTGTTTTTTCCTATCTCTTTAAAAACTATACATTTTTGTGTTCCTTTGTCAACCTCTAGTTTATTACTAAACATGACAGAATATACGATTAACCTCTATAGATTTATCTCTCTTTGGAAAGCGAGGCACACTTATAGCATGCAGAGATATCTCTCAGAAAGTGTATTATTATTAAACGTTATTTATAAAGCACCACAAGTGGTCTGCAGCACTATAGAAAGGGCAAAACAATACAGAGTAAAACAGTATAGTACAGTATAACACAATAGACAAGTAACAAATCGCACTACAACTTACTACAGCCACTGATGCAAGAGATGCAATGGAAATATTCAACATAAACCGAAACCCTTGCCTATTAGCATGGGCAGATAACAAATCTAGGTCGTCAGAGGTCATCACTGGAAAACAGACAAAGATGGACGTTCAGACAAATTGGTTAAATCCATTTGATTTAACTAATTCATCTGAATGACGATTGTTGCCCATTTTCCAGCTTTTGGGGGCAAATAGTGGATTGTCATTTGCTCCCATTGCATATCCAGATTTTTGCACTAACCAGAAAGATTGGACAAATAATCTTATATTGTGTACAGAGGCGTCACTCACCTCTGTAACACCCGGTGCAGCAGAGAGGAAAAAGGGGACAGGGCTTTGCGGAAATGGGCGGGGCTTAAATAGAGGGGTGGGACTTCGTGGACGGCACCTGTTTTTAGACCATTGAAGGCACGAAAAGGGGTGGGACTTTGCGGAGGGGGTGGGGCTTCACATCCCGACGTTCTTTTTATTTTTTCACTGGGCAGTGTGGGAGGCGAGGGCTGACTCCCAGGGGTGCTGTCCCTGCAGTGCTGGCTCCTACACAGCGACAGGAGCCGAGTGCTGCACATAATATAACAGTGCAGCACTCGGCTCCTGTCACTGTGCAGGAGCTGGCATTTTGGTGTCACCCCTCGGCGGGTGACACCCAGGAGCAGACAACACCCCCCGCACCTCCCTTGTGACGCCACTGATTGTGTAACAAGCTTTAGAGTGTAGCTGGTGTGCAAGAATAGTACTATAAGTAATGAGAACAGAAGGGAGGAGGTCACTGCTCATGGACCTTACAGTCTAAAGGAAAGGGGGAGACAAACAGAAGATAAAAGGAGTAAGTTAGTGTACAGGCAGCTGTAGGCATGAACCTTGATTTGCGGCTCACATTCAGTTAATTTTGTAAATGAATTCCACGAAAGCAAACATGAAAGACAAAGCTATGTATTTATCTATTTAGCAAATGTTTTATTGGAACATGCAAAAGTTATCTGAAGGTGGAAAATCCTATTAAGAAGAAAAAAAAAAAAAAACAACAACAATCTTTACAAATATATTTTCACTGTTACCCTGAGGAAGTGTTTTGCAGTTAGTGTTTCCACAGTTTATATAACTCTTCAGAATGTCATTTCATTGTCACTGTTTCCTCCTCTAATCTACTGAGAAAGTAATAAATTCCAGAAATATACATTAGCTTTTGAAAGAAAGAGTTGAAAGTCCCATGACTGCTTGTGTTTTGAAAATGGTGACCTTGTTTGTTAACATTTTAGAGGTGATTCTCTAGAGTACTTCAAAATGAAATATAATCCAACAATCACTTGCCCCCTTAGCTCTCTAGCCCTGTCACTCAAAGAGGATAGAGGATTGTGTCAGCAAGGTGCATGGAATAAGCAAATAATATTTGAACCTTATTTCAGCATATGTAATTAGGGCTCGTCAAATATTTGACCTTGCAGGGGCCCAGATGAATATCGCATGAATACATTTTTTAACCTTTTGGCTTTTTTTCTGTAAACTGTTATTGGTGAGTTTAGATGCAATAATACAGATTAGTAGCTAGGATCATCCACAAGACATGTTTATATTCCATTTTAGGTGCTGCACATACTCTTGCTTTTTATGAATGTATGTATTATATACCTAATATTATAGTATGTTTGTGGGTGCGTCTGCATATTTTTTAATCATAATTTTGATGACAATGGGGGTCATTCCGAGTTGATCGTAGCTGTGCTAAATTTAGCACAGCTATGATCTTCTTCCCTGACATGCGGGACACACCCAGCACAGAGTTAGCCCGCCCCGCATGTCAGTCCGGCCCCCCTCGCAGAAGTGCAAAGGCATCGCACAGCGGCGATGCCTTTGCGCTACAAGAGTAGCTCCCGGCCAGCGCAGCTATAGCGTGCTGGCCGGAAGCTACTCAACGCTCCCCGGCCCGCAGCGGCTGCGTGTGATGTCACTCAGCCTCTGCGGGCCGCCCCCCGTTTGGTCCAGCCACGCCTGCGTTGGCCGGACCAAACCCACGAAGCGGCGGCCAAACGCCGCCGCTCTGCCACCTCCCGCCCAGCGATCGCCTCTGCCTGTCAATCAGGCAGAGGCGATCGCATCCCTGCTACGGCCTTCGGCCGTCTGGCATGCGCCGGCGCACTATGGAGCTGGCGCATGCGCAGCAGGAACCCGTTCGCTCTGCTGCGTTAAAACGCTTAGAATGGGAAGTGTCGCCTAATCACGCCGGGAGTGCATGTTTGCGATGGAGCCACTAGAGATAAGAGCTGCTCCATATGTATGGTCTACACATATCGACACATCTTTTTGAGGGGTTTTTTGCATTTTTTTTATACCTTTTTAATACTTTACAATCCACGTGGACTATGATTAGGAATAGCAACCTGTACCGAGCGTTGTGGGGCACCTTGTCCACAGCATAGGCGAGTGAAGCGAGACATACAAGGGGACTTTGTACACTAATTGGAGCGCACTGTCCTTTGATGGTGATAACCAGTGGTGGCTCCAGAGGTGGGGCTGCAGCAAGTCCAACATTCAAATAGGGGAGCCACACCAACTGCCAGTGAGTTAGTTTGAAATGGCAGTTGGTGACAGTTGGTGTGGCTCCCCAATTTGAATTTTGGACTGCACTGCAGCCCCACCTCTGGAGTCACCACTGGTGATAACAACAATAAAAACATAACAAAATGGTGTGTTGAAATTTTTTATGGAGACCATTTCCTGGGACCTTTTCATGAGTCGACCTTTTGTACCAGTCAACCTTTCAGTGTAATGACTGTCAACCTAGACATTGTAGATCTTCTATACGACACCCGGCCAAACCTCAGCCTGCTGACCCTCCTTCCCCTAGTACAAACTGTACAGCCCCTCATACACAAAGTTAACTTTTATAAAATAAAATAAACTCTTAACTGCAGTCCAGATGTATTAATGCATCTAGGCTGTAGCTTTCAAACCAGCCTGAAGCAGTGTGATGAAGCGTGGTAAATGCTGTCCAGGCTCCATTTCTGCTCATGGAAAAATGCTGTAACTGCAGAAACAGCGATAATTTATATACAATTCATTGCTGCCCTAATAGTACAATATATTATATTTTAAGCATTGATATTTTTATACACATAGGCCCTCATTCCGAGTTGTTTGCTAGCTAGCTGCTTTTAGCAGCAGTGCACACGCTTGGCCGCCGCCCTCTGGGACTGTATCTTAGCTTAGCAGAAGTGCGAACGAAAGGTTAGCAGAATTGCTCGTAAAAATTTTCAAGCAGTTTCTGAGCAGCTCCAAACCTACTCCTACCTTGCGATCACTTCAGTCAGTTTAGTTCCTGCTTTGACGTCACAAACGCGCCCTGCGTTCGGCCAGCCACTCCCCCGTTTCCCCAGACACGCCTGCGTTTTTGCCAGTCACGCCCGCGTTTTTTAGCACACTCCCTGAAAACGGCCAGTTACCACCCAGAAACACCCACTTCCTGTCAATCACTCACCGATCAACAGAGCGACAGAAAAGCGTTGCTCGCCCTTAGGGACATTACTACCAAGGGGCATCTCTACTGGGGGGCATTACTACTGGGGGGCATTACTACTGGGGGGCATTACTAGTGGGGGCATTACTACTGGGGGGCATTACTAGTGGGGGCATTACTACTGAGGGGCATCTAGTGGGGGTAAACTCCTGGGGAGCATATCTACTGGGGGCATTACTACTAGGGGGCATCTACTGGGGGGCATCTACTGGGGGACATTATTACTGGGGGCCAACGACAAGGGGGCTAGCTACTGGGGGCAAACTACTGGGGCAAGCTACAAGGGAGCAAACTACAAGGGGCAAGCTACTGGGGGCAAGCTACAAGGGGGCAAACTACAAGGGGGCAATCTTCTGGGGGTAAACTACAAAGGGGCTAACTACTGGGGGCAAACTACATGAGGTCATTACTACTGGGGGCATAACTACAGGGGGCGTAACTTCAGGGGCATTATTGCTCAGGGGCAAACTACAGGGGGGCTAAACTACTGGGGACATAACTACAGGGGCTAATCTACTGGGGGGCATTACTACTGGGGGCTAAACTACATGGGTCAAACTACATGAGGGCTAAACTACTGAGGGCATTACCACTGGGAAGCTAAACTAAAGTGGGGGGTAAACTACTGGGGTCATAACTGCAGGGTCATTACCACTGGGGTCATAACTACTAGGGCTAAACTACAGGGGGCTAAACGACTGGGGGCATTACTACAGGCAACATTACTACTGGGGGCAATACTACACAGGGGCATTACCATTAAGAGCATTACTACTGGGGGCCCTACTAATGAGGGCATTGTAAAGGGGGTACTTCATAAGGGGCATCACTCCTGGGGACATAAGGTGTACTACTACTATTGCGGGCATTGAATAAGGGGCACCACTACTATGGGCTGTATATAAGGCACACTACCACTGTGGGCACTACGAGAACAGTGGACATTGCATAAGGAGCACTACTACTGTGGGCATTATATAAGAAGCGCTACTGCGGTGAGCATTATGTGTATTATGAGGTGCTACTACTGTGGGCATTATTACTATTGTGTGACCACGCCCCTTTCTTTTTGAGACCATGCCCTTTTTTTACAGCGCGCGCCTACCTTTATTACATGGGCGCCGTGGGGAGGGGGGGTGAGTTCCACCACCTCTCTAGGACCACTTTAAGCACTGAGCCTGTGTATAGATAATAAACAAAGTTTTGTTTTTCAAAATCACTTTACTCTCAGGAATTGAAAGACTTGTTTAAATCACATTTTAAGTACCCCAAAGGGGCCTCTTTTTTATTTATTCCTTTCTGTCGATCTCAGGAGCATCAATTATTTTAATTAACTGCTGTGTTTTAGGTGTGAAAAGTCCTTGATTTCCTCATTATACAGGAAAATGTATTTTAAATGTCTCATGAAGTCAATACAACTGAGTATACCAAAGACTTCAGAGCACTGAGACCAACTAGAACTATGGTAACTAGTAGTACTGGAACAAAACTTTGACATTTCTCCACCCCCCACCCTCTGTTGTTCATGTGCTTAATTAGCTTCAAATGAATACTGAAAGAAATATGCTATGCCGTAATTGTTTAATTTATTTTGATTTTCCACAGATATTATTTAGTAATGACTAATTTTCATAGTACGCCTCCAGCAGAAAAAAAAGAAAGAGAGAACTTTGAGATTAGACCTTTCTTAATCATGTCTTGTATCAGTTTAAAACATCAAAGTGTGCATCCAGGAAAATCACAGCGACTTGCTGCTGAAATGCTCTAGGCCGTCCTCAATGTGGTTCACAAAGCAATTGACTTCTCTACGGTTCAGCAGCTGAATATTGAGTGGGACAGAAATAGTTAATCGGGAAAAATAGTAAATTTTTCACCTACGGTATTAACAAATTTGATTACCTTGAACTATTTTAAATTAGCTTATGCTTCCTAGGTAAATTATCCAAGCTCGATGGCGCATCAGCCGAGATAATTTGGAGATAATTTAAATAACAATGTTAACGGATATAGTTATCCATAGTTTATTTTTGGGACTAGATTGGAGTAGATCCCGCTAGCCTTGGAATACTCCCCCTATTTAAAATGACTGCTTTAGGAATTCAATAAGACACCATAATGAAACTGTAAATTATTTTATGTCAAGATAAATATATACTACATTTCCTATGCATTTTGTACGAATTCTACATTATATTTATCCTATACTGTATGTGAAAATGAAGAGAGGACTCTTTTTTTGTCTTTGAAATTGTCCCTTGGGAACCTACTGCCACCCCAATCCCCATGCGTTTACCCCTCTTGACATATCAAGCAAGTAAATCTGGACATATATGAATTAATCATGCTGCATGCTGTGTTTTCTCCACGCAGGCAGTAAAGCCAGGGGTGTAGCGAGGGTGGCTGCGGTGGAGCCAAAAAAAGTTAGAGGGCACGCTGTTGTCTGCCACCCCTCCTTCCCACAGGCCACTGTACTGGTAGCCGCAGAGCAGGAGGGAGTGCAGACTGACTCGGACACTAAGTAGGTAAAAGGGCAGGTGAAAGGCGACAGCAGGAGATACTGACAGCCAGCACATGCTAGAGCTCTGCCCACCCTCACACATACAACAGTGTTTTTGTTGGGAGCCAATTAACCTACCATTATTTTTGTACTGTGGGAGGAAACCAGAGTACCTGGAGGAAACCCACGCAAGCACAGGGAGAATATACAAACTCCACACAGTTAGGGCCATGGTGGGAATCGAACACATGACCTTAGTGCTGTGAGTCAGTAATGCAAACCATTACACCGTCGGTACTGCTGTGCCCCCATATTGTTGTTGTAAGCTTTCGGCATGCATCAACCCTATTTTAAACATGGGGGCACCCAAAGGAAACTTTCGCCCTGAGCTCCACAAGGTCTAGAACCGGCCCTGTCACCAATTTAAGATTTTTAAATATTGTTTCTTTTCAAATGTAAAATGCAGCCACATGTTGGCTAGGCCCCCAATTCAGAACATGAGAAGGGGGCGCCAAAACATACTCTTGCTCTGGGCACCATGGCACCTACTGTAGCTACACCTCTGAGTGAAGCATCCATGAGGGTTTGTTATAATGAACCTGTTGCATAAGTCTTTTATACTGTACAAAGATCAAGGTAGATCTCAAAGTCAAGCAAGGCCATGATGAAGTGATCTTTCCTCTCAAACCAAGTAGATCATGTGGCTGCTACCGAATGAGATTGCTGTATATACAGATGGCTGAACAGTTTATTATTGTAGCCCAGAGTTTTCCAAACACCATATTCACCTCTGTCCTCCAAGACTGCTGCATAAGCATAATCTCCTGCTAGCACCCTGAGCAAGATTTTCCTAATGCATGCGCCAAAGGCGTATGTGCTCGTTGAAAAGTGGGTGTGGGCTCACAACTGTATATTATGTTATCAAATGACAAATATCTATAACTTATTAAACTCCCCCTCTACACACACAATTGGCAGCCTTTCACATAATGCCCACAGTAGTGCTCCTTACAAGTAAAGCCCCCATTATAGTGTCAGATACATGCAATGCCCCTATTAGTGCCAGATACATGTAATACCCCCAACAGTGCCATATACACATAATTCCCCAGCAGTGCCAGATACACATAATGCCCCCTGTAGTGCCAGTTACACATAATCCCCCAACAATGCCAGATACATGTAATGGCCATAGCAGTGCCAGACACACATAATCATACAGCAGTGCCAGTTACACGTAATGCCCCCTGTAGTGCTCACCACTGCTGAGCTTCTGCTTCTACTGCCACTACTACTGCTGGCCTGCCGATACTGGGTGTCTGAGTAGAGGAGAGCACTGCACGCACCTCTCCTGACCCTCACTGAAGTCCAGTCTCCAGTGGGTGGAAGCCATTTGAAATATGGTGCCACCTCGTGAGCCAATTACAGCTTGTGGTCTGGCAGCCAATTGATTGTCTGATGGCCTGCACCAATGGCCAGGTGCCTATAGTAGCCTGGTGCTCCACACAGCCGCTCCTATAGAACGTCGTTGGAGCCAGCCCTGCCCTGTTCCTTCACGCCCACATCTATTCTATCTCAGAATTATGCTGCTTTCACCTTTATAGTATCTGAATCATCAGACCATTTTGCACCATGAATGCCACCTAGCTTCTCATCCCTGCATTTGTCATTTCCAGCATAGGCTACTGCTACTGTACATCCTCCTTTCTGGCATTCCTCTCACATGCCTCTCATCAATTGTCTTTACCACAGTAATTTCCTAACATAGCAGAATACATTTCCCACCATTATTTACATTTTTTCAAACTTTTAATATGAATTATGTTCAAATGTCAATGAACAGATACAGTAGTGTGGAATGTTATTCAGTGCAATGGTAAATAAAAAGTAGAACTGTCAAGTGTTTTGTCTTTGGATCTTAATTTCGTTAAAAATGTATAAAACAGCTAAACTTATTTAACTTGGATGCTACAGTAGTAGTACTGGGGCATAAAGGGTCCACCGAGGGAATGCAGTGGTAGGGACCCATGAATAGGGGTGTGGCCAATCTCCAGAGGGGGTGTGGCTAGTCACCACGGAGGCTTGGCTAACTATTAGCGAGTCCATGTTCTGGGCTCCTTGATAAATATATACAGTAAATACTGCAAGTGCATGCCCATAATACACCAAATTAATAACAACAATGCACTGTAGAAATAACACCATAGTTCTGTGCAGTATAATGTAACATATGCATAATATATAATTAGTGCACAGTCTGGATCCTGATCCCTAGAGGAGGGGGGGGGGGCAGTGGGGCCCATTAGTGGTTTTCCCTGTACCCTTGTGGGCCAGTCCATCCCTGCAGTAGTACAGTATGTAGTATTGCAGCATGAATTACAGCCTGCACCATCTCCATACACTTTTCTGTGTGAAATGACAACTGAAATCATGAGGTAGGGACTTACATGCAATCTAAAACACAAATGATCAGTATTTGAGATCTGAGATCAGAACTTGGCAAGAAGATCATAGTTTGGACTTGGTTCTACTCAGAAGCCCAAAGATCTGGTGAGTTTAGTTTTCAGCAAAACTGAACCGCTCATCTCCAATAAAAGTACAACTCAAGGATGTTGCCGGTGAATATTGGCATATCTGCAAAATGGGTTGTTTCTCTGCAAAACTTGCTAAGGATTGTGGGGGTAATTCAGAGTTGATCGCAGCAGCAAACTTTTTCTCTAATGGGCAAAACCATGTGCACTGCAGGTCTGAATTAGGCCCAGTATCTAGATTCAATTCTGGAGGAATGGTCATGTCCACCTAACTACATGGTAGTCTTCAGTGTTGTCTTTCACATTAGCGTAATTAAAGTAAAATGCATTAAAAAAATGCACGGTACAATGCAAAAACTAATTTTGCACAAGTACAAATGAATTTTCACCAACATGGATGGACTTGTTCAGCAAAATGGCAGCTTTGTGGAGGAGCAGAAGATTGAGGGGTTGTTTGGGTGAGACGTAGATTTTAGCATCTGGAAAGTGCTGTAATTTCTATAGAAAATATAAAAAAAGACTCAATTCACAACATATAACTTCGTCAGAACCACTGTTTTAATATTACTTTATTCATTGAGTTATTTAGTTCATAGGTTGACCAATTCCTTGCCAGGGAGATCGGGAACAAATTGAAATTAAAATATCTGATGATTTTACTGACCTCATTAAAATGCAAATACAGCACCAGCTCAATTTATTTTACTGCCGTAATAATCTTGGTTTTTCCCATATAAATGGTAAGGTTCAGCCATAATTTAAGCTTCAATTTAGATGTGATTTAATGAATGTTAAATTGCAAAATTGTGAAATCCATACATGGATAAATTAGTGAAATTATACATTTGTCATTTTTTTCAAGGACTATTAATTCATTGTAATGCTCAGAAAGATATTTTGATATGTTGCAGCAATAGGTTATTAGGACACTCCAGTCTATGCAAATAACTTGGAAGTTGCTCACAGGACACTAACATAATACTGTGAAAGTCTGTCACACATTTTAAGTCCGAGAATTGGCTCAAAAACACAGTATATGCTACTGCTGTAGATTTTTTTTAGTGACATTTGTCCTGTATACAGTATATATATATATATATATATATATATATATATATATGTGCGTGTGTGTGTGTGTGTGTGTGTGTGTGTGTGTGTGTGTGTGTATTCTTTAAAAACAGGTTACATAAACATGTTTGTGATGCAGGATTTACAACACTCATAAATAGCACAATATCACATACACTGAGCAATATCATTCAGAAATAAGTATACCTGCTATAAAACAATACACACACAGATGAGCGGCAGATTAGATTAGATTGGGATTAGTCTCTGGCAAATGTTAGGTGCAATGTGAGCATGTTTTTAGTGGGAGTGGCTAGACCCTTTTGGAATCCATCTATACAGGAGTAAGAACAGCAGTAGAGGATCTCCAACAGTGAGCACAACATAATCAACAGAAGGAAGTGGGTCAATACAGTCAAGTTTGAGGGCACTGAGTCAATGATATTCTCCAAACCGCCCAAAACTACATTGTAAAAGATTACCACTTTCTGTTTATTCTGTAATTCTCCATGGCTTACAGTCCCTACTCTTAACAAACAAAAAAAAAAAAGCTCTGCAAGTGATGACATTCATGGTGGAGGTTACACTAGAAAGAGACAATCCATTGGTGTTATGAACCCCCTAGGTGCAGTTGAGCAACAGGTCACAAAGGGCCTAATTAGGAGATTGATGCAGTGAAGTTGCTCATATATGCTAATGCAGCAGGAGGCATCTGAGGACAAAAATACCCTCCTGCATTCAATGCATATCTTAGCCTCGGATCACCATAGCGACTGTCGTTCATGATATTTGCAGACATTGGCCACTGGGTGTGATACAGAAGATAGACATTAAAAAGAAAGGCAGTTATTAGGTCGACACCAGAGGGTCGACACTAAAAATGGCAACAGGGTCAATAGGTCACCAGTCAAAAGATCATTGGGGTCAAAAGGTTGACAAATATTTTTTTTGGTGGGGGGGTTGTTATACTGTTTTATACTTTTTATACATTTTTAACCCAAATTGTTGTCCCCTTGCGGACTTGCTAAGCTCACCATGCTTTGGGTTCAGTGGCTCGCTTCGCTCGCTACAAGGTTACTAAAGGTAATAGTTTGTGACATGGATATTAAATGATGCAAATGTTGTAAAACATGAAAAAATCCTAAAAAACATGCATGGCATGACTACAAAATGTAAGTGACACATCCTCATTTAGTACAATGGTCCCCCCCCCCCCCCCTTTCACAAGCACCATTACATGTAAATCATGCTGCGATTAAGTGGTGACTTCAAGCAATCCCACAGAACAAGATAGGTGCATGGTGAATGGCAAAAGTTTCTTAGCTTGGCAGGCACAGAACACAGGACCAAAACCATTGCCCAAAACCAAAAACATTGTAGGAAACATTGATGTCCCAATAAGGAGTGCTGGGAGCAAGCAGGTTAAATATTCAGTTATCAGGTGCAATCTATGCTTACGAATGAGTCACAATCACCCAACACCTGGCCGTAACACAGAGTCAGAAGAGCAGCTCCTCTGGCAGGAACCAGTACTGCAGCTCACATATCTTGAGACCTAGAGACCCCTGGTGGCAGGGAAACATATTGCAGGAAAACATAGCAAAACAGAGTTCTAATAATGAGACCAGGGAGTAGGCAAGAACAGACTGATCACAGTTTGAATGCAATAAACTGAAAATGGGGTCTAGGGGACTATTCGCTCAAATCATGGCAAACACATAATGAAAAAACTTTAAATAAACAGAATATCTAACCAAATGACCAATCAGATGGTCAAAAATTCTCCCTGCTTGTGATGGTCATTCACAGGGACATATTTAAGTCAAAAAGAGATAAAACAGTGTAAAACCTTATAACTATTTAACACTATTGTTGACATAAGGCGGGGTTAGTGGGAATAATCCACAGAACCTTGCATACCATGGAAAATGTTGCAAATCACTACCAAAAACTTCCTTCCAATTGTGATAGGAATTTGAGAAACCCCCTTAGTGTATATTGCTTCCAGAACCATCTCTAGGAGCCCATAAATATATTTTTTTAATCTGAAGTGACTGCTCCAATACTAATCTTCCACTACAAGGCTCTTATGGGCAAAGGTGTCATGAAGGCATAGCTAACAGACTGAAACGGATGGAGATGGAACCCAAGTTGTTCATCCAAGCAAGTGCTGAAGATGCAATCATGGCAAGGAAGCCAACAGGTAAAATGCACCATTCATCTACTACAGCACTTAGGGCCTAATTCAGACCTGATCCCTTGCTAGGGTTTTTTTGCACTGCTGCGAACAGATAGTCGCGGCCCATAGGGGAGTGTATTTTCGCTTTGCAAGTGTGGGAACGCATGTGTAGCAGAGCTGTACGGACATATCTTGTGCAGTCTCTGAGTAGCCCAGGACTTTCTCAGCCGCTGCAATCAATTCAGTCTGTCCGGGACCGGAATTGACATCAGGAACCCTCCCTGCAAACGCTTGGACACGCCTGCGTTTTTCCAACCACTCCCAGAAAATGGTCAGTTGCCACCCACAAATGCCCTCTTCCTGTCAATCTCCTTGCGATCACCCGTGCAAATGGATTCTTCGCACAAATCCATTACTGAGCGGGGATCTGCTTTGTACCTGTGTGATGCGCCTGCGCATTGTGGTGCATACGCATGCGCAGTCCTGACCTGATTACAGTGCTGCAATAAATGCTAACGAGCGATCAGGTCTGAATTACCCCCCCTAGTGTAAACAGAGAAATGTCATCCATAACTGAGATTGCTTCAGGGTATACCTTTACAACTACAGTAGATTTTATATCCCTTGTAATGCTAAGGAGGTGATTCCATTAGCCATGAGCTTTCGTTTTAACCTAACGTACATATATAACGCAGGTGATCACTGCAGGTTTATCTTCTGTAATTACTTGCAAAATCTCCAGAGAAACATTTGCTCAAAATAAAATCTCACAACAAGGCTAATGAATTACCGTAAGTGTAACCTTGATTTACACATATATTCCAACAAGATCACACACTTCGAAAAAAGAATGCATGAATGTCACACAAAAGTTCCCAAAAGCTAACAGTCCCCTGACATTTGTCAACCAAACCCTATCCCAAGTCCTATTCTAGTTGAATTGCAATTACAGTATTTGCGCATATAGATGTGTCCTCATATATCTAGCTTCAATCTTTACCAACAGTGCGAGATGCTTGGTGCTAGTGCTGATTAAATTAATATGCAACACTTGTATATTTAAGTCTCTAAATGAATCACAGTGAAACCTTGCATTGAAAAAAACCCAAGTCCTCTTCATCGTAGCACTTCATATACAGATTCAAAGACTAGGTTGCACACAGGTATACAAGTGTCACAAATCAAAATAATTAGCACAGTCTCCTGGTGCATTCTAATCAAATACAGGACCCGGTGCGTCGAGAGGGGCGGATGATGTGTTCCACAAAATGGGGGTGGGGCCTCGTCCCTCCCTGTTTTCTGGGAGTGCCGGGGCCAGGGACTGTATTTCCGATGCAGATTCCCCCAACCTAGCTGAGCAATTATGGCAGTCATTATCAGTAAGCTTCGTTGCCGCAACATCACGGTGCAGCACTCAGATTGCAGATGCTGGATACTGGTTGGAGGTGTCTTTATCCTATATCTGCCCCCTGCTGCATTAGTAGCTTTACACATCACTGTTGCATCCAATGAAGCATCCACAATTTAAATAGAATAACCCCGCCACTGCTAATGAGGTGACCTGAACTGAACTGAGAACCTTCTCCGTTATTGCACTTTATCATTAAGTCTGGATAATGTCACAGTTAGGTAATGACTTATACATAAATACTTTTAAAGATGTACTAGGAACAGTACACTGCAATGCATCTATAACTGTTGCAAGTGATATGAACATAATTTCATGGAAGGTGGGAGAGCGAGGGGGGAAGCAGGAGAGTTTAAACACAAGCCGCAATTATTAAAACAAAATAGATACAAACTGACAGGTGGAGAGAGCGGTGATTTCAGAGTTTAAAGAGGAAACTGTGCACAGAAGTGTAAAGAAAGCACAGTCTAGATTTCCTAAAGCAATACAGGTACAGCGCGAGATAAAGCAAAATAACAAATTATAGTCTTCTAAAGTCCACAGTTTGGCTATAGGCAGAGAGGACCTGACAGAAAATGTCAAATAGCCTGTAGGCACCAGCAGCAAGCAAAGCAAAAATGTATATTGCAGTGCATATAAATCAGCCAACATATAAGCCTATTCCTACATATTCAGTACCACAATAAAATACACCTTATACATGCAGTAAGTCCTCAGCTGGCATAAATGATCAGGCATGTTGTACAATTACAGGTGCCAACACAGATCAAGGTGGCCAGACACTGCCAGGAAAAAGCTTACCATCACACAGACACACAAATTATCTGACAATGGCCCTCATTCTGAGTTGATCGCTCACTAGCTACTTTTTGCAGCCGTGCAAACGTATAGTCACCTCCCACGGGGGAGTGTATTTTCACTTTGCAAGTGTGCGATCGCCTGTGCAGCCGAGCGGGACGAAAAAGTTTTTAGCAGTTTCTGAGTAGGTCTGAACTTACTCAGCCCTTGCGATTACTTCAGCCTGTCCGGTCCCGGAATTGACGTCAGACACCTGCCCTGCAAACGCCTGGACACGCCTGCATTTTCCCTACCACTCCCAGAAAACGGTCAGTTGACACCCATAAACGCCCTCTTTCTGTCAATCTCCTTGCGAACGACTGTGCAAATGGAATCGTTGCTAGAAGCATTGCACAGCAACAATGCTGTTTGTACCCGTACGACATACGTGCGCATTGCAGTGCATACACATGCGCAGTAGTAACCTGATCACTGCGCTGCGAAAATCGGCAGCAAGCGATCAACTCGGAATGACCCCCTATATCCTTGCCATGCACAGCCGGATAAATGTTCTGCCTGCCAGATGGTGGGTATTGATATTTACCCACAGTCATATTTATCTGTATGTCGTTGGGTCTGTTGGCAGAACACATTCACTTTACAGTGCTGCTTATATTATTTGGCCAACAAACTGACAATTGGTGGAAAGTGGCAGCTATACACTGAGCAATTATCAACAGGGCTTCTGGGGCAGTTACAGATGGGCCACCACACAATAGGGGTCCCCTACCCATAGTAACATCACGAGTGTGTGGGGTACTATGGCATATGTGAACTGTGGTTTCTGAGTGGGATATTGTGAACTGGGTGCCCTACAGAATGTTTAACACATTTGTGAGGCTGAAAGTATTTGCACATTATAATTTTTAATAATATCATCAGCATATCTTACTGACAATATTATTGGTAGGGGTTTCCACACATTGCCCTGACAAGTACAGACAAATATATGATTGTATATGGAGTACAACAGAAAAATACAATGTCTTATTGATTACATTGTATATTCCAGTAGGGTTGGGTATGGCTGACCGGCGTTGGGAATCCCAGCGGTCAGCATAACGACCACGGGATCACGGCAGGGTGGTGGTGGAGCAGCGCAACACAGCCACTTGTGGGAATAGTCCCTGTTAGTCGGCATGCCAACTGTTGCGATTTAGAGGGGTCGGAGTATAGCCGTCGGTATACTGACTGCCGGTCACATAACTACATCCCATTCCAATACAATATTCAAATAAGTACAGTACCAATTTATAATGAAAAATAATAAATTAACAGATGATGAATCAGTGAGTGTAATTAAAATCAATCACATTTGTGTTCTTAAAAAAACTGCCTAACTAATCTAAATATGTACATTAATACAATAAAATTACCTAAGTATGAAAGTAACATGGTTCAACTATTTAAATTGTAAAGTGTGGTATAAATGTACCCAACTACTACAACATGTTAAAAGATTATAATAAATGCTATAAATGTGTAAGAACTTGAAGAATTACCAATGTATCTAATAAACCTTATACCACCTAGCATTGTTAAGATATTAGATTTGTGCCAGTTACACCTATATTCTATTAGTCTCAACCTATAAAACAGACCTAAAACTAATAAAGATGTTCAAATAGATGATTAAAATATCCCAAAACAATCCAGTATAACCTCAAGTGATAAAGGCAATTGCATTACTTGAATTCCCCATCTACATCATCTTGACAAATGAAACAATATGAAGTGCCAAAATATGAAATATTAATATATTATTCACAGATAAATCACACCTTAACATGTAATTAAGAATTATATCCAATACAGATTAATATTAAGTGCTCCAGGGGCAATCATGTCTAATTTATAGATCCCTGAAGCCTATCTACTTAATAGTACCCATAGACCAAACCCTTCTCTAAATATAATCTAACATATTGTGGATACTGTCATATTTTATATAATCTTAATTTTTAATTTCCTATAACTTAAATTTATCGATTTCATTATATTTGGTCTTTGGGCTTTTATAGATTCTTTATACATGTACTACATACCTGAAAATGGCTCTTGCTTGGAATGAAGCATCTTAATAAATCTGCTGCTTTTGTGAAACTACTGTCTGTCTATATGTGGAGTCCAAAAGGGATGCAGTCAGAATGATGGCTGTCGGGATCCCGGCAGTTGACATTCTGACACTGGAATTCTGACACCCTTTAGAACTCCAAAAGGTCCAGGAGACTGACCCCAGAATCCCGACAGTTGGCATCCCGACTGTAAGTATTGCTAATGGGTTAGGTTTAGCGTTGGGAGAGGAGGAGGGGTTAGGATTAGGCAGCGGGGTGGGGGTGGGGGGTAAATTAGGGCAAGGCTGCAGAGAAGGAGGGTTAGGGTTAGGGACCCTGGGGGGAGGGGGTTTGGGGTCAGGCTGCAGGGTTAGGGAGGGTTAGGTTTAGGCAGCGGGATGTTGTCTTAGGTTTAGGCCCTCTGGGGGGTGGTTAGGGTCAGGCACTTAGGGGGGAGGTTAGGGTTAGGCATGGGAACAGAGGGTTAGGGGGTATGGGGGAGGAGAGAACACCCCACAATCACCCCTATCGTTCCTTCTATTATCAGGATCCCGGCTTCGGTATTATGACCGCCATTATCCCCTGCTCCGGCAATTTACACTGAACCTGTCCAAAAGGATGTTACATATATGCCAAATACAGTAAGCTGTTCTCATAACCCCCCAAGTGTTCTGGTTCCAGTCCCTCTTTTGGGCATTGTCATGCCATTTCACCAGCAGGGTGCAGTAATAGAGGGGACAAGGGGTGGTTGGGATGCCTCTACTAACCCGCTGCTCTAATTAGCAGAGCAAGCAATGAATAGATGCTATGCACATGAGCACGGCATCTATTAATTGAAAGAGGTACTGAGGGCATGCCCAGCAGCTGCCGGGAGTGATGGGCAAGCCTCCCAGTGTGACACAAACAGGGGGCGTGTCTTGTAGGAACAATATTCCCATGGGCCCAGGCCGCCTTGCTGTGTAGCCATGCCAACCAACTTTGATATATAATACATATATAATATAAACCTTCAGAAAGTTGTGAGGTTGTGAGGCTTGAAAGTTGTGAAAATTGTGAAAGTTGTGAAAAGTTGTGAGGCTTGAAAACCCTGATAATTACTACGTACATTTTTTTTTATTAATACAATTGTTTCAGGGGCAGAGAGGAAAATGGGGTACTGGATATGGAATGACAGATATTACAACTACAACTTTTAACACTGTTGTAGAAAATCTAAATCTTTCCTGCTTTGAAAACCAGCGTTTTGGTACTGAAAAAAGAATATGATGATTGTGAAGGACATTTTCATACATCGAGTAGAGTAATAAATATATGTTAAGGGCAATTTTTTTTTTATAACAATAGTTAAAACAGAACCTTGCTCTACTAGATAAGCCATTCCTGTGCTTTGCACTATTGTGCAGAATAAATATGGATTCATTCATTCATTCATTGAGTCTATAACTCAGTTGCGCACAAGTTTTCCACAATCGCATTTGTACAGAACTAAGGGGGACATGTACTTAGAAGTGATAAGAGTGGAGAAGTGAACCAGTGGAGAAGTTGTTCCATCAACCAATCATCAGCTCTGTATAATTTTATAGTATACAAATTATAGATGTTACTTCAATGCTGATTGGTTGTCATGGGCAACTTCTCCACTGGCTCACTTCTACGCACTTATCACTGCTTAGTAAATGTCCCCCAAAATATGTATATTCCCTTATATGCTAAGTTGCAAACATCTATGAGACAACACTGTCTCTCTTCATCCACTTGTTCAAGTAGCCATCATCATTATACCATCCTTATACCTGGTGCAAGTCATCTGTTGGAAAATAGACATACATTCATGTGAGTTGAAGAAACATTTAGACATTTGGTGAGCACCAATATACCCTCAACAGCGGATTTACAACAGTGCAAAGATACCTTTATAGGAGTCGCCCCTTCAGCTTTTGTGTGAGTTGGGGTACGCCTTGCATTATATGGACCATATGTCAAAGATACCTTTATAGGAGTGTCAATAACACATTTCGTGTGAGTCCTTGGTACACCTGTGTACGAGCATTGGGTGTAAAGATATGTCTGGATGAATTGAGCTATACATAGCAATTTCAACCTTTGAAAGATACCTTTATGTGCACGTATTCACTTTTTACAGTGTGAGTGGGGTACGCCAGACTTTATAAGATCACCATTAATCACAAAGTGTTTGGATTTTATGTGCTATTTGATAAACAGTACTACACATTTTATTTTGTTTCGCAATTTGTTGCGAGACATTCAATTTCAGATACCACCAGGGGATGTCGAGAATCCTTTTCTAAACTGGATTACAGATCATCTACAATCTCAATAAGGAACGTATTGTACTAATTTATCAATGTTACAATTATTACATTGTTAGCGCCCTGGACATTGTTTGGTGTTTATTTCTTTTATAATCATGTCAATATTCTCGCTCACTGAGAAAGCTCAACAGGGTTCTGAAAAAGAATATATAACAAGTACTTGAAAACTGGATTCTGTAGTCCTCCTGAAGATGAAAAGTTGCTGTCTGTATTCCTTTTATGCCAGATACCTCCCGTAGCAATATTCACATCATTCAGTTTGTTTAAACTCTATGTAACCCTCTTGCCTTTAAATCATGATCCTCACTGAAACAAATTCAGGACAAAATAGAAAAAGAAAACATAGTGTAATACAGCTTTAATGAATAAAAGGTGCAGGAGAAAAGACATTTGTGGCAGCATTTATAAACAGGTGAAATGGACTCCTATCCAGTGGTGGATTTACCACTAGGCATGTGAGGCACGTGCCTATGGGTAGCACTTGCTGGCGGGTGGCACACTAGGCTGATGAGGTCAGGTGATTCTTTATTTTTTGTGACTTATTTTTTTAAATCTTATTTAGCAACCTACAAGATTGCTACAATGGGCAGCAAATTGCGGCCAAGGCTGTGGTAGTAGTTTGAGTTTGGGGCTGCCTTGGCAGTCTTGAGGCATCCAGACTGGCCCCAAAATGAAGGAGGCAATGATGTGATGAAGGGGAAGCCAGCCAATATTGTAACTATGGGTGGCCTGACCCCTTAATATACCCCTGCTCCTACCAATTAGGTGTGAGATACTAACTCTTACTATGCTTAGTGGAGGAGTATTAGGATACGCTACCACAGTGTGTGACGAAAGCTGAGGTTTCCGACCGCTAGGTTACCAGCTTAACACCAATGCACATATTGCATTAATGGGTTACACTGATTTTGGCCATCTGTATTGATGGCTTGCACTGATTCTGACTATCCATATTGATGGCTTGCACATATTCTTGCCATCCTTTTTGGTGTCACCATACATTTTTTTCCCTTTCATGCTTAGAAAAAATAGCTAACATTTTTTAACAAAATTATATGTCTCCATGCCTTTATTTTAGATCTATCAGGATATGTTTTGTATCAATTGCACATACTGTATAAAACCCATCAGCACCATAGGAAGGTTTATAGGACTGTTGCTGTAGGATAACAGGCAAAAAGCTGAGTAAGGACAGGGGGCTGATTTCTACTGTAAGAAGAAATGCACTTAAAGTGGCAACAGCCAAAAGGCATAAATACAATAAATACAATTGTCAGGGCTGTCCAAGCCAGAGCACTGGGCCCACTAAAGCCCATGCCAGCACAACTGTAAGTGTGGGACCACTGTAGCTCACCAGCATGAACTTTTACTTGAACTGCCATTGACAAATATTTAGCTTGAGCTTTCTCGATTTGAGCCATACAACAAGAGATTTAAAATACCAATAAAAGTGGAAGAAGAAGAAGAACAATGCTAGGGCGAGATGTATCAAACCTATGTGAGCGATAAAGTGGAGAAGTTGATCATAGCAACCAATTAGCTCTTAACTGTCATTTTGCACACTTTGATAGATAAGTGATAGCTAGAAGTTGATTGTATGTTGTAAGCAACTTCTCCACTTTACAGTATCGCTCTCCAAGGCTGGATACAGAACATCTCCCCTATAGTTGTTCCCATACAATTCAACATGGCCTTTATTTTTACAAAGCAATAAAAATAATATAGACAACACTGCAAATAAAAAAATAAAGTAACATGCTTCTATTGTAGTACCAATATCTGACAATGACATTAACAGAACTGGGAGTGCAACATCAATGCTTGATAAATAGGTTCCCCCAATAGGGGTTATTGCTGGTGGTAAACCTATTCAAATATTGGATGAAGACATGTTCATCCTTTTATAAATCAGCCGCAATTTGTCCTTTGATAAATCATCCCATAAGTTTTATGTCCTAAAGGCTAATATTTTGTGCTTGCCCACCCTGCTAAAAATTGGCAACCCCTGTATATTCGTTACCCACTAAGCTTTTACAAATGACAAATTTTGTTGAATTAATTTTTAGTTAGGTTTAAAGCTTGCTTTAAAGCTTGGTTAGTGCAGTGGTCGTGTAGTGTCAGAGCTTATGGCTTCTGGGCAGCGCTAATGTTAAGCCATCTCTTATACTGTATATAAGATATATGCAGAATATATTATTATTATTATTATTATTACTACTACAGGATTCCTACTACACACCACTTTCATATGTGTTATTTTCTTCTATACCTCATTTTTAGTAAAGTAATAAATCAGTTTTTTAATGGGATTTTGCCAGATTTATCTTATCATAAACCATGATGAATCAAGTACTAAATATGCAAATTGATTTTTATTTTTTAATTAAATCACATATGGCATCTGACATTTTCTAGGATCACAAATTATATTTTGGAACATTGTTTTATTTACTCATTTGCATGGGTTTTTTTTTTCACAAGAAAAAATGTATTGATTAATCACTAAGATCCTCTTGCTTTAAACAGCATTGGTTCTACCCTTTTTAATATAGTAACATCAGGAGTCACGATTGGAATATGCTAATTTTTTCAAAATACGTCTAGTCTAGTGGTTTTTAAAGTTCTGCAGAATTACATGAAGCAATGTGATTAATTCGTTTTGTTTTCTACTTGTGAATCCTCTTCTTAACTATAAGTATATGCTGTAATTAGTGTAGGCAGTAGTTTTGAATTATGATTTCAGTTTTTGGATTGGTAATGAAAAAAACACTTTTCACTTTGACTTCCGAAGGCTTATATTTAAATAAATAACTCCTGCAAATAATCTATATATATAAATGTGAAAGCCCTTACTTACTCAGACACTGACTGACTGACTGACTCATCACTAATTCTCTTATTTCCCGATATGTTAGGAAGCTGAAATGTAATATAGGTATTCTTCAGGTGGGAAGTAGGAAAACCACGTAATTACTTTAAAATAATAATAATTAATAATTATTATTAAAAATAATTAATAAAAAAAAATCCTCCCCTAAGGGGATGAAAAGGGTGTTGACATTATAATGTCATTACCGATGCGTGGCTTGCGTTGCGTGGATTGCATCTCCAGTGTGTAGAATTTAATAAACTACAAAAATGGTCCTTTCACTTTTTACTATATCTGCTTCTTTTGCTCCTCAGGTAACGCCAAGAACCATGGATTAATATTTCCTTACATTAAGACGTCGCAAATTTACAGCTCTATAGAATTACCAAATTTTTAACACTCATTTATATTTACAACCGTGAAAATCGGAAACTCCCATGCAAAGAATAGGTGGAACAGCTAGTATCTGTATAAATGGTTATTTCTGTGTCAACAATTAAATTATGTGAGTTCAGGTGTTATATTTACTAGATGTCAATTTTAATTGATTTTAAATCAATACAAATCGATTTAAATTGATGTGTTTCAGAAATTAAAACACACATTAACTAAAAGATACATTTTGCTATTGATTTTTAAATGTTAGTAAATGTGTGTTTTAGCCCCAGAAACACAACATTGATTTAGATAAAATAGATTTTCAAAAAATCAACTTTTAGTAAATGTATATACCCCTTGGTATCAGTTATTTTTGTGTTAGTTGTTAATTATAGATTATTATAAAGAATACTGCATTGTTTTGTGTGGCATATTTTGTAGTGGACATTACAGTGTGTGGCATAATGTGTAAGGGGCATTACAGTGTGTGGCATAATGTGTGAGGGGCATTACTATAAGAAGGAAAATTGCAAATAATGTAAGGGGAATCAAGCAGGATTTTTTTCTTCCTGCTGTGGCCAATGTCTGGGCAGGTTGCAAAACTGGGAAATAAGGTAGTCTTTGACATTTGGCTAGCATGCACTGTACCTGTTAGTAAACTCTGTGATATATTTTATTTTTTATAGACAAATTAGCATTTTTTTTATTTACCTATTTTTTCTAGAACAGCTATCATTACAGCTGTCAAAGCTTTGTCAATTATATAAGTTCACACTCTTGTCAATTTTTTAAATCCCTTCATATACAGTACTTGTCAATTCCTATTTTTTGTATTCATAATAATAACAGCACATTGACTGACTTCTGTCTGTCATGCCACCCCCTCAGCAAAAGATGTTCACACAATTAGAAAAAGATATCAAACTTGTCTACATAATGACTAAAACATGTTTAATTTTGTAAATCCAACAACACTTAATACAATTGCTTTCCAAGTATGCAGTCAACTAATTGGTATATTTTACAAAACATTCATGATAATTAATAGCACCGATCTTAACATCTGATTTTTGTTAACTAGAAAAGGGTTTTATTACAGGTTTCAGTAGTTACTGACTAAGGTCCTGCTGGGAGATCTATTCTAAACTGTTGTTTAAAATACCATTTTAAAAAAAATATTAAAAGAATTAAAAAAACCTAACTGTACCAATTTATATCATACATGAGTGTATCCCATTAACATATCATTTTAAATTACTTGTTTTGTTGGAACTGTTTGTGGTTTGGCAGAGTAATGTACTTGTCCAATCACAAAGAATTTCTACGTGATCCAATCACATGTCCACTCCAGTGACTTATCCAGGTAGTTTGGTTTATTGAGCAAGTGATGATACAGTCATACTCGCTGTCATGATCCCGGCTATTTCAAGTAGAAATAGGCCTGTTAAAATCAATGTATGTGATATCAATATTCTGATTGATGTATCAATGTACCAGTATGTGATAACTGTCTTTGCATGTCAAATGGTAGAAGCTTGATTGATCTGCTGGCATTTCATTGTAGCCACAGAACTCAGAGACACACTGACTGCTCAGGTGTGAAATTCCTCATGAACAGAGCTAGTTTAATTACCCCAGAACCAGAGCTAGGGCCAGAAAGGTGTTAAGCCCTTCCTGATCTGTGTCCTCTCAGAACTAACCATTTGTTTACACAAGAACCAAAGCCAGAGCTTCAAAGGTTATTAGAACATAAGGGCATTTGCCCCTGAACAAGTGGCTGGGAAGTCCAGTATGAGCTGACACTCAATACCTTCTCTGGCTTTGGAAAGGTTAAAAACAAACTCTCCAGAGGGATGGGGCCTGCAAGTGCAGCCTGGGTTTTAAATATGAGGATCACAGGCTGGAAGGTGTTCATTCTGCATGAGGCTATTGAAAAATACAGATGTTCCAATAAGTCAATCAAGGATAGGCCTTAATCCGCCAGCCTAACTTCAGGTGAGGCTCTGTTTATTCCTATTTTTTTTGAAAATAGGATTTTGGTTGTTACCTACCGGTAAATCCTTTTCTCGTAGTCCATAGAGGATGCTGGGGTCCACATTAGTACCATGGGGCATAGACGAGTCCACCAGTAACCATTAGCACTTTAAGAGTTTAAGAGTGTGGGCTGGCTCCTCCCTCTATGCCCCTCCTACCAAATTCAGTCTAGAAACTGTGCCCGAGGAGACGGACATCTTCGAGAGAAGGATTTAACACAGATAGTGGCGAGATTCATACCAGCTCACACATACAAGGCACATCAAGCTAACTTAGCATTAAAACTCAGCAACTGCTGAAACATTACTTACCAAGTAACAATGCAGTACTCAACTAAAATGAAGTTGTACTTACCCAAATAACGCTAGCAGGAAGACGAAGTGCTGGACGGGCGCCCAGCATACTCTACGGACTATGAGAAAAGGATTTACCGGTAGGTAACCAAAATCCTATTTTCTCTTACGTCCTAGAGAATGCTGGGGTCCACATTAGCACCATGGGGATATACCAAACCTCCCAGAATGGGCGGGAGAGCGCGGAGGCTCCTGCAGAACTGATTGACTGAACTTCAGATCATCAGAGGCTAAAGTATCGAACTTGTAGATCTTTGCAAACATGTTCGACCCAGAACAAGTTGCAGCTCGGCAAAGTTGTAAAGCCGAGACACCCTGGGCAGCCGTCCAGGAAGAACCCACCTTATGAGTAGAGTGGGCCTTAACAGACGTAGGACACGGCAATCCTGCCGTAAAATACGCATGCTGGATAGTGAACCTGATCCAGCGAGAGATAGTATGCTTAGAAGCAGGACACACAAGTTTCTTGGGATCATACAGGACAAACAAAGAGTACGATTTTCTGTGACAAGCAGTCCTCTTCACATATATTTTACGAGCCCTTACAACATCCAAGGACTTTGATGAAACTGAGGAGTCAGTGGCCAATGGCACCACAATAGGTTGGTTGATATGCAATGCCAACACAACCTTCGGAAGGAACTGCTCATGGGTCCGGAGCTCAGCTCTATCTTCATGGAAGATCAAGTATGGGTTTTTACATGACAAAGCCCCCAACTCCGCACACGTCTAACAGAAGCTAAGGTCAACAAAGTGACAGCCTTCCACGTGAGAAACTTGACCTCAACCTCCTGTAGAGGCTCAAAGTAGTCCGACTGGAGGAACTGCAACACCACGTTAAGATCCCAGGATGCTGTAGGCGGTACAAAGGGAGGTTGGATGTGCAGAACTGCATTCAAAAAAGTCTGAACCTTAGGGAGGGCAGCCAACTGTTTCTGGAAGAAAATGAATAGGGACGAAATCTGGACCTTTACGGATCCCAACTTAAGGCCCATATCCACACCTGCTTGCAAGAAGAGGAGAAAACGTCCCAGTTGAAACTCCACCGTAGGAAATTTCTTGGACTTACACCAAGATACATATTTTTTCCAAATACGATGGTAATGTTTAGACATTACTCCTTTCCTAGCCTGTATCAGGGTAGGAATAACCTTGTTCGGAATGCCCTTTTGAGCTAGTATCAGGTGTTCAACCTCCATGCCATCAAACATAGCCGCGGTAAGTCTTGATAGGCGAACGGCCCCTGCTGCAGCAAGTACTCCCGAAGAGGAAGAGGCCTTGGCTCTTCTCGCAGTAGAACCAGAAGATCCGCGTACCAAGCCCTTCTTGGCCAGTCTGGAGCAACGAGGATTGCTTGAACCCTTGTTCTCCTTATGAGCTTTAGAACTTTTGTGAAAGTGGAGGAAACATGTACACCAACTGGAACACACACGGGTTACAAGGGGGTCAACCGCTACTGCTTGCGGGTCCCTCGACATGGAACAATATCGCCGAAGCTTGTTGTTGAGCCGAGAGGCCATCATGTTGATCTGGGGTATGCCCCAAAGATCTGTTATCTCCTTGAACACCTCTGGATGGAGACCCCACTCCCCTGGATGGAGATCGTGTCTGCTGAGGAAGTCTGCTTCCCAGTTGTCTACTCCCGGAATGAAGATTGCTGACAGCGCCAAAGCATGTTTTCTCCCCAGAGGATGATTCTTGTAACCTCTGACATTGCTGCTCTGCTCTTCATTCCGCCCTGTTGGTTCATGTAAGCCACCATTGTCAGATTGTTCGACTGCACTTGAACGGCCCGATTTCTCAGAAGATGGGCCGCTTGAAGAAGACCATTATAGATGGCTCTTAGTTCCAGAATGTTTATCGGCAGGCAGCTTCCAGATTTGACCACCTTCCTTGGAAGGTTTTTCCTTGAGTGACTGCGCCCCAGCCCTGGAGACTTGCATCCATGGTTAGAAGGATCCAGTCCTGAATACCGAACTTGCGGCCCTTCAGAAGGTGAGGCCATTGCAGCCACCAGAGGAGTGAAATCCTTGCCTTTGGTGACAGACGTAGTCTCTGGTGCATGTGTAGATGGGATCCTGACCACTTGTCCAGGAGATCCAGTTGAAAGAATCGAGCGTGAAACCTCCCATACTGCTGAGCCTCATAAGAGGCCACCATCTTTCCCAGAAGGCACTGATGAACCGACAGCTGGGTTGGCTTCAGGACATCCCAGCCATTGTTTGTATCACCAATGCTTTTTCCTCTGGAAGAAACACCCTCTGCACTTCCATGTTGAGGATCATTCCCAAAAAGGACAACCTCCTGGTTGGTTCCAAATATGACTTTGGAAGATTCAGGATCCAGCCATGTTCCCTGAGAAGCTAGGTTGTGAGAGCTATGGACCATAACAGATTCTCCATGGATAATGCTTTTATCAGCAGATCATCCAGATGTGGAATTATGTTCACCCCCTGTCTGCGGAGGAGAATCATCATTTCCGCCATCACCTTGGTGAATACCCTCGGTGCTGTGGAGAGGCCGAATGGCCTGGTACTGAAAATGACAGTCCAACAGTGTGAATAGAAGATAAGCTTGATGCGGCATCCAAATCAGAATGTGGAGGTATGCATCCTTGATATCTAGGGATATCAGGAATCCCCCCTACTCCAGACCTGATATCACTGCCCTTAGAGACTCCATTTTGAACTTGAACTCCCTCATAAGGGGTTTAGTGATTTTAAGATCAAAATGGGCCTGACCAAACCATCTGGTTTCGGTACCACGAAAAGGTTCGAATAGTAACCTTTATTTTGCATATGAGGTGGTACTGGCACAATGACCTGTGCTTCCACCAACTTCTGGATGGCTTCTTGGAGGACAGTCCTGTCCGCCAGCAGAGCTGGCAAGCCTGATTTGAAGAATCGGTGAGGAGGGAGATTTTGAAACTCCAGCCTGTACCCCTGAGACACAATATCTTGCACCCATGGGTCCAGGCCGGAAGACACCCAGACGTGACTGAAATGCCTGAGTCTTGCTCCCACCCGCCCCATCATTGGGGCGTGCAGTCCACCATCATGCAGAGGACTTTGGTGTACCTGAAGCAGGTTTCTGTTCCTGGGACCCTGCAGCCGCAGGTTTCTTGGACTTGGGCCGACCTCCCCGAAAGAAGGTGTTGGATGGCTTGGCCTTTCTGGGCTTGGTAGACCGAAAGGGCTGTGATGTAGCTGAAGAAAAGGGTTTCTTCAGAGCAGGTGTGGCTGAGGGAAGAAAAGGTGACTTACCAGCCGTAGCCGTGGAGATCCACGTATCTAACGCTTCCCCAAAGAGAGCCTGACCTGTGTAGGGTAGGGTCGCCACACTTCTCCTGGATTCCGCGTCGGCAGACCACTGGCGCAACCACAGTCCTCGACGAGCTGATACAGACATTGAAGAAGTTCCCGCAGCCATGGAACCCAGTTCCTTCATGGATTCTACCAGAAATCCTGCTGAATCCTGAATGTTACGTAAAAACAATTCAACATCACATTTCTCCATAGTATCCAAGTCTTCAACTAACATGCCTGACCACTTTACTATAGCTTTGGCAATCCAAGCACTGGCAATGGTGGGACGTAGTATTGCCCCAGAAGCCGTGTACATAGATTTGAGCGTATTATCAATTTTACGATCAGCCGGCTCTTTCAAGGTGGTAGATCCTGGAACAGGTAAAACCACCTTTTTTGAGAGTCTGGATACTAATGCGTCAACAATAGGTGGGTTTTCCCATTTTTTCCTATCCTCTACCGGGAAAGGAAATTCCACCAGAACCCTTTTAGGTATATGGAATTTTTTATCCGGGTTTTCCCAAGCCCTTTCAAAAATAGCATTTAATTCCTTTGACACAGGGAAGTTTAGCAAGGCTTTCTTATTTTCAGTGAAGTAAGCCTCCTCAACCAGCTCAGGTTTTGTATCAGCAATATTTAACACATCTCTAATAGCCTCTATCATCAACTGCACCCCTTAAGCAAGAGATGCGGTTCCCCGCAACACATACCCATCACCATCTGCAGTGTCAGAATCGGTATCCGTATCATCCTGCATGATCTGTGCAAGAGCACGTTTATGTGAATATACAGCGGGGAGCCCTGATGTAACAGAACTGGGCCAGACTGCCATACAGTTCTGTAAAGCCTGAGTTGCAGATTCATTTTGTGCAACCCTATTTGAAATATGAGAAATCATAGATTTGATAGAGGATAACCTCTCAGGCTCCCTTGCTGGTATCTGTGCTTACCAGTGCAATCCTGATTACATGGAATGGGATAATCCTGAGAGGACATATCCTCTGCAGCATATGATACAGAGTCCCTGGACATTGCTTAATGGAGACCACAGACACTCCACACACACAGAGGGGAGGACAGACAGAGTTTCACCCCCAAGAATGGCAAGAGAGACAGAGATTGGAGCCAACCCACACACAGCACTTTTAATGTAAAGGGAGACCCCTACTAGCGCTGACTATTCACCTTAATAGGTTACACAGTCTTAATGCAGTATCCGCCCACTTCTACAACCCCCTGGTACTGTGAGAGATAGCTGGAGTTGCTGTGGAGGGGCTTGCTCTTCCTGGACAGCGCTGTGCAGGCAGGAAAATGGCACTGAAACGCTGCTGGTTCCGCTCTGAAGAGAAGCTCTGCCCCCAAAATGGCACTGTCTTCCCGCTCTTCACAATGATTATACTGGCCTGAGATAAAGTGCTGGCTGAGATCCATGGACCCCGACAGGCTTGCTGACCAGTGTAGGGTGTAGGTGCTGGCTCAAGGCGCCCCTCACAGTGCCGCACTAAGTACCGCTGAGCCTCCGGAGTGCAGTTAGTACTGTGCTCCTACCCTGTTGCCGCCATCTTCACACCAGCCCCCCGCTTGTTAGGGAGGTTGGTGACTCACTTGCCACTTATCTACAGCTCTGTAAGGGGGAAGCGCATGCTGCTGGGGTGAGCGATCCCCTGTAGCGGGGAATGATCTCAGGAGCTCAGTGTCCTGTCAGCGGAGATAGTGGTTCAGACCCTGCAGGGTGGACACTACTCCCCTCTTAGTAAGAATTAATAAAAATAAAAACACAGCACTTATTAATCCACCAAAAATCTACACACATATGTGGCGAATGGGACATTAATTTGTATCCAGCGATATAAGAATTGTATGTAATGTCTACGTGTATATTGTAATGGAGTCGGTGACACAAAATGGTTTCCAACCTGTCCTTTAAATGAACCCATAGTTACATAGATATGGGAGTAGAGGACACTGATGTGTGTAGTGGGGGAGTCAGAGGTTAAGGTGTGTACACACGGTGAGATTTTTTCTTGAGATTTTGACTATATAGTCAAAATCGCAAGAAAAGTTAATGCAAATCGCAAGGTGAAAGTCACCTTGCGATCCCGATGCGCAGCCCCGCCAGGTCGGCATCGCAAGAAAAGATAGACTGTGCAGGCAAGTCAATCCTTGCTAGATCGGTGTACTATCTAGTTCATCTCACATGTCAATGACATCTCACATAAGCCAAAATCTCACATAAGCCAAAATCGTAAGCACACATAGTCTATATCTCAAGAAAAGTTAGTCAAAATCTGTCCTATCTGGGCTCCGGGGAGTTCAAGGGAAATCGCAAGTAAAAATCGAACATAGCAAGGATCTCACCGTGTGTACACACCCTTAGTTTATGGCTCTTACCATATCTAAGAAGCTATAAACGACATTACCACAAGCCAGGCCAGGCCAAGAAACCTGACCTCTTGAAACTTAAAAGGAAGACAGTTGTTGAAAGTGAAACCAAATGAAGTCTGGTTGTTACTGCCCAGGTACACAGCATTGAGAGAGTTAAAGAAAGGGTGGGGGGCCTGCAGCTATGAGGGGGCTATATCTGTCCCACACACACACACACACACACACACACACACACACACACACACACACACACTGTTTTGTTCATTCTCTGAGGGAAGCAGCTAGGAGCTGGGAATGCACCATATATATCTTACATTGTGAGATTCCTCCACACAGAAGGCTAACTGAGGTTGAGTAAGTTAGGCTTCTGATATTATTCTCTTTTTGTTTATTGAGACTGCTAGTAACCTGTATATCTTTTCTAAACTCCTTATATTCTTTGTAATCTTTTTACCATTGTAAACTCGAAGATATTTCTTGATTATAATAAACATATAATTAGATCTGACTGTTGTGTTCTTGAACCCAAGTCAAGCCAAGTGAAGTACATTACCTATTGTTTTCATGAGATATTGAGATTGGTGATTACAGGTGAAGCTAAAGACACCTGCAACGTCCGTAATACGTTGAAAAGTCTTTGCTGGTGGCAGCTGAGATTCGCACGGCGCTGGCGCAACTCTCGGATTGGTGTATCCGGAGAGTGAGGTGGCCGGGGTCCGTGACAAAGTGGCTGGCAGCGTGTGGGATTGATACATAACTTTTTACAAGAACTTGAGTGAGTGGGAGTAATTCCACTTCACCAGAGTCAGAACTCGGGCTTACAAAAGACAGTAGTTAGAAATTATATACCGTGAACGCAGTCTCTGTTTCTCCCCCCCTCATCTCTTGTTTTCTTTTCTATTATTTTATTTTGGTGAAGATGAGATCAAAGATGACTAAGTCTAAGCATCTGATGAAGGATGATGGCAGACCTGTGCGTGGGAATGATGCATCGGCCTGTGCTGCTGAGACAGTAGGGGATGTATTGCACACTGGACTGTTACGTACTGCGGATAGTAATGGTGCCATGCTGATTTCTGATGTGGACTCTGTTATCGACGCGAGGTCTGTGCATATGGCCTTGGATGAATATTCGCCAGCTGATATCAAGTATGGGAAAGATACAGAGCATCATGATGGCTGCAAACCTGTGCATGGGAATGATACATCGGCCTGTGCTGCTGAGGCAGTAGGAGATGTATTGCGTACTGGACTATTATGTACTGCGGGTAGTAATAGTGCGACGCTGGATTCTGATGTGGACTCTGTTATCGATGTGAGGCCTGCTGTGGCTGCCTCAAATGTGGATCTTATTCCCCCTTTCCTGGAAACTGTCGGAGCAGCGTGCTGTGCAGGAAGAAAGTGTTCCAGTGCAGGGGAGGAGAGAGAGATAGAGCTTGCCAGTGCTGCACACCTGGTGCAGAGGGAGAGTTCTATGGCAGAAACGAGTTCTGCAAACCGAGTAACTGAGAGAGAATGTAAGCTACAAATGGCATCGCGACAAGAAAGTGATTGCTCGCGATACCACGAGACCAGGGAGGTCACCGTTAAAACTTGCCTGAATCAAGTCCCTAGTATGACTGACTATGTGAACTTGGATAGTACTGCAAATACCCAGTGGAGATCAGGCACCTCTTACATCTACACTGAAGATCCTGACCTGGATAAGTATTTACAGAGTGCAATTTCATCTATGAGATCATCTCCAGGCTGGGCAACCCTTATGCATCTGGAGCAACAGATCCTTGCCAAGCGCCAAGCAGTTCTGGAACGTGAGGCTGCCAGGGAGATGGCAGAAACTGCTGGGCCACCATCCGAGACAGCGTCAGAAGAGGAATGGGGGTATGTCCCAGATGACCTGTTTTCCAGGATGAGTACGGAGGAGCTAATTAAAGAATGTCGGCTACAGGGTCTTGTATGCCGTGACAATACCTGCAGCAAGATGCTCTGTCAGCTATGGTGGGCAGAGGTGAGCGAGTGCAATGCCTTCAGCAGGTATCGATCCACAATGCTGTGGTCAGGTTCCGAGATGAGTTCTACGTACCTGCTGCGTGAGCTGGAGGAATGTTTTGAAGATGCATGGAGAGAGGCACGCAATGTGAGGAAGCTCGATACCCCATTCTGGCACGATCAGTGTTGCAGAGTGGATGATGAAAGACAACGTCTGCGAAAGCTTCTTTTATCAGCGGAAGAAGCAGTAGTCTAGCCTGCAGGGGTGCCCCAGGAGGAACAGGTACCCCCATCATCTACAGTCGGTGTGGACTATGTTATGGAGTTCTCGCTTCCAAAGGTGCAGTGTACCCTACTGGGAGGAGCTGTTGGTGCGAACAGCATATTACCACCATCTGCGCAGAATTTGCAACTGGAAGAAGCTGATTTTCAGGAGAACCTGATTGTGGAGGAGATTATGTCGACAAGAGAGGTGGGAGTGTCAGATATTATTCCCAAGAATGTGTTCGTGAGAACTGACTTTGGACAATTGATAGCACAGTCTGTGCCTGACATTTCTAAGTCTGTTGAAATATGTGAATCATGTCAGGTAGTATGTGATGATGCTAAACCTGGCAATGATGTTGCTCTGTGTGCAGTACCTGTAATGCTATGTGATACTGATGGATCTTGCACAGAAGTGACTCTGGGTAAAAACGTAGGGCCCCGTGAACATTTTGCATTTTCTACTGTGACAGAGACTTGTGAAAGTACCAGGGATATGAACTGTGTTGCTGCAGGAACTAACCCTTCTTTTCCTCAGGGGACACCTGCTGATTGGCATCTGGTTACAAATGTATGTGATTTTAAGGGTGATGCAAACTTGTGTGTTCTGGAAAATAACTCTTTGTTATTACACAGGGCTGAATCTATTCTGTCAGAAAGTGCATGCGCTGATATAGAGTTGTGTGGGGTGCAGTTAGCAGATTATGTTCCACCTGTGTCAGTAGTTGGGTTGAAGGCTGTATGCAACAATGTGTCCCGTGCCACCCTGATTAACATGATAGGATGTAACCCTGTCTGTCCACAGGCATCTTACCATAAGGTGGGGATAGGGGACCCTGTTCCCATATGTGTGCTACCCAACTTGCCTAAGAGTGAGATACTTGAAACTGGTTTGGGGCAAACGCACTCCACCTGCATGAATGATGGTGATGTCATTACTGATACTGCAATATTGCCAGCTTTTCTTGCTATCACCAGCCTCCCTCAGGCCCCGGGTAATCCGGATAACATGCCAATGTCTATGTGTAGGGACAAAGAAATTACTCCCTGTATTGTTGAGACAGCTCAGGTTGATTTGCAGGAAGAGTGGGACCACGATGAAATGCAAATGTTTATGTGTCAGGGGAGTACAGTGAATCCAGGTGTTGAGAAAAATGCTCAAAATGATTTGCAGGTACTGAGGGGGCCCGAAAACAGGCAAACATCTATGTATAAAGTAGGGACAATGATTCCTTGTATTGATGATAATACTGTGTTGAATACTGGTATCATTATTAGTTCTGAAAATGTCTGTGGTATCAGCGATGATGAGCTGACAGGATTCCTTGCAGGTCGAGAAGGTGACTTCTAGCAATCCAACCCCCCTCCTCCCCCCTTCCTCCCTGTGGACTCAGACCCTGTTCTGAAGGAGGATGGGCTGCCCCCTGCTTTGTTCCCTCACACTGATCAGCTCATCAGAGGTGAGGAATTCCAAGCGGGACAACCAGCTGAGCCTGACTTAGCATCTGTAAGGACACAGATCAGTCAGACAGGCTGGGGAGATAAATCAGGAAGAATTTATTTTTGAAAGAGACATTTAGGTGATGATCCCAATGTCCTAGGTATACCCCAAATGATGTGCAGTGAAACCTGTCAAGGGCGTCCCGTAGAGCAAGGCGCCCCCACCTCCGGGCCCGTGTGGGTGAGGGGCAGGCAACCACATCAGGAAAGAGCACAAGTGCAGGAAGAGTTTGTTTGGCAAAAGTGTCTAGGTGTATTTTCCCCAGTATGTGTTTATGATGAAATTTCTCCCCATTATAGTACCTCTAGACCCACCGAGTTACAGACACCTGGGAATGATGTGGGCACACTGTATAAAGATGTGCCTCATGTGACGGGTTGCCTCGCTATAGGTACCCAGCAGAGGGCAATGCAGAAGGGCTGCACATTAAACCCTGGAGGAATCAGCAGTGGTTCCTTAGTGGTCACAGGGGACCGAAGCACTGAATGGCTAGGGACAGGAGGAATCTGTCAGACTGAGCTGAGTAGAGTCTCTGGAGACAAGGGAAACCTCATAAAATGGTGCCTGATGCTGCAGCGTTACAATTTTGCCATTAAGCACAGGGAAGGTGCAGAACACAGTCATGCTGATGGGATTTCATGCCAAAATGAGCAGGTGGTCAGTGGCGCACAAGTAAGACTGTGGCGTGTGTCACTAGTCCCCTTATGCTTCAATTCACTGGCGGGAATGTGGTGAATGGGACATTAATTTGTATCCAGCGATATAAGAATTGTATGTAATGTCTACGTGTATATTGTAATGGAGTCGGTGACACAAAATGGTTTCCAACCTGTCCTTTAAATGAACCCATAGTTACATAGATATGGGAGTAGAGGACACTTATGTGTATAGTGGAGGAGTCAGAGGTTAGTTTATGGCTCTTACCTTATCTAAGAAGCTATAAACGACATTACCACAAGCCAGGCCAGGCTAAGAAACCTGACCTCTTGAAACTTAAAAGGAAGACAGTTGTTGAAAGTGAAACCAAATGAAGTCTGGTTGTTACTGCCCAGGTACACAGCATTGAGAGAGTTAAAGAAAGGGTGGGGGGCCTGCAGCTATGAGGGGGGCTATATCTGTCCCTCACACACACACTGTTTTGTTCATTCTCTGAGGGAAGCAGCCAGGAGCTGGGAATGCACCATGTATATCTTACATTGTGAGATCCCTCCACACAGAAGGCTAACTGAGGTTGAGTAAGTTAAGCTTCTGATATTATTCTCTTTTTGTTTATTGAGACTGCTAGTAACCTGTATATCTTTTCTAAACTCCTTATATTCGTTGTAATCTTTTTACCATTGTAAACCCGAAGATATTTCTTGATTATAATAAACATATAATTAGATCTGACTGTTGTGTTATTGAACCCAAGTCAAGCCAAGTGAAGTACGTTACCTATTGTTTTCATGAGAAATTGAGATTGGTGATTACAGGTGAAGCTAAAGACACCTGCAATGTCCGTAATATGTTGAAAAGTCTTTGCTGGTGGCAGCGGAGATTCGCACGGCACTGGCGCAACTCTCGGATTGGTGTATCCGGAGAGTGAGGCGGCCGGGGTCCGTGACAACATATACCACTTCAATAAATAACAAATATCTGTAGCTCCTACTGGCAGTGTTGTTCCACCCACTACAAAACAGAATTACATAAAAGAATTTATAGGAGCGCTGAAAAAATGTCATTCAATTACTTAATAGTAGTTTTATTTAAATACATTCATAAGACAAAATAAAAATACTTTAAAATTGTGCAATTTGATTAAAGCCCATGTCCATATCTCCTTAAAAAGCCATCTCAAAAGGCTATATATGTACCAGTCCAGCTGACTGTTTGTAACAGACTTGTGTCTCAGTGCTCCAGTGGACACCAAATCCCTTTATGTAAGAATTTTTTACAGTCTCTGCGGTACCACTTAAATTTGTATCCAAGCACGGGCGAGAGCGCTGTGGCTGTCTGAATAACCACAGCGGTATGCTATGACCCCTAGTTTTTGCAGCCGTAATATGGAGAGCTTGTTACTCATGGCTGTCACGGTTGTTCACGGCTGTCACGGCTTTAGCTTCTCTTGCAAGGGGAGCGGACCTCCTTAGCCAGGCACCGCTTCAGCTGTGTCCCCAATCAGTACGACTCGTTGGCCCGCCGTGCAGTCACAAGGAAGATGGTTGGACTATGGGCAGTAGAATCCCAGCAAAAATGCCCTCCTTACGCGTTTCTCCGCCGTTATGGCAAGCGGTTTCATCAGAGGAATCCACTCTTAGTACCCCGAAGCAGGGAGTATGTTGCCAGCAGCAACCCTGTAAAATAATAAACTCTAAAAACAAACTTTACTAAAGAAGCTCTGTAGAGCTCCCCTAGCTGTGACCGGCTCCTCCGGGCACATTTTCTAAACTGAGACTGGTAGGAGGGGCATAGAGGGAGGAGCCAGCCCACACTCTCAAACTCTTAGTGCCAATGGCTCCTGGGGGACCCGTCTATACCCCATGGTACTAATGTGGACCCCAGCATACCCTAGGACGTAAGAGAAATTGTATTTACGTGTGTGACTATTTACAACTATTATATTCTTGTAACTTTATTTTTTCTGTAACACTAAGCTTTGAAGTTTATACTTGGATTAAAAATTCTTAATTTTAGTTCTGTTACCTGTGTTTTCCAAACCCAAAGCCTTGTCCGAGGTCAGGTTACCTACCTTTTTACGTAATAGTAACTTTGTGTGCGGGTGAGAGCAGAAGCTCACCATGGGCGTGGTCCCTCAAAGTTGCTTAGCTTGGCAGATGCAGCGACTGGTACTTCTGCTGGTGGCAGTTTACTGCATGGATTTACCACACGCTGAGGTAATCAGTAATGGTGTCACGGGGCAGCATTCTCAGATTGGCGTATCTGGAGAATCACAGCACGGAGAATCGTGACACTCACTGTTACACTGGTTTATGGCATGAAGTAGAGCTTGTAACGGAGCGGTTTTCTGACTGCTCACCTGCTGTGGGAAGCTGTGTAGGGTGCTGGAGGGTAAATAGTTTCAGGTCCCTTGGAGCTAAGGGGAAGATATCCACCTCCCACTATTTCACTTCTACACAGTAGCAAGGTGGAGCCACGCATTCAAAAGTAATACTGGCAGCCATCTTGATAATGGAATGAAGCATCATGATGATCAATGCTGGAGACTGCACAGTCAGTTATTTAAAGTAAAATATTTTTATATTACCCTCTTTTAGCACATGAGAAGCCTTCATTTTATATCTATCTACCCTTAATGGTGTCTTTGGGCTGCATTTAAAGGGTATCCTCTGGAGCTGCCCATTTTTAATTTTAATTATTTGGAACAGTGAAAAGCAACCTGGTATGTTTCAGGGGCCACATTGGATGACCCTCTATTTTTCAAAAGGGCCACAGACTATACTTATCCTCAATAACAAGTAAAATAAATACATTTAGTAAAATTAAGAACATATCAGTGGGCATCTGAGTGTACAAACTATAATAAACAAATACAGTATGAAAACAAAGCCAGAAGGAGCAGGTTCCAAAGGCTTGGAGGTCTGCAAAAATAAATGTGACTCTCCAAAATGACTACCTTCGCATTATGTAGAGGCCCACTTTAAATCCCTTCTAAATGTCCAGATAATTGTTTTTTTCTATTGGAAGCCTCCATGCAATACGGAAAAAATTCAAATCCACTGGTGGCAAAACTCATTGATTTATACTCAATACTGATAAGTATATTATGCAATGAACTGTGTCTTAACCTTTTGGTGCTTAAAGCATATTACAAGCAGTAGCTGTAGCTTGAAGTATGCTGAAATGAAAAATTGATAATGAGACAGGAACAACACACATCGGTAACAGTAATCGGTAATATTAAGCTAAACAGAAATTTCACGGAGCAAATCTGGAGTTTATCTTGAATATCTGCAAGAATATTGTACCTTCCACAGTGGAGGAAGCCATTTTCAAACCTACAGTTTGAGTTTACTAGAAAACAATATTATCAGTGTTTCTGAGGTATTTCTAGTTTGTAAATTTATAGGCTGCATTGTCAGGAATAATTGGTCAGGACAACAAAATGGCTGTCTTGACTTGAGATTCAAAAGAGGGTAGATAATGAAGGAAAGAGGGACAGCAAATGTGCTATAAGAGAAACAGTTGGGGTATAAAGTGTAGCAATTTGACCTAGGAGTTGTAGACCAGTGTTCTATGGGGGTCATTCCGAGTTGTTCGCTCATTATTTTTTTCTCGAAACGGAGCGATTAGTCGCTAATGCGCATGCGCAATGTCCGCAGTGCGACTGCGCCAAGTAAATTTGCTATGCAGTTAGGTATTTTACTCACGGCATTACGAGGTTTTTTCTTCGTTCTGGTGATCGTAATGTGATTGACAGGAAGTGGGTGTTTCTGGGCTGAAATTGGCCGTTTTATGGGAGTGTGTGAAAAAACGCTACCGTTTCTGGGAAAAACGCGGGAGTGGCTGGAGAAACGGAGGAGTGTCTGGGCGAACGCTGGGTGTGTTTGTGACGTCAAACCAGGAACGACAAGCACTGAACTGATCGCACTGGCAGAGTAAGTCTCGAGCTTCTCAGAAACTGCACAGAGAAGTCTTTTTGCAATATTGCGAATCTTTCGTTCGCAATTTTACTATGCTAAGATTCACTCCCAGTAGGCGGCGGCTTAGCGTGTGCAAAGCTGCTAAAAGCAGCTTGCGAGCGAACAACTCGGAATGACCCCCTATATGTAGTATGTATACTGCTGAACTGTTGGTAGAGGCTACCAGAGTCGGTGACACACTATTATCTTCTTCACGGCGCAACACATTGTGAGAGAAACATTGATGTAATGTACATATTTATTTAACCGGAACTACTGTAGATCTCAGCAATCAGTCAGTAATGTCTGATAGTAAGTACAATCCTTTCTTAGTGTAATAACCCTACTATTAACTGAGAGAAGATATACAAGTCAAGTATGAGTTATTTTTACTTTTTCTTGTATCACCCAAAACATTGTAGTCAAACTGTGAGTTATTTCACACAGAGTACCATATTTGTATTATATAATATATAGATTTATTAACCAAAAACAATTGTACAAATTTAATTTTATTATTTGAAATCCTCAGGAAAACATAATAGTTCTAGGCCCAACCTATTATTCATTACATAGGTGATATATATCTCAGTTGCTAGTGAATAATCATATACTGGTGCAAATAACAGATAATGATGATGACAGTAACAAAAACGAGTGTATTGCGTGTGATTGGCTGTTTGTGAATGTGTATCACCCACATAGTCACAGAAAATGTAGGAGTTATGTAGTGTCTGCCATGTGCTGAGTTACACACAATAAGGATAATGACAAGTTTAATGTAAAAGGTAATGGAAGAGTAACTGATATACCATACCCCACCCCAGGCTCCATATACTGTAGGTCACTTTTTGTCTTTACTTAACATTGGGGCAGCAATCCTTGTAAGCTCTGTATATGTCATTTAGGAAATAATTCTTGTTAATCAGTATAATAAGAACACGTAGAGAAATTTGTTATAGAGAATTACTATTAGAATTTTACTATTAATTTTTATATATATGCTGCATATATGTATATTGGTAACACTGATTCTATACAGTGTGAATTAGCAGGCAGCAGATTGGGGGTAATTCCGACCCGTTTGCACGCAGCGGTTTGTCGCTGCGGTGCGAATGGGTCTGGAATGCACATGCATGGGGGCGCCCTGCGCACGTGCATCATTTGGCCGGCAACAGGAGTCATCGGGTTACGTTGCGTCCTACGAAGAAAGCGGTTGCAGAGCCGACCGCAAGAAGATTGACAGAAAGAAGGTGTTCCTGGGCGTCACCAGACCGTTTGGAGCCGTTTTCGAGGTGTGGTGAGGAAAACGCAGGCGTGTCCTGGAGAACGGAGAACGGATGTCTGACGTCAAAGCTGGCCTCTGCATCACTGAGATCGTCGCACAGGGTAAGTATGTCCAGGGCTAGTCTTGTTTTGCTTGAATTTTTTTTAGCTTAGCAGGGCTGCACATGTGATCACAGCCCTGCTAAGCTAAAATACACTCCCCCATAGGCGTGGACTAGTTGATTGCAGCAGTAGCAAAAAGTTGCTGGCTGCGATCATCTCAGAATGACCACCTTTGTCCAGTTTTATGACGTGAAACAGTGAGTGCTGGATTCAAGTGTGGCATATACAGGGACGGATTAACAGTGGGGCAGATGGAGCTGCAGCTCCAGGCCTGCAATTTGTCAATAGGCCCACAGAATCCCATGCAGAGAAGCCAGTGTTGACATAAAAAAAAACCTTTTCTCCTGTCTTCACTCACCAAAACCATTCCAATTCGCCTCCTTCCTAGCCAAAGGTCCGTCTATCCACTCCAGGCCACGTGCTGCCGTACACAACCAGCCCCCTCCCCTCACCCAATGCTTCGATTTCGGGCAGTGCTAAGCTCCACCTCAGACCATGGTAAGCTCCGCCCCCAGACTGTCCGTGATAAGCTCCATCCCCTGTGCCGTGGCTGTTATGTACTTGTTATGCACCCCCCAACACCCAGGGTCGCCCGAAGTTCTGCATCCAGATCATGATAACTTTAGTCCCCTGCTCCACGCCTTCTGCACTGAGCCACCACACACACACACACATACACACATTTTGGGTCGCCTGCAGATCCATGCCCAGATTGTGATAAGCTCCGCCTCCTGGTCAATCAGCTAGCTGGTGGCAATATCTTGACAGTAATGGGCACTATTGAGGCACTGTTAGAAGGGCGCAAGATATGAGGAAAGGTAATATTTGTCTTTAATGGTCTACAATCAGAGCTGGCACAACCCACTCTGCAAGGGTATTGCAGTGCAGGGAGGCACTGGGCTGAGGAGATGCACCTGTCACATGTACAGTATTACACGCAGCAGTGCCAGTAGTGGGAAGCATGGCTCTTAGTGTCAAGTCCCTCAATCTCCCTCCTTCTCTCTCCTCCCCATTGCACCTGTCACTCTATAACAGGCAGCGGCACACTCTCCCTCTCTCCCCTCCTGTGGACATATGCGTAATGCTGGGTACACACATTGTGACCATCGCGGGAGGCTGGCACAGGCAAGTGCATACACACTTGCCGATGCTGGTAGCAACGAACGATGGCGAGGAGCTGGGGCCATGCTGCATTTGGCTGCATGGCCTCGCTAATGACAGCCCCAAATCTTGCATGTACAAAAAATCTGAGGCTGACGCTAGCGATCAGCGGGTGCAAGAATCGGCATTGTTATCATTCATACAGATGAAACAATATAAATCATATGTCATTCTGATTGATCAGGAACGCCCACATCATGGGTATAATGATTCCATGTGTATGCACCTTAAGAGGCACTACTTCTGTGGGCATTATATGTGGCACTACTACTGTGGGTGTTAAGTGTAAGGGGCACTACTACTGTGGGAGTTATATGTGACACTACTACTGTGGGATTTATGTGTGGCACTGCTACTTTGGGCATTATGTGTGGCACTACTACTTTGGGCATTATGTGTGGCACTACTACTGTAGGCATTATGTGTGGCACTACTACTGTGGACATGATATGTAAGGGACATGACTACGGTGGGCATTATATGTGAAAGGGGCACTACTACTGTGTACTATATGTGTATAAGGGACACTACTGTGGGCATTGAGTATAAGAAACACTACTGTGTAACATAATATGTATAAGAGGCACTACAGTGTACCTTAACGTGACTAAGGGGAACTACTGTGTGACCTAATGCGAATAAGGCACACTACTATGTGGTGCAATATGAATCAGGGGCACTACCTGCTGTGTAATGTGAATAAGACTGCACTACTGTCTGGCGTAATGTGTGTGGTGTGTAATTTGCATTGGGTGTACTATTGTGTGGCCACACCCCTTCTTTGTGAAAGAACACCCCTTTCTTGCAGCCGTGCACAATTCCTTTATTATGTATGGGAGGGAGGGTGCAAATTTATCGTTTGCAGGGCAGCGCTGAACACCCTAGCACCGGCCCTGGCCACACTTATGGATTACAATGGAGTGTGCTCCTATAACAGGCACATCTGTGAAAAAGTTATGTGCAGCTTGTGCTAATTTTTTGGTGGTTAATAAATTATGTTAACACTGATAACATCGAGAGGTCTCTGTGTTACAGGTAACAGTGCTCCTTGGTTTCTCCTTTTATATATTATATTTGCCTGAAGTATGCTGTCTGATTCATTCCACTCCAGGGGCCATACATAGATAGAACTCATCACCCTTGGAACACCATATGTTAGGGACTAGTGTAGTTTTTGTTTAAATTAATTTTAAGATTGGTATCAGTTAGTGATGGTAGTTAGGACTTTTTATGTGCTGTTGGGTCCCCTGATGAAAGCAGGACTCAACTGATTAAGGCCCTGATTGCATATTTTGTTGCAACTAAATGTACTGTGATATAGCAACCAATGTATTGAATCATCTTTTTCCTTTTGCCAACCAATGCCAATTAAAAGTCTCCACTTCAAGCAGTATACATCAAGTCCTCCAAGGTCTGGTTTTATCATGCATCTCCCAGACACAAATAAATGGAGTCTTTGGGGAAGGGTGGATACTATTTAGGTAAGAGGGAAGGGTAGTAACCAGTAGTGGCTGCAGAAGTGGAGCTGCAGCGCAGTCCAAAATTATAATAGGGGAGCCACACCAACTGCCAGTGAGTCCCGTCCGGCGATGTTTGGCAGCGTTTGGGGTGGCAGTTGGTGTGTCTCCCCTATTTGAATTTTGGACTGCGCTACAGCACACCGCAGGACCCACCACTAGAAGTAACATTTTTACATGACTTTATCATTGTCCTTTAAGATGTTGTAAATGTACATCCTGTTCTTCTGTGCTCCATAGCTAAAAAACGTTGCTTATTTCACTAGTATTAACAATCCTTGCCCTTGTGTACATTGTAATGAAGTAAAAATTATTAGGGCAGCAGAAAACCACAGCCTAGCTCTTATATTTATTCTGTATTAACTACATGCATTATCAGCATAACAAATAAAAACTCAGTCATGAGCTGACCCAATGCATTTCCAATATGCAGCATAAACAATACACACAGTAGGCAGCGTTATTATCCTTCTCTGTGCATTGGCAGCTGCACAAACTGTAATAGAATGGAAGAATTGTAGGTAACTTTAATGTAATCAGGGCATCAGCAGGTAATGTCTACCAAGAAAAATGGTTATGCAGTACAGCATTAGCATATTCAATAGCTCAACATATGTGAAGCAAGACCTCTTTCCAACAGGGTACGGTGAAGATTAAAAAATGTCTACAGATGTTCATAATTCATATTTATAAATGTGTGTCATCTCAAGGTTGCCTTTAAGGGACCCTTTTTTTCTTTTTTTTGTATTTTATACCATGGGAGTAGCTTGTAACTAATACATTATTAGCCTTTTCCCCTCTTACGCACAAGAAAAAATTAGCAAAGCAATCCTAATATACCTTGGGTGCAATTAGAAATGAAATGGCATGTCTCACCTATAGTTCTGAAAACATTTATAAAAGCTTTTAGAGAGAGAATACTCGGGACTCTTATGAGCTTGTTTCCTAGGCAACACATGATTTTCTTAAGTGGCAAAGTAAATAAGCACTTTTTCACATAATCCTCACAATTGTCTTGACAATAATAATAATAATGCAAAAATAAAACTCCTGTTATAAGACATTTGAAATGTAGTCAGATGTGATTTTTGTTTTAAGACCACAGAAAACAGACTGGAGGTATTGGAAATGGAAGCTAATGACTTACGAGAGATCTTCAACGAGTACTTATACGATATGCTGAAATGTCAGGAATTACCTTGACATTCCCTTCTCAATGCCTTTGTATCCCTTCCTTTTGACATTGGGTAATATTGTGATTTTAAAAATGGAATGCAATATTTTGAATGATTATGTTAATGGAGGTTGGATAATTTGCATATATATTAGTGTGTGGCATCTTATAGATCCTTGTTGCAATCCATCTTTACTGTAAGAGATGTTATTTGGTCACAAGTTCAAAGAGTCTACAGTGTTGTATTTGAGTCCGCATTCTGAAGAATGCGGACTCCTGAGCACTTTTATAGAATACAATTGCCTTTACCCATCAAAATAAACTGAGGGCATCAATTGTCTGGGAGTGTGTTCAATGCATAAACTTATAGTCTAGTGCTGTGTCTCACAGTTTTAATATGCCCTAATGGTTCTCTCCTGTAAAGTGAATTTTGTATATACATATGTACAGTAACTGTGTGTTACTAAATTTATAAAAAAAAAACAAAACTGAAATATCTGAAATGTTTATACATAGCTAATGCTGTCCAGATTGTTTATTCTGTTCAAACAGCTGCATCGGTTGGTGGTGCATCTACGTCTTGCATAACAAGGTGGTGTGTTTGTACCAATTATCTTCTGAATACTTTAACATTAGACTTGTGTAGGACCTATAAATTGGTGGATTGTCACTACTTTGGCTGTTTTGAACTATTCCAGAACTTTGTTGAGCACCAGAGGGGTCATTCTGGTGTGGTTTCACCTGATACCATCAGTGCAAAGTAACAATTTTCTTTACTTTGCTCATGCGTGTATTGGTCCTGCAGCACAGGATGCAGGCTGGCATCAGACTGTCATTGATTGACAGTTTGATGCCATTTGGGGGCGGGGAGAGGCAGCGATGAGCTCCATTTGTAAAAATGGAGGTGTGTCGCCTATTTGGGGGGTGGGAAGAAGCCAGGGATCTCTGGAGATTTCCTGTCCTCTGCGACGGGCAGCATGTGTGGCATCACGGGTGCCGTAATCCACTTGATGTTGGGTGCTTTGATCCAATGCTGCATCCTAGGACACAGCTCAGATCACCAGTGCATCAGGAGGCTTCTGAATATAATCCAAGGAAGAGGCAGTGATAGCAAAACCATCCACACCTGAATGACCCCCTATGAGCCTTATGTAGACATATTGCATGGCACAAATTGTGTGAATTTTCTCCGGGCATGACCAGAAACAGGCTGCATACACATGCGGGAATGCAGTGAGGCTTGTATCTGGCACTTTCATGCACGGAGAGACAGAGCGGAGGATTGAAGGGGCTTTCTCATGCAGCCCAACTACAGTAATAGTGTGTTAATGTAAATGCAGTTTGATGCAGCCGTAAAGAAACCTTTATATATGACTGTCATTAGGTGTATCTGTTACAGGTGCCTGAGAGCTGGTGCAAATATTAATGCTGATGATCATACGCACAGATTTTTGCATTGTTTGACAGTTAGTAAAAATAAACTATAAAAAGTGGTCCCCATTCCCACCAAAAAAAAAAAAAAATGTACTGCCAGCACCAAAACTCATGGAATAGACCGGCACTGGCAAAATCCGGGGGACAAACAGTGTGAAGTCCTCCCAGAAAAGCTGCTACCAGCATTAGGATATGACATCTTTGGCTGGGGACACCATAGCAGGGAAATCCATAGCATGCAGTCCCTCTGCTGTGATGTCCAACAGCCCGCGGCTGTGTACGGTAGCATAGAGGATGACTCTTCACAACAAATTTAAGGCTACCCCTAACTAGTAGAAAGCATCCATGTACAGCAGCATGTCCCCGGTGTAATGGGTGTGGAGTAATACAATGTTTAATATATGCTGAAAGTATTTTTTGTGCTTGTGAACTATAGAACTATATAGAAACCCTGTCATGCCTAAAGTGTTTACTTATGCCGTCACTTGGAAAACTATAAAGTCTTCTCATGGTTGCAGATCATCTGAAAACCACAGGGACAAAATTCCTTCATTTAAGTACAGATGTGTCCTCATACAGATGGAGCCCTCCTCATCTTTCCTTTTAATATGATTCATTGAGCCAGGGCAGTCAGACTTAATCCCCTGCTGTGATGACTTAATCCCCTGCTGTATTGTTCTCTCTGTATTGTATTGCAGCTGAGAACAATAGATGAAAGTCTTATGCTAATAAACCTTGTTGTACCTAGGTGCAGCCTATATGTGCGAGGCTCCATCTGTAGATCTTTGCCGCATTGATTCCCGGCATAGCGTGGTTTACGCATGAACCCATTACAGTATTCACAAAGGACTGTGTGAATGCAAGAAGCAGAAATAAGATGCTCCCGCTGCACTACAGCCGCATTGTTTGGGCATGGGTAGAAGGCAGGTATGCTCCCGCTACCCGTAGTTACATGTGGTTCACACAGCGGCACCGTGAATTGTAGTAGAACAGTGGCGTGGCAACGCCGTACCATGCAGCCCTTTTCAACAAAGATGTGTAAAGACACATCTGTAAATATTTACATAACACTGAAAGCCCTCTTTTAACTCTTTATTGTTCACCTAGATACAGGTCGGGGTCTTCTTCTGTCGTCAAGACTGGCAATCCAAAGATTAAAAAGAAGAAGAAGAAAAAAACGTGATACTGTAGCTACCATTTCATGTGACTGCAAACTATGATTCTATGAGAATTGTCTGCAAATCTCTGGCAGCTGATTCCAAAATTACTTGGTGTGCTGATTTAAAAAATAACTATGGTTGTGCTCTAAAATGTAAGGATTTTGCACAAAATGAACGTGAAGATAAGGAAGAATGGCCTATTATGTCCTTGGATACTGGTGAAAATTTTGTTACTGAACGTTTAATAATCTTATATATAAAAAAGTAACAAAGAACTGCAGTATTTTACAATGTTACTTATATATACATGTCCTTAAACCGCCTTCTAAACTCTGCTTGTAGGTCTTTTCTATACAGCACCCACAGTAGTCTCCCATCATGTTGACGACCATGTTACATGGTATCGACATTCTTGATGGAATTTCTCTCCTTGCTCCTCACTAACTGTCATCACAGGGATTTAGAGAAATGGTAAGAAGATGTGAAAGTCGTGCAGCAGTTTAACCGGAAATTGCCGGTGATGAGCGCTGCCAGGAAACCAATGGTTCAGCGATTGCTCCTAGGTGGGAGGCAAGGGAGAACCGCCGCACATGGGGGGGACATTCCGAGTTGATTGCATGTAGCAACTTTTTGCTGCTCGTGTGATCAACTAAACGCCGCCTATAGGGGAGTGTATTTTAGCATAGCAGGGCTGTGAATGCTTGTGCAGCCCTGCTATGCTGAAAAAGTTTCACTCAAAACAAGAGTAGCCCTGCAGCTACTTGTCCAGTGCGACGGATCCAGCGATGAAGGTCCTGGTCTTGACGTCAGACATCCGCCCTCCATTCGCCTGGACACGACTGCGTTCTTCTTGCCACTCCCTGAAAATGGCTGGAAACGGTGAGTATCTGCCCGGGAACGCCTCCCGCCTGTCCATCTTCTTGTGATCGCCGCTGCGATCACATTTGTCGCTGGCGGCGTCGTTGCCAAGCGACTATCGTCAACCAGGCAATGACGCGCGTGTGCAATGCACCCGCCACGTATGCGCATTTCTGACCTGTTCGCACCGCAGCAAAGAACCATTGCGTGCGAACGGGTCAGAATGACCCCCATGATGACATCTGCCCCACCTGCACTGCACATGGATTTGCTCATCAGAGAACAATTTTGCTGGTGTGATCAGGTCTGAATGAGGCCCTATTTCCACTAGTGTATTCTTAATGGTAACAATCAATAATAAAACTTTTCGGCATGAACTCACAACTTACCCATCCTATGGATTTATACTGCTTCCTGCTCTGGGCTTCTCTTCCCTTTATTTGGTTGGAGATTAGGAATCCCCTTCTGATTATTACAATTGGAAGCTGAAGGTACTCATTTTGCTATTTAATAGCAGCGTTACAAAGTATAAAATATATTTTTCAAATAAGTAATGGAAACATTGCTCATTTAAATGTATAACATCCAAAAGGTAAAATAATTGTTTTTTATATTTTTGTAGGTCAAGGGCAGTTTATAAACATGATATTTTTATACAGTATTTAGCAAAAACAGGATTTACTGTACATGATATGAGCATTCATACCAACAATAATCTGACTATGTAGCACTGTAACAAAAAATGTTGAGGACATTGCAAGCTACTGATATCTCGCCAATAGGGTTGAGTGCAATGTTCAAAACTGTCCCATGAAATATGAAAAAGTTGGATATAAAAATAATAGGATGTATTTGTGTGTAGGAGATGGTAGTAAAGGTCAAGTTATTGTATGTCAGGGTAGTAGGACACAGGATAGTATAAGACCAGTAGATGTACAGTAGTATAAGTAGAATGGGAGACTGTAGTGTAGGACAGAGTGGTATCAGCCAGGCTAATGCTGGATACGATGGTACAGTATAAGACAACATTTTATAGAACCCTGTAGAGTGGAACAAGGTCATGTAGGACTGCGTAATAGAGGGCAGTGTAGGAAAGAGTGGTGTTTGACAGGGTAATGTACTGTTGGACAAGCTAGTTTAGGGCAGAGTTGTATATTACATGGTAGTATAGGACAGGGTAATGCAACACAGGGTGGTGTAGGACAGAGTTACAGTTCATAATACAAGGTATAGTAGTAGTGACAGCAGGGTAGGACAAGGTAGTGTAATACAGCGTAGTAAAGGACATCGTTGTATAATGGAGGGTAATACAGGACAAGGTAGTACAGGACAGTATAATATACTGTAGTTTAGGACATTCTAGTGTAGGACACTGTAATACAACAGAGACTAGTGAAGGACAGTGTAGTGTAGGACAAAGTCGTGTAGGATGCTGCAATGTAGAATAGGGTACTGTAAGACAGGATATACAGGACAAGGTAGTTTAGGAGGACAGGGTAATATAATAACATGTAGTGAAAGACAGGGTACTGTAGTACAAGGCAGTATATTACAGGGTACTGTAGTACAGTATAGTGTAGGACAGAGTAGTGTAATGTACTGTAGGGTAATTTAGGATAGGCTAGAGTAGAACAAGGTAGTGTAGGACAGGGTCATGCTGAAAAGCATAGTATAATGTAGGATAAGGTTATAAATATTTGTCACAGAATGATTTTAGATTTGCTTTTCTATTGGGCTGTATATTGTTTCCATTTGACGTAAAGCAGTGTTATTCTGGTAGGGGTGAATCCAGTGATGTGTTTTATTTACCAATAACGTGAACAGTGTGTGTTTATTTTATGATCACGTTCTATAGGCACACACTCTTTTGGCAAATTCAATTCTGAAGTACGCCCCTGACCAGATTTGTGGCTATGGGAACCATGTAGGACCAGTAGTGCCAGTGAATTACACAACTGCACAGTCCATGCATAAAGAGACGTCAGCAGAATCAAGCTCTAGTACTGGAAAACCGAAAAAAGCTTGATGTCAGGCCAAAGCATTCAGTGTTGCCCAGCAAGGAGAGCACATCTCCACTATTTTTCTTCCAAGCCCATTTGTGCAGTCAATAACTGATACCGGATTGAGAAAACATTGAGCATTTTAACTTTACATATTTCATAAAATAGTGAATTTGTTTTCGTTGGCAGAGTAATAACATTTATTTCAATATTTCTATGCCGTGCATCATTTCCTAATCTAAACATTTCCTCTGCAAAAAGTTGGGCTTTCTTGGACATTTTCACCCAAATGCCACCATGCTGGATGCAGACAAAAAAACCAATTGATTTCATACACTATATGCTTTGGGAATGGCTACAGTTGAATACTATTTGATTAGAGGGAATTCATTTATGATCTCAAACTGTGGCCATTTTGACTGACTTCAAATGCAGTCATCTCCATTGCAGAATAAAACTCTTTCATGGTTTATTTTGAATGTTTTATCCAAGCATCATGGCAAATCCATATTACAAAACTGAGTGTCATGAATAAAATATAGTCTACCTTTATCCACTTAAATAGGCTTAGCGTAGGTTCCATAGGTCTGAATATAACAATGTTGTACCATCTTTAATGTAAATCAAATCTTTTTAATTGATTTTTAAATAAACAAAATATATAAAATAAATAAACAAAAAACAAACAGGAAACTACAGAGTCAACAGCATTACTTTAAAAGGTAGTGTAGAAGACATAATATCATAGCTTAAACCAACAGAACAGATCATTGGTAGTGTTCACCAGTTCCAGTATGGTTCCAGTAATCCAGTACAACTCAGTTCCCACACTGACTCCTGTTCCAGTGCCCACCAGTTCCAGTAATCCAGTGCAAGTCAGTATCCACATTGACTCTTGCTCCAGTGTCAACCGGTTCCTTCTCCCCACTTTATCACTCTTGAAGGCTTAGTACATCTCATCTCCCTCACTATGCCTCTTGACAGGCATACAGTATGTATGTTTTTGTTGTGATCTGGTTAAGTCACATTACTTACTGCGATCATCCTATACATGCTGAAATCATCCTACACTTGCACACCCACTCTGTCCCTTTTTCTGTCACTCTAAGTGGAAGCAATTGAATGTGCATATGGATGTAAGCATAAGATTATTTTGTGCACATGCCTAGCAAGAAAATGTTTATTTTATGCATCTTCTACATCAGTCCGCAGGGCCGGATTAAGGTTTGTGGGTTGCCCTGGGCAACTAATTTGTAGCAGTAACTATCAATAAAATTGTCAAAATGATATACTAGATATATTATTAAAAAGTATAATGTGTAAATACTCCCAGCACCACAAATGTGTTGAACATGCTGTAGTGCCCCCATCTCACAATGGGGGTCATTCTGACCCGATCGCACGCTTCAGTTTATCGCAGCCTTGCGATCGGGTCAGAACTACGCATGAAGGCCGTCGGGCCGCTACGTTTGCCTCTGCCTGAGGCAGAGGCGGTTGCTGGGTGGGGCGGAACGGCGGCATGGCCGAACCGAACAGGGGGCAGGCCGCAGCAGCTGCGTGACATCACACGCAACCGCTGCGGGCCGGGGAGCGATGAGTAGCTCCTGGCCAGCACGCTAAAGTTGCGCTGCTCGGGAGCTACTCTTGAAGTGCAAAGGCATCGCCGCTGTGCGATGCCTTTGCACTTCTGTGGGGGGGGGGGCGGCACTGACATGCGGGGTGGGATAGCCCTGTGCTGGGCGTCCCCCCTCATGTCAGTGTGAATAATCGTATCTGTGCTAAATTTAGCACAGCTAGGATCATCTCAGAATGACCCCCATTATGACACACAGAACTCCCAGCTCACATTTTGCCACACTGGCGATGTAGCTATATGCGTGTCCGCCACACTGCCCCGTTGTTAATCCAGCGCTATCAACCCCTGAATGTTTAAATAAATTGTGCACCAGTGATGGTTTTATATGGTTATGCTACCTTTGATGCAGGTGTTTTTGGCATCATGTGCGATTTATGCCCACATTTTATACCTTGAAAGAAGTCTTTCTGAAAATCAGTGACAAAAATTTAATTTATATTGACAAGTAAGAGTTAAACTATTTTTTCGTTTACTAAAATGTTGTGTACACAGTAAAATCAGCCAATATTACAGTATTTATAATCAAAGACTTCTAATAAAGATTGAGAAGTGCTGCACATAGTGAAATCCATTTCATAGAGGATTAAGCATGCTCTAGATCAGAAAGGTCCTTTGATCTGCAGAAAGTGAAGGTCTATGTCAGACAGAAAACCCTTACATTTTTATCCTTTCACCTCAAACAACTTTAAGTGGATATGTATGTTATTTAAGCATTTTATTTTCCTGTTTGACCTGTTAACTTCATATTTATCAAGTTATTAAATCACTCAGTGAAACAGAAATGTATACTGTGTTTATATCTTCTTGGTCCTGAGATATTACACAATGAATGGCTATACTGATAGGTTGTGAGTTATAGCAGAGGTGACAGACAGGAGAATTCTATAAATTCTGTAATATTTCCCAATGCAATTGTATAGATTTTGTTCTTCCTGGGTTTGTACTGGTGGTTACAATGTAACTTCCAATAAAAATTATTTGAGCAATCAATCATATGTTTGTTATTACAGAATCAATGAGATTTATTCAAAATTGCAGTTTCAGAAAGCTATAATGGAAAAAAGGAACGCCCATAGGATCAGTATGCCATGTGGAGTCAATTCCATAGACCAGTATACACTTTCTGATATCTTGTAAACATTGCAAACAAGAGAATCCATTCTAGTGTCCAGTATAAAATGCTGAGACTACTCTGATTACCAGGGGCATAACTAGAACTTTGTGGGATCCATATCAAAATCTTGAAAGCCTACCACCACCCACCGTTGTCACTACAATGCCACTTTGGGAGCAGGATAGAGTGAGGGGATTGAGAGAGAGATACAAAGAGGGCGTCAGGGGGAGGGACAGAGATAGAGATAGGGGAGAAGGAAAGAGAAGGAGAAAGAGAGAAAAAGGTAGAAGGGAGAGAAAGGGAATTGGGGGGAGAGAGAGAGAGAGAGAGAGAGAGAGAGAGAGAGAGAGAGAGGATGTCAGAGAGAAAGAGGGGGAAGAGTAAAGGAGAGAGAGGGATGGGGCGAGCGGGAGTTAGAGAATGTCAGTAACAGAGAAAGAGAGGGGAGCAAGAGAGTGTAAGATAGGGAAAGAGGGTGTCAGGAAGAGAGAGTGTCAGGGAGAGAGAGACAGTGTCAGAGAGAGAGACAGTGTCAGAGAGAAAGATAAAGAGAGACTGTCAGGAAGAGGGAGAGTGTCAAGGAGAGAGATAGAGTAAGATAGTGTCAGGGATTGATGGAGAGACAGTGTCAGGGAGAAAGACAGTGTCAGACAGAGAGGGCTAAAGACAGTGCCAGGGAGAAAGACAGTGTCAGGAAGAGAGGGGGAGGGAGATAGGTAGAAAGACAGTGATAGGGAGAAAGAGATAGTGTCAGGGAGAGAAAGACAATGGGGGTAATTCCAAGTTGATCGCAGCAGGAATTTTGTTAGCAGTTGGGCAAAACCATGTGCACTGCAGGGGAGGCAGATATAACATGTGCAGAAAGAGTTAGATTTGGGTGGGGTGTATTCAAACTGAAATCTAAATAACAGTGTAAAAATAAAGCAGCCAGTATTTACCGTGCACAGAAACAAAATAACCCACCCAAATCTAACTCTCTCTGCAAATGTTATATCTGCCCCTCTGCAGTGCACATTGGGGGTAATTCCAAGTTGATCGCAGCAGGAAATTTTTTAGCAGTTGGGCAAAACCATGTGCACTGCAGGGGGGGCAGATATAACATTTGCAGACTGAATTCCATTGGAGAAGTACTTTCACATTGGAGGCTGTGCAAGTTTCAAGCAATTAATTATATGTAGCCTATTGTAATTCCTAGAGGTAATGGGGAGTCAGTGTAGGGGTTTGCAGATTAGTGCAGTGGATTTGGAGCATGTTAGGAAGGTCAGTCTGTCTGCAACATTAGGACAGACTATATGGGAGGGTTGTGAGGGGAAGGAGAGATAACAGTTGTAGCCAATGCAGAAGATAGTTGTAGCCAATGCAGAAGATAATAAGACAGTAGAAAAGGGTTTGTATTACATCCCTAGGAGGAGATTTAGCAAATCTTGGAGAGAGATAAAGAGGAGACAATGCTCATAGTAACCAATCAGATTCTATCATTTTTCTAGCATGGCCTGTCAAATGACAAAAGCTGATATAGGCAACGTTTCCACTAACTCTCTCTCCAAGATGTGATAAATCTCCCTCTTAATGAGACAAACGGGTTTAGAAGAAGGTGACAAGACAGCAACACATTATTATGCCTATAAGTAAAATATTAAATATGCTCTTTATCTACTCATCTGTGCCAGTCTCATCAAAAGACTGGTGAATGTGGGTCCATGCAAATCAGCACAAAGTCCAGGCAAATTGTGTAGTTTGCAGATATAATTTTATGATTTCACAATGCCGTTTGTATGCTTGCTCCTCTGTGTAGCCGGCTCAACGATCCCCCAATTATGTCATTTATATCTATGGTAATTAGAAATGTGTGCGGACCCCCATACTTTGTTTTGGTTCTAATTACATCCTCAAGTTTTGGTTCGGATTTGGATTTCGTTTCGATTTAAAATCGATGAAAGAATTGATAATCATTGATTTAATAAAAAAACAATACAAATCTATAAAAACAGCTAAAATCATGTAATTTTTAAAATTCAAAACCCAAAATTTGGTTTTAAAGTCCAAATTGCAAACCTTGGGAAGATCTAGACTGGGTTTTGGTTTATTTGGATCCACAAAATTCTGGTGGATTTGGATTCCTGGACAATTGCATCGTACATCTCTAATAGTAATAACTATTATAAAATCCAGGCTATACAGTAATTTATCAATGTGGAGAAGCATGAAACTGCAGAATATACTTTTCGTTTAATTTATGTGTGTATGTACTGTACCTATTTAAAAGCTGGACACTTAATTGTTTTTTCATTTAATAAAAAAGCAAAACACTGTTTCCTCAATACATCATGAGTCCTACTTCACTTTCAGCCTTTTATTTGAAGTTATCCCACAGTTTTATTGTTATCTCTCTTTTTTTTTTTTAATAATGCCATTTTTCAGTATTTTATGAATCTTTAGTGATATACTGATGATCATGTCTTCCTGTCAAACAGAATAGCCGCTTCAGGTTATTTCAAAATGTATTTAAATCAATTTAAATCAGATGACAACTATATATAACTGACTAAACTGTTTTAGTTGTTTAATACAATGAGTAGATAAGCCAGTTCTGACGGATCTCAGCCTATAGGGAGCAATGTGCATGGCTTTGCAATATATCTGCAAGGCATTTTATAACTTAATATTACAATCTAAATGTTACAATATATTATATGCAATTAAGTTTCCAGTTATATTTGAAAGTTCAGTAATAAAAGACTTTGGTGATTCATATATATTTATATATCTGACATGTCAAATTATAATTATTTTAGCATTAAAAATGTGTCTGGGGTTTTGAAGAGTGATTTAAGTGATTTTTACTTGGTTGATGGTTTTTGACTAAATTGAGCCCAATGTGCATCTATACCATAATCTTTTTTATATTCTCCAAACTATATATTTTTCATTCTCCAGCCTATAGTAAAATATTAATAAAAAAACTGCTCCAAATGTGCTGCATACACAGTGTATGTGGGCAGACTGCTTCTGATTGGCCGTGGCATTACACCTCTCTGTAACAGACATATTCGACTGAAGGCCCATTGAGAAATTAATTCTTTGAGCAGTTCCTGGGTCTCAGCATTGGCACATAAGGGCATGCCATATGTCCCAATAGGGCAACCCCTCCCTCAGGGCCAAATAAAGGATTGTGGGAGAGCCTGGGCAACTTAATTGTTGAGGCACCTACCAATAAAATTGTCAATAAGTAATACCCGGTTATGCAAGGTATTATGCATGACACTGTGGAGTGTGCTACAGTGCATGTGCATGTGATTCCACAGGTGGATAAATCCCAGCAGCCTTAGCAGCTGCTCAATAGACCAGGAGCATGTCTCATGACTTTTGTCTTGTGGTGAAGCTAGTGGTTGTTGGTCTAGGAGTCACTATTTTAGGTGACTTAAAGGCAGGTAAGCAATGTAACAAAGCAATGAGGAAAGCTAGTCAGATGCTTGGTTGCATAGGGAGAAGAATCAGTAGCAGGAATAAAGAAGTAATATTGCCAGTGTATAAGTAATTGGTACAGCCTCATCTAGAATACTGTGTTCAGTTAATTTGGATTTTCTGGCTGCATGTTCCTCAAGTACTTCCCGACGAATATATGCGCAAGAGGGAGCAACATGATAGATAATCTTTTAAGGCAGTATTTCCAACTACAGTCCTCAGGAACTCTTAAAAGTGCATGTTTTAAAGATCTCCTCAGCATCACAATTGAAATAATAATCTCCAACTGTGGATCTTTTAAAATGTGTTAGCCAGAACTGCGCCTACATTGAGATCTGGAAATATTCACTGTTAGGTGTTCCTGAGTTGGGACACAAGCTCTAAGTGGGTTCGGTATGAAATACCGGTGGTCGGGATGCCGGCGATCACATGACCGACAGCAACATCATGACAATGAAGATCCCAACATCAGAGGGGATAAATATTTTCACCCTCCCCTACCCTAAGCCTCTGGGGGTGCTGGCTAGGGATAACCCTCGGGGGGTGTCAGCTGGGTTTAACCACCCCGCTAGTGAGTAACCCTAACCTCCCCTAGTGCCTAACCCTCCACCCTGGGATTTAGCCCTAACCAGAACCCGAATACTTACCTTAGGGATGTCGACTGTCAGTGTACCGGCACAGGTCTCCTGAGTGGTGTTGGGATTTCGGTGTCGGTCACGTGTCCCCTTTATTTCCTACTCCATGACCTCTTTGTGAAACAGCATCTGGGGTGGTTGACTAAGTGTGTATATCTAATGTGGCACTATATCTTCTGTGGCACCACGTAGCAATAAAGAGAGTCAAAACATTGGGGGGAGATCTATCAAACCTAGGATATAAAGTGGGAAAGTTGCTCCTTGCAACCAATTTGCTTGTAACTGTCATATTTCTAGCACAGCCTGTAAAATGACAGTTGGAAGCTATTTATTTTGGAATGGGCAATCATTTTCTCCAAGATTTGATAAATCTTCCCCATTACTTCTGCCTTCTAATGTCTGTCTTCACCACAACCTGCGACATCACTATAAGAATTGAGATATACAGTACCAGAATACTGATTTTTTTCTTGAAACTCTCCTCATCATCTTAGGGAACTTGTAAAACACAAACATATGCCTTCCTGCAGTGGAAGAACTGAGCTACTTCATGAAATACACATCCCAGATTCCCAAGACATTTTTTTCCATTTTAACTTTATTTGCAAAACTCAGAACTACAATAGATAAGTGAGACATTTTTTTTCAACCCGGTTCTCTACATTGAGCCCAAAATTACACAGTGCAGTATCTTTGCTCTAATGCACATTTTAGAGGATTACACGAAGTACCTAGGTAATTCTAAAAGCAGACATGGTAGCAGACTGACACATTTAATCATATCGTTCTCTGACAAGGCGGGTGACTGCAGCAGAACTAACACTCGTTTTTATACTCTCCCGCCTCACTGCACCTTCGACTTAATCTGTGCTAGAATTCATGCTGGTGAAGTTTAGACTATTGCATTTTTCATCCTGTCAGAATAGAAGGTTCATCAGTTTAGAGAGCTGGATGGATGCCAAGCGAGAAAAATTATATGAAAGATATTAACGTTTTGTAATAATCAGATGGTACATTATCAAGATATGGAAGTCTTCAGTCTATATTCTAAGTCTCTCTTTCTTAAATCCATTTGCTTGTATAAAATATATCATATTGAGAATGAATTAAACAACATTGAAAAGCAAAGTAACCTAGATAACTCTTTATATTTTAAACATTCTGTGTCAAGGAAGAATGCACCAATTTCAGTGGGAGAACGACAACTGATTTTTAATAGATTTGAGAATATATGTAATATATTTGTGTTATCATCTTGGAGCTGTCAGAATCAATTGTCTAGACCACAAATAAATAAACTCTATATGGATTAAAAATGTCATCTGTTTCTTATTCTCAAAACTTATTCTTTAAGAATATCCTATTTGATATAATGTGCCATTCACTCACATAACAAGTGTAACTGCTCAAAAAGAGTGCCTAGCAATTACTGCTTCAGGTTCTAATGGAGAAATTTCCTGTAATTACCATGACATTTCCTGCAATGTAGGGGAGCATAGATGGTTGTATTTTTAAATATTATTTCTTTTGCAGTTAAATATTTTAAGTGCCTATGTAATGGGAAAAAATATCTTCATGTGACATGGCGCTAATCACGTTGACAGTTCTCTTAATTTAGTTTATGTAGTCTATCTTATAACTGTTACTATAGAGTGATACTAGAAACAAATAAACCTGTCATTAATATTTGATTATTATTTTTAAATTGAGGTGATGAAAATAGTAAACGTAAATAAGAATTATAATGGTAAGAAAAATTGTTATGTTATGATGTTAGTACTTAAATAATTGCTAACATACTGTGTTTATGCTACAATTAAATAAAAAAAATATATAATTGACAAAAAAACAAACATTTGTAGCAATTTCTAGCCTTCCTAATGTTAGGTGTACATCGCTGTTTTATATTGTTATATTTTACATAGCTCTGTCTATGTGCAGATTATGCAAGAACTGTATGTTGGTACTAAGTAAATATACCACTGTATGTTTATAATTAAAGAAAAATTGTACCTGGTACTTATATACAATACAGAACATATATTTAATTACAACACATTTAAAGGGAAAGTAGAGATGGATATGGGTAAGTGTGGTGCTTTTACTAGGGATGGCCATCGGACATTGATGGTTATAAACTATTGATGGTCTATGACAAATGTTGAATACTTTTTACCATCGATGTTGGAGACCTAGATGGTTTCCCACTGGCAATGGTAGCTATTGACCCAATGTTTTTTGTTTTTGTTTACACAGTGCTGCTTCACAGAGCTGCTAGGCTATCAGAACAGGCTATCATCCAGCAGCCCTGCACTGCCCCTGGCTCACACACAGTGCTGCTTCACAGAGCTGCTAGGCCATCAGAACAGGCTATCATCCAGCAGCCCTGCACTGCCCCTGGCTCACACACAGTGTTGGTTCACAGAGCTGCTAGGCCATCAGAAAAGGCTATAATCCAGCAGCCCTGCACTGCCCCTGGCTCACACACAGTGTTGCTTCACAGAGCTGCTAGGCCATCAGAACAGGCTATAATCCAGCAGCCCTGCACTGCCCCTGGCTCACACACAGTGCTGCTTCACAGAGCTGCTAGGCCATCAGAACAGGCTATCATCCAGCAGCCCTGCACTGCCCCTGGCTCACACACAGTGCTGCTTCACAGAGCTGCTAGGCCATCAGAACAGGCTATCATCCAGCAGCCCTGCACTGCCCCTGGCTCACACACAGTGCTGCTTCACAGAGCTGCTAGGCCATCAGAACAGGCTATCATCCAGCAGCCCTGCACTGCCCCTGGCTCACACACAGTGTGTGCTGTGTCGGGAAATAGGATCACCTCCTTGAAAGGCTCAGCTGTCATTCACACCCCAAGCTCACCTCTGGTTCTGGCACAAGTGTCACCTCACATGCGCATGTGCACAAAACACCAGTGGAAAAACATCAATGGTACAACATAGAATAGTTTTGTATCATCAATGGCATCCCTAATGTTTACTGCTAACTATACATGCCATTGGCCCTGCAATATGAGGATGCGGTTAGCGCCCCGGCAGTTGGGATGCTGGCGGTCATGTGACTGACACCAGAATCCCGGCACGACTCAGATCCTGTTGCCAGAACAAAGACCGCCGACATCCCAGAGATAGTACTAGCCGCCACACCCCAATTCTTAGCCACAGCCACCACCCCAGGTGGGTTAGGGTAGGGGACAGGGGAGGGGTAAAATGATTATCTGGTCTGCATTCTAATTGTTGGGATGTCGGCATTGGTCATGTGACCGCTGGAATCCCGATCACTGGTTAATTGTATCATACCCACAATAAATTATAATTATCATACTCAGAGATACAAGAAATGGGTGGTAGGGGGCTGTTGATATTTTCAATGTACATGTACGTGATGCCATAATAATACAAAAAAAGAAAAAAGGAGACCTGAAAGTTTCCCTTTCCTCCTGACATTTAATTGAGCATTTTGTACTACTGGGTATACGCAAAAATTCCTAAGCCACCCATGACTTTATTCCGACGAACTTAACATTTATAACTAGCTAGCTTATCATTAAGAAATAACCACACGGACACCAACTGCTAGATTTAAAGGTCAAACATATATTTATTGTTTGATGACCTGCCGTTTAAACTAAGAAATTGGAGGATGGCGAGAAAAGGCGCTACCAACTCACCAGCACCAGTCAACTATAATAAACAATAAAATAGGAGGGGCCTCACAACCGCCTCCTTAACATAACCCGCACTGCGCAGGACTCACCCCCCTTACTTTAGCAGAGCCGTGGACGAACCCGCACGGGAACATCCGTAGTCCACCCGCAAGGGGAGGGCACACTCGCTGTTCAATCAAAAGGGGGTGCCCCACAGTGACCACTTATGTAACTTTTGACCGCTGGCTGGTAGCGACTTTCCGCCCATCTGGCTATCAAAGCCTGCTATGAATGAAAATAGAGGTCCGAAAAGCGAGCCTCAAGCAACCTTACAGGGAGGGTGGGAGGGCATCCAAGAAAAACTGGCAAGAGGAAGATGGCTGCCAAAACCCAGGACTATATACCCCTGTGTATACTCCTCCTACAATATCCCTAATAGGCACCTATCTGTCACCTGACCACAACTGTCAATCACTAAGGCTAGCCCTGCCTATCCTCAACACATGTCAGAAAAAATCAGTGTGCTTATGTGGCTTCGAGCCTATGCGGATCTCTGCCTGCCTAAGCCACCCATGACTTTATTCCGACGAACTTAACATTTATAACTAGCTAGCTTATCACTAAGAAATAACCACACGGACACCAACTGCTAGATTTAAAGGTCAAACATATATTTATTGTTTGATGACCTGCCGTTTAAACTAAGAAATTGGAGGATGGCGAGAAAAGGCGCTACCAACTCACCAGCACCAGTCAACTATAATAAACAATAAAATAGGAGGGGCCTCACAACCGCCTCCTTAACATAACCCGCACTGCACAGGACTCACCCCCCTTACTTTAGCAGAGCCGCGGACGAACCCGCACGGGAACATCCGTAGTCCACCCGCAAGGGGAGGGCACACTCGCTGTTCAATCAAAAGGGGGTGCCCCATAGTGACCACTTATGTAACTTTTGACCGCTGGCTGGTAGCGACTTTCCGCCACAACAAGGATTTTAACAAAAACCGCAGACCGCCATCCAACCAATAACAAAAGAAAAAACTCAACCAGTCAGTACTCTGAAAATACTTTCCAAAAACACACCAATACCCGCAGGGGAAAGGTGAACACCGTCCTCCCTATAAAACTGTACATTGCGCAGAACCAAAAGCAGGTGCCTAACCACTAACCCTCCTATCGCCTGCACGTACACTGACACCGCGGAATTCACTTTCTTCCTCGCTTTCTCAATTGCAGAAAAACGAACAGCACCCCGCCAGTGAAAACGGGGCACCATGTCAGACCACACAACTATCACCTGGGGCCAGGATGCCCGCAACGCCACTAAGTCCGCTTTGATACTCAAAATGAGATCGATGCCTTTGACCCGCCCCATATCATTCCCCCCGAGGTGAATGACGATCCAGCCGGGCCGCCCCCACCTTCGCTCATGGCGAAACAGCAAGCGAAGTAAACCCATCCAACGCAAACCTCTAACTCCTAACCATCTAACTACCTTGTCCCCCAAAAATTTGCCTGTTCGCCCTGCCATAGGATGCCTCTCTGCCCAAAAAATAAAAGAATGGCCAATAAGCCAAATCTGATCCGAGACGTCCAAAGTAGCTGCAAAAGAAAATTCCTACCGTCAGACACCATAACCTACCGAAAACAATAACGAAACTTGCATTTAAAGAACCCGAGTGAAGGAGAAAACTCAAAAAACCTCCCGTGAACCATGTGTGAATGCCAATTGTAATTCGGTCCCCTCGGAGGAAAATTTAAAAATTCACTTCACACCCTCCATTCCTGAACGCTAGCCGTTCAAGAACCGACGGGTAAAACACGTTTCCGGGTTCGCGCAACAGGCGCAATAATAAAAAACACTTAACACATTCCATAAACCAGGCGCAAGCCTGGCCAACTGAGACCGGGCTTCCTTACCCAAGATGGTATCCAGCCCGTATAGGCAAGACCCACTCACCGGGGCGGGCCTTAGTCAACGATTTTCCACAGGAAGGGCGGCACCGATAGACCCCCAATCTTAGCATCAGGAACCAGCTCCCTAAACTTACCGAACTCAAAACGCGACAGTGCGTCAGCAATTCTATTGTCAACCCCCGGGACATGCGCAGCCGTGAAATGAATATTATGCCTCAAGCACTTAAGCAACAAATAGCGCAACAAGCGCAGCGCCTCCGGAGAGGACGAGCGCTGGTTATTAACAGCGTGCACGACGCCCAGATTGTCGCAGCGGAACACGATGCTCCTATCCGACAAGCTGGGCGCCCACAATTCGACCGCCACTATCAAGGGGAATAATTCCAAGAGCAGCAAGTTCTTTGTAAAACCTCGGGTAACCCATGCTGAAGGCCAGGGCGCGGCGCACCACTCTGTCCTGAAAAAAGCCCCAAAGCCCGAACCCCCAGCGGCATCGGTAAAAAGTTGCAACGCAGCGTTGGAACAACGCTCTGTTGGCCATAACACCTCCCGATTAAAAGAAACCAAAAAGGTGAACCAGACTCTCAAATCTTCCCTAATCTTGCGTGAAATGTAAACCGTATGTTGCGGTTTCCGAACCCCTGACATGGATCTCTCAAGTTTACGGCAGAAAACGCGACCCATGGGTATGATCCTGCACGCAAAATTAAAAGACCCAAGTAACGACTGAGGAGGCACTGCTCTATGAGACCCAGCAACTTGTGCACCTTATCGGCGGGCAGCCAGCAGCAACCGGCCTCCGAATCGATTTCAATGCCTAAATAGCTGAGACACACCGTGGGCCCCTCGGTCTTATCCGAGGCCACGGGCACGCCTAGGCGCCCGAATAAACTCTGGGCTAAACCCAGAACATCTCCGCAAACCGATCAATCCCTTGGGCCCACGAAGAGAAAATCGTCTAGATAGTGGGCAACCCCCGGGTGGCCGGAGGCTGACACCACGCACCAATGTAAAAACGAACTGAATTTCTCAAAGTAGGCACAAGAAATGGAACACCCCATCGGCAAACACCTGTCTACGTAAAACCCACCCCCTAACCTGAACCCGAGGAAACGAAGGGAATCGGGGTGGATGGGCAGAAGGTCGGAAAGCGGACTCAATGTCCAGCTTGGCCATGAGGAGCGCCGGGACCCACCCTTTGGACTAACCGCAGGGCCTCATCAAAAGATTGATAACGCACCCTGCAAGCTTCCTCTGGGATGGCGTCGTTAACCGATCCGCCACGGGGGTGTGATAAATGTTGAATGAGGCGGAATTGACCCTGAGCTTTCTTGGGAACCACCCCTAACGGAGAGATGCACAGCCGAGGTATTGGAGGGGACGGGAAAGGGCCGCACATGCGCCCCAACTTGATTTCAGCCTGTACCTTATGGGAGACCACTGAGGGGAAATCACGCGCGGATTTCAAATTGCGCCTGGATACCACGAGGACCGAATCCGGGATGGGGAGCCTGAAACCGCTACGGAAACCGTCTAACAAAAACAACCCCGAATTGACGTCGGGGTAAGCACCCAACCATTTCGTCAATTCGGGGACGTTGATGGGGGAAAATGCCTTACTTTCCACTTCCAGGCACCTCGGCAGCGTCAGAGGGCCGGGAACCGGAAGGGGACACGCAATCCTTGGCCGGGTGCCCACCGCCGCACACCTTGCAGGAGTGGCGAAAACGGCAGTTAGAACCCCGGGAACACTTGCCCTCGTTGAAAGCGAAGCATTTCCCTTTATTCCCCAGAGGCGGGCTCGGCCGAACACCCAAACCCGGCTTACCGCCTTGGGCCTCATAAAGGGGCTTATTATGTTGAGTGACCTCCAACCAGACTTCAACGTCTTTGAACCCCAAGGGTAGTGTCGGGTTACCGTCCTGGTTACGACGGAATTTCTCGTCGTAATCCCGCCACGCGTAACCCTTGGAGGTCAAATACATTTCATGTACCAAGAACAAATACTTGACTGCGTTGTGATACTCTTTCGGTCTCGTCTCAGCGTAGCATGCTGTGAACACTAAAAACCCACGGAGCCACTGATGAAAATTGCGAAATGCATTCTCACCAATGCCCCCGACCTTCTTGGCCCTATCGAACGCCTTCCGCATGTCATAGGTAAGGGTGAACATGTCGACATATTTGACCCTTCTTAATCTTCTCCCTCATCCGTTTACGTAAACCCCTGGTGACCGCAGTGTTTGCGCAGTGCACCATTTCCGTAAAACGCGGAGGGTCCTGCGTGACCGACGCAACCGTGCCCTTAGCATGCCTATTCTTTTTGTGTAAGCAATGCGCAATGAGCCTAGCTAGTTTACGCGGGCGCCTGGGGGATCCGGAAGACCTAGTATCCGAAGAGGAGCTGGAAGAAGAACTATCAGAAGAAGAATTAACTTTCTCACCCGTTCCAGCAGGATCGCCCGCTTCTTCCGCCGCTGTGGCGGGGCCGGATGGCACCTCTTCGGGGACCCGAGATCCCCCCGCTGCGCCCGTTTCCACTCGTTCAGCCTCCTTCGCCGCTCCTGGCTGTGCTTCACCGGATGTAGCTGCTGCCGTGGCTCCATCTGATCCGCCCGGGGGAGAGACCCCCCTCGACCTACCGGCACCTAATGGGGAAACAGAAGGGGGGGGAGGGGAGGCACAAAAGCGGCCACCTCCGGGGGGGGAACCGGAGGTAGCGGAGGGGGGGAAGCAGCAAGGGGGGGCCGTGAACAGGGGGCGGGCCTGCCCAATGCCGCAGCGCCAGCTAATTCAACGGTTGCGCCAGACGCAGCAGGCCATGTGGCCGGGGAGGTGAAACTAGCGTGCCAATTGGACGGAGCCTGGGAAAATGGCACCGACCAATAAGGTGCCTGGGCGAGGGCCCCGGTGGCAAAACCGCCGGCGTAAGACCCCCCCACTGAGAAAAACCCGGACCACTCTGCGTGGGCCAGGATGTCACCGAGCCCTGCGAGTGCGTGAACGCCCCCGGCAAGTAAGGGGACGAAAAAGGGGCACGACCCCCTCGGAAATCAGGTGACGCCCCGGACGTCACGACCGGGAATTGCAGTGCCCCAGACCAGGCCATGGACACCGAAGCGGCCGGTATGAAACCCGCGGTCGCAGTCTGATATGTGCCTCCCTGGGACGCAAATGAAGCAGCCATGGAAGTGTGACCCGACCCCATCTGCTGTACCACGAGCTGGCCAGCAGATGGCGTCATTGTACTGGGCCACAGGCCACTAACTGGCGGCAGCAGGATCTGGGATACCGGGAGCGCCCCCGGGTAAATCCCCGATGCCTGCCCGCCCACCACCGACACTCCCCGGACCCCCGCAGGAGTGGAACCCGTGGGGACAGCGGGGGAAAAAAGGGCATCTACCCCACCCACATGTGCCTGCGTAAAATTAGGCCCCGCCCCCGAGCTGCCCCCGCAACTGATGGCAGGGAGACTATGTCCTGTAACAGACATGCCCCCGCAGGGGAGCTGGCTGGTGAGAGCCCCGGCAGCACTAGCCCGCGTGCGGCGTCGCGGGACCCACTCGCCGTGTCATCGGACCCGCCCACCGCCGACGTGTGGCGTGCGGCCCGACTATCCGTGGAGCCCGGAGCCCTGGCACGTGCGGCACTACGGCCGCGCCGGGTCCCGGAAGCGGCCGACGCATGAGGAGAAACGCCGCCCGGGGAGAGCAGCATTATGTCTGCAGCGGGCGGCGAAGCGGTGGGGGGTACAGCGCGCACGCGCGGCCAGCAGTAGCCAGCCGCTGCGAGAGGACGGGCGGCCTCAGCAAGATGACGGGGAGGGGGAGCAGAACGTCTAGGACGGGGCATAGCGCAGGGGAGTCAGCTGGCACAAGTTTGAACAAAGCAGAGGGTGATAAGGTAATAAATTGACACTGCTGTACTGCACACTTACCACATCCAAGAAAAACTGGCAAGAGGAAGATGGCTGCCAAAACCCAGGACTATATACCCCTGTGTATACTCCTCCTACAATATCCCTAATAGGCACCTATCTGTCACCTGACCACAACTGTCAATCACTAAGGCTAGCCCTGCCTATCCTCAACACATGTCAGAAAAAATCAGTGTGCTTATGTGGCTTCGAGCCTATGCGGATCTCTGCCTGCCTAAGCCACCCATGACTTTATTCCGACGAACTTAACATTTATAACTAGCTAGCTTATCACTAAGAAATAACCACACGGACACCAACTGCTAGATTTAAAGGTCAAACATATATTTATTGTTTGATGACCTGCCGTTTAAACTAAGAAATTGGAGGATGGCGAGAAAAGGCGCTACCAACTCACCAGCACCAGTCAACTATAATAAACAATAAAATAGGAGGGGCCTCACAACCGCCTCCTTAACATAACCCGCACTGCACAGGACTCACCCCCCTTACTTTAGCAGAGCCGCGGACGAACCCGCACGGGAACATCCGTAGTCCACCCGCAAGGGGAGGGCACACTCGCTGTTCAATCAAAAGGGGGTGCCCCATAGTGACCACTTATGTAACTTTTGACCGCTGGCTGGTAGCGACTTTCCGCCACAACAAGGATTTTAACAAAAACCGCAGACCGCCATCCAACCAATAACAAAAGAAAAAACTCAACCAGTCAGTACTCTGAAAATACTTTCCAAAAACACACCAATACCCGCAGGGGAAAGGTGAACACCGTCCTCCCTATAAAACTGTACATTGCGCAGAACCAAAAGCAGGTGCCTAACCACTAACCCTCCTATCGCCTGCACGTACACTGACACCGCGGAATTCACTTTCTTCCTCGCTTTCTCAATTGCAGAAAAACGAACAGCACCCCGCCAGTGAAAACGGGGCACCATGTCAGACCACACAACTATCACCTGGGGCCAGGATGCCCGCAACGCCACTAAGTCCGCTTTGATACTCAAAATGAGATCGATGCCTTTGACCCGCCCCATATCATTCCCCCCGAGGTGAATGACGATCCAGCCGGGCCGCCCCCACCTTCGCTCATGGCGAAACAGCAAGCGAAGTAAACCCATCCAACGCAAACCTCTAACTCCTAACCATCTAACTACCTTGTCCCCCAAAAATTTGCCTGTTCGCCCTGCCATAGGATGCCTCTCTGCCCAAAAAATAAAAGAATGGCCAATAAGCCAAATCTGATCCGAGACGTCCAAAGTAGCTGCAAAAGAAAATTCCTACCGTCAGACACCATAACCTACCGAAAACAATAACGAAACTTGCATTTAAAGAACCCGAGTGAAGGAGAAAACTCAAAAAACCTCCCGTGAACCATGTGTGAATGCCAATTGTAATTCGGTCCCCTCGGAGGAAAATTTAAAAATTCACTTCACACCCTCCATTCCTGAACGCTAGCCGTTCAAGAACCGACGGGTAAAACACGTTTCCGGGTTCGCGCAACAGGCGCAATAATAAAAAACACTTAACACATTCCATAAACCAGGCGCAAGCCTGGCCAACTGAGACCGGGCTTCCTTACCCAAGATGGTATCCAGCCCGTATAGGCAAGACCCACTCACCGGGGCGGGCCTTAGTCAACGATTTTCCACAGGAAGGGCGGCACCGATAGACCCCCAATCTTAGCATCAGGAACCAGCTCCCTAAACTTACCGAACTCAAAACGCGACAGTGCGTCAGCAATTCTATTGTCAACCCCCGGGACATGCGCAGCCGTGAAATGAATATTATGCCTCAAGCACTTAAGCAACAAATAGCGCAACAAGCGCAGCGCCTCCGGAGAGGACGAGCGCTGGTTATTAACAGCGTGCACGACGCCCAGATTGTCGCAGCGGAACACGATGCTCCTATCCGACAAGCTGGGCGCCCACAATTCGACCGCCACTATCAAGGGGAATAATTCCAAGAGCAGCAAGTTCTTTGTAAAACCTCGGGTAACCCATGCTGAAGGCCAGGGCGCGGCGCACCACTCTGTCCTGAAAAAAGCCCCAAAGCCCGAACCCCCAGCGGCATCGGTAAAAAGTTGCAACGCAGCGTTGGAACAACGCTCTGTTGGCCATAACACCTCCCGATTAAAAGAAACCAAAAAGGTGAACCAGACTCTCAAATCTTCCCTAATCTTGCGTGAAATGTAAACCGTATGTTGCGGTTTCCGAACCCCTGACATGGATCTCTCAAGTTTACGGCAGAAAACGCGACCCATGGGTATGATCCTGCACGCAAAATTAAAAGACCCAAGTAACGACTGAGGAGGCACTGCTCTATGAGACCCAGCAACTTGTGCACCTTATCGGCGGGCAGCCAGCAGCAACCGGCCTCCGAATCGATTTCAATGCCTAAATAGCTGAGACACACCGTGGGCCCCTCGGTCTTATCCGAGGCCACGGGCACGCCTAGGCGCCCGAATAAACTCTGGGCTAAACCCAGAACATCTCCGCAAACCGATCAATCCCTTGGGCCCACGAAGAGAAAATCGTCTAGATAGTGGGCAACCCCCGGGTGGCCGGAGGCTGACACCACGCACCAATGTAAAAACGAACTGAATTTCTCAAAGTAGGCACAAGAAATGGAACACCCCATCGGCAAACACCTGTCTACGTAAAACCCACCCCCTAACCTGAACCCGAGGAAACGAAGGGAATCGGGGTGGATGGGCAGAAGGTCGGAAAGCGGACTCAATGTCCAGCTTGGCCATGAGGAGCGCCGGGACCCACCCTTTGGACTAACCGCAGGGCCTCATCAAAAGATTGATAACGCACCCTGCAAGCTTCCTCTGGGATGGCGTCGTTAACCGATCCGCCACGGGGGTGTGATAAATGTTGAATGAGGCGGAATTGACCCTGAGCTTTCTTGGGAACCACCCCTAACGGAGAGATGCACAGCCGAGGTATTGGAGGGGACGGGAAAGGGCCGCACATGCGCCCCAACTTGATTTCAGCCTGTACCTTATGGGAGACCACTGAGGGGAAATCACGCGCGGATTTCAAATTGCGCCTGGATACCACGAGGACCGAATCCGGGATGGGGAGCCTGAAACCGCTACGGAAACCGTCTAACAAAAACAACCCCGAATTGACGTCGGGGTAAGCACCCAACCATTTCGTCAATTCGGGGACGTTGATGGGGGAAAATGCCTTACTTTCCACTTCCAGGCACCTCGGCAGCGTCAGAGGGCCGGGAACCGGAAGGGGACGGGCAATCCTTGGCCGGGTGCCCACCGCCGCACACCTTGCAGGAGTGGCGAAAACGGCAGTTAGAACCCCGGGAACACTTGCCCTCGTTGAAAGCGAAGCATTTCCCTTTATTCCCCAGAGGCGGGCTCGGCCGAACACCCAAACCCGGCTTACCGCCTTGGGCCTCATAAAGGGGCTTATTATGTTGAGTGACCTCCAACCAGACTTCAACGTCTTTGAACCCCAAGGGTAGTGTCGGGTTACCGTCCTGGTTACGACGGAATTTCTCGTCGTAATCCCGCCACGCGTAACCCTTGGAGGTCAAATACATTTCATGTACCAAGAACAAATACTTGACTGCGTTGTGATACTCTTTCGGTCTCGTCTCAGCGTAGCATGCTGTGAACACTAAAAACCCACGGAGCCACTGATGAAAATTGCGAAATGCATTCTCACCAATGCCCCCGACCTTCTTGGCCCTATCGAACGCCTTCCGCATGTCATAGGTAAGGGTGAACATGTCGACATATTTGACCCTTCTTAATCTTCTCCCTCATCCGTTTACGTAAACCCCTGGTGACCGCAGTGTTTGCGCAGTGCACCATTTCCGTAAAACGCGGAGGGTCCTGCGTGACCGACGCAACCGTGCCCTTAGCATGCCTATTCTTTTTGTGTAAGCAATGCGCAATGAGCCTAGCTAGTTTACGCGGGCGCCTGGGGGATCTGGAAGACCTAGTATCCGAAGAGGAGCTGGAAGAAGAACTATCAGAAGAAGAATTAACTTTCTCACCCGTTCCAGCAGGATCGCCCGCTTCTTCCGCCGCTGTGGCGGGGCCGGATGGCACCTCTTCGGGGACCCGAGATCCCCCCGCTGCGCCCGTTTCCACTCGTTCAGCCTCCTTCGCCGCTCCTGGCTGTGCTTCACCGGATGTAGCTGCTGCCGTGGCTCCATCTGATCCGCCCGGGGGAGAGACCCCCCTCGACCTACCGGCACCTAATGGGGAAACAGAAGGGGGGGGAGGGGAGGCACAAAAGCGGCCACCTCCGGGGGGGGAACCGGAGGTAGCGGAGGGGGGGAAGCAGCAAGGGGGGGCCGTGAACAGGGGGCGGGCCTGCCCAATGCCGCAGCGCCAGCTAATTCAACGGTTGCGCCAGACGCAGCAGGCCATGTGGCCGGGGAGGTGAAACTAGCGTGCCAATTGGACGGAGCCTGGGAAAATGGCACCGACCAATAAGGTGCCTGGGCGAGGGCCCCGGTGGCAAAACCGCCGGTGTAAGACCCCCCCACTGAGAAAAACCCGGACCACTCTGCGTGGGCCAGGATGTCACCGAGCCCTGCGAGTGCGTGAACGCCCCCGGCAAGTAAGGGGACGAAAAAGGGGCACGACCCCCTCGGAAATCAGGTGACGCCCCGGACGTCACGACCGGGAATTGCAGTGCCCCAGACCAGGCCATGGACACCGAAGCGGCCGGTATGAAACCCGCGGTCGCAGTCTGATATGTGCCTCCCTGGGACGCAAATGAAGCAGCCATGGAAGTGTGACCCGACCCCATCTGCTGTACCACGAGCTGGCCAGCAGATGGCGTCATTGTACTGGGCCACAGGCCACTAACTGGCGGCAGCAGGATCTGGGATACCGGGAGCGCCCCCGGGTAAATCCCCGATGCCTGCCCGCCCACCACCGACACTCCCCGGACCCCCGCAGGAGTGGAACCCGTGGGGACAGCGGGGGAAAAAAGGGCATCTACCCCACCCACATGTGCCTGCGTAAAATTAGGCCCCGCCCCCGAGCTGCCCCCGCAACTGATGGCAGGGAGACTATGTCCTGTAACAGACATGCCCCCGCAGGGGAGCTGGCTGGTGAGAGCCCCGGCAGCACTAGCCCGCGTGCGGCGTCGCGGGACCCACTCGCCGTGTCATCGGACCCGCCCACCGCCGACGTGTGGCGTGCGGCCCGACTATCCGTGGAGCCCGGAGCCCTGGCACGTGCGGCACTACGGCCGCGCCGGGTCCCGGAAGCGGGCGACGCATGAGGAGAAACGCCGCCCGGGGAGAGCAGCATTATGTCTGCAGCGGGCGGCGAAGCGGTGGGGGGTACAGCGCGCACGCGCGGCCAGCAGTAGCCAGCCGCTGCGAGAGGACGGGCGGCCTCAGCAAGATGACGGGGAGGGGGAGCAGAACGTCTAGGACGGGGCATAGCGCAGGGGAGTCAGCTGGCACAAGTTTGAACAAAGCAGAGGGTGATAAGGTAATAAATTGACACTGCTGTACTGCACACTTACCACATCCAAGAAAAACTGGCAAGAGGAAGATGGCTGCCAAAACCCAGGACTATATACCCCTGTGTATACTCCTCCTACAATATCCCTAATAGGCACCTATCGGTCACCTGACCACAACTGTCAATCACTAAGGCTAGCCCTGCCTATCCTCAACACATGTCAGAAAAAAATCAGTGTGCTTATGTGGCTTCGAGCCTATGCGGATCTCTGCCTGCCTAAAAACTCTTATGGCGCCAACATTACACAAAGTGTATATTCATAGGCACACTTCTGATCGAGATGCAAGATATCAGAAATGTTATGGAAAAGTGAGAACATTCCTGGGCAGTGACTGGGAGGTAGCTAGACGAGCACAGAAAATGGTTCATTCAGTGGGTGCTTTGGGAGAGTCATGCGCATGTCAGTGAAAGTGACAGCATATGCAAATGCACAGCCGCGGACATTGGAGTCCCTGGCTAGATGAAAAAACTGAACCTGCCAAAGGGCTGGTGGAAGTCTTGTTAATGCGACTGAAAGTGGCATCTAAGGATGAGCCAATTGGTATCACTGCATATACAGACTCTGAAAGTGGACATCTGAGTCCTTCCACATTTGGCCACATGGATGTACACAAGAGAAAACATTTGTAGCAGAATTTAAATAAAGTCACTGATGGTGACTAGCAAAGGACAATGCTGAGTGCACTTCTACGTCCAACTCAGAATCAGGCTCACAATGTTCAAAAGTGTTAATATCTGCCACATCCTGGATTTAACTGAAAACATTTTGCACAAACTGCAGAATTAGTGGCTGTTACTGTATTGGTGTATTGGTCAGTATGGGGGGTGTGACTAGGCCATGTTGGTGGTTCTCGATCATTGTGAGGTGTGGTAGACTTATCCCTGGGTCATTGGCAGGCAGAATTCCCTTTGGCTAGTCCTATGCAGAGGTACAGCATCCTATAATTCTGCCTGTGCATAATTAGAACTTAATGGTTCCAGTTCTATAAAAAAAACAATTATATGCTGTTAATCTATTTACTGGCTTACTCATCTGCTCATCTCAGCTCACAGTTGCTTTGCTTCCACCACGGTTTGTCTAGGTACAAAGAGCCTAATTCAAACTTGATCGAAGAGAGAAAATGCACATCTACAATCAAGTGCTTTAACAAGCGGGGGGGATGTCCAGCACAGGGTAAATCCGCCTCGCATGCCGGATACAGCCCCCCCCCCCCCCCTGTGCAGACATGGGAAAGCAGCGTATGGTAGCGATGCTTTCGCATGTTTCGAGTAGACTCTGCCTGCACAGCCTAGCTGCGAAGGCAGGCATCTACCCGCCACGTTAAGGGTCACAGTGGCCGCTTGTGATGTCATGCAGCCACTGCGGCCCGCCCCTCCAGTGGTCAAGACATGCTTCTATTGTAAGGACCGCACCCCTAAAATGGAGCATTGACGCCCACAAAATGTGGTTCTCCCGTTCTCACCCCCTCCAAACTGCATTCTGAAGAGAATGCAGTTTTGGACCTTGCACATATGTGTACCGGCGTACGTGCATGCGCAGATGTGCAGAAATAGCTTCATCCCCAAAGTTACTAACTTTTTTGCTTTGTTCCCAAATCAGAATCAACCCCAGTGTCTTGCTGCATGGGGAAATAAACAAGGGATGGGGCCCTGTCAAAATTTAGCTGAGTCCCCCTTTTTTCTGAATCATACTCCTATATCCAACAGAAGTGGTTCCAGCACTTGGACTTCTTTCATATTGGAAAAAATGCAACTAATATCATTTTTATTTTCTGTTTTGTCTCTCTTGTCATCTCCTTATTACGAACATGCTACATATAGTAAAACCTCAGTTTAATGAGTAGCTAGCCAATACATTTCTAATCTGCTTCACATTGCCTGTCTCTAGCACACTGGCTAGGTGACAACTCAATCCTCCGTTCTGAATCTTAATTCAGTATGATTCACACAGAACAGCTTCATAACCAATTAGGCATTCTTACCGTGGGAGATATAATAGCAAGATATAGTATTTAGGTCAAAAACTTATTTTAAGTGCTTTTTTTTTACCCAAAGGACAAAAGTAAGCACCACTTGTGTAAATTATTCACATGCAATATTTATCATTGCAGTCTAATTTCTTAGATATTTTTGGAGCTATGTGTTTGGAGAAATAGAGACCCTCTGTGATGCCCCGTGGTTGCAGTATCATTTATTTGGGATTGCAATTCCCCTGCAGCTGCAAAGAGAGAGTAATGGGTGTAAGGGGGTACCTGAGGGAGAAACAGTGGTTCTGCTGATCTGGTGGCCTTATAAACCAGCATCAAAGTGGGAGAGGTGAGGCTGTCTGAAGAGAGGAGAGGCGGGCTGTCTGAGGGGAGGTATTGTACTGTAAAAGGAGATACTCCTTTCTCTGTCCAAACTACTGTACACTGACTGGCTGACAGCAGAGAGGATGAACAAGTTTGAAGCTGTCCAACAACACAGTCCTGATCTAGCTGTTGACGGACTGCAAGAAGTGTTTGGTATCGTAATCAGAGCACTGCACAATGGCCCTCATTCCGAGTTGTTCGCTCGCTAGCTGCTTTTAGCAGCATTGCACATGCTAGGCCGCCGCCCTCTGGGAGTGTATCTTAGCTTAGCAGAATAGCGAACGAAAGATTAGCAGTTTTGCTACTAAATAATTCTTAGCAGTTTCTGAGTAGCTCCAGACCTACTCCTAGATTGCGATCAGTTCGGTCCGTTTAGTTCCTGGTTTGACGTCACAAACACGCCCTGCGTTTGGCCGGCCACTCCCCCGTTTCTCCAGACGTTTTTCCCTGACACGCCTGCGTTTTTTAGCACACTCCCGGAAAACGCTCAGTTACCACCCAGAAAACGCCCCTTTCCTGTCAATCACTCACCGATCAGCAGAGCGACTGAAAAGCGCCGCAGGATCCACAGCAAATCTACTAAGTTTTTAGTTAAGTAACTAAGCGCATGCGCCCTGCGTGCCTTGCGCATGCGCATTTTGCAACAAATCGCAGCATAGCGAAAAACGGCAACGAGCGAACAACTTGGAATGACCACCAATATTTGTACTGCAGAAAAGAAGCAAAATTCAGTGGCATTGTTATTGTACCTGTGTCACACTTAGCTGCTGGATGACCTAACTCACTTCAGCTTTTTTTTCAAGAGGCCAGAAAGAATTAAATTCAGCAGCCATTTAACACAATAAAACTCGCCTACGTACAGTGGTGGATTGTCCACTAGCCACGTAATGCATGTGCCTAGGGGTGACACTTGCTGGGGGAGTGGCACATCATGCTTACTTGGATGAGAGCCCTGCTAGGCCGATGGCCAGTTGAGGTCAGATAGATTTTTTTGTTTCGTCATTATGACTTATTTTTTTATTTTGTCATTTGTGAGGGAGGAGGGGGCAATGGTCAGTCATTTCTGGTGGTGGACAAGCGGTGAAGTTAGTGTTGCTTTGGCCCCAGAAAGCCCCAACATGAAGGGGGCAGTGACATGATGGGGTGCGACCGATAATGTTGTGCCAAGGGGCGGCCTGACCCCTAAATTTGCCTATGTAGTTAGTATTAAAGACATTTTAATGCTGACTAACCCAAAATATTTGAAAGAGAAGCAACTGGATAGGAGACCACAGAGGTCAAGCAACCAATTATTAAAGAATAGGGGGAATAATAAAAGTTAACATGTGAGGACCAGGATCAGATTCACTAAGTTTGCAACCCATTCCTATCTACTCTAATCCCAGAGAAAAAAAATGCATTATCAGACTCTTATCTGCATTAAAAGACCTTTAAAGAGGTGGTTTAACAGTAAATTCCTTAATTAAAATGGGCCTTAGGAGTTTTTTAAGTCTATAAAAGTCCAAGTTGCATATGTAATAGGGTCCGAGTTTGCCAGTGGTGCAGGTTGGCGGACGACCTCAATGTTTTTTAAAGGAGCGATCATTTACAAGGCATGGTTTTGCATTTTAAATGATTTCCCCTTTAAAAAAATGCCCAAGATTGGAAAACTCAGACCCTGTTACATATGCCCTCAGGACTCCTTACAAACATTGCATCCTATCAAAGTTCACCAACAGCTCCAACAATAAAGGAATATTTTGAGTCAGAGATTCAGAAAGTAGGGTGCTGTAGCGTGTACATATTAAGATTAAATAGTTTGTTAATTCTAGTGTTAATTAAATGGTTGCATGCAGTGGCGGATTTCACCTAGTGACTGCAGGGCTGCAGCACCCCCAGTAAGATCTGTCACCTAAGTGAGCAAGTTACAGTCCCTGACTGCACTGGCTACACTGTGACTGCCAGTGACTTCCCATTGAAAGTGCTACCTGCCAATCATACACAGGACAGACAGTCCCATTGGGAGGTGTTTTCTCCCTCTGAGGCTGCCAGTACAGGCTGCAATTAATAGAAAGCATGCTTCCTGTGTGAAGCCATTCCCTGTCTTTTGGTTAGCTCTTCTCAGCTTCTATGGGCTGCAATCAAAGCAGTCCCTAGAAGCCAGTGTTTTGCTCTGTCCCACCGCCACTTGTGCACATGCACCGGTCCCAGGACCTATCAGATCCATTGTCCAGGTCCCGGGACATGGCAGGCCCAGGGTTATTGCTTTTTCTCCTCCTCTTCAGACTGCAGGCAGCATGAGCAGTAGCAGCCCACCTCATCTAAACAACTAGGAGCCGCTGCTGGTTGCATGTATTAAGTTAGAAGATAGACATATAAAGTGTCCACAATCCACATATATTGTAAAAAAAAAAAAATTAATAGCATTAATAACAAGTAACAGTTAAAAGGAAGAGGGTAATGTTTTTTTTTCCACACTCCAGAGTAAACCCATTTTCGAAGGTACTCTCAGAAGTTCTCAGCTAAACATGAAGGTGAAATACAATGTATGATTTACACGTGTGCATGTAATACCGTTAGGATTGTTAAACTTCAGTTACTGTATTCTGTGCAGCAATGGTAATACGTTGAGTTGTCATTCTCCTCCTTGAAAATAATTACAGAATTTAAACATTTATCGTGAAAAATCATCCATATGGTCCTCTAGGGGAAGTTGCCTGGTTCATCATCGGTATAATAATTCAAAAAATATCCACTTGTCTCCTTACTATGTTTAAAAAGTGGGGTTGAGGACCATCGAAGACTCAGAAGCCGATGGCTTCACCCAAAACATTATGGAAGAAGACCGAAAATCATTAATGTATTTTAATTGATTTTATGTTAATAAAATATATTAATGCCATTAATGGTCATGTGTTGATGGCAACATTGATGTTAAACTGTCTAAATAACCAGAGTCTCGACCTGCCATAGCATTGCACCCATGCCCCATTTGTATCATGGCATGACATTTCTAATGATGGACCTGCATGCAACATAGGTAAATCAGTGTGTATATCATGGCTAAGGTGCACATATTTCCAAAGTCCATATACAATTAGAAGTTCCACAAACAATCAGACCATGAAGCAATCACATGGCAATCTATTGTATGACTATAGTTACAAACAATCTTGAATAGTATCCAGTCTGTACAGTACTAGATTAATGTTCAGATAATATTGCATAGTATTTGATTATATTTTAACAACTACCACAACTATTAATCATAGTGCTCATCCCTCATTCCCCATCTAGTTTTTACAACACATAAACCAGCCACTGCATATTGTAACATTATTCTATGAAAGCTACAGTATCTATAAAATAACATAGGGCCAGAGGTGCACTAAACTGAAATTGCTACTGTTATAATGTACTGTATGCAGTAGATCTGCAAAATATATGCTGATGACGCAGCTGTGGGGACTTGTACAGAGATGCCTACCAGTGGCATTTCTAATCCGCTGCTTATGTATAAAAGACACGACACTGCAGCCTTGGTCGCACAAAGGTTGGAACTTCTGACCATTGGAGCTAAGGGCCCGATTCAGACCTGATTGCTGCTGTGCGTTTTCGCACATCAAGCAATTAAAGAACTACTGCGCTGCCAAACAGCGACAGAATGGTGCAAAAATTTCGATCGCTTGACCGTTTGCAAGGTTATTGACAGGAAGAGGACATTTGTGGGTGGTAACTGACCATTTTCTGTGAGTGTCTGAGAAAAACGTAGGCATTCTCAGGGCGGGTTTGTGACGTCAGCTCCGGACCCATCCAGCCTGATTTCTTTGCACTGGATGAGTAAATATTGAGCTACGCACAGACTGCACACACTGCACAGAATGGGAAAAACATTTGATGGTGAGTGTGATGCGAACGGTTTTGTAGCTGTCCGCTGACTGAGGGGATTTTTCACACAGCGTATACCGCACACTTGCACGGGGCAAATTTTCACTCCACCTGGGTGGCAACTATCTGATCACAGCACAGCGATAAGATCTGAATTAGGTCCTAAGACGCCGGGGCCAACCCCTCGTTACTACCTGTCTCTCATTGTGCCTGCTGTCGCTTTCCAATCACCACAACTGTGGTGCATGCACGGTCCGAAACAACATTGCAGAAATCTGAAAACATCTGCATTGCGTCCATCTCTGATTCGGGACAGTAATTGTTGTTTAGTAAAAAAAAATTCTAATGAGCTTTATGTATTTCATTCGAATAGACTTAGTGTATGTTTGTAGTGATTTTATTAAAATGGGCAGAGGGAAAATAATTGACATGTTGCTTTGGTTACAATAATTAAGATTTAGTGTTTAATGAAAAAACGAAAGTGAGATTGGTGGCTGGATTTGTACTGTATATGAGTTGATTTAAAGAACATGTTTATCTTTAAAGTAGGATATTATGAGAAAAGGGAATGCAATATATTACTAGATTTATAGATTCATTAAAATGTAAATCAAAGCTTTAGTTAACAAAGCTGTATCCACATTATATCTATTTTTTTGCTCACTTAAAGGCATACCTGCCTACTTGTCTTATCATGCTTTCAGTCAGTCCTTGAGATAGCAAAAAAACATTGGGCCTAATTCAGACCTGATCGTAGATTTAGCACATCTACGATCAGTTACACAGATATGTGGGGGGACGCCCATCACAGGGCTTGGCCGCCCAGCATGTAAGGCCCGCACAAGTACAAAAGCATTGCACAGCAATGCTTTGTACTTTAGGAGTAGCTCCCTGCCAGTGCAGCTCCTGCATGTGACATCACTCAGCTGCCTCGACCCGCCCCTCCAACAGTTGCATTGCCCAGATCGCACCCCCTAAATGGCAGCCAAACGCTGCCAGCTCGCTCCCTTCCACCCAGCGATCGTCTCTGCCTGTCAATCAGGCAGAGGCGACCGCAGGGCTGAGCCGTTGCCTGTCTGGCATGCTCTGGCGCACTGCGGCGCCGGTGCATGTGCAGTTCAGACCTGATCGGCTGCTGTGAGAAAACGCACAGCACCGATCAGGTCTGAATTAGGCCCATTGTGGGCTGGGCTCTTGATAACACAGATTGTGGTAGATCACACTATCTAGACTCACCCATTAGAGTGCACACTGGTTTTAGCCTATTATATTACTGCAAGTTCAAATCTACAAGCTAAATCGATGACATCTTGCGCAGTGGTGTAATCTCAACCCAGTAGCCTAAAGATAGTGTTATAATGATAGAATAGATACAACTACAGCATTATTCCACGGCACTCACCTATTCCTAGATTTGGGGTACAACACGGTATGTGACCATATTGTTTAAATAGAAATCACAGGGCTCTGCCCTCTCACTAGATTAACTAGCAATAAAAAACAGTGGAGTTTTAGTTCATGTATTGATCAATGCACTTAAGCCTGCAGCCCCCGGCAAGGGACACCACTATTCTGCAGGTCCTACTCTATTGCTTAAAATAATTATCATGAAAATAGCTATCACATTAGTGTTCAGTCATGCTCAAAGTCGCGATCGGATGTTGAGTGACATTTACATCAAGAGTATTGAGTCCACAGGTCACGGGGAAGGAGTGCATCTGATGATGATCGCCACTCCACTAAGCAGCTCCTCTCTATCAGCATGAAGGTCATGGAATAGGGGACACTGGATGAGGTACTCCCTTCAGGGCTGGAGCTCGGTGGCAACTGACTCCATTGTCTCTGGTAGTTCCACCCCTGCTCGTGTGGCAACCTGCAACTCACAGGCCATATATGTACCCCTAAGTGATTTCAGTATGCAGTTAGTCTTAAGGCCCTCCTAACTTCTGGTACCTTTCATGCTTCCAAATTTAGTCACTCTCTTGGATGCATAGTAAGTCTTCCATAATTGTGTAGCATCCAGGAGAGTACAGAATGAGGCTTATAAGCCAATACATAACATGCATTAGGCCAGCAAGCCATTTTTTAACAAACAACAATTATAATAGCCTGGAGCCAAATGAGTAGCTACAATAGGTGCAGGGGGTGCAGCTGCTATGGGGCCCAGAGCTGAGAGTGGCTCACCTTCCTTGTCAAAGTTACATGTGTTATATACATTTTTCACAATTGAGAGGTACATAGGGGTCCTCACAACCTTTTGGCCTGCTCATTGGAATGTGGTATAAAATGAACTGCAGTATAGGGACACTGTACTGTATGTCATAATCAGGGATGTGCACTTGCCCCCATCGTGGGTTATCAATCTGTATCTCCTTCATGTTTTGGATCTGTATTGGTTTTGCCAAAACCGACTTTCCATGTTCTGGTTATGGTTTTGGTTCTGTTTAAAAAAAAAATATTATAAAAAACGCTAAAATCACACAATTTGGGCCTATTTTTGTTCCTACAGTATTAATCACCTCGTTAGCATTAATTTTCAATAATTTCCAGTTAGTTTTGACCACCTCACAGTTCACAATATTGTTTTCTAGCTGGTTACTAACCGACAAAGCCTCGGCACAAACACAAGGCAGTTTATAGCACATCTATGAAACATTGCCACACAGCAGTGCAGAAATGAAAAGTGGTGCAAGATGGAATGTCCTTGGGCTGTCCCACCCACCCTTATGTGGGATGTTAAAAAGGACATGCACAGTTTAACAAATCAAGCATTTCAGTGATAGGCACTAACACTTTTGTTGCTGAAGTGCTTGCTTTGTTTGGGCCACCACAAAACTATTTTTTGGAAGGACTGCCTCCAATCACTAATGAGGAGGTTGATGATGAGGGTGTTAATTACATTATAATCTTGTAAAATAAATTTAATGAACTTGCCACAATGGTGTAACATGGAGGAGGTACCTAGATCACTAAAGTCTCTACATCTACTAAATTTGACCTCACAAATGGAACATATGCCTTACCATACATTGTTAGGATTTGGGTAAAAATAATCCCACACTCAAAAGGTTGCTTTTTTGGTTTTATGCCCAGGCATCACAATGGCTTTGTTTTTATCACGGGCAAGAACTGATTGGCTGACCTACAGAAACAACATCATCAACATCCTCAGTGTCAGATAGTACATACATATCCCCCTCATCCTGTTCCACCTCCACACACAAATCCTCAATTTCTATAATGCCCTCTTCATCATCTTTACTTGTACTGCTCACCACATGTGCAAATGGTGGAAGGAAGTGAAAGAGGCTTCTCTATGAGGACAGTGTGAGAAATATCACACTCACACATAGCTAACGTTGACACCCCTAAACGTTGCTCAGAAATGTGTGACGGTTATGAACACAGTTTGTTCTACTGCCTTAGTTGTTTTCATTTTTATGACACCTTTTCTAGGCTCTGAGTGAAAAGTTCTTGCATCGTCATGAGAGGCAGAAGACGATGCCTCACTGACAGTTGTAGAACCATCACTTATAAATAAAGGCCAAGGCCTAAGTCTTTCCTTGCCACTTTGTGCGGTGAATAGCATACTGCCAATTTTATGCATCTTTGCAGCTAACGATCCTTTTGATGTTTTTTTCTTTACCACTGTAAAATTATATTGATTCTTTTTTTTTTAAAACTTTGTTTACTGATGACACTGCAGAGTCACACCACTTATGTGAATGCACTGGGGTACCACCTACAGCGCCACCATATGTGTATGCATAATATACTGCAGTACCACCTACAGTGTCACAATACGTGTATGAATATTACACTGTGGTACCACCTACAGCATCACATTACTTTTATGAAATTGGGGTATGACCTACAGTGTCACAATATGTGTATGAATATGAAGGTGCGGTATGACCTGCAGTGTCACAATACGTGTATGATTATTGAGCTGTGGTGTGACCTGCAGCATTACAATACTTGCATGAAGTTGGGGTATCACCTATTGTGTTACAATACATGTATGAATATTAATCTGCAGTACTACCTGCAGCATCACAATACCTGTATGAATATTATACTGTGGTACAATCTACAGCATCAGAATACATGTATGAATATTAAGCTGCGGTATGACCTGCAACGTCACAATACTTGGATGAAATTGGGCTACCACCTACAGTGTCACAATACGTGTATGAATATTAAGCTGCGATACGACCTGCAGCGTCACAATACTTGTATGAGTGTTAAGCTTCGGTATGAATTGCAGTATCACAATACTTGGATGAAATTAGGGTGCAACCAAAAGTGTCATAATACTTGTATGTATATTTCGCTGCGGTCTGACTTGCAACATCACAATATTTGTATTAATATTACACTGCGGTCTGACCAGCAATGTCACAGTGCTTGTATATGAAAAATAATAGTATAGTACACTGGAGTACAGCACAAAATAATTTATATATTTTGTTCAATTATAATTTAAGCTTTTATTTTTTTACACTGGGGCAGAGCCCTTAGATGAGTGGACAGAGCACCCGTGGTCGGATGCAGCAGCCCACTGATGGACAACACAGCAGCACCCCTGGATGGACAACACAGCACCCCTGGATGGACAGAGCACCCATGGCCAGACACAGCAGCCCCAGCCACTTGATGGACAACAGCAGCACCCCTGTATGGATGACACAGCACCTCTGAATGGAAAGAGCAACCCATGACAGACACAGTAGCCCCCGCCCCTTTATGGACAACACAGCAGCACCCCTGGATGGACAGAGCACCCCTGGTTAGACACAGCAACCTCAGACCCTTGATGGATAACACAGCAATATCCCTGGGTGGATAACAAAGCACCCCTGGAGGGACAGAGAAAAACACGGTTGGATACAGCAACCCCAGACCCTGATGGATAACACAGTAGCACCCCTGGATGGAGAACACATCACACCTGGATGGAAACAGCACTGACACACCTTCACTATACAAGCTCCACAGCCAGAGTAAAAATGGTGTGATCACCGGGACCTTTTATAGAATTCAAAACCTGTGAGAATCCAACAGTGGGAGGATAACTTTTGCCTCTTTTTGGGATCTGAGTCAGGATCGTGCCTCGGATCGCAATGTTCTGGTGGGTCCGGTTCTCAGAGAACCATACCCACTCTTCTCTAGACATGTTGTGAATTGGGGGTGCTGTGTTGCATGATGTGTACTGGCAGCCCAACAATGTGACATAACATAAACTAGGACACTACTCTGGTTTAAAAAATAAACTAAGGCACTACTTTGGGGCATAACATTACCTAAGGCGCTAGTATGGTTCGGAAAATTAACTAGGGCCCTATTATGAAGCATCAAGTTAACAACTGTTGCGGAGAGGTGACTCTATAGAAGCATGGGGACAGGGACCCCTTCCAAATGAACCAACCCCACTTTTGGTTTTAGCACTCACTATTATTGTTATTGGTTATTCCAGTATTGGGGTACGTACAAGACATTTTAATTGCGATTAAAGGCCTGATTCAGGTGTGGTTGCTAATGCAACTGTGATACCCGGAACTTAGGACCCATAACTTAAAAAAAAAAAAAGTATCACTATATAATATTGGGCAGCTGTAGGGCTCCATACAAGAGAGAGCAGTGCGCTGGGGAAAAGAACTGGAGGTTATTTGGACCCAGGAGAGAAAGTGGATGCGGACGGTTGTGTCCCCGCGCTGCTGGCGGGACACATACAGGGAAGCAAGGAGAGAGTATAAAAAGGCAAGAAGGCTCGAGCGGTGTGTGACACAGGACGGAGGTGAGGAGAGGACGGAGTAACCGTGCGGACAGGGAGTGAGGCGTTGAACGGAGAGGCAGGTCGGAAGGCACACGGAGGAGAATCCCCGCAAAAGGTTTACCGCTACCAAGCCAATCGGGACCCCGGCAAGCAAAGCGGAGCGGAGTGCTATAAAGATTCGGCGGCTAGATCCAGGACAGCGGCAACGTGGAGAGAAAAAGCCGGCAATCTAACTGTGAGGTACGGGGCAGCACACTCACCACTTCCAGTGTCAGGGAGGAGGCGACTCCGTGAAAGTCTGTCCTGGGGAAGTCACCAAACACGGAATTGGCTGGCCATTAGATAGAGAGTAGGCGGAGGCAGATCACCTTATAAGGGATGCAGAGAAATTCACCTCAGGCAGGCTAGTGAGAACCGTCAATACTGCCCTGCAGATTACCCTTTCAGACCTCACACTCCCAATTCAGATGAACTAATGACAGAGCAGTTTAGGGAGAATTCCACTCCGGATATATCTGAAACATTAAGCCAATTCGCTCTGTAACATAGACTCAAAGAGCATAGGAGCAAAGTGAAGGACAAGGTTATCACCGTATTATAAAAAAACCTCTCAACACTATTCTCCTCAGGTAGCCTCCTCTATCAGTCGTAGAGGTGAGGTTTAGTACAAACCGTCCCGCTATCCCTGTCCTCAACTATTGGCTGGTGCCGAATTAGATAAAGACAGTGCCCTTAAGGAGTATCCGCTCTCCAACCAGCGTCAGGTTAGAAGTGAGGAACTGATAGTAGCCGCAGCTGAAGCGGATAACCTTAACTCTATACAGTTGGACAAGAGTGATGCCAGAGCAGGGATAGTGTAAAAGACGATTATTAACCAGAAAGGATATTGATACTGCGACCATTTTAGTCAGAAAACTTTTGCTTTTGGATACATTGTCACTTATATAATTTCCAGAGGATTACAATGCAGCAATAGAATTCTGAGCAAGAGATTCATAAATCTCCTAACCCCTCTAGAAAGGTGAAGACAAGGAATGTGGTAGAGATCAACTTAGAGACTATTCTATGTGCACCAACGAGAAAGCGCTCAGCTGAACTGGGGTGGACTTGCGGGGATACTAAGTATTGTACGGGAAAAAAACAGTATAATATGCAAGTGGAGTATTAAGGTGTACATGATAACGTTGTAGTAAGTTAATATCTGAATGTGTTAGGGAACTAACCTTTATCTAGACCTTTCCAGGGTCCATGGTATAGAGGACAACGGTGTGCACCGATCCAGTTGAATAAATGTATTTGTCTTGAAAGTGGTTTTCTTCCATTGATATAAAGTATATAAGTTTAATCGCAGCTGGACCACATTCTTACCCCAAAGGGAAGGTAGATTAGAAGAACACTTCGTTCGAGGTTCAACACCTAGAGTAACTGGTGTTCAGGGCCAGGACGAACCTGCGTAGAAAGAGAGGGAGAGAGAGCAAGGAATAGAAGGTAAAATCAACACGCCTGTAAAATCCTATCTCATACTTACCTCAAGAGAAACACGATCGAACTAGTCCACGAACATTCAAATACAACACCTGGTTATCAATAGAGTATTATATTTTTTTGTGGCGTCACGAACAGGATCGACACCTTAAAGCGAGGAGACCTATATCTGTAGAGGATGTCTAAAGAACAATCTACTAAGGCTGGGGCATTCAGTGGGGAGCCTAGTAAGCCTACACAAGAAACACCTAGTATGGCACAAATAAACCCAATTACCTTACCCTACTATTTCGGGGCCCCCTGGCTTCCCACCTATCATGGGGACCGACACAAGGCTGAGGGGAATACCGTGACCGATTTTAAGAACAAGATGAAGTCGATGTTCCGTCTCTACCCACTTAATGAGCAACAAAAGGTTGAGATCCTCATCGGTCAACTGAAAGGGTCCGCCCAAAGAGAGGTGATCTCATGGCCCACTGAGGAAAGAAGAAATATTGAACAGATACTCCAACGGTTAGCTACCACGTTTGAGCTTCATACCATTTCGGAGTTAAAAATGAAATTCTATGCTAGAAAACAACGTTTAGGAGAGACATTGAGAGATTATGCGCTGAGCCTACAAGAGGCTTTGAAGGCCATTCGGACAGTTGATGAAAATGAAATTGAAAATAGCGACGAAGCTCTCATATCCCAATTCATCGAAGGGGCAAATAAAGAGAGCGTAAGAGCTCAACTGAGATTGTTGAGGATGCAGAAACCAGAGCAGTCGTTTTTAGACTTCAAAGAAGCTGCTATTAAGGTGGTAGGGATGGAGCTGACACAAGAAGTCGAGTTTCCGGAAATGCCCGGATATCAGGAAAGACCGTTATCAAATGGCGATGTTCCCCTTCATCTCGCTAGGAACAAAAGAATCGGAGATACCATTGGCCAAAGCTTCCAGACGCCCACGGCAGACCCACTGAGAGCTCTGAGAAAACAATTGGAGGAGCTCGCCATGGGAATGGCTGAAATGGGTAAGGAGGTACAGAATTTAGCTCGAAGACAAGGATCCAATCCTAGTGAAACCAGGTGGCCCCGGGAGCGAAGGAGAGCCAGAAGTGAGTGGTGGACCCCACCTCAGACAAGCGGAAGAAGGAGTACGGATCGGTTCGACCCCCAGGGCCGTCCTATTTGTCAGCATTGTCAACGGCCTGGTCATATCGAACGGAATTGTGACCAAGAGGAGGCTTTAAACTCCAGTGCCCCGAGGTTAGAGACCGAGCCTCGGGGGGAGATACCGCAATAGGTTCAAGGTCTGAAGAATGGTGGTCCCAGTATGTGGGGCGATGCCCCCATATCCCCATTTCCCTTAACGGGGTAGAAATTATGGCTATGGTCGACACCGGTTCACAAATAACCACCATTCAACATTCCACATTCGTGCAGCATTGGGGAGAACATCAAATTGTAACTCCTCCTCCCGCATGGCTCCAATTGATCGCCAGCAATGGATCAAGTATTTCTTGTGTGGGCTATTGGGAGGCCGACGTCAAAGTAGGAGACACCGAAATGCCTCATCAAGGGTGTCTGATCACACATACTAGTGACCCAAATGCTATCCCAATGATTTTAGGGATGAACATCCTACAAAGCTGCCGAGATGAATTAATCTCTATCCTCAAGCGAGAATTGGCCGGAAAATCGACCTTCGAACCGTCTGTACTACAAAAGACTATCAAGACTCTACAGAGCCAGCGGGCAATGGTACAATGTAACGGTGCTATCGGGAAAGTGCGGATTACCGAAAGCAAACCTATCAAATTACCTCCAAATGCAGAAGTGATTATCTGGGGTAAAGCTCATTGTGGACCTCGAGGAGAGAGTTATGAGGCCTCAGTGTAGCCATGTGAAGAGGATGATGGGAAAGAAATTGTTGTCGCCCATGGTCTCGTGAACGTGATGACTGGCCGAGCACCGGTGCGAATTTTGAATCCGCATAATCACCCGGTAAAATTGTACCGACAGCGACCAATAGCTAAGCTCACCAGGATTACCTTTCAAGACGTCATAAATGCACAGACTCGGGTGATCCCACGAAGTGATGAGGCCGTAACTGATAGAGAAGAAAATCCGACAGAATGGTGGAGAGACATCCACATCGGAAATGAGGATACCCCTCAGGAACACAAAGAGGGAGCCCTCCAAGTCGTAAGAAAGAATTCGGCAACCTTCAGCCAAGGACCCTTAGATTTCGGGACCGTCACGACCGTAAAACATTGCATTGTGACAGGAAAAGCTGCCCCTATCAGGGAAAAACATCGGCCCTTAGCTCCAGCACTCTATCAGCCAGTTAGGAAGATGCTTGAAGAAATGAAAGCTACAGGGGTCATCCAGGAGAGTCACAGCCCTTGGGCCGCACCTATGGTGTTAGTAAAAAAGAAGAATGGGCAATTGAGATTCTGCGTCGACTATGGGAAATTGAACCAGGTTACCCATAAAGACGCGTACCCACTTCCACGGATTGAGGAATCTCTGGCCGCCCTAAAGTCAGCTAAGTATTTCTCCACGCTGGATTTAACGAGTGGGTATTGGCAGATCCTGTTGGAGCCGGAAGATCAAGAAAAAACGGCCTTTACCACTCCTATGGGTCTACACAAGTTCAAGCGAATGCCATTTGGATTATGCAACGCTCCAGCAACCTTCCAAAGAATGATGGAACATTGCTTGGGGCATAGGAACTTTGAAATGATATTGCTATACCTGGATGATATCATCATTTTCTCTAAGTCATATGCCGAACATTTACAGCATCTTAATGAAGTCCTACAGCAACTGGCCAATTACGGGTTAAAAGTAAATCCTGCCAAATGCCATTTATTGAAACCGCAGGTTCATTACCTGGGACATGTGGTGAGCTCCGAAGGAATAGCGCCTGATCCTGAGAAAATTCGAACTGTCCAAGATTGGCCAGTGCCCCAAACTGTCAAGGATGTTAGGCGATTCCTGGGTTTTGTGGGGTACTATAGGCGCTTTGTGAAAGGTTTCGCCAAAGTAGCTGCCCCTATACACGAACTGCTTCGAGACGTACCCCACCATAACCAAAGTCGACGGCAACTGATTATTTGGACTTCTCGGCAACAAGCGGCATTTGAACATCTCAAGAGGGTTTTGACTCAAGCCCCCCTCTTGGCCTATCCGGACTATAGCAAACCTTTCATCCTGCAAACCGATGCGAGTAAACAAGGACTTGGCGCTGTCCTCGCACAAATACAAGGCGGCAAAGAAAGGGTAATAGCCTACACCAGCAGAGGCCTTCGAGAAACCGAGCGTAACGACGCTAATTATAGTGCTTTTAAATTAGAATTTCTAGCACTAGTGTGGGCCATCACAGAGAAATTCAGAGACTATCTGGCCATCACTCCGTTTGTGGCTTACACTGACTGTAACCCCCTGGCACATTTGTCTACTGCCAAAATGGGAGCACTGGAGCAGCGATGGTATGCTCGGCTGTCCAACTTTCAGTTTACCATCCAATACCGACCTGGACAGAATAATAGTAACGCTGACGCGTTATCCCGCCTTTCTGATCAAGAGGAACCAGAAGTGGAAGATCAGTTGGAATCGGTGGAACTTCCACCTTTCCAAGTGACACAACAACCGGTAGTGCAACATAACCCCACTTTTACGAGAAAAGAAACTGAATGGCCACTGGAGGGAAGAGGATGGAGTGAATGGCAAGAGTGGCAGGACGAATACCCTATCTTCCGACAATTGAAGAAATTGCTGTTACAAAAGAAGGGCCTAACTAAGTCCGAACGACAGGCTGCAGCGCCGGAACTAGTGAAATTATGGAGACAGCGGGAACGCTTGGAGATCCATCATAATGTATTGACCCGGAAAAGTATTAATCCAAAAACCCACTTAACGGTCCAACAAGTGATTATCCCCATGACGAAGGCACCCATCCTACTTACCGCCTATCATAATCGGTCAGGACATTTCGGGAATCAGAAGACCGAAGCAAATCTGAGGTAGAGATTTTACTGGGTCGGAATTACGGCAGAACGTCGAAGGATGGTGTAAGAGCTGCCCTGAATGTAACCTTCGGAGACCACCCCACTCTACAGAAAAAGCGCCACTCCACCCCATAATCAGCCATCAGCCATTAGAATTGGTCACCCTTGATCATATAAAACTTGAAAAGAGCAAGTCAGGATATGAATACGCTATAATGATGGTAGATCATTATACTAAATTTGCAGTCGCTCTACCAGTAAAGGATCTGACCGCTAAGACAACAGCAGACATTTTTTGGAGAGCCTTTGTACGACCATATGGGTTTCCAGAAAAGATTCTAACCGATCAGGGATCGGCCTTAACGTCTAAGCTGTTTCAGGAACTGTGTCTATTGTATGAATGTAGAAAATTAAAAACTACAGCTTATCACCCTCAATGCAATGGGCTTTGTGAGAGAACCAACCAGACGCTCATTCAAATGTTACGATCCCTTCCTTCGCAGCAACGACACGGCTGGCCCCTGCTGTTAACTGAGTTAATGTTCATCTATAACAATACCGTACATGGTTCTACCGGGTATACGCCATACTATCTACTATTTGGAAGACAAGGGAAGTTACCCGTAGATCTACAGTTGAATGTGGAAATTGATCCTGAGCCATTTCTGGAAACAGATTGGGTGACAGAACACCAACGTCGAATAAAAACCGTTCATGATCTGGTAGCGCAAACTAGAGAGGTGGTACAAGAGCGGCAAGAACACTATTATAACCTAAAGGCACAAGCCGAACCATTGCCAATTGGATGCAGGGTGTTGAAGAGGAACAATCAACGTAGGAGCAAATTAGATCCCAGATGGGAGCCCCTCCCGTACATGGTGACAGATAGGCCAAATTCAGAGATTGAGGTATACCGTATTATGCGAGAAGATGGAAATGGACAAAGCTTAGTTCACAGAGATCAACTTAAAATGTGTCCAGTATGGCCAGAAGTAGAGTGTCGGGATTTACCAATTCAAGAGATAATTCCACCTGTATATCCATACCCGGACACAATGATGAGTCTTTGTTGGCCAGTTCTCGGAACCGTCGGATCAACTGAGTCTCCCGTGGGTACTGAAACGATCGCTAACGTTGAAATCGATCCTGTGGGTACTGAAATCACTTCGATGAGACGCTCTGAAAGAAGCACGAAGGGAAAATTACCCGTTAGATAACGAATTTAAAAAAATATATATATATAAAATGTTTGTTATGGTGGTTGACTTTAAAGTTGTTAAAGAAAGTAAGTTCATTGATGCAAGTGTTTAGACAAAGTTAAAATAGAAAGAGTTTAAAGCGCAAGTACCTGTTGTTTACATTAGTTATAAGATGTAGTCGAGAGATTGTACACAAATTGTAGATGCCTAAGGATATGCATCAAATTACCGGGGAAGAAATGTGATACCCGGAACTTAGGACCCATAACTTAAAAAAAAAAAAGTATCACTATATAATATTGGGCAGCTGTAGGGCTCCATACAAGAGAGAGCAGCGCGCTGGGGAAAATAACTGGAGGTTATTTGGACCCAGGAGAGAAAGTGGATGCGGACGGTTGTGTCCCCGCGCTGCTGGCGGGACACATACGGGGAAGCCAGGAGAGAGTATAAAAAGGCAAGAAGGCTCGAGCGGTGTGTGACGCAGGACGGAGGTGAGGAGAGGACGGAGTAACCGTGTGGACAGGGAGTGAGGCGTTGAATGGAGAGGCAGGTCGGAAGGCACACGGAGGAGAATCCCCGCAAAAGGTTTACCGCTACCAAGCCAATCGGGACCCCGGCAAGCAAAGCGGAGCGGAGTGCTATAAAGATTCGGCGGCTAGATCCAGGACAGCGGCAACGTGGAGAGAAAAAGCCGGCAATCTAACTGTGAGGTACGGGGCAGCACACTCACCACTTCCAGTGTCAGGGAGGAGGCGACTCCGTGAAAGTCTGTCCTGGGGAAGTCACCAAACAGGGAATTGGCTGGCCATTAGACAGAGAGTAGGCGGAGGCAGATCACCTTATAAGGGATGCAGGGAAATTCTCCTCAGGCAGGCTAGTGAGAACCGTCAATACTGCCCTGCAGATTACCCTTTCAGACCTCACACTCCCAATTCAGATGAATTAATGACAGAGCAGTTTAGGGAGAATTCCACTCCGGATATATCTGAAACATTAAGCCAATTCGCTCTGTAACATAGACTCAAAGAGCATAGGAGCAAAGTGAAGGACAAGGTTATCACTGTATTATAAAAAACCTCTCAACACTATTCTCCTCAGGTAGCCTCCTCTATCAGTCGTAGAGGTGAGGTTTAGTATCAACCGTCCCGCTATCCCTGTCCTCAACTATTGGCTGGTGCCGAATTAGATAAAGACAGTGCCCTTAAGGAGTATCCGCTCTCCAACCAGCGTCAGGTTAGAAGTGAGGAACTGATAGTAGCCGCAGCTGAAGCGGATAACCTTAACTCTATACAGTTGGACAAGAGTGATACCAGAGCAGGGATAGTGTAAAAGGCGATTATTAACCAGAAAGGATATTGATACTGCGACCATTTTAGTCAGAAAACTTTTGCTTTTGGATACATTGTCACTTATATAATTTCCAGAGGATTACAATGCAGCAATAGAATTCTGAGCAAGAGATTCATAAATCTCCTAACCCCTCTAGAAAGGTGAAGACAAGGAATGTGGTAGAGATCAACTTAGAGACTATTCTATGTGCACCAACGAGAAAGCGCTCAGCTGAACTGGGGTGGACTTGCGGGGATACTAAGTATTGTACGGGAGAAAAAACAGTATAATATGCAAGTGGAGTATTAAGGTGTACATGATAACGTTGTAGTAAGTTAATATCTGAATGTGTTAGGGAACTAGAAAGTGGTTTTCTTCCATTGATATAAAGTATATAAGTTTAATCGCAGCTGGACCACATTCTTACCCCAAAGGGAAGGTAGATTAGAAGAACACTTCGTTCGAGGTTCAACACCTAGAGTAACTGGTATTCAGGGCCAGGACGAACCTGCGTAGTAAGAGAGGGAGAGAGAGCAAGGAATAGAAGGTAAATTCAACACGCCTGTAAAATCCTATCTCATACTTACCTCAAGAGAAACACGATCGAACTAGTCCACGAACATTCAAATACAACACCTGGTTATCAATAGAGTATTATACAACCGCAACTCCATCATTGTTCAAAGAACAACTGTGTCTTTTTGCTAGTGCCGCAGCTGATGGAATTCATACAGAGACACCCACTGGCTGCGGCACTAATCCCCCACTTTGCATACAAAGTCACACCACCGGTCGCACCATTGAACATTAGAGCAGCTCTGTGATTACTCACAGTGGCGGAAATTATAAGTGGCGGGCCCAGGTGCAAAATAGAATTTGGGCCCCCCTCCTCCATTCCAACCCAACCCAACCCAAGTTCACAATATGCCACACAACATTGAGTGACAGGGAGATGCAAAGTGTGACAGGGGGAGGCAAAGGGTGACAGTCAGAGGCAGTGAGTGACAGGGGTACAAGCACAATGTCCTGTGTGGTGCCGAAATCAGGAGCCATGTAAATTGGTGGGGGCAGGAACACAGTGGCCTGTGGTCTGTCTGTGACAGGGGTCCCCACCCCTTGTGTTTTCCTCCATTTGGCAATGCCAGTTAAACTGATTATGAGCTGCCTTTAATTCACAGAAGTAAATCAAAAAAATGTACTGCTGTCTGTTAATTAGAAGCAGTATGCAGCTGTGATCACCAGCATTGATAGGTGCTGAAAATAGTCTGTGGGAGGGCCAGAGGATAACTCATTGCTGGTCTGGGCAGCAGTGGGCCCCTTAGTCTTCAGGGACCCCCGATGCAATGCACCTGCTGCATCAATGGTATTTCAGCCCCTGGTTACTCAGACTGTCCGTCAGAACATGGCTGCAGTGCCAGTGCAACTGGATGCAACACGTCCACGTCCAACTAACCACACCATACCTCCCAGGAATGCCCACCAAAAAATTGTGCCTCACATTTGTTCTGCGTCTGGCAGTAACCATCGCTACACATGCACAGACTTAAAACAGCTTGCTTCCTGATATCGACATTGCGTCCACCTCTGAATTATGCTGTTAAAGAATTGTTTGGCTGCACGTTTTATTTTGTTTGAATGTTTTTATTGGAAAGCTTCCTACGGAGCATCAAGGGATCTAAAAAATACTATTTATATTTCTTGCAAGTACCTAATGTTGTCTAGACAGCCTATAAAATGTTTATTTGGCTAAGGAACAAAAAACAACCTTCTTGTCACATTTTGATCTCCTTAGTTAGGAGCTGAGTGTAAGTGATTTTATCTGTATTTCAATGATGTTTAGTGCACAGATGGGTGTGTAGGTAAAACACGACAAATAAGGGTCCTTGACGATGTTTTGAAAAAATATGAACCGACATCTTATAAGTGCTAGATATACAGTATACTGCTTTGTGCTTGTAAGGACAAGTGCTGACACATCTGGTCTGATCCACACATGAATGTTTTCCTTATGGATCCTGTAATTGTTTAGCACTGTGCATGCTTGTAAGCTAAGCAAACGCAAATGTGTACAACTACAGGGGATGTAATGATGTATGGATGTATGCATCAAAGCACCAACTCCACTTTTAGCCAGATGGATGCAGCTGGGTGGCAACTGGGTGCTTGAACATGGACTAAGCGTTCTGAATGTGTGTCCTGGGCATGTAAGGTAGGTGTAACTCTGGGTTATACAGCATACATGCTGACATGCAGACTGCCCCCTCCGGGAGGGGATAGGAAAGTCACCATAGCGGAGGGGGGCGTGGCGAGCAATGCGATGCCTAATGGGGCGGAGGCGGGGCCACATCATCATGGCCCCATCCCCGCTACATAATACAGTGGTTACCGGCATTACAAGGCAGGGTCGACACGATTCGTGTCATCGGACCAACCGGGACCATGACTTCTGTCGGGGAAGGGGGGAGAGAGAATGCGGTGGGCTACGGCAGGCTGCAGGGGCAATGCGGCCAGGTGGCCTGATTTTTGGGACTTGAGCATATGCAGAGATCCATCTGATTTCAGACTGATCTCTTGGACCAAGTATATGACTGGTGCAAATGGACCTGATTCATGCTCGGATGCACCTGTACTGATGTTTGGTACTTTGCACATGCAGCGGACCCATACTTCATATATGCAGTACAGTTCCTGCATCTTAGACGCACTACAGCTGCAGACGTCAAGTAATTGGCAATCTGCAGCCACTGCTGGTGCAAAGGCAGCAGTATCACAAAACGTAGTTGTGTCGCCTCCATTTTGTGGGAGTGCTATGGCCAGGATCTCCATCTTCCAATGAGGGTTTTCTCACCTCTTGGAATTAGCTGCGGCTGCCGGCCTGAGTGACCTCATTGGTCACTTAGCTGGCCGACGGTGAATCAAATGAATGCAGGACGCGTCTACTTTTACCAGATGCATCCTGCATTACCATATGCTAGCATCACTGCTTCTTCCAAGGGAACAGCAGCGATGCTAAATCCAACCACATGTGACTCAGGCCCAATGTGCGCTGATTGTTGTGATGATTTCTTTGACAAGAGGATGGATGGGGATATATTGTGCTATGAAGCTGGTCCACTGGCAATAGGCTTGTATGGTCAATGGGTCTAATTCAGTGATGGACACAATGTTGATGTTGTTCACAGTGGATCGATCTTTTGCCACTGTGTGTAAATTTAAGTGTCTCTGCGCCTGTGCCGCGATGGGCTTGCGATGATGGTTACAGTGAGGATTTTTTTGCAAAGTGGTTTACAGTTAGGGAGCGTTTGTGGGCGGTAATGGGGTCGTGATGGTTCAGAAGCAGGGGTATTGCAACCATGTCAGCGTGTGTCCCAGCTTGCAACTGCAATCAAGTATGTGGTTAAAATGTCTCCAGCGCCTTACTTCCAATGGCCATGGCGTGTGCCCATAAGGTATTCAGAAAATCTATTATCAGCTGATGTGCGTCCGATGGTTGCGTCTTCATTCACAAGCGGCAGACCTGAGACACCACTAGTGTGCGTCTCAATACAACATCATACAGCATCCCGGTGGCTGCAGCATTTACGTACTGTTACACAACGTCTGTGTACGGGATCGCAGCTGTGAAGGCATTCACGTCAATCTCTGAAACTGGCCCAAGCACTGGTGTATTTATAATGGGTGCAGTGTGTGCGGTACACACGGGCCCCCCAAGTCCAGGGGGGCCCTCACCGCACAAACTGCACCCATTATTTTTAATACTTACCCTTAGGAGTCCCGCAGCAAAGCAGCGCTGCAGGAATCACTGGGAAAATGGCACGGCACCATTTTTCCTGTACAAGCACAGTAGGAAAATCACTGGGAAAATGGCCGCAGCACCATTTTTTCTGAAGATCTGCGCATGCGCTCTAGACTGCGCTAGGTTCCCCTTGGGACCAAAGTGATCAAGGTCACAGCGCTGCCGCTGGCTAGAGAGGAGGGGGCACTGGCGAAGCCTGCACACAGGTCTCCTCCTCTCTAGATATGTCCCTGTGCCCACGGATAGGTATTTTTCTTCTTCTGTAAATTATTTCTTAACACAATATTTATAGAAAAGATTTCTATGCAATACATTTATTTAAATTATTGCCTTGAAGCTAAAAATTTGTCTTTTATTTTGTTTCATAGCCTATTTCAGTGTTTCTAGAGCTGGAGAAATGGCAGAGCAGTTTCAGAAGTTTTTGTTCAATACTCTACTGTGTGTTTGTGCTTTTACTCCCCATTAGATCTTTGTCTTCTCTGAGATCTGTTCTGGTTCCACCCACGGTGCTGTATATTGAGATTTGCTTTTCTTTCCAGCTATACAATGTCCTGAATGACTTACAATAGGAAGAGATCCTCTGCTCTAAAACATTACTTGTGTTTATTTTACATTATGTCAGTGTCCTTTGTACAGAACTTTGGTTAGAAATTAAATCCTAAAGACTTTTGTTATTTCCATTCCTGTTTAAAAATGCTTTTGCTAATCACATATATCTTTTGCCCTGATATTGAAGTGGGGGAGATAATCCTCTGATAATAGAGTCGGGTGTCACGCTTATTGAATAAATGTGAAAATCCACCTATATGTAAAGACCATTTATGGTGAACCCAGCAAATAGGTGACCTGACTGTAATATATTTAGGAAGAGATGGGGGGGGGGGGGGGGGGGGTAGCACTACACTTTTTTGGGAGATGCCTAAGGTCTCGGGAGCTGCTAACCCTATAGCTTACCCAACCTATGTTTGTTTTAACAGTAACAGCGAGGGGTAAGGAGGGGTTTGAGCACTCACTTTGTGTGTATGAATATGTATATGGAGATCGACACTATGTGTATGGATTAAATCATTTTATTTGTACAGTATTAAAACAAAATCAATTCACAAGCTTAAAAGGAAAGTACAGTGATATGCACACATAGGTACATGGTGATTATAGAATGCACAGTGGGGGTAATTCCAAGTTGATCGCAGCAGGAAATTTTTTAGCAGTTGGGCAAAACCATGTGCACTGCGGGGGGGGGGGGGGGGGGCAGATATAACATGTGCAGAGAGAGTTAGATTTGGGTGTGGTGTGTTCAATCTGCAATCTAAATTGCAGTGTAAAAATAAAGCAGCCAGTATTTACCCTGCACAGAAACAAAATAACCCACCCAAATCTAACTCTCTCTGCACATGTTATATCTGCCTCCCCTGCAGTGCACATGGTTTTGCCCAACTGCTAAAAAATTTCCTGCTGCGATCAACTTGGAATTACCCCCTGTGTTGCTTCAGTGTAAACGCGATTGAGCGGATACATCAGATAATAAAAGTTCCCAGGTTAAATGGAATTGGATTGACAGGCAGAGGCTGTCGCGGAGCGGGAGGGGGCGTGCCAATGACGTTAGTGCGCCATTGGTGGGACGCGGTCCGGACAATGGAGGCATGTCCGGACCGATGGGGATGCGGGCTGCGGCTGCTGCGTGATGTCACACGCAGCCGATGTGACCCTGGATGCGGCGGGTAGCTCCCTGCCAGCGTGTAGGAGCTGCGCAGGTAGGGAGCTACTCGCCAGGTACAAAAAGCATTCCCGGCTTGTGATGCTTTTGTACCTGTCCGGAGGGGGGGGGGGGGGGGGGGGCAGGGCCTGACATGCAGGACGTCCACCCGCATGTCAGAGCAGGTGATCGTAGATGTGCACATCTACGATCAACTCTGAATTACCCCCAAAGTACTGTGTTATAAAAAATATTTTTATTACTAAGACACCAGTTATATAAATAACGCACGGGAGTGGGACATAATCTAAAAATAATATTGTTAATGTTAACACATAAAAAATTCCACAATATAGGGGGGTTTACAATTAGGGCCACTTATCGCAGATTAATCCCTGATAAGTGCTATCATGTGGAGTGGTAGGGGGGGTGCATGCCGCATCAGGGCTATTTGGTTAGCCCCTGGCGATACAATTGCCTATGGTGATTTACCCCTTGAGTTAATAATCAAATATAAACAGTACGATACTTAATAGTAGATATCAATACTTATTCGTAAGAACTGCAGTCCAGATTTTGCAAGCATGATGTGTATAATGATTTCAAAGAACCATAAGCTGTAAATGGTCATTAAATATCAGTATATTTCCGGCTGCATGTAGATGGCAAAGCGCTTAGTAATATACCAAAAGTCAGCATAGTTCAATAACTGGTAGTAAGGGCACTGCAAAAACGAATATCCAAGTGCAGTCATAGAAATGTTCCCAACAATGATTGCAGAGACCCTCAGTGAAGTCCAGCCAGTCTCAACACAAGTCTGAAACACAGGTTATTCCAATAATCAGAGCCGTAACTAGGTGTGTGCAGAGTGGGCACCGTACATAGCGCTGCAGGGTAGGAGGCGCTGTTGGCGGCACTTGTTAATTATTTGTTTTAATTAATTTTGCAGATTCCCCCCTTTTTGAAGCCCAGCATCTCCTGACTGCCCCTGTCTCCTACCCTGACCCCTTCTATCACTAATACCTATATAACATTCATGAACACAGCTTGAGATTTCTTTGTTATTCAGCCACACCATCCTTTATTACATTTCAAGATGCTGACATACCTGGGATTCGAACCCATTGCCTGTGGCATTGCAGTCAGGAGTCTATTCATTAAGCTATCTGCCATTCCATAGAAAGGTAGATAATTCTAAGCTACAGAATTCTAACTATTTGAAGATTACCTTGTACTTTGTGAAGGGGTAAGCAGCATTGTGGCTGAGCAGATCTATGTAGTGTAGTGTTTGGCTGCAAAAGATTGGATGTGTGGCTGTATTATTTTTATACATATATATATATATATATATATACATATATATATATATATATATACTAGGTGATTCATCGCGCCCTACGGGCGCTCTTCACACCGTCGTTAGGGGCTACGCCCCGTTAAACTCTGCACGCCTTTGAACATATGCAGGGCGGTAGATAACAGAATCATAAACGCAGGGCAGTATAGAGGGCATACAGAAATGGTGTCCGGTTGAGATAAGATAGAGAGGCGTAGGGGGGGGGGGGGGGAGAAAGGGAATGTACAGAAACGCTGTGCGATCGGTAAAGGATAGGGAGAGTCAGGGTGGTAGGGAGAGGATAAAGAGAGCCAAGGGGTTAGAGAGAAAATACCGTTGCAAGAGGCTACGACCCATTATCCCCTGCACGGGCTTCAGCTGTGCTATGATTGTTATTAGATGGAGTATTACCTGATTTTTTTTTTATGGCAGTGGGTAAATATTGTAAGGGGGGAGGGCGTGCGATTGTCAAGGGGGCATAGGCCTTTGTGAGGGCATGCAGAGTGGCCGCAGGGCACAATGAATAACATAGTGTAGTATATACTGCTAGTGTCTGCATTATAAAGTACCAGATGAGTAACAGCAATGCAATGTAGATAAGATACCAAGGTGCTGTGGCCACAGGTAGCAGAGCCGCTTATACACACAATGGCCACAGGTAGCAGAGCCGCTTATACACACAATGGCCACAGGTAGCAGAGCCGCTTATACACACAATACCCACAGGTAGCAGAGCCGCTTATACACACAATACCCACAGGTAGCAGAGGCGCTTATACACACAGTGTCCACAGGTAGCAGAGCCGCTTATACACACAATGGCCACAGGTAGTAGAGCCGCTTATACACACAATACCCACAGGTAGCAGAACCGCTTATACACACAATACCCACAGGTAGCAGAGCCGCTTATGCACACATTACCAACAGGTAGCAGAACCGCTTATACACACAATACCCACAGGGGGCAGAGGCGCTTATACACACAGTGCCCACAGGTAGCAGAGGCGCTTATACACACAGTGCCCACAGGTAGCAGAGGCACTTATACACACAATACCCACAGGTAGCAGAGCCGCTTATACACACAGTGCCCACAGGTAGCAGAGGGGCTTATACACACAATGGGCACAGGTAGCAGAGCCACATGTACACACATTACCCACAGGTAGCAGAACCGCTTATACACACAATACCCACAGGGGGCAGAGACGCTTATAAACACAGTGCCCACAGGTAGCAGAGCCGCTTATACACACAATACCCCCAGGTAGCAGAGGCACTTATACACAGTGCCCACAGGTAGCAGATGTGCTTATACACACAATGGGCACAGGTTCAGAGCCACGTGTACACACAATACCCACAGGTAGCAGAGCAGCGTATACACACACAATACCCACAGGTAGCAAAGCCGCTTATACACACAGTGCCCACAGGTAGCAGAGCCGCTTATACACACAGTGTGCACAGGTAGCAGCGCCACTTATACACAAGGGGCACAGGTAGCAGTGTTGCTTATACACATAATGGCCACAGTATTAGTGTTTCTAATTAATCCAATGTACATTGGTAGCAACTATACTCACAAAAGTTTGGGGGGTTTGGAAAGGGGGTGGGTTCAATGAGGTTCCTATCTGTGTGGCTAATCAGCCCGATTCAGGGAATCACTTGTAGCGGCTGTGGATGGTGTCCGAGGTGCTACGTGTGGTGGAGGGGTGGGTGTGGGAGGGGGTCCAGAGGTGTTGTGGGTGGCGGAGGGGTGGGTGCAGGGGCACAGATGGCGGAAAGGGTGCAGAGGTGCTGTGGGTGGGGGAGGGGGAGGTGTAGAGGGGGCGCAGATGGGGAGTGTAGTTGCTGTTGGTGGGGGAGGGGTGGGTGCGGGGGACTGTGGATGAAGGAGGGGGTATGGAGGTGATGTGTGTGTGGGAGGGGCGATGTAGGGGTGTGCGTTTGGAGGTGCAGGGGGGGTGAGCTTAGGTGATGGGTTTCAGAAGTGCTGTGGGTGGGGGAGGTGTGGGATGGCAGAGATGGGGGATGTAGATGTTGTGGATGGGGGAGGGGTGGATGCGGGGGAGCTGTGGATGGGGGAGGGATCTGGAGGTGGTTCAGGTGGTGGTCCAGAGGTGTTGCGGGTGGGGGAGGGGCAGGTGTGGGAGGTCCGCAGATGTGGAGGGTGTCTGTAGATAATGCGGGTGGGTAGGTGCTGTGGTGTGGGAGTGGCGGGGGTGTTGCGGGTGGGGTAGGTGATCTGGATAGGGTAGGTGATGTGGATGTGCGGTAGCCAGGAGAGGGGCAGGTGCGGGGATGGCACGGATGGGGGAGGGAGTCCGTAGGCGCTGTGGATGAGTGAGGGGTGGGTGCGGGGTTACGGCAGTTGTGGTGGGCCAGGTGTGCTGCTGCGGTGGGTGGGGGAGGGTGCCGGTGCAGGGATACCGCGGTTGGGTAGGGCGGTTGGGGCACCTGCGGCGGGGAGGGGAGGGGCAGGGGAGGGGGTGCGGCAGTGGTGAAGGGGCAGGTGTGGGGATGCTGCGGGTGGAGTACCAGGGGTGGGGGGGGGCATGAGGGGGTGTAGATGGGGTCTGTAGATGCTGCTGGTGGTGGAGGGGCAGGTGCAAGAGGCTGTGGATGAAGGAGGGGGTCTGGAGGTGCTGTGTGTGGGGGAGGGGCGATGTAGGGGGAGGTGGGGTTGCAGAGGGGGAGGTTGGGTGATGGTTTGTAGAAGTGCTGGGGGTGGGAGAGGTGTCTATAGATGATGGGGGTGGGGGAGGGGCCGGATGCGCCGCAGGCAGGGGAGAGACGGGTGCGGGGATGGGGCGGATGGGGGAGGGGATCAGAGGGCGCTGTGGGTGGGTGAGGGGCTGGTGCGGGGTTAACACAGTTGGGAAGGGCCGGCTGTGGTGGTGTTGCGGGTGGTGGAGGGGCAGGTGCGTGGGTGTTGGGGGGGGGAAGGGTTGGCGCAGGGGTGCTGTGGGGGGGGGAGGGGGCCATTTGGTGGGGTGGTGCGGTTGGGTGGGAGGTGGGTGTGAGGGTGCCACAGTTGCGGGGGCGGATGGTGCTGCAGGAAGGGGAGGGGTGGGGGTGCGTGAGCAGGGGTCCTGTGCATAGGGGAGGGGCGGGGTGCCATGGGTGGAGGGTTGGGAGCAGGGGTGATATGGGTGTGGGAGGGGTTGTGGGAGAAGCTGGTTTGGGAGTGCCGTGGGTGGGGGAGGGGGGGGCTGTGGGTGGGAGTGTGGTGCCATGGGTGTGGGGACAGGTGCGGGGGGCAGGGACGGGTGCAGTAGTGCTGCGGTTGGGCTGTGGGAGGTGGCTGCGGGGGTTTCCGAGGGTGGGGGAGGGGGTGCGGGAGCAGGGGTGGGGTGTTGCGGATGGGGGAGGGGCGGGTGCAGGAGGGGCAGATGCGGTGGTGGTGCCGGTTGGGTGGAGGGGTGTAGCGGGGGAGAGGTGGGTATGGGGGTGGAGCGGGGGAGGGGCGGGGGTGCCACGGGTGGGGAAGGGGCCAGTTTGCCAGGGTGGTGCGGTTGGGGGTGGGTGAGGTGAGGGTGCTATGGTTGCAATGGCGGGTGGGGGGGTACTGCAGGTGGGGGGGGGGGTGCGGGAGCAGGGGTTCTGTGCGTAGTGGAGGGGCGGGGTGCCATGGGTGGGGAGTTGGGAGCAGGGGTGATGTGGGTTTGGGAGGGCTGGGGGGGCTGTGGGAAAAGCTGGTGTGGGAGTGCCGTGGCTGGGGGAGGGGGGGGGTTCTGGGCATGGGGGCGTTGTGCCATGGGTTGGGGACAGGTGTGGGGGGGCAGTGGCGGGTGCAGTGGTGGTGCGGATGGGGGGTGGAAGGCGGCTGCGGGGGTTCCGAGGGTTGGGGGGGTGGCGTGGGTGGGGGAGGGGGTGCAGGAGAAGGGGTGTTGCGGATGGGGGAGGGGTGGGTGCAGGAGGGGCAGATGCGGTGGTGGTGCAGGTGGAGTGGAGGATGCAGGGGTGTAGCGGGGGGAGAGGTGGGTATGGAGGTGGAGTGGGGGGGTGCCGCGGGTGGGGGAGGGGGCAGTTTGCCGGTGTGGTGCATTTGGGGGGGGGGTGGGTTTGAGGGTGCTACGGTTGCAGGGGCGGGTGCTACAGGTAGGGGAGGGGTGGGAGTGCGGGAGCAGCGGTGCTGTGCATAGGGGAGGGGATGGGGTGCCATGGGTGGGGGGTTGGGAGCAGGGGTGATGTGGGTGTGGTAGGGCTGTGGAAGTAGCTGGTGTGGGAGTGCCGTGGATGTGGGAGGGGGGGTGCTGGGGGTGGGGGCGTGGTGCCATGGGTGGGGGGACAGGTGTGGAGGGGGGGCAGGGGCTGGAGCAGTGGTGGTGCAGTTGGGTGGTGGGAGGCAGCTGCTGGGGTTCCGAGGGTTGGGGGGGGGTGTGGGTGGGGGAGGGGTGGGTGCAGGAGGGGCAGATGCGGTGGTGGTGCGGGTTGGGTGAAGGGTGCAGCGGGAGGAGAGGTGGGTATGGGGAGGGGCAGGGTTGCAGCGGGTGGGGGAGGGGCGGGGGGTGCTGCAGGTGTGGGAGCTACGGGTGGGGGCGGGAGTGCCGCGGGTGGGAGCGGATGTGGGGGATGCGTTGGGTGCCGCAGGGGGGGGCAGCGGGTGTTGGTGCTGTGGGTGGGGGAGGGGGCAGAGTGCCACGGGTGGTGGGTGGGTGGTGCGGGTGTTGGTGCTGCGGGTGGGGGAGGGGGTGGAGTGCCACGGGTTGTGGGTGGATGCGGTGGGTGCCGCGGGTAGGTGGCGCGGGTGTTGGTGCTGCGGGTGGGGAGAGGGTGGTAGTGCCACGGGTGGGGGCAAATGCGGTTGGTTGCCGCGGGTGTTGGTGCTAAGGGTGGGGGAGGAGGCGGGAGTTCCGCGGGTGGGTGGCGCGGGTGTTTGTGCTCTGGGTGGGGCAGGGGGCGAAAGTGCCGCGGGTAGTGGGTAGATGTGGCGGGTGTTTGTGCTACGGGTGGGGGAGGGGGCGGGAGTGCCGCGGGTGGATGCTGCGGATGTTGGTGCTGCGGGAGGGGGAGAGGTCGGGAGTGCCGCGGGTGGGGGGCAGATGCGGGTGGTTGCCGCGGGTGGGAGGTGGGGGCGAGTGCGGCTGTCAGTGTTCAGCATGTCCCCCTCACTCAGCGGCAGCTGCAAGACTGTGAGGCGGGTAGTGTGAGTTCCGCTCACAGTCTGCGGCTGCGGTGTCACCAGAGAGTGTACGGGGAGAAGGGAGACAGGGGACTGGGCGGAGATGGGGAGGGGACTGGGTGTACCGAGGGAGGGGACTGTTCCTGGCCAGATCTGTGCCTGTGACTCCGCCCAGCATTACGGCCAGGCACAGAATCACAGACTTGGGCTAATATATAGGAGATATATATATATATATATATATATTTATAGAGAGAGAGCGAGAGAGAGAGAGAGAGAGAGTAAATGTGGGAAGGGGCATCATAGCATGGGCTTTCTCTGGGATCAATCTTGTCATGCCCCCTCCCCGTGAGGCCTATTGTCCCTATTATAAAAATAGGGGGGGGGGGGCGGCACCAATCTCTCTCTGGCACAGAGCACCAAAAATCTAGTTAAGGCTCTGCCAATAATCTACCCTCTTAAGCCTTGTGTACACATGTAGGTGTTGCTTTTATAATATAATCCCCCCCCAAAAAAAACAAAACTAGGCAAATATGACCTTATGGCACTAAAAAACCCTGACAAAGAATTGTACCAGTGCTTATTTTGATATTAGCAACTTTGTCTCCCTTACAGTTTAGTGTAATGATCTGAGCTGATAATGACCTCTTGCTAGTAGTGATGTGTCAGGGTTTGCAGTTTAAACTTTCTAACAGTGGTTATGAGATACTGCCTTTAGATAAGTGGTGTACTTTGTATTACTGTCATTTTTGGTTGGGCTTGTTGCTTCGGCAATCTGTGGCATGTAGAATTGAAAAGTCTGTCACAATGATACAGAAGTGATCTATAGCATCATTTCTAAAGAGACAATGTATGCCATCGTTTTATGTGTTATTCTACAAGCCTCAAGATTATCCAATAACAGAATACTGACAGATCTGGCATACCCTATTGAAGTGTAGTTTAACAAACGTACCTGCCTGAAAGTCAATGATCCAACACACATTCTGGGGACTGAAATTGTTAAGAGGCTAAATGAATCAGAACTACACAATGAAGAACTACATTTAAAATCTGCTGTTTAGTGCAATCACGCACAGTGGATTTAACACTATCATTTTGATGGCACTAATCAAAGAGGGAATAGTGGTTGAGAATTTTATGCACATTGCAGGGCTGATTCTGAGTCAGACTCAAGGGGCTATGTGGATTTCAGCATACTGGCCCTCATTCCGAGTCGTTCGCTCGGTATTTTTCTTCGCATCGCAGCGTTTTTCTGCTTAGTACGCATGCGCAATGTTCGCACTGCGACTGCGCCAAGTAATTTTGCTATGAAGATAGTATTTTTACTCACGGCTTTTTCTTCGCTCCGGCGATCGTAGTGTGATTGACAGGAAATGGGTGTTACTGGGCGGAAACACGGCGTTTTATGGGCGTGTAGATAAAAACGCTACCGTTTCCGGAAAAAACGCGGGAGTGGCTGGAGAAACGGAGGAGTGTCTGGCCGAACGCTGGGTGTGTTTGTGACGTCAAACCAGGAACGACAAGCACTGAACTGATCGCAGATGCCGAGTAAGGTTGAAGCTACTCAGAAACTGCTAAGTAGTTTGTAATCGCAATATTGCGAATACATCGTTCGCAATTTTAAGAAGCTAAGATTCCCTCCCAGTAGGCGGCGGCTTAGCATGTGTAACTCTGCTAAAATCGCCTTGCGAGCGAACAACTCGGAATGAGGGCCACTGTGCATGCACCAAAGAAAGAAATTGCAGAGTGCGCAGACTTCTGTACAGTTACGGCGTTCACTACTACATACGGACTGATCCATCCTTCTACAGACTATACTGTCAATGACTGGGAAGTGACCTTGCAAACACGCGGATTTGTTTTATCTAGTAGGAGTGTCATGTGAGTATTGTTAGCATGTAGGCTGACTTTCGTGTTCAATAATTGTATATGGAACGCCTTTTATAGACTGATATTGGTGTAAGTTGTCACATCCCAGTGCTTGTACTTGCACATTTGCAGCTATTTTATACAAGAACACTTCAGGGTATATTTGATGGCAGCTTTTGCAAGTGGACCTATAATACGTGCAAAACAGGCAGGGCTTTATTCAAATTAATTGTGCCATTTTAAGCTATGAAATCGAACCTGCTAATGTTAAGCAGAGGGTTGTAAAAGCCACCACTTTTAAATATAGCCTTTAGTGACATGGCAGTTGCAGCGCATGAGGCATTGCATAACAGCTGTTGATTGATTTGCCTTGATTGGCAAATTCTTGTTTTATGTGTGGAGATATATGGAAGCCCAAGTTCTATTTACACTAATTTAACTGAAATACAAACTAAACAAATTGCGCTGAATTTTGGGACTGTTTAATTCTGGTTTCCTGTTGAATTCATTTTATTCACCAGGATGAATTGGTGAATCTCAATTTACCTTGTTGGTTTTACCTCCAGATATATTAGGTAGTTTAACGATAAATCAAAAAATCACTGGGTGCACACAGGCCCTGTGTCCCCGGGAACATGTGCATGTGCAGTAGAGATTAGTCACTGGGAACATGTGCATGTGCAGTAGAGATTAGTCACCGGGAACATGTGAATGTGCAGTAGAGATCAGTCACTGGGAACATGTGCAGTAGAGATTAGTCACTGAGAACATGTGCAGTAGAGATTAGTCACCGGGAACATGTGCATGTTCAGTAGAGATTAGTCACTGGGAACATGTGAATGTGCAGTAGAGATTAGTCACTGGGAACATGTGCATGTGCAGTAGAGATTAGTCACTGGGAACATGTGCATGTGCAGTAGAGATCAGTCACTGGGAACATGTGCATGTGCAGTAGAGATTAGTCACTGGGAACATGTGAATGTGCAGTAGAGATTAGTCACTGGGAACATGTGCATGTGCAGTAGAGATTAGTCACTGGGAACATGTGCATGTGCAGTAGAGATCAGTCACTGGGAACATGTGCAGTAGAGATTAGTCACCGAGAACATGTGCATGTGCAGTTGAGATTAGTCACCGGGAACATGTGCATGTGCAGTAGAGATTAGTCACTGGGAACATGTGCAGTAGAGATTAGTCACCGGGAACATGTGCATGTGCAGTAGAGATTAGTCACTGGGAACATGTGCATGTGCAGTAGAGATTAGTCACTGGGAACATGCGCATGTGCAGTAGAGATCAGTCACTGGGAACATGTGCAGTAGAGATTAGTCACCGAGAACATGTGCATGTGCAGTAGAGATTAGTCACTGGGAACATGTGCATGTGCAGTAGAGATTAGTCACCGGGAACATGTGAATGTGCAGTAGAGATCAGTCACTGGGAACATGTGCAGTAGAGATTAGTCACTGAGAACATGTGCAGTAGAGATTAGTCACCGGGAACATGTGCATGTTCAGTAGAGATTAGTCACTGGGAACATGTGAATGTGCAGTAGAGATTAGTCACTGGGAACATGTGCATGTGCAGTAGAGATTAGTCACTGGGAACATGTGCATGTGCAGTAGAGATTAGTCACTGGGAACATGTGCAGTAGAGATTAGTCACCGAGAACATGTGCATGTGCAGTAGAGATTAGTCACTGGGAACATGTGCATGTGCAGTAGAGATTAGTCACTGGGAACATGTGCATGTGCAGTAGAGATTAGTCACCGGAAACATGTGAATGTGCAGTAGAGATCAGTCACTGGGAACATGTGCAGTAGAGATTAGTCACTGAGAACATGTTCAGTAGAGATTAGTCACTGGGAACATGTGCATGTGCAGTAGAGATTAGTCACCGGGAACATGTGCAGTAGAGATTAGTCACCGGGAACATGTGAATGTGCAGTAAAGATCAGTCACTGAGAACATGTGCAGTAGAGATTAGTCACTGGGAACATGTGCATGTGCAGTTGAGATTAGTCACCGGGAACATGTGCATGTGCAGTAGAGATTAGTCACTGGGAACATGTGCATGTGCAGTAGAGATTAGTCACCGGGAACATGTGAATGTGCAGTAGAGATTAGTCACTGAGAACATGTGCAGTAGAGATTAGTCACTGGGAACATGTGCAGTAGACTCTGGCACAAGAACCATAAAGAGCATTATCCCTTTAGCATTACTTACCTAATACCTCTCAGACCTCTCAGACAACGATCACATCGGTATCAGATGGTTTGTATTCTCTGGCCTATACCTACAGACCAGAATTTATTAGGCAATACAACCAACTTGATATAATTAAGGTTATACATTTGCTTAGATAACCACATATCATGTTTACTATCATGTGTTGTTGCCTGCTTGTTTTTAGCTTGATGTTGTGAATCTTTGTGTGTCACTATGACACATTTTAGCACATATAACAAAATTTATATTTTATTTAATAGTAGGGTGAGTGCCCCAACAAGAGTACTTGTCTGATTTTCCCTGTATTCATTGCCCATTGCTGTATCAACCCCCTTTTTCAGGACTATTATATTGGTCTGTGCTGCAATTTCTGTATGAATAGAAGAAGCTGTTGAGCAGTAGAGCTTGTCTTGCCAAATCCATTGTCAATGGAGGCCTTGTCCTACACATCTTTGAAATGTACCAGCACACTACAAAGTTAAACCACATTATGTCATGGCATATGAACCCAGAACGTAAGAAATCAGTGGACATTGAGAATTCTTGGGTCAAAGATCAGCAGGTGGGGCTCCTCCTGTCGCTTCCCCAAACCTAAGACCATCCTTGGTCCATGAAGTTCCCAGTGTTCTGTACCCTTTGTCTGTTTGGGATGCATGACCTGGTTCTATACTCACCCCCTCTGACCCACATTTGGCAACAAATTCACTTCCCTCTGGGAGGTGTAGGACCATATATGTGGCCTTGGGTTTTCACAAACAGTATCTCTGGGGATTTTGTGCCTTGTTCAATCACAGACCTGTGTAAGAAATTGTTACAGTTCACCTGCCTATAGTGTCAGAAAGGTGAACTGTAAGACAGGGGTAACTGCTGGAGTAGAACAGACGACAGATGTCAGGATGATAATTCAAAATAAAACTGTATTATTATGACAGGATTCCAGGTAAATTACATAGGATACAAAGAAAATACCAAAAGAAAGAATGGTGATAGACTCTCCTGTATAGGGACACTCAGGCATGTAGTTAAGTTTAATCCATTAATCCTCGGACCAATTCCTATAAAAATTAACTTTTATTAAATTTCTTTAAAATTGGTGTGATTAAACTCCTATTAACTATTGACAGACTGCACATACTAACATACAACACATAATTATTAAAATAGTGCAGGTATGAGCATATTCCTCTGGGCCTGGGCCCTTGATCAAAATTGTATACTTTGTAGGTAATGGTCAAAAGTCAGAGAAGCAGATATGGCATTAAGGTATATTTCGGGTTCTGCTTCCCCGTATTTGCTATCGCATTGAATACGGGGTGAGAGACCCCTACTCATATCAGCTCTGATATTATTAATAGAGTATGGTATATTGCTTCTATGGAGTACATAATACCTCCCCTCCATGACATAGTTGAAGCATACCATGAGGACTGGGAGTCTTGGTTTACCCAACACATATGTACCCTGTCTTGGATGATGTTGAGATCCCTTGAGACTTGATTTGTCCCCTATTCTCAAATATGTAATCTGAGACTTGGTACAGTAATTGCCCTCCCCCCCCCCCCTGCGCTCTCTACTACCCCCCCCCCTCCCCCGCCCTCTACTACCCTTCCCCTTTCTCCCTTTCTTCATCCGTCCCCCCACGAATATAGTTACTGGAAATGTAAAGAGATATTCTGTATAGATAAACATTTATTCCATCTGGATGCAGGACCCCTCTTTTCTAAAGTTATTACACGCTGTTTTCTATGTTTACTGTATTACTGTCAGATATCAGTTCTTTATCACTGTGTTTTGCTGTTCCTAATTGATTACACATCAAGAATGCTCTATGTAAATTGCTGTTGGTCACTCATGTTAACAGGTACTTGTATGAATTATGTGGCCTCCAACAACTCGATGTTACCTCAGTTTTCTACTATTATAGATAAAAAGATACCATGCACATCAGCCAAGACTGATGCATATGGCATCACCAAGTATCACTGTACAGTATACTATACCTTAGCAGTTTTCTACATTGTAAATGACAAAAATATTGTTAAAGTCAACAGGTCTCAAGATGAGTCACACAATTGACAAAATATAATATAGCTATTTAATTGCTGCAATTTTTTTTGTACTGTACATTTTTTAGACATTTTGTGAGAAATGTTCCTACTTTATTTAGATACAATTCCACCAATAACACCAAATATACATGAAAACATGGACTGGATGGTGTTTCAATGAAAATGTTCCAACTTCTCATGCTAATATTCCAATATTGGGTGTCATTCCGAGTTGTTCGCTCGTTGCCGATTTTCACAACGGAGCGATTAAGGCAAAAATGCGCATGCGCATGGTACGCAGTGCGCATGCGCTAGGTATTTTAGCACAAAACTTAGTAGATTTACTCACGTCTGAACGAAGAATTGTCATCGTTGAAGTGATCGGAGTGTTATTGACAGGAAGTGGGTGTTTTTGGACGGAAACTGGCCGTTTTCTGGGAGTGTGCGGAAAAACGCAGGGGTGCCAGGAAAAAACGCGGGAGTGTCTGGAGAAACGGGGGAGTGGCAGGCCGAGCGCAGGGCGTGTTTGTGACGTCAAAGCAGGAACGAAACGGACTGAGCTGTTCGCAATCTGTGAGTAGGTCTGGAGATACTCAGAAACTGCTAAGAATTTTCTATTCGCAATTCTGCTAATCTTTCGTTCGCTAATCTGCTAAGCTAACATACACTCCCAGAGGGAGGCGGCCTAGCGCGTGCAATGCTACTAAAATCTGCTAGCGAGCGAACAACTCGGAATGACCCCTTTTACCAATATCCCAGAATTAGCAGAATTGTGAGGCTCTTTAGTTGCTCTTAGGAAGATATGCAACATTCCCATAAAAGAGATTGTTGTGGATTGTCGATAGATTTTCTGTTTCCCTGGAAGGGAGTGCTGTTGACAGTTTTCTGCAATGTATTCATTATTACGTTCATTACCACTGACATGAGTTTGTTGCGAACACACTGATGTATCTTGCTTGCTGTATGAATGACTGAAGTGTTTGTTTAAGCTTATCCTGGAAGTACGTAAACATTGACTGCCTCTAAGAGGAAACAAATATTGTGCCCAATTAAACAAATACAATGGTTAAGAGCAAATTAATTGCCGGTATATTCTTATACCTAGCTACTGTAGGTATTGGCACACATGCTCAAGGGAGGTCAGTGTATGTACTGGAAAAATATAAAAGAAAAGGATAGCAATCAATCAATCACAGGCAATGGTGTAATGCTGTTTAAATAGTTTTGTACTCATATTATTTCATATATGCACATGGGTATTATATAACCTAGGCTACTACTAAATGGGAACAGGTACAGTATCAATCCTTCTAAAGAGGACAAGCCCAAAGCAACCAATGAGTTTCTAGCTCTCATTTATCAAGTACATTCTATAAAATGATAGCCACAAGCTGATTGGTTGCAATAGGCAACTCTCAATCCTGCCTGATTGGCTTATTTTTATTCCATGTGATGTGATTGGCTTGATTTACCAGTGGCTGTCAATTATTCACTGAATTTATATCAACACGACTTCTTCCTCAATCTCTTGTTATGATTTTCTTTTACTACTTTCATATTCTGCCTTCCCCTTGTAATTAGCCTATTCACGACGGGTTGCTGTATTACGCAGTGAAAAGAGTGGAAAAGTGAACCAGTGTAGTAGTTGCCTATAGCAACCAATTAGCTTGTACCTGTCATATTATTGAATGTACTTGATAAATGCTACCTCAAAGCTGATTGGTTGCTGAGGCCTACTTCTCCACGTGTCTACTTCTCTATTCTTTTCACTACTTAATACATACCCTCCAACATGACCCATTCCATTAGGTACAAAATGCTCTGTTCCTGGACTTCCTTGCCAGTGGCAGTTGCAGAGGTGGGGCTGCAGCGTGGCCTAAAAATTTCAATAGGTGGGCCACACCAACTGTCACCGCATACCCTGCCAAATGTCAATAGCTGAGACTCACTGTCAGTTGGTGTGGCCCACCTACTTCAGTTTTAAACTGCGCTGCAGCCCCACCACTGAAGCCACCACAGGCAAGGAAGTGCAGGAACAGACCAAATGGAATGCCTCATTATGGAGGGTATGTTTATACATTAACTCATATGTTTGTTAGGGGTGTGCACCAGGCCATTTTTTGGGTTTTGGTTTGGATCTGGATCTCCTTTTTGTTTTGGATCTGTATTTAAAAAAAAATCATCAAAACAGCTAAAATCACAGAATTTGGGTGTGTTTTAGTTCCTACAGTATTAATAACCTCAATAACATTCATTTAAACTCATTTCCAGTCTATACTGAACACCTCTCACCTCACAATATTGTTTTTAGGCCAAAAGGATGCACCGAGGTAGCTGGATGACTAAGCTAAGTGACATACAGTAAGTGGGCAGCACAAACATGTGGCACATCTAGGAGTGGCACTGCAGTGGCAGACAGGATGGCAGTTTTACAAACTATGCCCAAAAAGAGCACATAATGCAAAGAAAAGACGTGCAAGATGGAATTGTCCTTGGGCCCTCCCACCCACCCTTATTTTGTGTAAACAGGACATCCACACTTTAACTAACCAATCATTTCAGCGACAGGCACTGCTACACCTGTGGCTGAAATGATTGGTTTGTTTGGGCCCCCCCAAAAAAAGAAGCAATTGATCTCTCCCTGCACAAACTGGCTCTACAGAGGCAAGATGTCGTCATCATCCTCCGATTACTCACCCCCCCATCAGTATGTACATCCTCGTCTTCACAGACTATTAATTCATCCCCACTGGAATACACCATCACAGGTCTCTCTGTACTTTTTGGAGGTAATTGCTGGTAAAGGTCTTCCTCGTGGAATTTGTAATTCATGTTGATGAACAGCATCTTTTCCACATTTTTGGGAAGTAACCTCCTACGCTGATCGCTGACAAGGTTCCCAGCTGCACTGAAAACTCTTTCTGAGTACACACTGGAGGGTGGGTAACGTAAGTAAAACAAAGCCAGTTTGTGCAAGGGCCTCCAAATTGCCTTTTTTTCCTATCAGTATTGAAACGGACTATTTGACATGCCTATTTGGATGCTATCACTGAAATAATCAGCAACCATTCTTTGAATGGTGACAGCATACATATGCTTCATATTGTACAGTAACAGTGTCGCACACATTAATCAGAAATATATTTTTTGCTCTGGATCACACACAGAAGATATATCATATATCACAGTAGTGTACAATAGCTGCAGTACTAGTAGTTGGAGTGACACACCAATAAAAATATATTTTTGTTTTGGATCACACACAGATATATAGCAGTAGTGTACAGCAGTACTAGTAGTTGTCACTGAGAGATGCACCAATAGAAATATAATTTTTGCTTTGGATCACACACAGATATATAGCAGTAGTGTATGGCAGTACTGGTAGTAGAGTCTTAGTGACACACCAATAGAAATATAATTTTTGTTTTGGATCACACACAGATATGTAGCAGTAGTGTACGGCAGTAATGGTAGTTGTCACTGAGTGATGCGCTAATTAAAATATAATTTTTGCTTTGGATCACACACAGATATATAGCAGTAGTGCACAGCAGTACTAGTAGTCGTAACTGAGTGATTCCCCCATAGAAATATATTTTTTGCTTTAGACCACACACAGATATATAGCATTAGTGTGCGGCAGTACTGGAAGTCATCACTGAGTGATGCACCAATAGAAATATATTTTTTGCTTTGGATCACACACAGATATATAGCAGTGGTGTACGTCAGCCGCAGTACTAGTAGTCAGATTGACACACCAATAACAATATATTTTTTACTTTGGCTCACACACAGATATATAGCAGTAGTGTACGGCAGTACTGATAGTCATCAATTAGTGACACACCAATAGAAATATATTTTTTTGGTCTGGATCACACACAGATATATAGCAGTAGTGTATGGCAGTAATGGTAGTCGTCACTGAGTGACGCATCAATAGAAATATTTTTTTTGCTTTGGATCACACACAGATATGTAGCAGTAGTGTACAGCAGCCACAGTACTAGTAGTCAGAGTGACGCGCCAATAGAAATATATTTTTTGCTCTGGATCACACACACAGAGGATATATAGCAGTAGTGTATGACAGTACACAGCCCCTTATAGATAGAGAACACCTGGTACTATACACAGCCGCAGTATGCTACTATGCAAAGCCCTAACACAGTGACAGCACACCCAAGTACCCAACTCAACACTCATGCAAAACAACCCTTCCAGTTGCAAATGCAGGATTTTAATGGGTTTCCGCACATGCATGATGCATGTGTGTATTTATACATATATAATATATAATACCCAGATGCGGCACTCCGAACAAACGTTAACATTAAGCAAGCTGTGAGTGAAGTAATTTGTTCGGTGTGTCGCCGTCTGAGTATTATCAATGAATAGAACATGTGCGAGTCTGTCTTCTGCTGGGCACCTGGCTAAGTACCTAATTTCCTTAAATGAGTGATGGTTTTCGGATTTGTATTAATATATATATTTTTTTTTTTTTTTAAATGAAGTAAGTAAGAGCGCCTACTAGTGTCAGTGTGGAAATCTATATATTAAAAGATAACTTAGCTCATAAAACTTTCAGCCTGATGATTCTCAGAAGTAGAACATGTAAAAGAGAGATAAAAGCAACATAGTGTGTACTGTTTTCAAACGTTTTTCAAAGATACAAGCATTAGGAACTTTGCCGGTTCCAATAATTTGATGAAATAAAAACAGTAAAAACAGTAACAATTTATTAAACAATAATCCTGCCACAAACGTAGGTGGCAGGTATAGACAATCGAAAATCTAAAAAACAGCTTGTCTGGTCATAAATGTAGGTAGCGCACGTACAGGATTAAAAATTATAAACAGTTTATCTGTCCGCATACGGAAAAACCATAGATTAAAAGAATATTCAGGCAGATTCTCTATCTGTAATAGCAGGTATCAAACGTACAGGATTGAAATAAAAAAAAAGCTTATCTGTCCGCAAGTGGGAAGTCCAAGGGGTAAGCATCAAGTCCATGTCCCAACGCGTTTCGTCCTAACATGAGGACTTCATCAAGGGGATAACTGGTATGGATATTACAGGATATTTATACCATAGTGGGTAATCCCATGTGGGCATGATGATGTGACATCACTTCCTGTCAGTGGAAACAGGTGTGATCAAAAAAGCAGGTAAAAGGTCCTACACCTGCCAGTAGACTAGAGTGTAGTGTAGAATCAATAAGTAAATGAACTAGTTAGGTAACGCACAACAGAAATAAATTAAAAAGTGAAAATAGATTAAAAGACCGCTGTGGAACGCACAGAGCGTCACTTCCGCCTAGTTGGAACGCATTACATCACTTCCCCCCAGAACGGTCCGGTTATTGCTGGGGCATGTACTGAACAACAAAGGAGATATTTTACAGAGAAACACATAATGACATTAATAGTGCGCTTCTGGTAGCGCAAATGTCACGTAGTTGAGTAGGAGGATCCCGGTTGCACTGGGCACCGATCTAGCGGAACGTCATTTCCGGCTATCGGCGGTGGAACGCACAGTAGGACGCACACTCTTCCGGTTGAGTAGGAGGATCCCGGCTGCACTGGGCACCGATCTGGCGGGACGTCACTTCCGGCTAGCGGCGGTGGAATGCACAATGCAACGCACACTCTTCTGGTGTCATTTCCTTGTTTAGTTAAGTCCATACTTCCAAATGCCTGGAACGCACAGCCATCTTTAGTAATTCTATCTGATAGTAGATATTTCATAAGGTCCTGGAACGCACAGCCATGTTTTGTGAAAAATTATATATTTATATCAAAAACATTTATATATATATATAAAAAGTTTTTTTTAAAGTGTAAAAAGCATTATAGCTAAAGAACAATGTGAATTAATAAAGGAGATATAAAAATAAAGTGCATAGTGATAATAAGTGCAGTGGATATGTCAATGGATATGTGAACAATATTTTAGATAGATGAATATTAATAAAAGCAAATAAATTAGTGTACCCAGAATATACAGGCAGACAATAAAAATAGGGTGATAAGAGTTTAAGGAAATGTAGACTCATAAAAAAGGTGCAATTTCGAAGCCTTCATTAAATCCTGAAGGTGCCAATGTTCTCAATTCAAATATCCAGAACATTTCTCTTTTTGAAAGCTTGTTCAGAATGTCTCCGCCCCGCTCTCCAAGGCTTACAATTTTAATTCCTTTAAAGGTGAGATCATTTGGGTTGAGTCATGTTTTTCCTGGAAATGTCTGTAAATAGCATGTGTCGTGACTTTATTTTTAATATTTCGTACATGTTCTTGGATATGTATTTTCAGGCACCTTTTGGTCTTTCCAACGTATTTTAGGCCACAGGTACATTCTAGGATGTAAATAACCATGGTGGAGTTGCAATTAATGAACTGTTTGATTGTATATTCACGGGAATTGTCATTATTGAAGAATGTCTTCCGGTTTCTGTGAACCAGTTTACAAATGATGCAACTTCCACACTTATAGCTCCCCTGGCATTTTATTGTTGGGTTCGCTGTGTTGGATATTAGTAGGCTCGGAGCTAGAAGATCTTTAAGATTATTAGTTTTCTTGTATACAATTTGCGGTCGAGGAGGTAAAATGTCTTTGAGGATTGGGTCCATCATGAGGATGTTCCAATGCCTATTTAAAGACTGCCTGATGCTAGCTTCGTGGCAACTGTAAGTTGTAATGAAAGGGATGGAGTATCGGGATTGATCCTGATCTCTTTCCCTTAAATTCTTCTGTTGAAGGTTTTCTTTTGTTTTTTCAAGAGCTTTTGATATGGTTTCTTCAGGATATTCCCTTTCCTTGAATCGATCTGCATACATTTGAAGTTGGTGGTCCTGGTCTTCCTTTAGGCTACAATTTCTTTGTACTCGATGAAACTGTGAGTAAGGGATGTTTTGCTTCCAATTCTTTTGATGGCAATTCCTGTAGTGCAGATAACTGTTTGTGTCAACCTTTTTTATAAAGTTGCAAGTGGTAATCTGTGATTCTTTAGATGAGAGTACTAAATCCAAGAATTCAATCTTGTCTTTATCATGCTTTTCAGTGAATTTGAGGTTGAATTGATTACATGAGATTTTCTGAAAAAAAAATAGTAAAATGATGATTCTGTCCCATCCCAGACAATGAGTATGTCATTGATGTACCTCTTATATATAACCAATTGATTTGCGAAAGGATTGTTCAAATATATGTTCTCTTCCTCCCAGCTGCCCATCAGAAGATTTGCGAAGCTAGGGGCAAAAATAGTCCCCATAGCTGTTCCGCATATTTGTAAGCAGAAATGTTCCTTGAATTTGAAGTAATTGTGACTCAGAATGAATCTGATGAAATCACAAACGGCTCTCTTGTGTGTTTCAGTTAGACTGGTGTCTCTATCTAGAAACTTCTTGCATGCAGAAATTCCGGTTTCATGAATGATGCATGTGTGTCGTGTCCTGCTAAAAAGGACAATTAGTAGCTTAGATAATTTTACCTATTTAAGTATCCTACTGGGTGTACTTAGGCGCAATCCTCTATTGTTCCACAAATTACTATTTATTACTGTGTAGCTGCCAGTCACCTTTAGACACTTCTGAATATGTTTAGACATAGAGGACTGGATAAAAGAAATGACCTATGTCAAAGAATTTTTAACAAAGAAAACCAGCCAGCCCAACAGGCTGCTCCACAAACTGATGATCTAGATGAACTATTTTGGGAAACAGAGAGACTACTAACAAAAGAAATTAAGACTTGGTGGGAATTGAAAGGACTCGAACACTATATTACAGCTAATAGGGTTCCGAGAGGACTTTGAATCCAAAAAAATCCCACATTTGGTATTGAAGACCCAGGATTCATCTCTAGCTGGGATAACATTCTACATGAGTGCTCTACCAATCTGATGAAATTGATTATTTCGGAAAAAACCAAGACACTTCAGAAATTAGAAGACCTTGCGTTTAAAGAAACCCTCTTGTCACCCCATAAAGACAAAGAGATATTCAAGGCCAACGACCTGACCCTCACCAGGAAATTAGAAAGGATTGAAGAAGAAGTCATTAAAGGGAAAGAAAAAAGTTCCAACGGGATAAACAGGACTACCTTAACAATAGAGTTAAAACTGGAGTAGATTCAATACGAAAAGAATGGACAAAATTCCGGTATATCAAGAACCTAAGAATAGAGGTTGGAAAAACACCCCTCGTGGACCTAGAACAAGACAAAACTTTGGAATATAAAGAACATACACACCACAACAAGGAAGATTCGCTATGAACAATAGATTCTCAGGACTGCAGAGACAGGATTCAAATAGTGATTCGGATTTTTTATCTCCCGACCCATACACAGCCAGCTCACAACCTCAAAGGAAAACATTCTTCTGGGAAAGATTCAAGAAATTATCACCAACAAAAAGAACCCTCCAAGAAGAAGAAGAAGAGGAACTCGAGGCGGCAGGCGGCAAAACCGCAAAAAGGAGATACCAACCATCATAGAAGACACCCCAAATGGGTTCTTTAACCTTTCAAAACACAAACTACGTAAATCTGAAATCACGTTATTGAATAAAGGACTTAAATTTGCACCATCAAATCAACTGAATAAATTCAACACTTTTATAGATCTCAACAAATTCACCAGAAACCTCACACTCAAGAGACACTTCGCCAAAAAGGAGACCGACGTCAATCCTACTCTCAAATCCAAATCGGGCTTAAAAAGAAAATCAAAATACTATCCTTTGGAGTCAAAAGGACAGCACATCACTGTATTCCATGATTTAGTGAAAAAAGATCTATGTGAACAAGACCTACCACCCATTAAGCAGAACAACCTTAAGAATCATGAAAAACAGGCTTTGAAAAATCTTAAGAATAACTCTGAGATTGTAATCAAACAGGCTGACAAGGGAGGAGGTGTCGTTATCCTGGATAGATCAGCCTATGAAAAAGAAGCTACACGCCTTCTGAGCGACACCAACTCCTACAAAAAGTTACAACAAGATCCCACCCAACAATTTACAGATGACCCAAGAACCCTGCTGGTACACTATTTACACTGCTACGTTCTGGATAAAGACGAATTCCAGTTTCTCATGAACATACAGATGTGTCCACTTACATCTTTGCTAATTTGCTAAATTTGGCACAACATGCAAAACATGGCTAAGGTGTTTTGCATGAGTAACGAGTGGATGGATTTTTAAATTTATGTTTGCCATAATAGAATATGTATAAAGTAACATATTAAAGAAGCAAGTTAAGAAAAATCACATGGCATGGCTAAATCTCTGAGTCTATAGTATGTTAAACCAAGCCATACATGGCTGGATATAGCAAAGATGTATGTGGACACATCTGTATCTCCAATAATTCCAATATTCTATTTTTTGCCAAAAATCCATAAAAATTTAACAAATCCACCGGGCAGACCAATCATTGCGGGCATCGATTCCTTGACATCCCATCTATCTAAATATATAGACTTCTTTCTAAAAAAATACGTCATGGAACTACCATCCTATTTAAAGGACACAAATAGTCTATTAGAAATTGTGAGAAACAAACCCTGGAAAGAAACATACTTATTGGTTACTAATACTATTGACGTTGAGAGTCTATATACATGCATCATTAATGAAACCGGAATTTCTGCATGCAAGAAGTTTCTAGATAGAGACACCAGTCTAACTGAAACACACAAGAGAGCTGTTTGTGATTTCATCAGATTCATTCTGAGTCACAATTACTTCAAATTCAAGGAACATTTCTGCTTACAAATATGCGGAACAGCTATGGGGACTATTATTGCCCCTAGCTTTGCAAATCTTCTGATGGGCAGCTGGGAGGAAGAGAACATATATTCGAACAATCCTTTCACAAATCAATTGGTTATATATAAGAGGTACATCGATGACATACTCATTGTCTGGGATGGGACAGAATCATCATTTTACAATTTTTTTCAGAAAATCTCATGTAATCAATTTAACCTCAAATTCACTGAAAAGCATGATAAAGACAAGATTGAATTCTTGGATTTAGTACTCTCATCTAAAGAATCACAGATTACCACTTGTAACTTTAAAAAAAAAGGTTGACACAAACAGTTATCTGCACTACAGTAGTTGCCATCAAAAGAATTGGAAGCAAAACATCCCTTACTCACAGTTTCATCGAGTACAAAGAAATTGTAGCCTAAAGGAAGACCAGGACGACCAACTTCAAATGTATTCCAATTGATTCAAGGAAAGGGAATATCCTGAAGAAACCATATCAAAAGCTCTTAAAAAAACAAAAGAAAACCTTCAACAGAAGAATTTAAGGGAAATAAATCAGGATCAATCCCAATACTCCATCCCTTTCATTACAACTTACAGTTGCCATGAAGCTAGCATCAGGCAGTCTTTAAATAGGCATTGGAACATCCTCATGATGGACCCAATCCTCAAAGACATTTTACCTCCTCGACCGCAAATTGTATACAAGAAAACTAATAATCTTAAAGATCTTCTAGCTCCGAGCCTACTAAAATCCAACACAGCGAACCCAACAATAAAATGCCAGGGGAGCTATAAGTGTGGAAGTTGCATCATTTGTAAACTGGTTCAAAGAAACCGGAAGACATTCTTCAATAACGACAATTCCCGTGAATATACAAACAGTTCATTAATTGCAACTCCACCATGGTTATTTACCTCCTATAATGTACCTGTGGCCTAAAATATGTTGGAAAGACCAAGAGGTGCCTGAAAATACGTATCCAAGAACATGTACGAAATATTAAAAATAAAGTCACGACACATGCTATTTACAGACATTTCCAGGAAAAACATGACTCCAACCCAAATGATCTCACCTTTAAAGGAATTGAAATTGTAAGCTTGGAGAGCGGGGCGGAGACATTCTGAACAAGCTTTCAAAAAGAGAAATGTTCTGGATATTTGAATTGAGAACATTGGCACCTTCAGGATTTAATGAAGGCTTCGAAATTGCACCTTTTTTATGAGTCTACATTTCCTTAAACTCTTATCACCCTATTTTTATTGTCTGCCTGTATATTCTGGGTACACTAATTTATTTGCTTTTATTAATATTCATCTATCTAAAATATTGTTCACATATCCATTGACATATCCACTGCACTTATTATCACTATGCACTTTATTTTTATATCTCCTTTATTAATTCACATTGTTCTTTAGCTATAATGCTTTTTACACTTTAAAAAAAACTTTTTATATATATAAATGTTTTTTATATAAATATATAATTTTTCACAAAACATGGCTGTGCGTTCCAGGACCTTATGAAATATTTGCTATCAGATAGAATTACTAAAGATGGCTGTGCGTTCCAGGCATTTCGAAGTATGGACTTAACTAAACAAGGAAATGACACCAGAAGAGTGTGCTTTGCATTGTGCGTTCCACCGCCGCTAGCCGGAAGTGACGTCCCGCCAGATCGGTGCCCAGTGCAGCCGGGATCCTCCTACTCAACCGGAAGAGTGTGCGTCCTACTGTGCGTTCCACCGCCGATAGCCGGAAATGACGTTCCGCTAGATCGGCGCCCGGTGCAACCGGGATCCTCCTACTCAACTACGTGACTTTTGCGCTACCAGAAGCGCACTATTACTGTCATTATGTGTTTCTCTGTAAAATGTCTCCTTTGTTGTTCAGTACATGCCCCAGCAATAACCGGACCGTTCTGGGGGGAAGTGATGTAATGCTTTCCAACTAGGCGGAAGTGACGCTCTGTGCGTTCTACAGCGGTCTTTTAATCTATTTTCACTTTTTAATTTATTTCTGTTGTGCGTTACCTAACTAGTTCATTTACTTATTGATTCTACACTACACTCTAGTCTATTGGCAGGTGTAGGACCTTTTACCTGCTTTTTTGTTCACACCTGTTTCCACTGACAGGAAGTGATGTCACATCATCATGCCCACATGGAATTACCCACTATGGTATAAATATCCTGTAATATCTATACCAGTTATCCCCTTGATGAAGTCCTCATGTTAGGACGAAACGCGTTGGGACATGGACTTGATGCTTACCCCTTGGACTTCCCACTTGCGGACAGATAAGCTGATTTTTAATTTCAATCCTGTACGTTTGATACCTGCTATTACAGATAGAGAATCTGCCTGAATATTCTTTTAATCTATGGTTTTTCCGTATGCGGACAGATAAGCTGTTTATAATTTTTAATCCTGTACATGCGCTACCTACATTTATGACAAGACGAGCTGTTTTTTAGATTTTCGATTGTCTATACCTGCCACCTGCGTTTGTGGCAGGATTGTTGTTTAATAAATTGTTACTGTTTTTACTGTTTTTATTTCATCAAATTATTGGAACCGGCAAAGTTCCTAATGCTTGTATCTTTGAAAAACGTTTGAAAACAGTACACACTATGTTGCTTTTATCTCTCTTTTACATGTTCTACTTCTGAGAATCATCAGGCTGAAAGTTTTATGAGCTAAGTTATCTTTTAATATATAGATTTCCACACTGACACTATTAGGTGCTCTTATTTACTTCATTTTTTAAACTTTATTTTTATACTGTTTGAGAGCTGCCACTCACTCACATATGAGGTGTGTCATGTCCTGCTAAAAAGGACAATTAGTAACTTAGATAATTTTACCTATTTAAGTGTCCTACTGGGTGTACTTAGGCGCTATCCTCTATTGTTCCATATATATATATATATATAGTTGTAATAGGCAGCACTCGTAGGATTTTTCAAAGCAGAAGATAATCAGACCCAGCAGTCAGTGTAGTCAACATTTCAATTTAATAAATAAATTTTCATCAGGACACATATATACAAACAATACTCTCTCTCTGCGCTATTTGAGTATAACTAATGTGGTGATAAAGAATTATGACTGGCAGCTTAATTCACCTAAATTCCTTGCTAGGAGGAACTGACAAAAGAAATATACAACAATAGGTGAGCTGGCACCTGAGGGTTGAGTCAACACCCCTTCTTACAAAAGGCACTTATGATTCACACCTTTAAAAGTCAAAACATGTTGGCAACATGTTTCATCATAAAATTTATTATATATATATATATATATATATATACATAAAAACAAGTTCAAAGTCCATGGTTAATTTGTAAAAGGAGTAATAAGTCACTCCACACTTAGTGTATTTCCATTTAAGATGTCGAGGACAATAGTAGGTGAATCTCTACGGTCTCCTCTTTTTCTTCAATATATATTCAAAGGTGACATAATAAAGGAAGAACAAGAATAGCTAACGCGTTTTGTCTTATTATAAGACTTCATCGGAGGTACATCTTAACTGTATGGTAAGTATTATCAAAAATAAGCGGATATGGATACCCGACACAGCAATACAAAAAAAACCTTAGTATCAGAGGGGCTTTCTATTTGAGTGGTCCGCCAATCCTCATGGGTCAACTACTTGAAAGTAATATCTAGATACTCAGATGTAGCAGGAATTCACTTAGGTGAGAACCTTTAGTATATCAGCAGTGTTAACCTGGTCTCTGAGTAATCATTACTCAGTGATTACCGCACAATATTGGTGGTGTTGTCCGATGTCACAAATCCCCAGGAGAGTCCAATTGGGGTAAGCCAATCTGATGAAGCCGCTGAACCCGGAGGGAGGTGGGGAAACGCGTCATTTACTCATCTAAATTGCTGTTTGTACCACTGCATTTGGAGATCTCAACAGCCAGCTGTAACACTCCAGGGATCATTCACCTCTATCTATGATCCCCCAGTGATGACTGCATGATAAAGGTTACAAGCACCAGCAGTCGGGGAGGATTTTCTTGGTGAAAGAATCCACAAATAGGAGTGGTGAGATCATATTGCTTAATTGTCTGGCCAGACACGCTTGTAGAGGAAGCACTGTTTCACTTTATTAATGGACTTTGGCTATATAAAGTGGACAGCTTAAAAGCCCACATTCAATGTGAGGAAAAACTCCATTTCATCATTTTCCTTGTAAAAGTGACTATTCTATAGAACACAGAGAACTGTGTGTGCCATTAAACTTCAGTAAACATTGGAAAAGCTACATTTTAGCTATTATAGCAGGTGTTGTTAAGGTTTGTAAGTGGATACAGAGTAATTTGTTATAATGCATGGTATATCCAGTTTACATGTGAACATATCATTGTAATGGTACATTGACCGGCCGGTGGTACAAATTGCACATTCTTTATATATGTGTTTTAATAAAAAACCTTTTTTTGTTATAATCCATATGCGCTGTAACACTAGTTTCTTTGTTGCTTGTTTGATTTTTTAATCTAATAGGGGTGATTAGCCCTATGTTGCTGGCAGCATATTGATTGGAGTGACAAAGCGCTTGATTTAGTATCGGTTCTTATGGAAAGCGGTGATACAAAGTGTAGCCTGCCTAGGAATGAGTTGGCGTTTGCGAGATGCTGCTACTGGTGCCGCGCTGCTGTTGTTGCTGTGGGAGGCAATACATCTACCCAGTGGGCTGTCACAGTCATATAGTCCTTAGTCTGCCCTGCTCCACTTGTCCACATGTCCGTGGTTAAGTGGACATTGGGTACAACTGCATTTTTTAGGACACTGGTGACCCTTTCTGACGTCTGTGTACATTCTCGGTATCGCTTGCCTAGAGAAGTGGAAACTAGATGGTATTTGGTACTGGGGACACACTACCTCAAGAAATTCTCTAGTACCCTGTGAACTATCGCCGGATTCCGGACGCACGTCTAACACCAACACAGCTGCCAAGGCCTGAGTTATCCGCTTTGAAACAGGATGACTGGTATGATATTTCATCTTCCTCGCAAAGGACTGTTGGACAGTCAATTGCTTACTGTAAGTAGTACAAGTGGTCTTCCGACTTCCCCTCCGGGATGATGATCGACTCCCAGCAGAAACAACAGCAGCGCCAGCAGCATTAGGTGTTACACTCAAGGATACATCGGAGGATCTGCAGTACTATTGGCATTCCTGTCCAAGGAGGAAATTGACACTGAGGGAGTTGGTGGTGTGGTTTGCACTGGGAGCTTGGGTACAAGAGGAAGAAGGGATTTAGTTGTCAGTGGACTGATTCCGCTGTCACCCAAAGTTTTTGAACTTGTCAATGACTTCTGATGAATGCGCTCCAGGTGACATATAAGGGAGGATGCTCCTAGGTGGTTAACGTCCTTACCCCTACTAATTACAGCTTGACAAAGGCAACACACGACTTGACACCAGTTGTTCGCATTTCTGTTGAAAAAATTCCACACCGAAGAGGTGATTTTTTTTGTATTTTGACAAGGCATGTCAATGGCCTTATTCATCCCATGGATAACAGGTGTCTCCCCGGGTGCCTGACTTAAACAAACCAACTCTCCATCAGAATCTTCCTGGTCAATTTCCCCCTTAGCGCCAGCAAAACCCATATCCTCCTCCTGGTGTAGTCCAACAGTGACATCTTCAATTTGAATATCTGGAACTGTACTGGGGGTACTCCTTCCATCACTTGTAGGGGACGTGCAAAAGGTGGAAGGAGCCGCCTCTTCACGTCCAGTGTTGGGAAGGTCAGGCATCGCAACCGACACAATTGGACTCTCCTTGGGGATTTGTGATTTAGAAGCACGCACAGTTCTTTGCTGTGCTTTTGCCAGCTTAACTCTTTTCAATTTTCTAGCATGAGGATGAGTGCTTCCATCATCATGTGAAGCTGACCCACTAGTCATGAGGAAGGGCCTTAGCCGTTCCTTGCCACTCCGTGTCGTAAATGGCATATTGGCAAGTTTACGCTTCTCCTCAGACACTTTTAATTTAGATTTTTGGGTCATTTTACTGAACTTTTTATTTTTTTTATTTTACATGCTCTCTACTATGACATTGGGCATCGGCCTTGGCAGACGACGTTGATGGCATTTCATCATCTTTGCCATGACTAGTGGCAGCAGCTTCAGAACTAGGTGGGAGTGGATCTTGATCTTTCCCTATTTTACCCTCTACATTTTTCTTCTCCATTTATTAATGTGTGAAATTATATGCCAGCTGCAAAATACAGCAATGGACAACTGTACTGTACTATTATACTGGTGGTCAACACAATGCAGCACTGTACTACTATATACTGGTCCCCACAATGCAGGAAAGATATTGAGCACTGATCCAGAGAATAGAACTGAGTCTGACACGGAGCTGCAAGATACAGCAATGGACTACTGTACTACTATATACTGTTGGTCACAATGCAGCACTGTACTACTATATACTGGTCCCCACAATTCAGCAAAGATATTGAGCACTGATCCGGAGAATAGAACTGAGTCTGACATGGAGCTGCAAGATACAGCAATGGACACCTGTATTGTACTACTATATACTGGTGGTCACCACAATGCAGCACTGTACTACTATATACTGGTCCCCACAATGCAGCACAGATATTGAGCACTGATCCAGAGAATAGAACTGAGTCTGACACAGAGCTGCAAGATACAGCAATGGACAACTGTACTGTACTACTATATACTGGTGGTCACAATGCAGCACTGTACTACTATATACTGGTCCCCACAATGCAGCAAAGATATTGAGCACTGATCTGGAGAATAGAACTGAGTCTGACATGGAACTGCAAGATACAGCAATGGACAACTGTACTGTATGACTATATACTGGTGGTCACCACAGTGCAGCACTGTACTACTATATACTGGTCCCCACAATGCAGCACAGATATTGAGCACTGATCCGGAGAACATAACTGAGTCTGACATGGAGCTGCAAGATACAGCAATGGACAACTGTACTGTACTACTATATACTGGTGGTCACAATGCAGCACTGTATTACTATATACTGGTCCCCAGTGGCGGATCCAGGGGGGGGGGGGGGCATGCGGGCCCGTGCCCCCCCTGTCATGTCTGGTACTTAAAAAAAAAAAAAAAACACACAGCAGTTCCTTTAAAAAAGAAGCGGCGTCGCAGACGGCGCACGCCGCGATGAAGGGTCACGTTACGGCGGCAGCAGTACTAATGATTCATAATGACTCATTACAGTGCGCTGCGTACAGCCGGAAGACTCGGAGGAGAGGAGAGGCTTTCCCCTTCTCTCCTCCACTCGGAGTCGCACGATAGAGCCGGCAGCCGGCAGCGCTGTATCACTGCTGCCTGCAGCGTACGCGTTGCGGCTTGCTTTCAGTGGGTGGGGGGCGCTATTTCCACCTGGAAGTCCGACGGGGACCTAACAGCTGTTTCTGATGTGTGTGCGGGTGGCGTTGCCCCTAATTCATGTAAGATGCCATGTGGGCATGCCTGGGCACCAGGAGTTGGCTTCTCTTTACTGGTATGTTTCCACAGAGTAGAGTCATTTACAGCTGTGTGTCTAACTACAGAAACATATGTCTGCAAATTTATATACTGTATGTGTGTGTGTGTGTGTGTGTGTGTGTGTATATATATATCTATAAATATATATATATATACATACACACACACACACACACACACACACTTTTTTTGTAACACAATTATGTTAATAGGGGCCCCTACAAGTTTGTTGTCCAGGGGCCCCCTCAAACCTTAATCCGGCCCTGCTGGGGCAGGACGCTCGCCAGTCGCCATTATTGCATGGAGCATGGAGAAGAGGAGAGCCGTCTGAGTTGGTGGCCCGCTCCCTGCCTCCCTATTGCCGCCATCTGAAGCTCCCAGAGGAGGTCAGTTTATCTTTAGGTATAAACAGTATATATTGCTTGGAAACATATACTGTTTGTACCAAGGAAAAACAGTATATGTGTATGCATACCTTGTGGCATAATGTGAATTTTGGCTCATACCGTGTGCTATAATGTGAATTTCGGCTCATACCGTGTGCCATTATGTGAATTTCGGCTCATACCGTGTGCCATTATGTGAATTTTGGCTCATACCGTGTGCTATTATGTGAATTTCGGCTCATACCGTGTGCTATTATGTGAATTTTGGCTCATACCGTGTGCTATAATGTGAATTTCGGCTCATACCGTGTGGTATTATGTGAATTTCGGCTCATACCGTGTGCTATAATGTGAATTTCTGCTCATACCGTGGGCTATAATGTGAATTTTGGATCATACCGTGTGGTATAATGTGAATTTCGGATCATACCGTGTGTTATAATGTGAATTTCGGCTCATACCGTGTGGTATAATGTGAATTTCGGCTCATATCGTGTGGTATAATGTGAATTTAGGCTCATACCTTGTGGTATAATGTTAATTTTGTCTCATACCATGTGCTATAATGTGAATTTCGGCTCATACCGTGTGGTATAATGTCTGTTTCCCCAGTGAATCTTTCCCTTCATGCCTCTGTAAACCTCACTACAAATGTCTCGCTACTCCCTCCTACTCCTACAGAGACCTTAGGTACCCACTGCCTCTCCCTGACCCCCTCTCCTTGTTACCCACTGCCAACTCCCCCTGGCATCACCCACTTTTTCCTCGTCACCCTTTCCCCAGTGTTACCCACTCTGCCTCTCACTGTCACCCTCTCTCTGTCACCCACTGCCTCTCCATCTCCCACTGTCTCCTTCATCCACTGCCTCTCCCGTGTCACTATAAACCCTTCACCCTCTCTCTCCTGTTACTCGCTGCCTCTCCAAAGTGTCACCCTCTTCCCGTCTTACGAATACGACGTTCCATTTGAGGCCATGACCCTTGTTGCTAGGTCATGCCCCTGTTGTGAGGCCATGCACACCTTCATGGGACCGCACGCCTTCGGCATACACAAGGTGCCCCCCCTGTCATTTTCTCCTGGATCCGCCCCTGCTGGTCCCCACAATGCAGCAAAGGTATTGAGCACTGATCCGGAGAATAGAACTGAGTCTGGCACAGAGCTGCAAGATACAGCAATGGACAACTGTACTGTACTACTATATACCGGTGGTCACCACAATGCAGCACTGTACTACTATACACTGGTCCCCACAATGCAGCAAAGATATTGAGCACTGATCCAGAAAATAGAACTGAGTCTGACACAGAGCTGCAAGATACAGCAATGGACAACTGTACTGTACTACTATACACTGGTGGTCACCACAATGCAGCACTGTATTACTAAATATACTGGTCCCCACAATGCAGCACAGATATTGAGCACTGATCCGGAGAATAGAACTGAGTATGACACAGAGCTGCAAGATAACGCTATGGCCTACTGTACTGTACTACTATATACTGGTGGTCACCGCAATTCAGCACTGTACTAATATATACTGGTCCCCACAATGCAGCACAGATATTGAGCACTGATCCGGAGAATAGAACTGAGTCTGACACGGAGCTGCAAGATAACACTATGGCCTACTGTACTGTACTACTATATACTGGTGGTCACCACAATGCAGCACACTGAGCACAGATATTGAGCTTTTCAGGCAGAGAATGTAGCCACATCCTCTCCGATCAATAGACAATGCACGAGTGACAATGGCGGCGACGCGCGGCTCTTTATATGGAATCCGAAGCTCACGAAAATCCGACAGCGGGATGATGAAGTTTTTCCCCATTCGGGTTTTGTGTCTTAGGCAGGAAGAACCGAGGCTGCCTCGACGAACCGAACCCGCTCATCTCTAATATATATATATATATATATATATATATATACGCTACAAATGCACTATATATATATAATATGTGTGTGTATATATATATATATATATATATATATAATATGTATATATAAAATAAATATATATATATATATATATATATATATAAAACGAAAGTAGCCTGGCACTCCTCTTGATGTCACTGTGCCTGGTGCCCCCAGTATGCAGTAATGGCTAGGTAGAAAAAGGACTGCGGCACTCCAGGTCTTAAAAAAGTCAAACTATATTCAAAAGATCACAACATAGTACATCAACGTTTCGGGGTATCTAGCCCCTTTGTCAAGATGTGAGAGTGTGCAAGTGCAAGGAGAAACTTACCCAAATAGTGACAGAGCCCGCCAAACCTGAGGAGGAAAGCCGCCGACGGTCCCGCCGTGTGCGTTGTGCGGCGCCGTGCGATGACGTGTGGGCGCTTCCAAGGAGAATCAGTGAAAATCCGTTGCCTGGCAACGAGTGAAGCGCTGAGGTGCTGGGAACTGTGCGGCTGCGTGGAATAAAGAGAGAAGAGTGATACTGAAAGAGCACCGCTGGGCTGACAGCTGACCTGTGTATTTAACATCATATGTGCAAACTACAAACGGCTGCATAATGCCTAACGTTTAAATCCACACATTCCATAGGGGGGAGAATGCTGAGCGTGGCTATGTTGGCTCTGGAAGGATTAACCCCAAACGGGTTAAAACCAGTAGGTGGGGTTTACCAGTGCTAGACAACTGAAAGCCCTGTAAGGAAGATCCAGAGAAGTGACAGGGTCGAAGGTGCTCACCCTGCAGAAATACCGAGGGGGGCATATTACCTGAAAAGAGAGGAAGTAGACACCTGAAAGAGAGGCAGCATGGTGGGGCACTGGAAATGTAGTTAGAGTAGACGCTATTGCTAAGTACATATATACATGCATAACGACTAAGCTAGCTGAACAAGACTATATGCAAAAATATGCTAATAAATCACAGAGAGTCCAATGTAGTCCAAAAAGGCTGATGGATGGCAGGCTGTGTGATAGTAAATCATTAGGCTGTGTAGCGAGCTGACTTGGACCTGATTCCTCACCCTCTGGTACACGCTGGACTGAGGAACATGGATACACCCAGATTACCCAAAAATGCTCCATACTATTCTCTCATTGAGACCAACTGGATGTATGGTATTCAAATTGAATATCCAGGAGGCTTCCTTTCGAAGAAGTTGGCCCTCCCGGTCACTACCCCGAAGGGATTTAGGTACGTGATCAATGATGATGTACTTGAGATCCGAGAGCCGATGACGGGCTTCCTGAAAGTGTCTTGCCACAGGTTGGTCAGTAGAATTGCCAGCGATAGCTGCCTTTATCGCGGAACGGTACAGGGCCATGTGTTCACGTAGGGATCTGATGGTTTTGCCCACGTAGCTCTTGCCGCATGGGCAAATGATTTAATAAATAATGTAAGTGGATGTACACGATACCGTAAGGCGGATGTAAATTTTCTTGCCCGTTGTCGGCAGTTCACACACAGTGCCCGTCAGCATGTGACTGCAGGTGGTGCAGCCTAGGTATCGATAACAGCCCGGTTTCTTTCGCAGAAAAGTACTGCCCAATAGTGTAGGAGGCCCACTGGGAAAATTGGAAATGTCAGTGTGGACCAACATGTCTTTGATGTTACGCCCCCTCTTGTAGCACATCATTGGCGTCTTGTGCCTGAAGGGGAGACGGTTGTCCGTAGAGACGATAGGCCACAGGGCCCTATTAGCTCTATTCAACACTGGACTCAAGGTGTCGTATGTTGTAGTCCAGGTGATTCGGTTGTCCATAGAGCTGTCCTTTTTTTGCATCAAGCTGCTCCGTGGCAGCTGCAGCACCTCACGTTTGGTGGCTTCTAAGGCAGAACACTCGTATCCCCTTGAAATGAATTTTATGATCATTCTGTCTAATTCGGCCTCTAATGTTTCTGGCTGACTGTTGATCCTGGCGACTCTGATCATCTGGGACCTCGGGAGACCCAACTTTAATGGTTGGGGTGGTGACTGTTGGCCCGGAGGAGGGTGTTCTCGTCCGTGGGTTTATTGTATACACATGTCTGTAATTTGCCAGAACACACAGTGACCTGGACGTCCAAGTAGTTGATGGTTGAGGAGGACCATTGGTAAGTGATCCTGATTGGAGATGCTCTGGAGTTAATGGATTCCAGCAGGGTTTTTAAAGATGCTTCACGTCCTGTCCAGATGAGGAATAGGTCATCTATGTATCTGGTAAAGAGTGCAATGGATTGGGCTATGAGGTTATCTTGAAAAAACATCTGCGCCTCTTCTTTGAGCATATAAATGTTAGCATAAGAAGGAGCCACGTTGCTGCCCATCGCACAGCCGGTTCTCTGTAGGTAGAACCGGCCGTCGAACAGGAAGTAATTCCTAGTAAGTGTTAGCTCCAATAAAGTCATGAAAAGGTCCAGATCTACATCAGCCATTTTCTCAGAAATCAAATACGCTCTCATGGCTTCCAGGCCATCTGCATGCGGAATACTTGTGTACAAGCTGCAAATGTCAACTGTACACAAGAGCGACCCTCCTGGGACTGTACCGTATCCTTCAAGTAACTGTAAGAAAGAGGTGGTATCTTTCAAACATGTCGACTGTTTCAAAACGAGAGGCTGTAGGATGCAGTCCAGGAATTGGGACACCGGTTGGTATAGGGACTGTCGCGCTGAGATGATGGGGCGACCAGGGGGTGTCTGCAGATTTTTGTGAATTTTGGGCACAGTGAAAAGGACTGGGACCACCGGAAACTTCTGTAGAAGGGCCTTATGTAGTCTGTCGGGGATGAGTTCTTGTGCAAGTGCCTCTGCCAGAATAGAGTCCAGTTCCTGCTTGTAGGCTGTAGTGGGATCACAGTCCAGTTGACTGTAGGTATTGATATCTGCCAATTGAGCCAGGATCTCCGAGCGGTAGTAGGCCAAGTCCAAAATGACGACTCCGCCCCCTTTATCTGCAGGGCAGATAACTATGTCGGTGTATGATCCCAATTCCTTGAGGGCTGTCCATTCCTGCCTAGACAGATTATGGTGATTGTGTTGACCCGCCTTGGAGTACTTTATTGAGGCTTCGTCTACCAAGCGAATAAATGATTTAATGGAGGGATTTGTGGACTGAGGATCGAAGGAAGACTTACGCCTCTTGTTCAAAAATGGTTGAAAAACTGATGGAGACATGGGCTCTTGAGACGGATGTTGAGCGAAAAACTCTTGTCTCCGGAGTTTCCTGGCGAACTGGTAAAGGTCAATTTTCCAGTCTAGCTCTTTATGCCGATTAGTGGGGACGAAGGAGAGTCCGTTGTTGAGAACATCTATTTCAACAGGAGAGAGTGTGTTTAGACAAATTGTAGATTAAGTTTTGTTTTTTGCTGCTCGTTCTATTAAGTCTCGTGTTCTGCCCACCCCGGCGGGTGGGCGCCCTCTTCCTTTGGAAGTGGTAGGAGCTGCCTGGTCTAAAGGAACAGCATATAAATCTTGAGAGCAATCCGAATCGGCCACAGCGAATTCGCTGTCGCTGTTAGATGATACTGCAGACTTAGAAGCGTTTTCTCTGCGGCGACGCCAACCCTGTCTGGGTCTTGAACAGGGCGCCTGGGGATTGCCGGAGCCTCCTCCCATCAGCCACCTATACACCCTGTTGTTTTCATAGTCGTCTTGGACAATGTTAAGTTTATTTTTCTTAAACTTAATTAAATCCCTACGGTAATTGTCACACTGGGTGCGCAGTTTCTGTAGCCAATCCTGCGACTCATCTTGATGAAGAAGGGGTAAATGTTCAGCTTCAAAGGAGACTATTTTTTCTTTGAATGCCCTTAACTCCCTGCCAGCCTCCTCGATCACCAGCAGCATTAAATCGAGGCTGCATTTGTTAGTGATCCCGACACATTTCTTGCAGAAGTCGGGGTTAAACCTTCCTATAGTGGGTGAGTTCCTGACCCTGAACCCCCTGGGAATCATACATTCCCTATGATAATCGGATAGAGAAATGCCGTGCAGCATAAAGTCAATCTCCCTCCGTTTAAGTTTGAATAGCTGTTGATACAGCTCATCAGGGCTTTGCTGTTGGTCCGCGAAGGATAGTTGCTCTTTGAAACGTAGTCGGTCCGCATCTTTATCCGTGTAGCTATACAAGTCCCCTTTAGATATGTTAAGGTGCTTGCTTATAGCCTCTGACGTCTCCCAAGACTGCTGAAGAGGTGTTCGGATTCATAGCTGTAGCCGTGCGGTGTACAGTATCCATAACAAGTGCAAAAGAGTGCTTAAAGTGCTTGCTGCAGTTGAAAAGTGCTATGTGCTAGTGACAAAGTGAAGTCTGTGATTCAACACAGCCAGTGCTGATAAGTACAAAGTGCTGCAGCAAGGTGAGGCGACTGCTCATACATTCAGGATCAGGTATATGTAAAGACTGGTTTAAATGCTGGGGTGCCTTGGCTCAAGCAGGGGACGTCAGAACAACAATCTCCTGAGGATATATAAAATGAAAGTAGCCTGGCACTCCTCTTGATGTCACTGTGCCCGGTGCCCCCAGTATGCAGTAATGGCTAGGTAGAAAAAGGACTGCGGCACTCCAGGTCTTAAAAAAGTCAAACTATATTCAAAAGATCACAACATAGTACATCAACGTTTCGGGGTATCTAGCCCCTTTGTCAAGATGTGAGAGTGTGCAAGTGCAAGGAGAAACTTACCCAAATAGTGACAGAGCCCGCCAAACCTGAGGAGGAAAGCCGCCGACGGTCCCGCCGTGTGCGTTGTGCGGCGCCGTGCGATGACGTGTGGGCGCTTCCAAGGAGAATCAGTGACAATCCGTTGCCTGGCAACGAGTGAAGCGCCGAGGTGCTGGGAACTGTGCGGCTGCATGGAATAAAGAAAGAAGAGTGATACTGAAAGAGCACCGCTGGGCTGACAGCTGACCTGTGTGTTTAACATCATATGTGCAAACTACAAACGGCTGCATAATGCCTAACGTTTAAATCCACACATTCCATAGGGGGGAGAATGCTGAGCATAGCTATGTTGGCTCTGGAAGGATTAACCCCAAACGGGTTAAAACCCGTAGGTGGGGTTTACCAGTGACAGACAACTGAAAGCCCTGTAAGGAAGATCCAGAGAAGTGACAGGGTCGAAGGTGCTCACCCTGTAGAAATACAGAGGGGGGCATATTACCTGAAAAGAGAGGAAGGAGACACCCGAAAGAGAGGCAGCATGGTGGGGCACTGGAAATGTAGTTAGAGTAGACGCTATTGCTAAGTACAAATATACATGCATTTCGACTAAGCTAGCTGAACAAGACTATATGCAAAAATATGCTAATAAATCACAGAGAGTCCAATGTAGTCCAAAAAGGCTGATGGATGGCAGGCTGTGTGTTAGTAAATCATTAGGCTGTGTAGCGAGCTGACTTGGACCTGATTCCTCACCCCCTGGTACACGCTGGACTGAGGAACATGGATACACCCAGATTACCCAAAAATGCTCCATACTAATAAATATTAATAAATATTTATAAATATATATATATATATAAATATTAAATATCCGCACAGTCCTGTACATCTGTATGCAAAGTAAACACCATACTCTTAGTCATAGCACACATACCGAGTACAGATATGCACACAAGGCAAAGATACCCACCCATTCACATAACAGAAAGCACAGACCCCGAGGCGCAAACAACCCCAGCACGCCCAGAGATAGTCACTGCCTCACCGTTTTAATTATCCTGGCCCCGCTACACTGCGCGTCACCCGGCTCTGTCCAAAGCCCCAAAATAGAAGAACTGCTGAGGGGAGCTGTGTGCTGCCGCTCCCCATGCATGCAGCCAGTGGACAGGCTGATACTGTACATGCTGGTACACTGCAGCCTGAGCTCCTCTGTTTAAAAAAATAAATCAATCGAGTAGCAGCACCGATTGATCAGCACCCAGGGGGTTTCTAGTAGAGATGAGCGGGTTCGGTTCCTCGGAATCCGAACCCGCCCGAACTTCAGGTTTTTTTACACGGGGCCGAGCGACTCGGATCTTCCCGCCTTGCTCGGTTAACCCGAGCGCGCCCGAACGTCATCAACCCGCTGTCGGATTCTCGCGAGGCTTGGATTCTATCGCGAGACTCGGATTCTATATAAGGAGCCGCGCGTTGCCGCCATTTTCACACGTGCATTGAGATTGATAGGGAGAGGACGTGGCTGGCGTCCTCTCCGTTTAGACTAGAGTACTAGAGAGAGACACAAATTTTGGGGAGCATATTATTAGGAGGAGTACTACTTGCTGCTGATAGTGTGACCAGTGACCACCAGTTTATTTAATTAATCCGTTCTCTGCCTGAAAAAAAACGATACACAGTGTGACACAGTCACATACCATATCTGTGCTCAGCCCAGTGTGCTGCATCATATGTAATACTGTATATCATTATCTGACTGTGCTGAGTGCTCACTGCTCACACAGCTTAATTGTGGGGGAGACTGGGGAGCAGTTATAGCAGGAGTACATATTTTAAGTACAGTGCACACTTTTGCTGCCAGAGTGCCACTGCCAGTGTGATTGACCAGTGACCACTGACCACCAGTATTGTGATTGTCTGCTGACCACCAGTATATTGTGATTGTCTGCCTGAAAAAGTTAAACACTCGTCGTGTGGTGTTTTTATAAACGCATTCTGCAGACAGTGTCCAGCAGGTCCGTCATTACATAATATATACCTGTCCGGCTGCAGTACTAGTGTGATATATATATATATTTTAATTTTATCTCATTATCATCCAGTCAATATTAGCAGCAGACACAGTACGGTAGTCCACGGCTGTAGCTACCTCTGTGTCGGCAGTCGCTCGTCCATCCATAATTGTATACCACCTACCCGTGATTTTTTTTTTTCTATCTTCTTGATACTAGTAGCTTACTTTAGGAGTCTGCAGTGCTGAGTCTGACAGACAGTGTCCAGCAGGTCCGTCATTACATAATATATACCTGTCCGGCTGCAGCACTAGTGTGATATATATATATATATTTTAATTTTATCTCTTTATCATCCAGTCTATATTAGCAGCAGACACAGTACGGTAGTCCACGGCTGTAGCTACCTCTGTGTCGGCAGTCGCTCGTCCATCCATAATTGTATACCACCTACCCGTGTTTTTTTTTTTTTTTCTATCTTCTTGATACTAGTAGCTTACTTTAGGAGTCTGCAGTGCTGAGTCTGACAGACAGTGTCCAGCAGGTCCGTCATTACATAATATATACCTGTCCGGCTGCAGTACTAGTGTGATATATATATATATATTTTAATTTTATCTCATTATCATCCAGTCTATATTAGCAGCAGACACAGTACGGTAGTCCACGGCTGTAGCTACCTCTGTGTCGGCAGTCGCTCGTCCATCCATAATTGTATACCACTTACCGTGTTTTTTTTTTTTCTATCTTCTTGATACTAGTAGCTTACTTTAGGAGTCTGCAGTGCTGAGTCTGACAGACAGTGTCCAGCAGGTCCGTCATTACATAATATATACCTGTCCGGCTGCAGTACTAGTGTGATATATATATATATTTTAATTTTATCTCATTATCATCCAGTCTATATTAGCAGCAGACACAGTACGGTAGTCCACGGCTGTAGCTACCTCAGTGTCGGCAGTCGCTCGTCCATCCATAATTGTATACCACCTACCCGTGGTTTTTTTTTTTTCTATCTTCTTGATACTGGTAGCTTACTTTAGGAGTCTGCAGTGCTGAGTCTGACAGACAGTGTCCAGCAGGTCCGTCATTACATAATATATACCTGTCCGGCTGCAGTACTAGTGTGATATATATATATATTTTAATTTTATCTCATTATCATCCAGTCTATATTAGCAGCAGACACAGTACGGTAGTCCACGGCTGTAGCTACCTCTGTGTCGGCAGTCGCTCGTCCATCCATAATTGTATACCACCTACCCGTGGTTTTTTTTTCTTTCTATCTTCTTGATACTAGTAGCTTACTTTAGGAGTCTGCAGTGCTGAGTCTGACAGACAGTGTCCAGCAGGTCCGTCATTACATAATATATACCTGTCCGGCTGCAGTACTAGTGTGATATATATATATATTTTAATTTTATCTCATTATCATCCAGTCTATATTAGCAGCAGACACAGTACGGTAGTCCACGGCTGTAGCTACCTCTGTGTCGGCAGTCGCTCGTCATCCATAAGTATACTAGTATCCATCCATCTCCATTGTTTACCTGAGGTGCCTTTTAGTTGTACCTATTAAAATATGGAGAACAAAAATGTTGAGGTTCCAAAAATAGGGAAAGATCAAGATCGACTTCCACCTCGTGCTGAAGCTGCTGCCACTAGTCATGGCCGAGACGATGAAATGCCAGCAACGTCGTCTGCCAAGGCCGATGCCCAATGTCATAGTACAGAGCATGTAAAATCCAAAACACCAAATATCAGTAAAAAAAGGACTCAAAAATCTAAAATAAAATTGTCGGAGGAGAAGCGTAAACTTGCCAATATGCCATTTACCACACGGAGTGGCAAGGAACGGCTGAGGCCCTGGCCTATGTTCATGGCTAGTGGTTCAGCTTCACATGAGGATGGAAGCACTCAGCCTCTCGCTAGAAAAATGAAAAGACTCAAGCTGGCAAAAGCACAGCAAAGAACTGTGCGTTCTTCGAAATCCCAAATCCACAAGGAGAGTCCAATTGTGTCGGTTGCGATGCCTGACCTTCCCAACACTGGACGTGAAGAGCATGCGCCTTCCACCATTTGCACGCCCCCTGCAAGTGCTGGAAGGAGCACCCGCAGTCCAGTTCCTGATAGTCAGATTGAAGATGTCAGTGTTGAAGTACACCAGGATGAGGAGGATATGGGTGTTGCTGGCGCTGGGGAGGAAATTGACAAGGAGGATTCTGATGGTGAGGTGGTTTGTTTAAGTCAGGCACCCGGGGAGACACCTGTTGTCCGTGGGAGGAATATGGCCATTGACATGCCTGGTGAAAATACCAAAAAAAAACAGCTCTTCGGTGTGGAAGTATTTCAACAGAAATGCGGACAACATTTGTCAAGCCGTGTGTTGCCTTTGTCAAGCTGTAATAAGTAGGGGTAAGGACGTTAACCACCTCGGAACATCCTCCCTTATACGTCACCTGCAGCGCATTCATAATAAGTCAGTGACAAGTTCAAAAACTTTGGGCGACAGCGGAAGCAGTCCACTGACCAGTAAATCCCTTCCTCTTGTAACCAAGCTCACGCAAACCACCCCACCAACTCCCTCAGTGTCAATTTCCTCCTTCCCCAGGAATGCCAATAGTCCTGCAGGCCATGTCACTGGCAATTCTGATGAGTCCTCTCCTGCCTGGGATTCCTCCGATGCATCCTTGCGTGTAACGCCTACTGCTGCTGGCGCTGATGTTGTTGCTGCTGGGAGTCGATGGTCATCCCAGAGGGGAAGTCGTAAGCCCACTTTTACTACTTCCTCCAAGCAATTGACTGTCCAACAGTCCTTTGCGAGGAAGATGAAATATCACAGCAGTCATCCTGTTGCAAAGCGGATAACTGAGGCCTTGACAACTATGTTGGTGTTAGACGTGCATCCGGTATCCGCCGTTAGTTCACAGGGAACTAGACAATTTCTTGAGGTAGTGTGCCCCCGTTACCAAATACCATCTAGGTTCCACTTCTCTAGGCAGGCGATACCGAGAATGTACACGGACGTCAGAAAAAGACTCACCAGTGTCCTAAAAAATGCAGTTGTACCCAATGTCCACTTAACCACGGACATGTGGACAAGTGGAGCAGGGCAGGGTCAGGACTATATGACTGTGACAGCCCACTGGGTAGATGTATGGACACCCGCCGCAAGAACAGCAGCGGCGGCACCAGTAGCAGCATCTCGCAAACGCCAACTCTTTCCTAGGCAGGCTACGCTTTGTATCACCGGTTTCCAGAATACGCACACAGCTGAAAACCTCTTACGGCAACTGAGGAAGATCATCGCGGAATGGCTTACCCCAATTGGACTCTCCTGTGGATTTGTGGCATCGGACAACGCCAGCAATATTGTGTGTGCATTAAATATGGGCAAATTCCAGCACGTCCCATGTTTTGCACATACCTTGAATTTGGTGGTGCAGAATTATTTAAAAAACGACAGGGGCGTGCAAGAGATGCTGTCGGTGGCCAGAAGAATTGCGGGACACTTTCGGCGTACGGCGTACAGAAGACTGGAGCAACACCAAAAACGCCTGAACCTGCCCTGCCATCATCTGAAGCAAGAAGTGGTAACGAGGTGGAATTCAACCCTATATATGCTTCAGAGGTTGGAGGAGCAGCAAAAGGCCATTCAAGCCTATACAATTGAGCACGATATAGGAGGTGGAATGCACCTGTCTCAAGCGCAGTGGAGAATGATTTCAACGTTGTGCAAGGTTCTGATGCCCTTTGAACTTGCCACACGTGAAGTCAGTTCAGACACTGCCAGCCTGAGTCAGGTCATTCCCCTCATCAGGCTTTTGCAGAAGAAGCTGGAGACATTGAAGGAGGAGCTAACACAGAGCGATTCCGCTAGGCATGTGGGACTTGTGGATGGAGCCCTTAATTCGCTTAACAAGGATTCACGGGTGATCAATCTGTTGAAATCAGAGCACTACATTTTGGCCACCGTGCTCGATCCTAGATTTAAAACCTACCTTGGATCTCTCTTTCCGGCACACACAAGTCTGCTGGGGTTCAAAGACCTGCTGGTGAGAAAATTGTCAAGTCAAGCGGAACGCGACCTGTCAACATCTCCTCCTTCACATTCTCCCGCAACTGGGGGTGCGAGGAAAAGGCTCAGAATTCCGAGCCCACCCGCTGGCGGTGATGCAGGGCAGTCTGGAGCGACTGCTGATGCTGACATCTGGTCCGGACTGAAGGACCTGACAACGATTACGGACATGTCGTCTACTGTCACTGCATATGATTCTCTCCCCATTGAAAGAATGGTGGAGGATTATATGAGTGACCGCATCCAAGTAGGCACGTCAGACAGTCCGTACTTATACTGGCAGGAAAAAGAGGCAATTTGGAGGCCCTTGCACAAACTGGCTTTATTCTACCTAAGTTGCCCTCCCACAAGTGTGTACTCCGAAAGAGTGTTTAGTGCCGCCGCTCACCTTGTCAGCAATCGGCGTACGAGGTTACTTCCAGAAAATGTGGAGAAGATGATGTTCATTAAAATGAATTATAATCAATTCCTCCGTGGAGACATTGACCAGCAGCAATTGCCTCCACAAAGTACACAGGGAGCTGAGATGGTGGATTCCAGTGGGGACGAATTGATAATCTGTGAGGAGGGGGATGTACACGGTGATATATCGGAGGATGATGATGAGGTGGACATCTTGCCTCTGTAGAGCCAGTTTGTGCAAGGAGAGATTAATTGCTTCTTTTTTGGTGGGGGTCCAAACCAACCCGTCATTTCAGTCACAGTCGTGTGGCAGACCCTGTCACTGAAATGATGGGTTGGTTAAAGTGTGCATGTCCTGTTTATACAACATAAGGGTTGGTGGGAGGGCCCAAGGACAATTCCATCTTGCACCTCTTTTTTCTTTAATTTTTCTTTGCGTCATGTGCTGTTTGGGGAGTATTTTTTTGAAGGGCCATCCTGCGTGACACTGCAGTGCCACTCCTAGATGGGCCAGGTGTTTGTGTCGGCCAGTAGGGTCGCTTATCTTACTCACACAGCTACCTCATTGCGCCTCTTTTTTTCTTTGCGTCATGTGCTGTTTGGGGAGTGTTTTTTGGAAGGGCCATCCTGCATGACACTGCAGTGCCACTCCTAGATGGGCCAGGTGTTTGTGTCGGCCACTAGGGTCGCTTATCTTACTCACACAGCTACCTCATTGCGCCTCTTTTTTTCTTTGCGTCATGTGCTGTTTGGGGAGTGTTTTTTGGAAGGGCCATCCTGCGTGACACTGCAGTGCCACTCCTAGATGGGCCTGGTGTTTGTGTCGGCCACTAGGGTCGCTTATCTTACTCACACAGCTACCTCATTGCGCCTCTTTTTTTCTTTGCGTCATGTGCTGTTTGGGGAGTGTTTTTTGGAAGGGCCATCCTGCGTGACACTGCAGTGCCACTCCTAGATGGGCCAGGTGTTTGTGTCGGCCACTAGGGTCGCTTATCTTACTCACACAGCTACCTCATTGCGCCTCTTTTTTTCTTTGCGTCATGTGCTGTTTGGGGAGTGTTTTTTGGAAGGGCCATCCTGCGTGACACTGCAGTGCCACTCCTAGATGGGCCAGGTGTTTGTGTCGGCCACTAGGGTCGCTTATCTTACTCACACAGCTACCTCATTGCGCCTCTTTTTTTCTTTGCGTCATGTGCAGTTTGGGGAGTGTTTTTTGGAAGGGCCATCCTGCGTGACACTGCAGTGCCACTCCTAGATGGGCCAGGTGTTTGTGTCGGCCACTAGGGTCGCTTATCTTACTCACACAGCTACCTCATTGCTCCTCTTTTTTTCTTTGCGTCATGTGCTGTTTGGGGAGTGTTTTTTGGAAGGGCCATCCTGCGTGACACTGCAGTGCCACTCCTAGATGGGCCAGGTGTTTGTGTCGGCCACTAGGGTCGCTTATCTTACTCACACAGCTACCTCATTGCGCCTCTTTTTTTCTTTGCGTCATGTGCTGTTTGGGGAGTGTTTTTTGGAAGGGCCATCCTGCGTGACACTGCAGTGCCACTCCTAGATGGGCCAGGTGTTTGTGTCGGCCACTAGGGTCGCTTATCTTACTCACACAGCTACCTCATTGCGCCTCTTTTTTTCTTTGCGTCATGTGCTGTTTGGGGAGTGTTTTTTGGAAGGGCCATCCTGCGTGACACTGCAGTGCCACTCCTAGATGGGCCAGGTGTTTGTGTCGGCCACTAGGGTCGCTTATCTTACTCACACAGCTACCTCATTGCGCCTCTTTTTTTCTTTGCGTCATGTGCTGTTTGGGGAGTGTTTTTTGGAAGGGCCATCCTGCGTGACACTGCAGTGCCACTCCTAGATGGGCCAGGTGTTTGTGTCGGCCACTAGGGTCGCTTAGCTTAGTCATCCAGCGACCTCGGTGCAAATTTTAGGACTAAAAATAATATTGTGAGGTGTGAGGTGTTCAGAATAGACTGAAAATTAGTGGAAATTATGGTTTTTGAGGTTAATAATACTTTGGGATCAAAATGACCCCCAAATTCTATGATTTAAGCTGTTTTTTAGTGTTTTTTGAAAAAAACACCAGAATCCAAAACACACCCGAATCCGACAAAAAAAATTCGGTGAGGTTTTGCAAAAACGCGGTCGAACCCAAAACACGGCCGCGGAACCGAACCCAAAACCAAAACACAAAACCCGAAAAATTTCAAGTGCACATCTCTAGTTTCTAGGTACTCGGACCCCACCCCCATGCGTGCGTGTGTGCCTTCAGCTCTTTCCTGCCCACCTTTGCTCTCTCCTGCACCACTTTGCTCTATCCTTGACTGCTCCTTCCCTAACAGCACAGAAGAAACACATCCTTACTATACACTCTCCAAGTCCGGAGTGAAGATGGCGCTGCTCACCGGGACTATATATAGAATCCAAAACCCGCGAGATCCGACAGCGGGATTATGAAGTTTTGCCTCATTTTCAGATCCAACTTGGATCCGGGCTCAGATCCCCAAGTTCGGTCGGGTTCGGTTCTCAGTGAACAGAACCCGCTCATCCCTAATGTTTGTTTACTGTCTGACATGCTAGACACCTTTCATTAAAATAATTTATTTTCCATCAGTAAGAAAAACAGAAATCATTAAGAAATGCAGCACCCTATTGCAAATAGCTTTATCAATAGGATTTTTTTTTGTATGAATACAGTAACACATGCCTTTTGTTAACTCCCTGATTGCCAGTGCCTTTTAATGTAATAATACTGTTAGTATTGTCAAGTAAAAATTGAATATCTAAAGAACATATAAAGCCTACATAATTATTTTGATATCTCACAGGCTACATATTTCATATGTTAATAATATATACAGTACAGAGCACAGGCTCATACTGCGGTGACAGAGAAATTCTTCAAGGTAATTATAAAGTACCTTTTACTAGCCAAGGGGTAATACACGGTACACCATGCATCAAACTGGTGGAGAAAGATTTGCTGATAAACATACCGCTACATATAACAAACATCATTTGTTCTATATTACCAAGTTCCAAGTTAAAGAAGAACTCTTGCACACCTATAGAAACAAACATAAATATGCATATTTTCCTGTATTTAAACCTTTCCTCACCTCTTACATCAATTGTTTTTATTTTACTGTGTGGCTAATGACATGGGAGAACAGTACACTTACTTTCCCACCCACGACTGTTGGAAGACAGCCAAATTTGAAGGTAGTCCCACTGACCCCAAATCAATAGATGGTCCTCCCACATCTCACCCACTTCCTAGTGAAGTAAGCAGGATGGGCAGAATAATGCTAGGAATTCTGGGTCCATTGGGAGAGGATTGGGCCAACATGATGTGATTTTCAGAGATTCAAAGCATCTTGCCACGCTCCAATCATATTGTATGTCATTAGCATATCCACTCAAGGCTTCTCCTGGAGATCTGCAAGTGTGGGGAACAGCCCTTCATATGGTGTAATAGCACAGTTTATTACCTGTATAGGGAGCTAATTAGAGATAGGGCCGACTCCAGGTCTACTAGCATTCTGTACTTGTGCAACAATGCCTTACAATAGAGTACCAGTTAATAATATGCCCTGACAGTAGTGCCCCAGAATTAATAATACATAGTGCCCCAGAATTAATAATATATACGCACAAACATTTCTATATGCCCCCAAAGTATTGCTCCATATACCACTGAAGTAATGCCTCATCACAGTGCCTCATATGCTCCCACAATATTTCACCATATACCCCCACAGTAGTGTCATAAATGCTCCACAGTACTGCTCTATATGCCACCACACTGTAGTGCATAATGTGCCCCTAGATCTGCCCCTCAACCATATACCCCACAGTGCCTCTCCAATAACCGTCTGTTCCCTAACTTAGCATTCTCCTGTCTTCCCCATTTGTTGACTCTTCCACACTGGCTCTCTGAATGACACTCAGTGTTGCGCTGCTGGGAACATCTCTCTGAGTATCATCTCAGCTGAGTACAGTGTCGCCACACGATATGGATACAATCCCTGATACAACACTGCAGACCATTATTAGTGGGCCAGGGGTTGTGTCTGTGTCAATACAGCCACCCCAGTGTGCGGTGACGTAAATGGCTGGAGGAGGCACTGGCTATTATCAAAACCAGATTTATACATACATACATGAACCCAAGGGTTCATTTGGGCATTAGACAAAGGTGCAACGGTATATATTGCTAGGTTAGGGGAGATTTTATCAGAGATGTGTGGACAAGATAGGCAGATGAGGCAGTGCCTCACCTGTCATACTCCTGCAGGGGTGGATTGGGATGGAAATCAGCCTTGGAATTTTATGGAAGCTGCCCTAATGGAGGTGTGGTCTGATGAGGGGGCGAGGTCTGTTGAGGGGGGACCGAATCCCTCCGTATAAAGCCTGATTGTATGCAAATGCGACTTTCCTTGCGTCTTTGCTGCCGCTTTGTCTGAGACCAGGCTTTGATTGGGAACTAAAAGTGTCCCTGTACTATTTTGAAGAAATGGCCCGACATGGGCAGCACAATAGATATAACATACTGTGTAGCCATGGCAGCATCACTAGATGGCAGAGTTGCTGTACTGCAGAGATGGAATAACAAAATAAATGGGGACAATGCAGTGTTCTGAGTGTGGTGGGCTGTGTGGACTGGGGCCACATCACAAAACACAGAACAGGCCCCACCAACACATCGGCCTAACATGATTCATCATTGTGAGACTTATGGCCAAAAATATTAAAGTAATACAAAGAAGATATTGACAGGAGAGGTACTGCATCACCTGACTGCACGTCACTTAGCCATATTTCTTGGCAGGACCGCCAAAACATATGGTGGGCCAAGGTTATAGAGGGGGGCATAGTCACATTTAGAAGGCGTGGCAATGCTTGCTAATTTATTCTCCTCCACAGCAGGCCCAGGCCCACTACTGGACCCCTCAGTTAAGCACTGACATGGTTAATTAATAACTGCCCCTCTTCACTCAGCTCCCCTGTTACCAGGTGCCTCATGTCGTCTCTGGGTTCAACTGAGTCTGCACTGCTTGAATATGTCTTGAGTCAGCACTAATTGGAGGGGATTTCTGTGCACAACATCTGAAATACATCTCCTTGTCCTTTTATAGCTTCAGAGAAGTCCTAAAAGTCCTACAGTATCACAATCCTATTTCCTACCAGCAGAGCCGGCCCTAACCAATATGATGCCCTAGGCAAGATTTTGGCTGGTGCCCCCTAGCACCGCCGCTAGTTCTGCAGGAGATGCCTGGCATGAGTCAGCTGGCAGCTCTGCTAATGTTGGGTGCCTTTTGTTTATGAAAATGCGTCTTACTTGCATTACTATATGGCTAGGACGCACAAGCAGCTTCTGCTGATTAAAATGATATCCAGCATGCCTATATTCTGTGTGCGACTGCAGCTGTATCTGCATACGAAATACTACATTACAGTGATTTCCAGGAATACACGTAACGTAGCATTTCGTATGCAGATACAGTCGCAGTCACACACAGAATATAGGCATGCTGCATATCATTTTAATCAGCAGGAGCTGCTGGTGCCCCTAAGCATACCAAATGCCCTAGGCATTTGCCTAGTTTACCTATGCCTAAGGCCGACTCTGCCTACCAGTCCGTTTTGGTCATTAAGATAGGAAAGAGAGGATTGCAAATGACAGTGTCAGCCTTGTAAGTGTATGCTGAACACCAGAAGGGTGTTCTGGATAATTAATCTTATATGCCAGACTGTTGATATCCAACATTGCTTGGGAAATAGAGCTGGTAGGGTCATCTGTATTATGGGAGTCATTAAATAAAAACAATAACCTAAAAGCACGCGCCTGTATCTCTGATGCTGGACAACCGAGCAGAACGCCAGGAGGAAAAATTGGTCGGCCAGTACCTGGCTCTTTGTTTACCATACAGCCAAGCAGCATTGCCCAGCCAGGCTTTTATGGCAGACCAGTCCTTCTGGCCATCGCCCCTTCTGCCATTTGTCCGAAGTGCCAGATGGCCAGTCCATCCCTGGACCAGAGGTATCTTGGATATTGGATTTTATAATGATATATCTTGGGGATGGGATCCAAGTTTAAACACAAAATTAATTTATGTTTTATATACAACTTATACACACAGCCTAAAGGTAATTTTATACAGTATTTTTTATAATATTATGCATGAAACAAAGTTTGTGAACCATAAGAAAGCAAAGGTGTTACTATCTCAGTCATGCTCTAAAAATTCTGTATTTCGGAATATTCCATCTTTTGGAATTATGGATGTGGGAAACTCAATCTGTATTATTATTATTAATAATAATAATAATAATTATTATTATTATTATTATTATTATTATTATTATCATAACTTTAACAGTAATATGTGCAAATCCATTAACATCTACCAAGTGAACTGTAATTTGTTAGAAGCAGGAGCAATAGCTCCTCCCCACCCCCTAGAAACTTTTCCCTGTATACTCGCTGAACGTTCTGTCATTATTCTTGACATTCAAAATAAAGCCCATCTGCCTTGCAAATCTCTAGATAAGCGTCTGCAAAACAATTAATCTGCACAACTTTTATAGACCACTAATACATCTATATTCAAACAAAGGATATCAGGGAAAGTATTTTCCTTCAATATAATTGCATTGTATGTGCAACATATAAAGAACATATACTGTACATACTGTAACAGAGTTAATGTTGGTTTGCTTCTCACAAAGACCTTCATAAAATATTTCTATGGCTGCAGATAAATAATGTACACACTTGAACATAAAATTACTTTCTCAGTAATGCTTTTCTAGCTGCAAAAGCGAAGGGTAGCCTCAAATTTGCATATGTATAATAAATACCCTGCCATAAAAAGTAAAATAGAATTGTAACTATAGATGTAATTTAAGCATAGATGCATTCAAAATGTCTTGTATATTATGGATTATGGTATACAGAATGGTAGTTGCTCAAGTCAATTTATAGGCCCATTGCAGGTGCATGCAAGTGACGGGTTAATCTAGATTAAAAAAAGCAAACAAAATTCCGCCAGCACACTGCAATAGACTAGCAAAAAAGATTTACATCCTACGTAACAATAAGAATGCAGAGATCTCAGTTACATATATTTCAAACATATATGATTGTAAGCCACCAGGGATGCAAAGGCGTTTCTGTTTTGTGGCCCTACACAATATGATAATGGCACTGCATTGTGATTATTATGTAGGATGTAAATCTCTTTTGCTGGTCTATTGCAGGTTGAATTTATTTATTTTTTTCTAGTCTAGAATAACCCCTTTCTTACAGGGACTATAAATTGATTTGAACAACTACCATTCTTTTATTTCACTGTTTTGAGAGGCATGGATAGTTGAAGGATATGCCGACCTTTGTAGTGTCATATTCAAAGATTTTGGGGGCACGTAAGTTAGCTCTCAATTTTGAAATGCATTCATTCACACACACCCCTCTACCCATTAAATTCCTTGCCCAATCCTGTTGTTTCCAGTTCTGAAACATTGCTCGCATTAGACCCTTCCTTTCCCAGGTTGGCACCAAAACTATTGTCCACTCTCTGAAAATTTCTCATCTCAACTACTGTAACCTGCTCAATGGCCTCCACCGCTCACATCTTGTTCCTCTGCAATCTGTACTTAACGCTGCAGCTAGACATAACTTCCTCTTCCACAACTCCACATCTGCCCTCCGACTCTGCCAAGCTCTGCACTGGCTCCCCTTCACCTACAGAATCCTCCCAAACTCCTAACCTTCCCATACCAGGCATTCTAAAACTCCACAGCTCCCTACATCTCCAACCTCATCTTCATGTATACTCCCTCCCACCCTCTTCCGTTGGCCACCTTTTCCCCACTCTGGTTACCACATGTTATTCTCAAATCCACAACTTCTCCCACGCTACCCCACATGACTGGAATGGTCTCTTTCATTCTACTAGACTATCCCGCAGCCTGCATAACTTAAAATGGGTGCTGAAAATCCACCTGTTCTTAAAAGCATAGTAATCCACCACTTAGTTACAGTATGTCATCTTGTAACCTATGTTACACTTATGGCTCCACCATTTCACACTTCTTGCCCTGAGTCCATTGGCGTTTCTCTAATGGGTGCAGTGTGTGCAGTGCACATGGGCCCCTGAGTCCATGGGGGGCCCACACTGCACACACTGCACCCATTTATCCTATACTTACCTTTCCGGAGTCTATCGCTGACCGTGTGTGGGCACCCTCCTCTCCCATAGCCATTGTGCTGCTGCTAGCGCTATGAGCGCTGTAGACTCTGGCACATGCGCAGGACTCTGAAAAAATGTCACTGCGGACATTTTACAGAGTCCTGTGCATGCTCTGTAGACTCTGGCAGCGACGCGACAGCTACGGGAGAGGAGGGAGCTCACACACAGAGTCTGTACAAGGGTCCCCTCCTCTCTAGAGACACCCCTGCCTGAGTCCACTCCTTTTTTCATCCATTTGTCTCCCCCTTCACCTATATATTGTAAGCTCTTTTAAGCAGGGTCCTCCTCATACCTTTTATAACTACTTAACGCTCATGCTCACCAGCCTAACTCTCAATGATGTGTTGAAAATTTTATTGGCATTTGTTACTTGATGTTACTCTGTAGTGTACCATTTCTGTATTGTATTGTCTTACTGTGTAATGTCTTAGTGTATTACTGTCTTAATGTATACACTATGCACGGCACTGTAGACCACACGTAATGCCTTATAAAGATTATTATTATTATTAATAATAACAATAATAATAATAATAATAATAAGACACAACGTTTGTGCTATTATCATTAGAGATGTGCACTGGACCATTTTTGCTGGCTTGGTTTCGATTGTAATTCATCATCTGGTTTTGGTTTTTGCTAAAATGCTGTGATGGATTTTGATTAGAAATGAGTGGGTTCAGTTCCATGAGAACGAACCCCCCCCCCCCCCCCTCCCCTCCCGAACATCCTATCCCGAGCCTGGATCTGAGTCTGGCTCGGGACTTCCCACCAGACTTGGAAACCAAAACGAGGCAAAATATCATCATCCTGCTGTCGGATTCTTGCGGGTTTTGGATCCCATATAAACAGCCATGCGTCGCCGCCATTTTCACTCCGAACTTAGAGAGTGAGGGAGACAGACCTCTGTCTCTCTCTGTGGGTGGTGGCATTGGGTGGGGTTAGTGTGTGATCTGTAGGGTGCTGCTGCAGTCACTGTAGTGTACCTGTGCTGTGTTATGGGTGCTGTCCTGGCTGTCACTGGTGTTTCATGTGCTGCAGCTGAACATGGGTGTTGCTGTCCTGGTTGTCACAGTGTTGTACAGGGTGCAGGGGCACTGTCCTCCTGTATGCTGGAAAATATAGGGGTGCTGCTGGCCCTGTATGTTGTAAAAATTCAGAGGTGCAGTTGTTAAAAATTAAAAGCACACTGCTCCTGTATGCTGTAAAATATTGGGGTGCTGCTGGCCCTGTATGTTGTAAAAATGTAGGGGTGCAGTTAAAAATGAAAAGCACACTGCTGTATGCTAATAAATATAGGGGTGTTGCTGTTCAAATAACATTACACTGGCCCTTTTATGCTATAAAGATTCAGGGGTGCAGTTGTTAAAAATTAAAAGCACAATGCTCCTGTATGCTTTCAAATATAGTAGTGCTGCTGGCCCTGTATGTTGTAAAAATTCAGAGGTGCACTTGTTAAAAATTAAAGCACACTGCTCCTGTATGCTTTAAAATATTGGGGTGCTGCTGGCCCTGTATGTTGTAAAAAGTTAGGGGTGCAGTCAAAAACTAAAAGCACACTGCTGTATGCTGTAAAATATAGGGGTATAGCTGTTCAAATAACATTATATTGGCCCTGTATGTTGTAAACATTCAAGGGTGCAGTTGTTAAAAATTAAAAGCACACTGCTGTATGCTGTAATCTATGGGGTGCTGCTGGTCCTGTATGTTGTAAAAATTCAGGGGTACAGTTGTTAAAAATTAAACGTACACTGCTGTTTGCTGTAAAATATAGGGGTGTTGCTGTTCAAATAACATTACACTGGCCCTGTATGTTGTAAAAATTCAGGGGTGCAGTTGTTAAAAATTAAACGTACACTGCTGTATGTTGTAAAATATAGGGGTGTTGCTGTTCAAATTACATTACACTGGCCCTGTATGTTGTAAAAATTCAGGGGTGCAGTTGTTAAAAATTAAACGTACACTGCTGTATGCTGTAAAATATAGGGGTGTTGCTGTTCAAATAACATTACACTGGCCCTGTATGTTGTAAAAATGCAGGGGTGCAGTTGTTAAAAATTAAAAGCTCTAGCCCTGTACACTGGCACTGCCTTGTATGCTGTAATAAATCTAGGGTATAGTGAAAATTAGTGTACACTGGCCCTGTCTTGTATGCTGTAAAATTACAGGGGTGTTGTGAAAATACAGGGGTGCTGGCACCATCTGCGGTTGCAATGTCTAGGCCTGACCTTTACAACACTGTATGGGAAGAGGAGGCTCCTACCACCATTTGCACACCCCCTGCAAGTGTTGGGAGGAGCACCGCCAGTGCAGTTGCTGTTACTGAGATTGAGGATGTCACTGTAGATATACACCAGGATGAGGAGGATATTGGTGTATCTGGCACTGCAGAGGAAGTTGATGATGAGTATTCTGCTGGTGATGTGGTTTATTTGAATAAGGCACCAGTGGAGACAGTTGTTGGCCGTGGGATGAAAAAGCCTATTGTCATGTCTGGGCAAAATACCAAAAAAGCAACCTCTTTGGTGTGGAGTTATTTCTCCACAAATCCAGACAACAAGTGTCAAGCCATCTGTTGCCTTTGTCAATCCATAATAAGTATGGGTATTGGACGTTAACCACCTAGGAACATCCTCCCTTATATGTCATCTGCAGTGCATTCATCATAAGTCATTGTCAAGTTCTGAAACTTTGGGTAATAGAGTAAGCAGTCCACTAACACCTAAATGATGTTGTTTTGTTTGTTTGAATAATATTTCTCCATGAGGATGAGGATGTAAACACTGAAGGGGGGGCACTAAAAACCCACCTATTCATCAAAGTGTACCCTTCCAATGCATGACCTAGTCCTGAGGCTGCTCCTCCATTCCCCTGCCTCATGCCTTGAACATCTCAGCTTTGCTTACATAGTGCCATAAGGCTACCTCCCGCTTGCTTGCACCTCATGTCATCTGTCTGTCGACCCTTCCCACTAGATTGTTAGCTCTTCAGAGCAGGACCCTCTTCTTGTTATCTAAGCCCTCTTCTCGACACATTTCACTCGCAGCTCTCCCCTACTAGGTGACCATCTTTACCCGCTTTTTCTCCTGATGGTAAAGGCTCATCTCCATCTATGGCCACCAGCCCCTTGTAGTACGATGATCACTCCCTCACTACTTACATCTTAGCTGTTTTATGTCTTGAGAATTATGGTGCTCTTTGTTACCTGTACTCTATTTCTGTTCTTTATTTACTGTAATGCTAACATTTGTCTCCCTGTACTGTTCTTTGTATGGCACTGCAAAACACTTGTGGCCCCTTATAAATAAATGTAATAATAATAATAATAATAATAATAATCTGAGGATGAGGACGACATCTTGCCACTGTAGAGCCAGTTAATGTAAGAAGAGACCCAAAGAAATCAGTCATTGCAGCCACAGTCGTGTGGCAGACCTTGTTGCTGAAGTGATTGGTTTGAAATGTGCATGCCCTGTTTATACAACATAAGGGTAGGTGGGAGGGCCCAAGGACAATTCCATCTTGCACATCTTTTCTTTGTCTGCCCCATCATTCCAGGGGTGCTACCCTATATGGGGTGCTGCCCCTCTGCCCTATCAGTCCGGGGGTGCTGTCCCACTGCCATTTAAGTCCAGGGGTGCTGTTGCCTGTCTGCTGAGCTGTGTAATTCTCCAGGGATCCTGCCTATGCTGTATAAATCCAGGGGTGCTGCTGTACTTGATCCTAGGTTTAAATGAAAGCCTAGAGCAGATATGAAACAAGCTTCAACATCACAAACAGATTTGTGTAAACTATCTGCAAAGGTGGAAATGGAAATGGAAAGTGTTTTTAAATAAAGTGGGGAGAGACCACATTTGTGGCCCAAGCCAGTGTGACTCAGAAGAAACTGAATCCTAATCCAGCACAACTGCCAGAGAGGCAGATGTGATGTTTTTTGCTGGAGCATTAGAGAGAGGTTCTTCTCAATTTTTTCATGTTAGGAACTCACAGAAATGAATGGCTCCAATTAGTCAACCTTAATTTTGATTTACTATTGATGTTCGACATTTTGGGATTATTTATTTAGAAGATGTGCATTTGTTGTAGGGATCTTTTTTTCCTAAGGGCTGAGTAGGGTTATCGCAAGGCCCCATGGTGTTAGAAGAACAAAGTTTCAGTGCTCTTGCATTGCATCAGCTTTCCACTGCACTACAGCACTAGATAGGCCACGAGCTCCTGTGAGGCACAAATAGTTACTGAATAAGTCCCAGTATGCAGTCTCATGGTGGCTTACAGCCAGGAACCTGTCTGGCTTGCCAGGCTGAGGCATGCTGTGGGCATGGAGGTTAGCATTGCTTCCTCCCACAGTCCTACTTATAGTATGAAAAGACGGAGTAGGGAATATAATGTGACCATAGCAGCATAAACGCACCGTCTGGGCTTGCGGAGCGCCGCTCAATGCATCACTTTGGCTTGGAAGGGGTTAAGGTTTTTTGTAGTGGGAGGAACGTAGATAGAAGGACCGGGAGGCTATTGGCTGGATTGTGGATAGGGGCTGTACTGCCATGGATATAGGTTGCTAACCTAGACTTCCTGCCTCTCAGTTTCGTCACGTGAGGCTGCAAGTACTACCCATTTTTTCATTAGTAATTCCAGTTCATTCGCTTGCTCTTTCTGCACTTCTACATTCATATTCCTACTGCTACTTTCACTCTCCCATTTCATCTTTTCTTATCTTTTACTGTTATTCCTTACTGTGCATCCCCTCTCCCCTGTGTCTTATTCTTTGCGGTTAACCCCTTAGCCCCCCTCCCTTTGTGTGATGTCTGTCCCATCCCGTCCTACCCGCAGCGCTGGCCTCCCCGCCCGGCTTTTGGACTCCTCTGATGTCCTGCCGGGCTGGGGTAGCCCTGCTGCGGGTGCCGTACGGGAGACGAGGGGCGTGCGCGGCCGGGCTCGGCCGCCCGCCCGCGCTCCCCCACGTTCGCGCTCTCCGTCTCCGTCCCCGCTGCGGTCAGAGGTGGTGGACGGAGCGCTGGGGAGCCGGGGGCGTCTTAGGCGGCCTGCCAGGAATGGTGTTCTACCGACCCTGGCCCCGCCGCTTGGTGCGGCGGATGGCCGCACGGGTCACGTGGGGTGGGGACAGAGCTCCCGCCCTGCGGCCCGGCGGTTCTCCCCAGTCCCCAGTCTCCTTCCTCCTGGGTTAAACAGTGGGTGGGTGGGGGGCCACGCAGCTGCCGGAAGCAGGCAGTCTGGGCAGCGCGCGCGTGCCACAGATCAGCCACACAGCAGGAGGGCCCAGATGAGGCCTACCCCCTCTGTGTCAATATCTTCTTTGCCGGTCCGGTCAGCGCCCTACCGCATCGGGGTGGGGCGTCGCCCCTGCTCCGCAGCTGCGGAGGGGGCGTTGCCGGTTACAGATAGTGCGGGGCCTGTCGTGCGGGGGCGTGTCGCGTCTACCCGTGGTGGGGCGGCCCGCCTGACCTCACCAGCCGTAGATGGGCCCAGGGCGCCGGTCCCTTCCAGGGCGCCTCCCTTGGCGGGTAGTTCTGCTGCCGCCCGTGGCCGCGCGGCTCCTGCCGGACACCGGCCGGGGTCTCGCCTGCCGGTCACTCACCCCATTACGGGGCGGCGTGCGCAGGTGGCTCACTAACCAGCTCCCCCTCCCCGCATCCAGTCGTCTCCTGCCGACGCTTCTGCGGTCAGCTCTCAGTCCGACGTCGCGCTTTCCCCTTCTAGTAATGACAACTCTCCGACTTCTCCTCCTGTGGCCGACGCTCGGGTTAGTAGAAGGTCGCGGCGCCGGCGGTCTGCCCGCGGTTTAGCGCAGCAAGACGGTTGTGCCGTGATTCCCGATAGTGAGGGATCCTCCGGGTCCTTGCTCCCGACGGGAGGTTTGCGTACCTCAAGTGCGGCGCGCGACTCGCGTGGCGGGTACGTTCTTACTTCACCTGCCACTGCGGCTGCACCCTTGGTGGACGCCACCGTCTTGTCCGCCATTTGTGCCGCTGTTGTGTCGGCGGTGGCTCCCTTGTTATCCCCCGTACCCGGGGTACTGGGGTGGCCCACTGCTTCTTTGGCCGATAGCATTGCGCAATCCCTTATCCCGCTTCTGTCCTCTGGCGCGAAAATCCCCCCTCCTGCCCCACTCCCGGCGGTCCGATGGTGGAGCAGGGGAACAATGTCTCTTTTGTCTCCCCAGCCGCGGACGTCGGGTCGGCTGTGGAGTCAGTCGGTGCATCCACGAGTCATTCGGTGGCCAGTGGGACGGACGGTGTTCCCTCTCGTGCAGGTGAGTCTTCCTCTGACCCCGACTGGTCCAAGGGGAGCGCGGTTACACCCCGTAGCGGCTTGGGTTCCAGCTCCTCTAGCATAGGCAGCAGTGCGGGTAGGATTTCCGGCAAGCGCAGCAGGCGCAAGCGTCGGGGCACAGATTCCTCCCTTTCCTCCACGTCCTCGGAGGGTCTGTCCTCCTCAAATGGTGGCTTGCACAGGGCTAAGCGTCGCAGACGACGTGAGCGTCGGTATTCCACCTCGTCCGCCTCCCAAGTATCGGTGGAATCGGACACTGCGCACTGCGCCAATACAGCTGTGCAACGTGGACTCAGGCCCTGGGTCCGGGACAGTATCCGTAAGGGCCAATATGTGAATATTTTTGCTCTTACCAGCGACGATCGTAAAGCCTTGCTTTCAGCTAAGAAAAAGGGGCAGGGTAGCGAAGACGCTTTGCGGTCCTACCCGAATTGGGTCCGCTGCATGTTGATCTTTGCGGCGTGTTACCTGGAGACGCGCCCGGACGAACACATGAACGTTGTGCGCTATCAATTCCTCATACACGTGCTGTACCATATGTACAAAGGGTCGGCCTGGCAGCGTTACGACGAGGATTTCTGGTGCAAACAACACTGGCGGCAGATCTATAACTTCTTGTGGAATTGTGCTCTGAATTGACCCAGGGTTCGGCCGTCACTGATGAAGGCGGCACGGCAAGACGATGAGCAAAACGACCTGCCTCTCGTTCTGCCAGCTTTCGCGGAGGTGCAGGGCGTGCCGGGCATGGGAAATGCTTCGCTTTTAATAATGCCCAATGTGACTTGAGGGGGCGGTGTCATTTTCGTCACTCCTGTATTAGATGTGGCGGGGGCCACGGGATTAAGGACTGCCCCAGTCCTGGTACCGGGGGTGCTTCTGGCTCGCAGTCCCGGCAGAGTCGCGCTCCTGCGGCCACCGGCGTTGGCCACAGCCCCCACCCCAATTAGACTTCAGGCTTGGCTGCGACGGTACCCGGGGCTGGTGGACGCACAATTTTTACTCTCGGGTTTCGCGTCGGGTTTCCCCTTGCCGATACATGGACGGGTGGGTCCCGGGGCGAGTACGAACCTGCGTTCGGCTCGGGAGTTTCCGGAGGTGCTCCGGCAGAAGGTAGAGGCAGAGGTGGCGGTAGGGAGGATGATTGGCCCTTTCCGGGAACCCCCCTTGCCAGATCTGGTCTTGTCCCCCGTAGGCGTAGTGCCCAAAAAGACAGCGGGCAAATTTCGCCTCATCCAACATCTTTCCTGTCCTATGGGGTCCTCGGTTAATGATGCTATCCCTTCTGACCAGTGTAGGGTTGTTTACCTATCCTTTGATTCGGCCATAGACACCATCCGGTCTTTTGGCCAGGGGGCAGTGATGTGTAAATTGGACATTTAGTCAGCGTTTCGTCTCCTTCTGCTGCACCCTTCCGCCTTCCGGTTTATGGGTTTTAAGCTGGACGATGGCTATTACATCGATCAGTGCCTCCCTATGGGCTGTTCTATCTCTTGCGCCTACTTCGAGAGATTCAGTTCTTTCCTCCACTGGTGTCTCGAGCAGGCAACGGGCGAACAGGGAATTTCGCACCACTTGGACGATTTCCTTTTTATCGGCCCCTCAGCTGCGTCAACTTGCTGCAGGGGGCCAAAGCGTTCGATACTGTACCACACATGAGACTTATCTACAAGCTACAAGAATCAGGGCTAGGAAGCACAATATGCACTTGGGTCAAAAACTGGTTAGATAATAGGGAGCAGCGCGTTGTTGTTAATGGATCTTTTTTAACTTGGACTGAAGTGCTAAGTGGTGTGCCGCAAGGCTCAGTATTAGGACCGCTATTGTTCAATATTTTCATTAACGACCTAACAGAAGGTCTAGAGAGCATGGTGTCAATTTTTGCAGATGATACCAAATTGTGTAAGGCTATAAATACAGAGGAGGATGCCGAGTCCTTCAGAACGACTTAGTTAAATTAGAAGCATGGGCAGCCAAATGGAGAATGCGCTTCAACACAGACAAGTGTAAGGTAATGCACTGTGGTAACAAGAACAAAAATTACACCTACCTACTAAATGGGGTAAAATTAGGGGATTCTGTACTGGAAAAGGACTTAGGTGTCCTCATAGATAGCAAGCTAAGCAGTAGTACCCAAAGTATTACTGCAGCAAAGAAGGCTAATAAGATATTAGCATGCATAAAACAGGGAATTGATGCTAGGGACGAGAGTATTATACTCCCGTTATATAAATCACTAGTGAGGCCACACCTTGAATACTGTGTACAATTCTGGGCACCGTACTACAAAAAGGATATCCTGGAGCTAGAAAAGGTACAGAGGAGGGCGACCAAACTAATTAAGGGCATGGAGACGATGGAATACAAGCAAAGGCTTGAAAGATTAGTCATGTTTACATTGGAAAAGCGGAGACTAAGAGGGGATATGATCAACATCTACAAATATATAAGGGGACAATACACAGAGCTTGCGTGGGACCTGTTTTTGGTTAGATCAACACAGAGGACTCGTGGACACTCGCTCAGGTTAGAGGAGAGGAGATTCCGCACAATACGTCGTAAAGGCTTTTTCACGGTAAGGACAATACGTGTTTGGAATTCCCTGCCCGAGAGAGTTGTAATGGCGGAATCTGTCAACACCTTTAAGAATGGGTTAGATAAATTCCTAATGGATAAGGATATCCAGGGGTATGGTGCATAGTCATGCATTACAGTTACTATAAATAGGGATAAAATGCGACGGCTGACAGCAGCATCAGTCAGAAATGTTAGTCAAATCATCATGCATAGGAGACCACAAATAGGTTGAACTCGATGGACAATTGTCTTTTTTCAACCTCAGATACTATGTTACTATGTTACTATGTTACTATGTTCCGGTTGCACCAGAAAAGACGGAGGGTCCCTCCGCCTCATTGGTTTACCTCGGGATTCAGATTGATACGGTCGGTGGTCTCTGTAGGCTTCCTTCGGACAAGGTGTTGCGTTTACATGACGGTATCCTATATGCGCTGGCTGCGGGCAAGCTCACTCTCAAGCAGGCTCAATCCCTATTGGGCCTGTTTAACTTCGCTTGCAAGGTGATCCCCATGGGCAGGGTTTTTTGTAGAAAATTGGAACGGGCTACTGTGGGGGTTAGACGCCTGCATCATTTCCTTAGGTTGTCCCTCAAAATCCGATGGGATTTACGTATTTGGGATGACTTTCTTGTTAGTTTCAACGGCATCTGTATTTGGCAGGAGGCGGTCGTGTCTAGCCCGTCCCTGGAGCTTTTCACGGACGCCTCTGGCGCGTTCAGGTTCGGCGCTTATTTTGCGGGCCGTTGGTGGGCGTATCCTTGGCTGCGTGCCTGGCTTAGCAAGGGCCTCACTACGAACATGCTGTTGCTGGAAATTTTTCCTATTCTGGTCGCTTTGGAATTATGGTGCGATGCCCTGAGTAACAAACATGTTGTCTTCTGGTGCGACAATTTGGTTTTTGCCATCAACTGCCAAAAATCCACGTCCTTGCCGGTACTGCGGGTCATTGCGCAGATAGTCTTGTTATGCTTGGTGAACAACATTACGTTGCGAGCCAAGCATGTCCCTGGCGTACGTAACGAAATTGCAGATGCCCTGTCTCGCGGCGATTTGCAGCAGTTTAGGCGCTTGGCTCCTGCAGCTCTAATCCATGGGGAATCATGTCCTGCTTATGTGTGGCAGGTCATCCACCCGGATTGGAGGCGTTAGCCCACAGGTCATTGGCCCCTGCAACTTTTGCGGCCTATCGGGCCACCTGGGAGCGGTGGTGATGCTTCCTCCTTGAGAGAGGCCAGTGTGGTAAGACCTCTCATGATTTACTTTTAGACTACATCTGGGTTTTGTACTCCGACTGGATTTCGCGGGCGTCTGTTAACAGGGTTCTGGCGGGTATATCTTACTTTCTGCTGCTTCGGGGGGAAGCGGATTTTACGAAGTCCTTTTTCCTCCGGCGGGTGTTGAAAGGTTGGGCTCGGGCGACTCCGCCCCTCCCGGATACTCTCCAGCCGATCACTGGTGCTTTGCTGAGGCGGATTTTGGGATCCCTACAGAGCATTTGCTCTTTGGGATACGAGGTTCACCTCTTCCGGGCGGCCTTTACTATGGCCTTCCACGGTGCGTTCAGGGTGGGTGAGCTGGTGTCCGTCTCTCGGGCTTCTGCCTCGCCCATGCTGGAGGCCCACGTCGTCGTCCGCCCCGACGGTTTGTGGTGCAGGATTCAGCGCTCCAAGACTGACGTAGCAGGCAGGGGGCAGTGGGTTTGAATGGGTCCGGCTTGTGTGCGGGGCATTTGTCCAGTTTCCGTGGCCCGGCTTATTCGTCCATACGGCCTCCAACGCCCACCGGGTGACTCGTCCATAGTGACGGTTCCCCGTTGACCAGATATCAATTCCGGTCGGTTTTGGGGCGTTGTATTTTGTACCTGGGTCTATCTCCGGCCAACTATGAGACTCACTCTTTCCGCATCGGCGCTGCTTCAGCTGCCGCTGCGGCGGGTTGGTCCGAGTTCGAAGTCCGGGCACTGGGTAGGTGGAGGCCTGGTGCTATATTAGGCCTTTTCCTCCCAGTGCGCCCCTTTGAGGACTAGCCGCTCGTCGCAGTTGCACTTTGTGATTGCGGGGGCCTTGAGGAATTTTTGTTTTATCGTTGGTTTTAATTACGGCTTTTGCCGGCTAACAAAGTTTTGTGTTTTTGCCTCAAGTCAAATTGGGCAGCCCACCCCCCCACCCCCTCCCCCATTAGGGAAGCAGTTAGGTTACCCATTTACAAACTTTCTTTATTTCGTTTCCTAACCATCGTCACACCCTTCTTTTGCAGGACGGCGGTTAGATCCGCACTTTATATGGTTTGTAGGCCATTCCTACGTCTATTGGCTGTCCGTGTCGGCTCTGGCCTGCGATACAACCCGGTTTCCGGAGCTGCAGGCTGTGCGCTGGTTGGGGCGTAGAGGCCTCCGCTGGGATGGCCTGCGGGACTGGCTTCGGGTGGCAGTTGGCCGTTTTGGGTACCCACTGATTTTGGTCTTGCATCTGGGTGGCAATGATGTGGTGCGTCGCACTGGGCTCGACATTCGCTTCGAGATCAGACTTCAGCTGCTGGAACTTATGGCTGACTGGCCGTTTTGCCTGATCCTCTGGTCAGACATCGTCCCTCGGCGTTCTTGGCACGGAGCCTTTAACCCCGGGGCGATTGACCTGGTTCGGAGGCGGGTCAATTCGATTGTTGGTCGTGCTGTCCTCCAGCACGGCGGGCTGGTCGTGCAACACGGTGGTATCTCCTACCGTGATCCGACACAATACCGGTCTGACGGGGTGCATTTGTCGCCGGCTGGCATGCTGATCTTCCTGGAGGACATTATTCACGTTCTTAGGTCCCTTTAGATAGTTTTCTCTTTTGATAGTCCATTTGGGTTTTTTCATGCTTTCTTAGGTCTCTTTAGTTAGTTTTCTGTTTTTGTTGTGTGGGTTTTTGAGTTCGGTGGCGGTGGCAGGTTGGTAACCTGGCAGTTGGCCGGTTTTCTGAAAGGGTACTTAAATTTAATTATGAGTCCAAGGTTAGTAAGTTTGGGTGTACTTTGAGGTAATTTTATAGCTTTTATAATTAGTTTACGGGCATCATTTTACCAAGTGGGTCCATATAATTGGTATAAAACATATGTGTATGGCGGGGCCGGTTGCCCAATTTTTTATCCCGTAGGGGCGAAGTGTACCTCCGTCCCTGTGACTGTTGGTGGACAGGGGTAGTGGCAGAAGGTCGACCCCTGTCTTGGATTTTAGATTTTTCGATGTCTGGGAAGGAGGCAGGAGGCCAATCCCGGAACATCTGGGGCAGGAGGCTCCCTCACACATATGTTTTTTATTGCTTGTTTTTCTGTATTATAATGTTGATCACCCATGTTACGTTTATTATGTTTAACCGTTCTTCTCCCCGCCACCTTAGTTAGAGAGGGAAGTCTGCATTTTAGTTTTAGTATTTAATAGGCCTCCCTCTCAGTCAGAAAATAAAAGCTGACCCCTTTAACGCCAACTACAGTTGTGGTGTCTTTATTTTACAAGATAAGTGTGCTTGAGTGGCGCGTGGATACATCTGACGTGTGAGGTTTGTGAGTTTGGACTGTAGAGTGATAAACTCCACTAGGGCAAAAAAATTACTGCACAGTCGTGCTTAGTACTTTACCTAACCCACACAAACTCAACTTGCCCCATCGGGGCTGCTGTGGGGGCTAAGGAGGGGTTGCTAAAACTTCTAAGGGGCTGCTTTATTTAAAAATAAAATATGAATGAAATAAAAAAGACACACCGGTATGATCACATGAGTGTAACTGGGACACGCAGGTATGCTCACATGCATGTAATTGGGAGCTGTGAAAATACAAATAAGGCATCTGACACAAAATATGTAAAGAAAAATGCTATAAAAAAAATGGGGAAAAAGAGAACCCGCGATTCAGATCATCTCAGATTTAATGCTGGGATGCATATAAACTGGTATATACAACAGGATCAAGATTGGATATTTTCCCCTCCACTGAGTCTGGAGACTTATTTTTTTTTTTAAAAATAAGTCTCCAGACTCAGTGGAGAGGAAAATATCTAATCTTGATCCTGTTGTATATACCAGTTTATATGCATCCCAGCATTAAATCTGAGATGATCTGAATCCCTGAAAATGGAGAAGGGAGTACATTTTTGGAGGCTATGGCCCCTAGTTTTTCAGTTTGTCCAGTAATGTGGTAATTAATAATTCAATATTTGCTTGGTTGAATTCCTTTCTGTTCCACACCAATATAGGAGTGGAGGTGAAAGCCTGTGTGTTGGTCCTGATTGCATGTGCCCCTCTAATTTTTAATCACATTCTTGACACTGTTCTCTTCCTCTTCATAATGTGAAAAGTCATCAAATATGGAGGTATATTTGTAGCTAGCTATAATTCTGAGAACTTGCCAAGCTTTTTCCAGAGGGACCACCTGTCGCTGAAATGATGGGTTTATTAAACTGTGTATGTCCTTTTTAAACAACATAAGTGCGGGTGGGAGATTCCAAGACAATTCCATCTTGCATCTCTTTTTTTTCTTAGCATTATGTGCTCTTTGGGGGCTATTTTTTAAAACTGTCATCCTGTCTGCCACTGCAGTGCCACTCCTAGATGGGCCAGGTGTTTGTGCCGCCCACTTGTGTCGCTTAGCTTAGTCATCCAGTGACTTCTGTGCACCTCTTTTCCTTCTTTGCATTATGTGCTCTTAGGGGCCTAGTTTCTAGAATTGACATCCTGCCTGTCACTGCAGTTCTACTCCTAGATGGGCCAGGTGTTTGTGCCTCCCACTTGTGTCACTTAGCTTAGTCATCCAGCTACCTCAGTGCAACCTTTTGCCTTAAAAACAATATTGTGAGGTGTGAGGTGTTCAGAATAAACTGGAAATGAGTGGAAATTAATTTTATTGAGGTTAATAATACCGTAGGCTCAAAACTACCCCCAAATTCTGTGATTTTGGCTGTTTTTATGTTTTTACAAAAATCCTCCAGATCCAAAACCAAAACCCGCAAGGGTGGTTTTGGCAAAACCAATCCAGGTTCAAAACACAAGCGAGGATCCAGATCCAAAACACAAAACCCTAAAAGTGTCCGCCGCACAACTCTAGTTTTGATTTTGTATTTTTTTTCATAAATTGACAAAAAAAGATAAAATCACATAATTTGGGCCTTTTTTTGGCTGGTAGCTTACCATGTGCTTGCAAAAATATGTCACTGAAATCTCTGCATGTCTATTATTACATAGGATGTAATTCTCTTTTGTTGGTCTATTGCAGTGTGCGGGAAAAATAAAGATTTTTTTAAATCTAGATTAACCGCTCCCCTACATGCACATGTGATGGGCTTATCCATTTGTTTTGTGCAACTACCATTCTGTGTATCACTGTTTTGTGAGGCATGGATGGAAACAGTAGTTGAAGGGTAGGCTGACCCTTGAATTGCCATATTAGAAGATCTTGGGGAACCCAAAGCAGAGATCCCTTGAGATTAACTGATGGCTTCCAATATGTTTGCAAATGCATGTAATTAAGGTCTCTGCATTCCTATTATTATGTACAGTAGAATGTAAATATCTTATGCTGGCCTATTGTAGTGTGCTGGGGGATATTTTTTTTCTCATTTTATATATTACTAGCTGTTCTACCCGTCCTTCTCACGGGAGTTTCTGATTTTCATGGTTGTAAATATAAATGCGTGTTAAAAATTTGGTAAATCTTTAGAGATGTACATTTGAGACGTCTTAATGTAAGTAAATGTTAATACATTGTTCTTGGTGTTACCCGAGGAGCACCCGTAGCAGAAACGGTAAGAAAGGACAGGACCATTTTGTAGTTTGTTAAATTGTACACACTGGAGGTGCAATCCAAATTTTTATCCGATTGTCTGTTTGGACGCATTGTCCATTTGGACGCATTGGTAATGATGTCATTATGTCAACCCCCTGTTCCTCCCCTTAGGGGAGGTTTATTAAAATTCTAATTATGTAGTTTTCCTATTTTTCACCTGCAGAATACCTATGTTAAATTTCATCTTTCTAACGTATAGGGAAGTAAGAGAATTAGTGATGAGTGAGTGAGTGAGTGAGTGAGTGAGTGAGTGAGTGAGTGAGGACTTACGCATTTTTGTAGTGTATGAAATTCTGCACACTGGAGGTGCAATCCAGATTTTGATCCGATTGTCCATTTGGGCATTATCATTTATGCATTCAAGCCACGCATCGGTAATTATGTCATTATGTCAACCCCCTGTTCATCCCTTTAGGGGAGGTTTATTAAAATTCTAATTACGTAGTTTTCCTACTTCCCACCTGAAGAATGCCTATGTTAGATTTCAGCTTCCTAACATATAGGGAAGTAAGAGAATTAGTGATGAGTGAGTGAGTGAGTGAGTGAGTGAGTGAGTGAGTGAGTGAGTGAGTGAGGCTTTCGCATTTATATATAAAGATGTCAACACTTTAGAAGGTAACGCCGTTAAGAAAAACTGTTGCCTACATTTTAAAAACATATATATTTTTGCTTTCAGTACTAAAACTTACTGGAATCACTCTTGATAAATAAAATTTGATTTTTACCTGAAAAAGAAAATCTTTTAAAATATCAGAAATGCACTATTGCTGCCCTTTCACAGGTTTCACTTAACTGACCTTTTAGCAAAATATGTAACCACAGAAACAATCAACGGAGCTCACAATTTAAAGTTGACACTATAAGAAGCCGGGTACTCTAAAAACACAGAGTACAAATGTTAGTCCTTTAAGACTGACAAAGGTAAACTGCGCTGTTAACACAGCTCTATGTGAATTTTTTTTGTATATCTAAGGGTAGGTGGGAGCTGCAGATTAAGATGTACTGTACTGTAATGTTTGGTCTCTCACTGTTATTTATGGCTGTTTTTGCAGTATTTTTCTACTATGATTGAGAGCTTGCACTTAGGCAATGTAAGATTCACAAATTAACGAGCTAGCATCAAATGACAGACGTTAATGCAGTACTCACAAATTTCTACACTCTTGTCTGTCCTTTGTCTTAACATCTTGGGATTTAAAACTGAATTCCTTAACTACAGTTTGAGGGTGTTTCTGGTCTGTAGTGTATACAAAAGTTTTTAAAATCTAATTAAACATATAAATTATATACATCGGTGGTGGTATCCTGGGGTGCCTCAGGGCACCTGCAAGGGTGCCCTGGGTTGGTGGTCCAAAACCAAATCAAATCATTTATTGTCAATGCAATAGGCAAAACCAGTGCTTGTAGTTTATAATCATAACCTATGTGGACAAGCAAAACAGAATCTTGTTCCTTACCAAGCAGTGAAAAGACCGGAGAATTGGACCAGTGGAGAAGTTGCCCATATTAACAAATCAGCTTCTACTTATTTTATAAAATGTAACTCAATGCCGATTGGTTTACCTCAATTGAAATTGGTTGCTATAGGCAACTTCTACACTGTTGTGCATTATTTTTACTGCTTGATACACAATATTCTTGATAGAGCAGTCTATTTTCCATTTGGTGCTCTATGCCATGAGGGCTGTGGGTTGATTTCCTGGGGCAATGTCCTGTCCCATTGGCCTATTTAGCTAAAGGACATAAAGTTGCAGAGGCATACAGTACTACAGGTTGAGTATCCCATATCCAAATATTCCGAAATACGGAATATTCCGAAATACGGACTTTTTTGTGTGAGACTGAGATAGTGAAAACTTTGTTTTCTGATGGCTCAATGTACACAAACTTTGTTTAATACACAAAGTTATTAAAAATATTGTATTAAATGACCTTCAGGCTGTGTGTATAAGGTGTATATGAAACATAAATGAATTGTGTGAATGTACACACACTTTGTTTAATGCACAAAGTTATAAAAAATATTGGCTAAAATGACATTCAGGCTGTGTGTATAAGGTCTATGTGTAACATAAATGCATTCTGTGCTTAGATTTAGGTCCCATCACCATGATACCTCATTATGGTATGCAATTATTCCAAAATACGGAAAAATCCCATATCCAAAATACCTCTGGTCCCAAGCATTTTGGATAAGGGAGACTCAACCTGTATTAGATGTATAGAGATAAGTATATGCAAAACAAACTTTTATAAACATCTTCTTTTTGTTCTCATCCTTTATGTGCAAAGAAGGGAGCTGTAAAACATCATATGCTCTACATATGTAAAGTAATACAATGTAGGCTGTCTAAAGTGATTTATATAACATTTTATTAGTGCTGAAACCAAATTCAATGTTGGCCTATCATCATGAGTCACATCTCTGTAATATGATATATTGTCTCATCCAATTATATAAAGTATCACTATAGAATATACCATATAATCCTTGGGTAGGATTTATGTTGTGCTTTATAGATAATCCATCACTTAAAATTGTCTGCTTAGTTTAAAAAACCACAGTCTATTTAGCATGAAAATGCTATGGAACAGTTTCTACTTATCTCATTTCTGACAGTTTTACTAAAGGAAAAACTGTTACTAAAATCATAAGCAATGGAGAGAACATTGCAGTTTCTCATTCATTTGTTCTATAACCTGGAGCCAAGGACATTCCAGCTCTAGAAGTCTCTGTCTGCCTCTCCCCCACACATCCAGCAGCTGCCAATGACCCTTCTTCAAGTAATACTAGTAATCAGTGCTTAAAGTGGTCCTAGAGATGTGGCCGAAATCATGACCCCGCCTGTAAAATAAAGGGAGTGCACGCGATGCAGGTGTGCACTGCAAAAGGGGCATGGTCTTGAAACAAAAGGGGCACGGACTCAAAACAAAAGGGGTGTGGTCACCCAATAGTATCCCCAATTCAAATTATGCTGCACAGTAGCACAATCTAATTCACATAACACCACATAGTAGTGTCCCTTATTCTTGCTAAGACACACATTAGTGCCCCTTATATACAAAGCCCACAGTAGTAGCACCCCAAATACACATAATGCCCACAGCAGTAGTGCCCTTTATACAATGCCCTCAGTAGTAGTGCCCCTTTTGCAATGTCCACTGTAACGGTAGTGCCCACAGTATTGGTGCCCCCTACACAGTGCCCCCAGCAGTATTGCCCCTTATGTCCCCAGGAGTGATTACCCTTATTAAGTGCCCACTATGCAATGCCCTCATTAGTAGTGCCCCAAGTAGTAATGCCCCCATTAGTTATGCTCCAAGCAGATGTGCACCCATTAGTTATGCCCCCAGTCAGAAGTGCCCCATAGTAGTGCCGCTTACACATGTGCACACACACACACACACACAAACCCAAAAAACACTATACTCACCAGCTCCGCTCCTGCTTCTGGACTGTGCTGCCCTCTGTCTGGCCACCTGCTCCTCGGAACTATGGGAGAGATGTCATGACGTCTTTCCCATAGTGCCACCCAGCCGCACACACAGCCGGAAGCCGGAGCTCAGGAGTGAGTTCCAACCAGTGCCAGATTAAGGACCAAATGGGCCTGGAGCTGAAATTTATGAAGGGCCTATTGTATACCGTCACAGTGGGAGTGACCAGCAACAGCAGGATTGTGACTAGGGGTTGTGTCACGCAGGGTCCGCCACACATTGATCGCTCGCTAGTCACTTTTAGTAGCCATGCAAACGCATAGTTGCCGCCCATGGGGGAGTGTATTTTAGCTTTGCAAGTGTGCGAACGCCTTTGCAGCCGAGCTCTGCAAAAACATTTTGAGCAGTTTCTGAGTAGCTCTGGACTTACTCAGCGCTTGCGATCACTTCAGTCTTTTTGGTGCCGGAATTGACATCAAACATCCGCCCAGCAAAAACACGGACACGCCTGCGTTTTCCCTACCACTCCCAGAAAACGGTCAGTTGCCACCCATAAACGCCCTCTTCCTGTCAATCTCTTTGCGATTGGCTGTGCGAATGAATTCTTCACTAGATCCATTGCACAGCAACAATGCTCTTTGTACCCGTACGACGCGCGTGCGCATGCGCAGTTTTGCCGTTTTTTTTACCTGATCGCTGCGCTGCAAAAATCTGCAGCGAGCGATCAACTCGGAATGACCCCCATTGTCCCTTGAGTCTGCCAATAATTACAGCAGCCAGTCTCAAGCCAACAAGTAACTAACTGCAGGATTTTTTTGGCTTGAGAGCAGCTGCTGTAATTGTTGGTGGTCTTGAAATTGGTCCGGAAGGTGACCGAAGCATTGACAACCGTTACTACAGCATGTGATGCAGGTTATACTGTTTCTGGTGGTATTATATTTCCATTCTTTCTTCTATATCTATCTATCTATCTATCTATCTATCTATCTATCTCTACATAATAGGGTTGGGTATGTGTTACCGGCGGCCGGGATCCCGGCTACGCTCACCACAGGTTCTATTTCCACTCTATGGGTGTCGTGGATACCCACGAGTGGGAATAGTCCCTTTTAGTCGACATGCCAACTGTCGGGATTGTCAGGCTTCGGGATGCAGGGGGAGGTATTGTGACTGGTGGTCACATAACTACATCCCATATATATCTATAGCTCTATCTCTTTCTATATATATATATATATACAGTAGATATATATATACAGTAGATATATATATATATATATATATATCTCTATATATACGCTGGTATATTTTATTAGTAATAAATCGATACAGTTCAATCAATGTAATGGCCCAGAAGTGAGTATCAAAACAATCTAAAAACATATTAAGGATGGTGATATAGGTGCTGGCCATTGTCTAATAGAAGTGTGTAGAATGTAATGTGTGTACGACACATACAACATGAAATATTTGCCAGTATTCAGGGTGGATGTGTGAGGGAAGTGTATGAAGACAGATATGGGCATGGGGAGCACCAGCGCTAAGTAGAAGTTCACTATGGGAACACTTGTATAGCACTATCCTTGAGATAATAGCTAGACGTCTGAGTGTGGGCTTGCGGTGTTGTGGTGCCTTGCTGATGTTATATGCCGGCTGACAGGTGGTATAATTTACGGTTGGTCGGAGGTGCATGCCTCTGTCTGTGCAGCAACTATTTATCCCGGCTTCCCTTAGCAATAAGCAGCAGCCAGATAGCTGTCACGATCTTCCCGGGCCATCTTCATGGAGCCCCTTTTATACACGTTTCACCAGGTAGAGCCAGATATACACACTGCGTAAGGTAGAGCCGTTATACAATCTGTGCCAGGTAGAGCCCGTTATACAAACTGCGCCGGGTAGCCTCTTTTACACACTGTACCAGGTAGAGTCTGTTATACAAACTGCGCCAGGTAGCACCTTTTATACACTGTGCTAGGTTGCCCCTTATACACTGTGCCAGGTAGTCCCTTATACACATTGCACCAGGTAACCCCTTATACACATTGCGCCAGGTAGCCCATTATACAAATTGCACCAGCTAGCCGTCACTCACCATTTGGCGCCTGTGGTCCCGTGGCTCTATGCTCTCCTTATACATCCGCCCAGCGTGAAGCTGAAGGGGAGTAAGTAGTGGCAGGAGGTGGCCGGCAGGAAGCGTCCAGGAGAGGGGGGTAGTCGGCAGGAGGCAGCGGTGAGGTGCGGGCAGTGTGAAGTCGCCAGGACGGGCCGGCTGGCCGGCAGCAGGAAGTGGTGGGGGGTATTGCGGTGCAGGCAGCAGACGGGTGCTGATGGCGCTGGTGGGGTAACTGCAGCCTCAGGCCAAAGCGCCCTGGGCGAACGTCCTGCTAACCCGCACCTAAAACCGCCACTGGCGGGATCCCCTGAGCTGGATGACCAGCGACCCTCCACGTATCCCCCCCCCCCGCAGCCAACACTCCGTCGACAACAAAGCCCCTCCCAGTGCACATAGTGCAGCCAAATGCACAAGGACCTCAAGGACCGAGTGTCCACAGACATGCGCCTGAGCATAGCTTCCAATGTGAGCAACCCAGTCTGTGCGCGCAACTAATCCCAGCAACATACCCATATCACCACAGACACACAAAGTCTGCCCCCCTCGCCTCCCTACACACACACACACACACACACACACAGCCTGTTTCCCCTGTCCCTACACACACCACACACATACAGTACATACATACATACATACTGTACATACACACAAAGCCTGTTCCACCCAGCACCCCCCCCCCTCTCCACCCAAAGCCTGTCCCCTCCAGTCACCATAGACACACTCTCACCCTGTTCACCCCAGTCCCTACACACACACCCAGCCTGTCCTTTCCAACACAAAATCCCTGTTCCCACAGCCCTCCCACTCTCCCCCATTTCCCCCCAGACACTGAGCCTTCCGGAATCCGGACACAGCATGAGCGCTAGAAAGACCGGGGGCGTGGCCTAATCACGGACCCGTGGCCACGCCCCCTTTGAGGGAAAACCACCTTACCTTTAACATTGAGCAAGGATCACTAGCCGCCCTGCACAGGGGTCACGGGACCAGACAAGTTGCTAAATCACCCTGCATCCCGGCAAGCAAGGGGAGGAGAAGAGAACTGTTTCAGCGCAGGGAGGCTTTCTGGTGGTACTGACATGCTGGAACAGGAAAAACATTTTTTCCTGTTTCCAGCAGCAGGGGATGCTGTGGGCCTATTTTGATGGGGTGGCCTGGAGCTGCAGCTCCATCCGCCCCATTGTTAATCCGGCTCTGGTTCCAACCTTCAGCAACCACTGAGGGGAAAGAGCTGGGCGCCCGCTGGTAACACATCTCAGCGGGAGCCCAACATCTCTCTCCTGGGTCAGGTGAGCTGAAGGAGGCGGAACTGGTTCCGTCTCCAAATGGAACTGACAGAACGCAGTTCCGCCCCATTCCTGCTCACTTTAATCTCTGCTAGTAATGACTGTAGGTGGAAGTGCAATTATTCTTAGGGTTCTATTTACTAAGCCTTGGATGGAGTTAAAGATGACAGAGATAAAGTACCAACCAATCGGCTCCTAACTGTCATTTTTCAAACCCAGTCTGTGACATGGCAGTTTGAGAGCTGATTGGCTTGTACTTTATCTCCATCCACTTATGCCTGCTCTGTGTATCAAACCTTAGAGAGAAATAAAGTTGAAAGGTTGCCCATAGCAACTAATCAGCTTCCGTAATTGTATAGACTGTGCTAGATAAATATAGCTAGAAACTGATTAGTTGGTACTTTATCTCCACACACTCCTAAATTTGATACATCTCCCCCCTATATGTGATAATAGTCAAATGGGTTGGAATTCCCTAGAGCAAACTGGTCTGCAAAAATATTGCCCCTAGCACAGCAAGACAGCCCCAAACGGAGCAGCTCCAGTGTTTCTCCTGGCAGCAGTGAGCAGAGTAATGGCTTATACGGAACAAAACATTAAACATGACTGTGGAAATACAAGTTTCAGCAATACTTACCAGCGATTGACGGTTTGGGCAGGCTGGAATTTGTAGAACTACAAAAGCCATCATGCCATTGGATGGCAGAGTGTGCTGGAACTTGTGGAACTACATGTACAAGCGTACCTTTGCAGTCAGAGCCTTCTGGAAAATACAGTTACATTGACATAGAAAACAGATAAACAAACAGCAACTTCAAAAGCATTTTTAATTAAAATTAAAACTCCCCCAAGTGCTTGTTTATTAATAGGATAAATCATAAAAGAATCTTATTCCTGAAGTGGTCCATAGGGAATTTTTATCAATGACATTTACAAGGGGAAATAAAAAAGTTAAAAATAAGTGACTAAGGCAGTTGAATGGTAGAACATTATGCATCCCAAACTGCAATGTCATTTCCACATGCAGTACAGTACTGCAGTGTATTTTAGTAATGGTTTACAAAATGTATACAATATACACACAGTATGTTTTACCTCACTGCACTGATAAATTTGCGGACGTGGGCCCCCGCTGGGCTCCTTTAGGAAATACGGGCCCAGGTAAGTATTACTCCCTCATGGCGCCACTGGTAATGGCCACTAAAATCCACACTTCCTGCACAAAATGTTGTGACTTTGTTCACAACATACTTTTCATTTTAAAGGTCCTTGAGTGTTGTCCCTTTTCTCTGTATATGTATAATGGGATCAGAGTGAGATCCCACCGGCCGATATGCCGAAACATCAGGATCCCAACAACAGCATCACGAGCGGTGGAATGCTGGCAGGGGGGCAAGCGCAAAGAAGCCCCTTGCGGGCTTGCTGCGCTCACAACACTGCGGGCTCAGTGTGGGCTCGCCACAGGTTCTATTCTCCCTCTATGGGTGTCGTGGACACCCACAGAGGTGGAATCACCTACTTCGCCGGAATACCAGCGGTGGCCCTGTCGGGATCCAGGCATTGGTATTGTGACAGCTGGGATCCAGTCTATTGGTATGCTGACTGCATACCTGTATAATGATGCAATTCACCTCAGCCCACTTCAGGGGTGTCAGAACGTTTTTTGGTTGGGGGGGCAAGATAACATCTCAGTTTGGCGCCCCTAACTTCTGGCCACCTTAGACAGGTCACTTGTACCTGTACGGAACTCTATGTCCTTTACTCACATTACACCGCACAGTAGTGTCCATTACTCACATTACACCGCACAGTAGTGTCCATTACTCACATTACACCGCACAGTAGTGTTCATTACTCACATTACACCACACAGTAGTGTCCATTACTCACATTACACCACACAGTAGCATCAGTCACTCACATGATATCGCACAGTAGCGTCCATTACTCACATTACACCGCACAGTAGCGTCCATTACTCACATTACACCGCACAGTAGCGTCCATTACTCACATTACACCGCACAGTAGTGTCCAATACTCACATTACACCACACAGTAGCATCAGTCACCCACGTTATATCGCACAGTAGCGTCCATTACTCACATTACACCGCACAGTAGCGTCCATTACTCACAATATACTGCACAGTAGCATCAGTCACTCACGTTATATCGCACAGTAGCGTCCATTACTTACATTACACCACACAGTAGCATCAGTCACCCACGTTATATCGCACAGTAGCGTCCATTATTCACATTACACCACACAGTAGCATCCATTACTCACAATATACTGCACAGTAGCATCAGTCACTCATGTTATATCGCACAGTAGCATCTGTTAGTTACATTTCACCGCACAGTGGCGTCCGTTACTCACATTACAGCACACGGTAGCGTCCGTTAGTCACATTACAGTGCACAGTAGTATCCGTTACTCACATTACACTGCACAGTAGCGTCCGTTAGTCACATTATAGTGCACAGTAGCATCCGTTAGTCACATTACACTGCACAGTAGAGTCCATTAGTCGCATTGCAGTGAACAGTAGCATCCGTTAGTCACATTACGCTGCACAGTAGCATCCATTAGTCACATTACACTGCACAGTAGCATCCGTTAGTCACATTACAGTGCACTGTAGCATTCGTTAGTCACATTATAGTGCACATTAGCATACATCACTTTTCAGTGCACAGTAGCGTCCGTTAGTCACATTACAACACACAGTGGCATCCGTTAGTCACAGTATAACGCACAGTAGTACCCTTATACACAGTATATCACACAGTAAAGTTCCTTATACACGTCACACCACACAGAAGAACCGCTTATACATCATTACACCACAGCAGAGCCCCTTATACACATTATGCTACAGTAGAGCACCTTATACATGTAATGCCAGGTAGAGCTGCTTAAACACATTATGCCAGGTACAGCCCAAACACCTCCTACCTGCAACCAAACCCACCTTCCTACCTTTATTCATTAAATACTTATTCACATTGATACTGATTCCTATTAAGTTGCTTTTAAAATCAGTACAGTTAATTTATATTTTCCAATAACTCTGTTTTCCCTGTTGGTCTAGTGTGAAAACATTTAGCAGGTGCTCACTATTCCCAACACCCAAAAAAACCCTGTTTCGGGATCGAAGGGTGCCCACCTTCCACTTACCAGGAGCAGGCGGTGAATAGGCACGGCTGCAGTGCTAGACGCGGCTGTAGCTCCTTTCCATAGGCATGCACAGCTAATTTTATTATGGGGTGCACTGCAGGAGGGGCGTGTCTAGCATCACCTTTTGGTCATGTATAGCACCGCCTTTTGGACGTGTCTAGCACCGCCCAGGTACATGTTTCGCACTATTTTACATTCTCTCAGTAAAATCACATGACTTAATATAATTTCTCCCAGGTTCCTAATAATAAAGTAGATATAATACACCCGAGAGAAATAAAATGACAACATAATGGTGCGACCACCAGCCAGTACTGCATAACCCTGAGTCCTAGCTGCCGCTGCACCCTATCGCTGCTTACACTTCCCCAAACTATCCCTGACCCAGTGGTGGAACTAGAGAGTGGTGGGCCTAGGTGCATATACTACTAGAGAGTGGTGGGCCTAGGTCCTTACCCACCCCCCCATACCCCTTGCACCCGCCAGCACCTACAGCCTATTTTGGGTGGGCCACTCAGAAAAGTATGGATATTTAGGGGGCCAAACATTTGAGTTTTAATATAACACAACTAAAGTTTAAAATGTACACGTGTCATCAAAGCCATATTTGCCTCTTTCTATACCATCAGGCCCCTCCTCTGCCGCAGGACACCAGCATTTGTCACATGACCCCATGATCACCAGCTACTGACAGTAGCGCCCCTTATTCACATTACGCCACACAGTATGAGTCAAAATGCATATTATGCCACACAATATGAGCAGAAATATATATTGCGCCACACAGTGTGAGCCAAAATTCACATTACCCAACACAGTATGATCCGAAATTCACATTTCACCACACAGTATGATCCGAAATTCACATTACACCACACAGTATGAGCCAAAATTCACATTACGCCACACAGTATGAGCCGAAATTCACATTACACCACACAGTATGAGCGGAAATTCACATTACGCCACACAGTATGATCCGAAATTCACATTATGCCACACAATATGAGCCAAAATTCACATTATGCCACACAGTATGAGCCAAAATTCATATTACACCACACAGTATGAGCCAAAATTCACATTACGCCACACAGTATGAGCCAAAATTCACATTACGCCACACAGTATGATCCAAAATTCACATTACGCCACACAATATGAGCCAAAATTCACATTACGCCACACAGTATGAGCCAAAATTCACATTACGTCATACAGTATGAGCTGAAATTCACATTACGAAAACACAGTATGAGCTGAAATTCACATTACACCACACAGTATGAGCCGAAATTCACATTACGCCACACAGTATGAGCCGAAATTCACATTACGCCACACAGTATGAGCCGAAATTCACATTACGCCACACAGTATGAACTGAAATTCACATTACAGCACATGGTATGAGACGAAATTCACATTACAGCACACAGTATGAGTATCATCACTTTTCATTACTCCAAGTGTACCGAAGATGCTGAGCTGCCCCGCAAAGACTGTTTATACAGGCTCCTGTCACTGAATAGGAGCTGGCGTTTTGGCGTCACCTCTTTGCGGGTGACACCTGGATAGTGATACCACTGAATGTGTCTCATATTACTGTGCAGTTCAACCTCTTGACTAGTCAGAAGGAGGTCTAGGCTACAGTACGGATGTGAAAGGAAAGATTGCCCATATTTTTAAGGTAAAGCAATGTTATTACTGACCTAACAGGATCACTGAGAGTCTAGATGAAGATAAAATGGCCTCATTAAATTTGTAGAACCGTATGACATTTGCATAACTTGCATTCTATTCATTTTAATTAAACTACTATGTTCCACAAGATTTCTCAGTGGTTTATAACCCTAAACAGATTCCAAGCAATTGATACTGCAGACAAATATATACAGTACCATGTAGGGGATCAGTACTAAATCCCGCCGGACGGGATCCCGGTGGTCAAAATACGACGCCGGAATCCCGACCACACAATCCCGACAGGGGTGGCGAGCGGTACGCAGCCCCTTGTGGGCTCGCTGCGCTCGCCACGCTCGGCACACTAATTTATTCTCCCTCTATGGGTGTCGTGGACACCCACGGAGGGAGAATATGTCGGGATTGTGCCGGTCGGGATTCCGGCGTCGGTATTTTGACCGCCAGGATTCCGTCCGGCGGGATCTTGACAGCATCCCCCATGTAGGTAAAGAAGTTAGATGTCTTTAAAAAAAACCTCTATATGCACTTTTCTGGTTACCTGGGCTGGGCCTGTGGTGTTAGCGTGTGGCAGCAGTGGCAGGGCACACGTGGATTGCAGCGCACTGGCAGGGCAGACATGCAGTGTGGCATCAACAGTGCCAGTCAGAGTGTAACGTCTGTCCCCCTCTGTGCGGCCGTATACACTGTATGTCATATGATACTCGGCGGCACGGAGGGTAGTAGACTGGGTACCGCCGGCGGCGTCCCGCGGGCTGCGGCAATCATCACAGACTGTGCCGCTGTAGGCAGCAGTCGTGGCGGGTCGGGGTTGCCGGATATTCACCCCCTGTGCGCACGCGTTCTTTCCCGCCGTGGCTAGCGCGTAACGATTGTTGGGGGTAATTCCAAGTTGATCGCAGCAGGATTTTTGCTAGCAATTGGGCAAAACCATGTGCACTGCAGGGGAGGCAGATATAACATGTGCAGAGAGAGTTAGATTTGGGTGGGGTGTGTTCAATCTGCAATCTAATTTGCAGTGTAAAAATAAAGCAGACAGTATTTACCCTGCACAGAAACAAAATAACCCACCCAAATCTTACTCTCTCTACACATGTTATATCTGCCTCCCCTGCAGTGCACATGGTTTTGCCCAATTGCTATCAAAAATCCTGCTGCGATCAACTTGGAATTACCCCCGTTGTCCTTAACAGGGAGTGCAGTGTGCTGGGGCTGGGAAGGCATGCTAGACGATGACAGCGCCGCTGCCTGTCATACCATTTGACAGGCGCTGCGCTTGTCAAATGGTATGACAGGCAGTGGCGCTGTCAGTGTCTAGCAGTAAATGCGGAATACAGTAGAGTTGCAGAGCGGGGAGAGCGCCTCCCTACTTTGCAGACTCTGCTGACCAGTACAGAGGGTTCCGTCGCAACTGGTGGTGGCATGAACACACAGGGGATTAATCAGGGTGGATGGCGCCTCTCTCATGTTTGGGGGGAGCGAGCTGCCCCCTTGCCCCCCCCCCATTCCGACGTCCCTTGCCCACTTAGTGACCACATGCATCTACCCTCCGATCGATAAGTGATGGAAGTAGGGTTTGCAGGGTAGGGGGCCCAAGACTGAAGCTTTGCCTAGGGTGCAGCGAGACCTTTCAGCGGTCATGGGTGTAACACTTCAGGACACCTGCTCTGGGAATCATGTAATCTAAAACTGGCTTTCAATACATTAGTCTGCAAACTACATTCAAGAACTAACCTGAGGTTGCAATTCATTTCTTTTTTTTATTCTCATAATTTATTAACACTTATTTTTTAATAAGGCACACATATTACATAGCATTTTTACGGAGAATATTTAATCACTGACACCAGTAGCTGCCCAGGTGGAGTTTGCAAGCTATATTTTATACCGCAGAGCCACATGCACACTAGGGGGTTTATTTACTATCGGTGAGATTCAAATGATATATCACGCCCAATTTCCTTTCTAAAATGATCTCCGTTATCATGCATATTGCGCCCATAGTAATCAGGTTTAGCTGTGTAAAAGGTTGGGTGCCTCGCTACTCTGGGAGTAGAGAGCTGAAATAATGATACAAAAGGGGTAAAAAGAATTGAATCCCGCCCTAGGTGTCAAGTTCCAAAACCCTACGCTTCATGTTTATGCCCAAAATTTAAAAGGGCAATGCTGTTACTACAGTAGCCATGTTAAATTTGGGAATAAACAGGATGCTTAGTAAATAGATCCCTATGATTCACAATTTGTCACTATCCAATTAACCCACCAGTAGGTTTTTTTGAGTGTGGGAGGAAACCCATGAAAAACTGAGGTGAGCATAAAAACTCTACCCAGATGTGTCTTGGTTGTGAATTGCGTTTTAGAGTTGAGCTGGGAAAGGCCCCTTTCCACATAAGCCCATAAGGCTTTCCACTAGGCGGGTCATTCACGTGCCTTTGGTTTAGCTATCACTGCTGCTTCCTTGGATAGCGCTGTATGTAGCTGTAGCAGGAGGCATCTATTACATGCAGAGGCCTCCTGTTGCACTAGTGATCCGAGCTGCATCCTAGACACAGCATTGGATCAAATCACTCACCATTGGCCGCCCTTTGCGTAGGCCAGGAAATCTCCATCCTATGACGGAAGTCCCTGGCCTCTTCCCACCCCCAAAAATGGAAGTGACATACCACCTTATTTACAAACGGAGGCCACTACCTCCCACTCCCCATCCCCGAAACGACATCAGACTGTCAGTCAAATACAGTCTGATGCCGGGCTGCATCCTATGCAGAAGAACCCATTCGTGCAAACGCAGAATGGGTCCTGCGATGCGCAAAGTACTGAAGATCGGTACTTTGCCCTGATGGTTGCAGAAGCAACCACACCTGAAAGACCTCTAAGGCACTTACGTATGTGGTCTGGGAATGTAGTTATAGGCAAATACTGTATGCCGTGCCAAGTGCTGCAATGCTTAAACTGCATCAGTGTCTTCAAATCCAGGTGTTTTTACTCCTGTCTCTATATATAGCCCTTAATATGTACAGTACCTGTTTCTTTTTTTTATGAAGTCAGAGGGGCTGATGGATGTGTAATCATCATTATTATAATATGGAATTTACAAACCTAAAAAAAGATGCAATATAAATTCCTTTATGGGTGGGTTACAACATAAAAAGATGCATTGAAACCTGGGATTCTATAATCCTAAGAAAATGGTAACTATAGAATTAAATACAGCAAAATGCAAAATACTGCTATTATTATAAGTAGCAGGTATTCTGTAGAAATGATTATTTAAAGGTCACTTTAGACATACACAACTGTACTACTTTGAAGGTCAACAGACTCAAAACACTTTAAGTGTAAGGAACAAAGCCGTTCTGTGTTTTCTTTATAGCTATGCCATTTGAAGGGAGAAAAAATGGGCAATAATCCTCCTAGTAAATTTATACTTATAGAACTAAAGTGATCATAGAATAGTGCCATGCCACATGCTAACAGGGTGAGCGGAATATATACAGTAACATGCTAACAGGGTGAGCGGAATATATACAGTAACATGCTAACAGGGTGAGTGGAATATATACAGAAACTATTTAGATAGATAAAGGAGCACACTTTTGCATTTAATAAATTCCTACGTTTGTGAGTGCCATCTCTAGCTTGGACTATAATACTGCTACCTTCTGGTATCTTTAGTATGTGTACCAAAGTAATATAAAATACTGATGTGGGATTTAGACTGGGAGATAAAGGTCACTTGGTCAATCCCCTCCAGAGTAGACTCCATATTGGCTAGGACTGTTGATCATTAAACAATGGTCTCATTGAATTAACATATATGATTTTATTGAATACCAGCATCCAGGTAAATGTGTAATAGAATTTCAGGAAAACCATTCCCAGTGTGTAATCCATAGACATGTGGCCCACTTGGGTCACTGGGCTAAAACAAAACAGTTGTGCACTGTACTTATATTAAGGAGAGGTGCATCAGGTGAGTTTTTATTTATTATTATTATTATTATTATTACCAGTTATTTATATAGCGCACACATATTCCGCAGCGCTTTACAGAGAGAATATTTGGCCATTCACATCAGTCCCTACCCCAGTGGAGCTTACAATCTATGGGGGTCATTCCGAGTTGATCGTAGCTGTGCTAAATTTAGCACAGCTACGATCATTCACACTGACATGCGGGGGGACGCCCAGCACATGTCTAGCCCGTCCCGCATATCAGCGCTGCCGCCCCCCCGCAGAAGTGCAAAGGCATCGCACAGCAGCGGTGCCTTTGCACTTCAAGAGTAGCTCTAGACCAGCGCAGCTTTAGCGTGCTGGCCTGGAGCTACTCACCACTCCCCGGCCCGCAGCGGCTGCATGTGACGTAACGCAGCTGCTGCGGCCCGCCCCCCATTCGGTCCGGCCACGCCTGCGTTGGCCGGACCATGCCCACGAAACGGCGGCCAAACACCGCCGTTCCACCCCCTCCCGCCCAGCGACCGCCTCTGCCTGTCAATCAGGCAGAGGCGATCGCAGCTCTGCTACGGCCTTCGGCTGTCTGGCATGCGCCGGCGCACAACGGCGCCGGCACATGCGCAGTAGAGACCCGTTCGCTCGGCTGCAATAAAAAGCAGCAAGTGAATGGGTCAGAATGATCCCCCATATTCCCTACTACATGTACAAACACACACATTCACAATAAAGTTAATTTTGTTGGGAGCCAATTAACCTACCAGTATATTTTGGGGGGATTGTGGGAGGAAACCCACGCAAGTACTGGGAGAATATACAAACGCCGCACAGTTAAGGCCATGGTGGGAATTGAACCCATGACCTCAGTGTTGTGAGGCAGTAATGTTAACCATTAAACCATCCGTACTGCCTAATTTTGATCTTTGATTATTATTTTATTACCCATATTTCACCAGAATTAGATAATAGAAATAACTTAGGAGCAGGTTAACAGTAAGCACAAAAGTAATGCCTAAAGAGACAAGAATCACAGGTGTACCGAGTAGCGCCACAGTTAAACATGAGGAAAGAAGGCCTTGCATGGGAGTATGAATAAAAACAAATATACTTAACGCGTCTTGCTGATGAAAAGACTGCTGGAATCAAGAGTGGATCTCACCAATCCACAAAGATAGACAGGACAATATATAAGGATGATTCCTGCGCACTTTTCCAAAGGTAAATTTGAACGTAATAACTCAAATCCAAAATAAATTTAAATGCAGTTATGCAATGATTTAATTATTCAGTTATGCAATAGTAGAGATGAGCGCCTGAAATTTTTCGGGTTTTGTGTTTTGGTTTTGGGTTCGGTTCCGCGGCCGTGTTTTGGGTTCGAACGCGTTTTGGCAAAACCTCACCGAATTTTTTTTGTCGGATTCGGGTGTGTTTTGGATTCGGGTGTTTTTTTCAAAAAACACTAAAAAACAGCTTAAATCATAGAATTTGGGGGTCATTTTGATCCCAAAGTATTATTAACCTCAAAAACCATAATTTACACTCATTTTCAGTCTATTCTGAATACCTCACACCTCACAATATTATTTTTAGTCCTAAAATTTGCACCGAGGTCGCTGTGTGAGTAAGATAAGCGACCCTAGTGGCCGACACAAACACCGGGCCCATCTAGGAGTGGCACTGCAGTGTCACGCAGGATGTCCCTTCCAAAAAACCCTCCCCAAACAGCACATGACGCAAAGAAAAAAAGAGGCGCAATGAGGTAGCTGTGTGAGTAAGATTAGCGACCCTAGTGGCCGACACAAACACCGGGCCCATCTAGGAGTGGCACTGCAGTGTCACGCAGGATGGCCCTTCCAAAAAACCCTCCCCAAACAGCACATGACGCAAAGAAAAAAAGAGGCGCAATGAGGTAGCTGTGTGAGTAAGATTAGCGACCCTAGTGGCCGACACAAACACCGGGCCCATCTAGGAGTGGCACTGCAGTGTCACGCAGGATGGCCCTTCCAAAAAACCCTCCCCAAACAGCACATGACGCAAAGAAAAAAAGAGGCGCAATGAGGTAGCTGTGTGAGTAAGATTAGCGATCCTAGTGGCCGACACAAACACCGGGCCCATCTAGGAGTGGCACTGCAGTGTCACGCAGGATGTCCCTTCCAAAAAACCCTCCCCAAACAGCACATGACGCAAAGAAAAAAAGAGGCGCAATGAGGTAGCTGTGTGAGTAAGATTAGCGACCCTAGTGGCCGACACAAACACCGGGCCCATCTAGGAGTGGCACTGCAGTGTCACGCAGGATGTCCCTTCCAAAAAACCCTCCCCAAACAGCACATGACGCAAAGAAAAAAAGAGGCGCAATGAGGTAGCTGACTGTGTGAGTAAGATTAGCGACCCTAGTGGCCGACACAAACACCGGGCCCATTTAGGAGTGGCACTGCAGTGTCACGCAGGATGTCCCTTCCAAAAAACCCTCCCCAATCAGCACATGATGCAAAGAAAAAGAAAAGAAAAAAGAGGTGCAAGATGGAATTGTCCTTGGGCCCTCCCACCCACCCTTATGTTGTATAAACAAAACAGGACATGCACACTTTAACCAACCCATCATTTCAGTGACAGGGTCTGCCACACGACTGTGACTGATATGACGGGTTGGTTTGGACCCCCCCCAAAAAAGAAGCAATTAATCTCTCCTTGCACAAACTGGCTCTACAGAGGCAAGATGTCCACCTCATCTTCACCCTCCGATATATCACCGTGTACATCCCCCTCCTCACAGATTATCAATTCGTCCCCACTGGAATCCACCATCTCAGCTCCCTGTGTACTTTGTGGAGGCAATTGCTGCTGTTCAATGTCTCCGCGGAGGAATTGATTATAATTCATTTTAATGAACATCATCTTCTCCACATTTTCTGGATGTAACCTCGTACGCCGATTGCTGACAAGGTGAGCGGCGGCACTAAACACTCTTTCGGAGTACACACTTGTGGGAGGGCAACTTAGGTAGAATAAAGCCAGTTTGTGCAAGGGCCTCCAAATTGCCTCTTTTTCCTGCCAGTATAAGTACGGACTGTGTGACGTGCCTACTTGGATGCGGTCACTCATATAATCCTCCACCATTCTATCAATGTTGAGAGAATCATATGCAGTGACAGTAGACGACATGTCCGTAATCGTTGTCAGGTCCTTCAGTCCGGACCAGATGTCAGCATCAGCAGTCGCTCCAGACTGCCCTGCATCACCGCCAGCGGGTGGGCTCGGAATTCTGAGCCTTTTCCTCGCACCCCCAGTTGCGGGAGAATGTGAAGGAGGAGATGTTGACAGGTCGCGTTCCGCTTGACTTGACAATTTTGTCACCAGCAGGTCTTTCAACCCCAGCAGACTTGTGTCTGCCGGAAAGAGAGATCCAAGGTAGGCTTTAAATCTAGGATCGAGCACGGTAGCCAAAATGTAGTGCTCTGATTTCAACAGATTGACCACCCGTGAATCCTTGTTAAGCGAATTAAGGGCTCCATCCACAAGTCCCACATGCCTAGCGGAATCGCTCCGTGTTAGCTCCTCCTTCAATGTCTCCAGCTTCTTCTGCAAAAGCCTGATGAGGGGAATGACCTGACTCAGGCTGGCAGTGTCTGAACTGACTTCACGTGTGGCAAGTTCAAAGGGCATCAGAACCTTGCACAACGTTGAAATCATTCTCCACTGCGCTTGAGACAGGTGCATTCCACCTACTATGTCGTGCTCAATTGTATAGGCTTGAATGGCCTTTTGCTGCTCCTCCAACCTCTGAAGCATATAGAGGGTTGAATTCCACCTCGTTACCACTTCTTGCTTCAGATGATGGCAGGGCAGGTTCAGTAGTTTTTGGTGGTGCTCCAGTCTTCTGTACGTGGTGCCTGTACGCCGAAAGTGTCCCGCAATTCTTCTGGCCACCGACAGCATCTCTTGCACGCCCCTGTCGTTTTTTAAAAAATTCTGCACCACCAAATTCAAGGTATGTGCAAAACATGGGACGTGCTGGAATTTGCCCATATTTAATGCACACACAATATTGCTGGCGTTGTCCGATGCCACAAATCCACAGGAGAGTCCAATTGGGGTAAGCCATTCCGCGATGATCTTCCTCAGTTGCCGTAAGAGGTTTTCAGCTGTGTGCGTATTCTGGAAAGCGGTGATACAAAGCGTAGCCTGCCTAGGAAAGAGTTGGCGTTTGCGAGATGCTGCTACTGGTGCCGCCGCTGCTGTTCTTGCGGCGGGAGTCCATACATCTACCCAGTGGGCTGTCACAGTCATATAGTCCTGACCCTGCCCTGCTCCACTTGTCCACATGTCCGTGGTTAAGTGGACATTGGGTACAGCTGCATTTTTTAGGACACTGGTGACTCTTTTTCTGAGGTCTGTGTACATTTTCGGTATCGCCTGCCTAGAGAAATGGAACCTAGATGGTATTTGGTACCGGGGACACAGTACCTCCAACAAGTCTCTAGTTGGCTCTGCAGTAATGATGGATACCGGAACCACGTTTCTCACCACCCAGGATGCCAAGGCCTCAGTTATCCGCTTTGCAGTAGGATGACTGCTGTGATATTTCATCTTCCTCGCAAAGGACTGTTGAACAGTCAATTGCTTACTGGAAGTAGTACAAGTGGGCTTACGACTTCCCCTCTGGGATGACCATCGACTCCCAGCGGCAACAACAGCAGCGCCAGCAGCAGTAGGCGTTACACGCAAGGATGCATCGGAGGAATCCCAGGCAGGAGAGGACTCGTCAGAATTGCCAGTGACATGGCCTGCAGGACTATTGGCATTCCTGGGGAAGGAGGAAATTGACACTGAGGGAGTTGGTGGGGTGGTTTGCGTGAGCTTGGTTACAAGAGGAAGGGATTTACTGGTCAGTGGACTGCTTCCGCTGTCACCCAAAGTTTTTGAACTTGTCACTGACTTATTATGAATGCGCTGCAGGTGACGTATAAGGGAGGATGTTCCGAGGTGGTTAACGTCCTTACCCCTACTTATTACAGCTTGACAAAGGGAACACACGGCTTGACACCTGTTGTCCGCATTTCTGGTGAAATACCTCCACATCGAAGAGCTGATTTTTTTGGTATTTTCACCTGGCATGTCAACGGCCATATTCCTCCCACGGACAACAGGTGTCTCCCCGGGTGCCTGACTTAAACAAACCACCTCACCATCAGAATCCTCCTGGTCAATTTCCTCCCCAGCGCCAGCAACACCCATATCCTCCTCATCCTGGTGTACTTCAACACTGACATCTTCAATCTGACTATCAGGAACTGGACTGCGGGTGCTCCTTCCAGCACTTGCAGGGGGCGTGCAAATGGTGGAAGGCGCATGCTCTTCACGTCCAGTGTTGGGAAGGTCAGGCATCGCAACCGACACAATTGGACTCTCCTTGTGGATTTGGGATTTCGAAGAATGCACAGTTCTTTGCTGTGCTGCTTTTGCCAGCTTGAGTCTTTTCATTTTTCTAGCGAGAGGCTGAGTGCTTCCATCCTCATGTGAAGCTGAACCACTAGCCATGAACATAGGCCAGGGCCTCAGCCGTTCCTTGCCACTCCGTGTCGTAAATGGCATATTGGCAAGTTTACGCTTCTCCTCCGACAATTTTATTTTAGGTTTTGGAGTCCTTTTTTTTCTGATATTTGGTGTTTTGGATTTGACATGCTCTGTACTATGACATTGGGCATCGGCCTTGGCAGACGACGTTGCTGGCATTTCATCGTCTCGGCCATGACTAGTGGCAGCAGCTTCAGCACGAGGTGGAAGTGGATCTTGATCTTTCCCTAATTTTGGAACCTCAACATTTTTGTTCTCCATATTTTAATAGGCACAACTAAAAGGCACCTCAGGTAAACAATGGAGATGGATACTAGTATACAATTATGGACTGCCTGCCGAGTGCCGACACAGAGGTAGCCACAGCCGTGAACTACCGCACTGTACTGTGTCTGCTGCTAATATATAGACTGGTTGATAAAGAGATAGTATACTCGTAACTAGTATGTATGTATAAAGAAAGAAAAAAAAACCACGGTTAGGTGGTATATACAATTATGGACGGGCTGCCGAGTGCCGACACAGAGGTAGCCACAGCCGTGAACTACCGCACTGTACTGTGTCTGCTGCTAATATAGACTGGTTGATAAAGAGATAGTATACTCGTAACTAGTATGTATGTATAAAGAAAGAAAAAAAAACCACGGTTAGGTGGTATATACAATTATGGACGGGCTGCCGAGTGCCGACACAGAGGTAGCCACAGCCGTGAACTACCGCACTGTACTGTGTCTGCTGCTAATATAGACTGGTTGATAAAGAGATAGTATACTCGTAACTAGTATGACTATAAAGAAAGAAAAAAAAACCACGGTTAGGTGGTATATACAATTATGGACGGGCTGCCGAGTGCCGACACAGAGGTAGCCACAGCCGTGAACTACCGCACTGTACTGTGTCTGCTGCTAATATATAGACTGGTTGATAAAGAGATAGTATACTCGTAACTAGTATGTATGTATAAAGAAAGAAAAAAAAACCACGGTTAGGTGGTATATACAATTATGGACGGGCTGCCGAGTGCCGACACAGAGGTAGCCACAGCCGTGAACTACCGCACTGTACTGTGTCTGCTGCTAATATAGACTGGTTGATAAAGAGATAGTATACTCGTAACTAGTATGTATGTATAAAGAAAGAAAAAAAAACCACGGTTAGGTGGTATATACAATTATGGACGGGCTGCCGAGTGCCGACACAGAGGTAGCCACAGCCGTGAACTACCGCACTGTACTGTGTCTGCTGCTAATATATAGACTGGTTGATAAAGAGATAGTATACTCGTAACTAGTATGTATGTATAAAGAAAGAAAAAAAAACACGGTTAGGTGGTATATACAATTATGGACGGGCTGCCGAGTGCCGACACAGAGGTAGCCACAGCCGTGAACTACCGCACTGTACTGTGTCTGCTGCTAATATAGACTGGTTGATAAAGAGATAGTATACTCGTAACTAGTATGTATGTATAAAGAAAGAAAAAAAAACCACGGTTAGGTGGTATATACAATTATGGACGGGCTGCCGAGTGCCGACACAGAGGTAGCCACAGCCGTGAACTACCGCACTGTACTGTGTCTGCTGCTAATATATAGACTGGTTGATAAAGAGATAGTATACTCGTAACTAGTATGTATGTATAAAGAAAGAAAAAAAAACCACGGTTAGGTGGTATATACAATTATGGACGGGCTGCCGAGTGCTGACACAGAGGTAGCCACAGCCGTGAACTACCGCACTGTACTGTGTCTGCTGCTAATATATAGACTGGTTGATAAAGAGATAGTATACTCGTAACTAGTATGTATGTATAAAGAAAGAAAAAAAAAACACGGTTAGGTGGTATATACAATTATGGACGGGCTGCCGAGTGCCGACACAGAGGTAGCCACAGCCGTGAACTACCGCACTGTACTGTGTCTGCTGCTAATATAGACTGGTTGATAAAGAGATAGTATACTCGTAACTAGTATGTATGTATAAAGAAAGAAAAAAAAACCACGGTTAGGTGGTATATACAATTATGGACGGGCTGCCGAGTGCCGACACAGAGGTAGCCACAGCCGTGAACTACCGCACTGTACTGTGTCTGCTGCTAATATAGACTGGTTGATAAAGAGATAGTATACTCGTAACTAGTATGACTATAAAGAAAGAAAAAAACCACGGTTAGGTGGTATATACAATTATGGACGGGCTGCCGAGTGCCGACACAGAGGTAGCCACAGCCGTGAACTACCGCACTGTACTGTGTCTGCTGCTAATATAGACTGGTTGATAAAGAGATAGTATACTACTAATATTATATATACTGGTGGTCAGGTCACTGGTCACTAGTCACACTGGCAGTGGCACTCCTGCAGCAAAAGTGTGCACTGTTTAATTTTAATATAATATTATGTACTCCTGGCTCCTGCTATAACCTATAACTGGCACTGCAGTGCTCCCCAGTCTCCCCCACAATTATAAGCTGTGTGAGCTGAGCACAGTCAGATATATATATACATTGATGCAGCACACTGGGCTGAGCAGTGCACACAGATATGGTATGTGACTGAGTCACTGTGTGTATCGTTTTTTTCAGGCAGAGAACGGATATATTAAATAAAACAAACAACTGCACTGTCTGGTGGTCACTGTGGTCGTCAGTCACTAAACTCTGCACTCTCTTCTACAGTATCACAGCCTCAGGTCAATCTCTCTCTCTCTCTCTCAACCCTAATCTAAATGGAGAGGACGCCAGCCACGTCCTCTCCCTATCAATCTCAATGCACGTGTGAAAATGGCGGCGACGCGCGGCTCCTTATATAGAATCCGAGTCTCGCGAGAATCCGACAGCGTCATGATGACGTTCGGGAGCGCTCGGGTTAACCGAGCAAGGCGGGAAGATCCGAGTCGCTCGGATCCGTGTAAAAAAAGCTGAAGTTCGGGCGGGTTCGGATTCAGAGAAACCGAACCCGCTCATCTCTATGCAATAGTTCAATTACCCAAACAATAGGTGGGTACACAGTTCTAAAAACCTGCTAACTGTGTCCATAAGCCAATTCAGTCAGTCGATAGTAGCAGTCACTTAATTCACACTATTTTCTGGTTCCTTCACTCCTAAAAATGCATCCACTGGGTCAGAATCTTCCACCTTTGTTCTTATCGATCTCTTAGGATGAATTTATGCAAAACAGCGATTAGTCGCTAATGCGCATGCGCAATGTCCGCAGTGCGACTGCGCCAAGTAAATTTGCTATGCAGTTAGGTATTTTACTCACGGCATTACGAGGTTTTTTCTTCGTTCTGGTGATCGTAATGTGATTGACAGGAAGTGGGTGTTTCTGGGCGGAAACTGGCCGTTTTATGGGTGTGTGCGAAAAAACGCTACCGTTTCTGTGAAAAACGCGGGAGTGGCTAGAGAAATGGAGGAGTGTCTGGCCGAACGCTGGGTGTGTTTGTGACGTCAAACCAGGAACGACACTGACTGAACTGATCGCAGATGCCGAGTAAGTCTGGAGCTACTCAGAAACTGCTAAGAAGTGTCTGTTCGCAATTCTGCTAATCTTTCGTTTGCAATTTTGATAAGCTAAGATTCACTCCCAGTAGGTGGCGGCTTAGAGTGTGCAAAGCTGCTAAAAGCAGCTTGTGAGCGAACATCTCGGAATGACCCCCATAGTGTATACCATAAACATTTCTTTAAAAATTTTTTTATAAATATGCCAAAGACATGCGGACCAAAATCAACCTTCTAGGGAAGGCACATACAGTAACAAAGCATATAAGGGTGTTTTCTAGAAGCTCCCCCTACTAAGCCAGTACTGTTTGGGACTTTCAACCTCAACCAAGTCTTTCTCAAGGTGTAATGAGGATCAGAAGGACCAGATATTTATAGTAATTCCCACTAGATACAACTACTTCCTGTTGTTAAGGGTGTGTCTAGATAATGCTGTAACAATCAAGTATCTACTCTCCATTCTATGTAGTCCTATATAATTCAAGTAATGTATTTTGTAACAAACACCAATTAAATTACCAGTTTATATCTAAAACACTTTTTACTACCATAAAAACGGGATTATTAGCCGCTATGCATTCCACAGGTGGGACACATTGCGCCACTTCCGGTTCCGCCGGAAGTGATGTACCGCCAGTTGGTTCTATCAGCTAAAGCATATCTGTGCAATTACACTCGTATCGTCACTTCCGGTTCCGCCGGAAGTGACATAGCGGAAGGGGTCCGTGACTCCAATTTTATTAGATGTAGTCACATGTGTCTATGGCGTCACCTCCGCTTCCACTGGAAGTGACGTCGGGGCCCATACCTTTTCTGATTTTCACAGTGTTTTGATTAGTAACCATGGTAACCCCTCTACCGGAAGTGGACACATTTTGCATCCCACTGAGAGGAAATTGAGCTGCATTGATTCCACAGCCCTATTCAACATGTGGAATATGATGCCCAACACATTACATTCCTAAAATTTAAAATATAATAAAAAATATACATAGTTGCTGTATAAAGAGGCGCACTGGCGGATCCTCAGACTCTGTCTTTTCTCCCCCTACTATATACTTTCCCCGTCTTCCCCTTCTCTTCTTTTCTCTTCTCTTGCTTTTTATTTATCCTTCCTTTCTTACTGGTACAGTCACGAGATTATTTCTTGGTTCCTATTTAATCGGATTGCTTCTGTTGCTCCTGTGTATATTTTATCTCTATTTCTTTTATTATCAATGTAATGTTTTTTTTATTATGGGAACCCCATGACCTTTTTCTTCAGATTATATTTCTGCTTTAGGTATAATGTTGTTTTATGGATATGCTTTCCCCACGTGATGTGGGGGGTTAATGTAATCCTTTATAACCTGAAAATTAAATAAACAATAAAAAAAAAAATATACATAACAATTATAAAAAGCTTTTCTATCAGAACAAGTGAAATAGAATACCCAACTTGTTTCAGTATATAGGGTATGGATGCTTAATACATTAGTGCATAGATGACCAAAATACAGCACACGATAGAAAAATTCATTAAACATCTTAGTGATATTTGGTGGACCCCTTTCTTTGAAAGTAAAGCATTCATAACCATACCAGAAATAACGACACTGAGACTTGAATTTTGGCAGAAAATTGCTAGCTATTTATTTGTCCCTAACCATTGGGAAACCTGTAATAAAGAGATTAATTTAATATGCCGCTCCAGCTGGCATATGATGGCGGCCCAAAAGAACGGCTCACTTAATCTAAATTAAACTTAAATAACTCAACCCTATAAATTTACTAAAAACTTACCATAAACCGGTAATAGGTGACAACTCAACCCCCACAGTGACTACCCACCGCTCCTGGGTGCCCTGCCGCTGCCTTCCCGGACGGGTGGTCAAGCGGCCATAAGTCGATGGAGGTGAGTGCACCTAAACCACAACAAACTGTAAAACACTACAGTTTTCTCTACAATACGAAACTGCCGTTCTTTTCCGCCAATAAATAGCCAACGAAAACAGCCAACAATTTAGAGCCAAAGCACCACGTGCCACAATTCCAACTACCAGGGCGGGAGGGTGGGAAACCAGATCACCAAGAGACTTAAGATGGCTTCACCTTCCCTATATATATCAAGCCCTACCCTTAAAGAAGGCTGTACTTTCCTCACAGCTAGGTCCACCCCTCCCCAGATGTTTAACTCTTTTCTCTCCTATGCAGTCAATACTCTCTTCTAAACATCTTAGTGATATTTGGTGGACCCCTTTCTTTGAAAGTAAAGCATTCATAACCATACCAGAAATAACGACACTGAGACTTGAATTTTGGCAGAAAATTGCTAGCTATTTATTTGTCCGTAACCATTGGGAAACCTGTAATAAAGAGATTAATTTAATATGCCGCTCCAGCTGGCATATGGTGGCGGCCCAAAAGAACGGCTCACTTAATCTAAATTAAACTTAAATAACTCAACCCTATAAATTTACTAAAAACTTACCATAAACCGGTAATAGGTGACAACTCAACCCCCACAGTGACTACCCACCGCTCCTGGGTGCCCTGCCGCTGCCTTCCCGGACGGGTGGTCAAGCGGCCATAAGTCGATGGAGGTGAGTGCACCTAAACCACAACAAACTGTAAAACACTACAGTTTTCTCTACAATACGAAACTGCCGTTCTTTTCCGCCAACAGCGAAAGACTCATCCCCACAGTCTTTCGCACCGCCACCATAAACCTACCCTAACTCCTGCAAAGCGAAACCTAGATCCTCCAGAAAAAACATCATCCCCTCATCGGATAGATGTACTCCATCGCGCCGGAAAAGGTGGCTGTCTCTGAACCGTATCCTCGGGTGGCGAACCACCCTCCCACCGTGGGACAGCACCCACTTTGCCACCGCTCCGTTCACCTTTTTCCGGGCCTCATCAATCTGGCGACCATCCGCCACACCCCTCCAACACAATCTTGGCACCATCATGGAAAAAACCAACACACAATCGGTCCATGCCGCGGTCACACTTGCCAGATCCTGTATCATGGCCCACCGCAGATCCAAGGATGTCCTCTTCCCCAGGTCGTTGCCACCTAGATGGACAACCCAAACCTTAGGGACTCCATGCTTGCTGGCCTGACTCACTAACCTACTCCTCAGCTCACCCCACATCATTCCGCGCCAGCCAAGCCATCTGACACCCTGTTTTCCAAACAATGCCTGAGACCCTTCCGAGGCCACAAACCTGGCCGCCCAGTAAATGTAAGAGTGGCCAACCACCCAAATGGTCAAATTGTCTTCAAACCATCCTGAAGGGAAAAAGAGGGGTAGAATTGATTACTAAGAGGCTTATTAATTGTTTACACTGAAGGATCTGCCAAAAAAGAAAACTTTAGGACTCGCTATTGCAGCAGTCACGGCCTAGCCGACTGCACCATGTTTCGTCGCCAATTTAGAAGTGCAATTAAAGACACAAAGGGGGAAGATCAAATAAAATTAAACGAAATAAAAAACAGGGGGGGGGGGGTATAAAATGGGAAACACATGTAATAACTCAGCTGGAGGTGAAACGTAAAGACCTGCTGAGGGACTCTGATTAGCCGAATTATGGATTAGAATTCAGTCCGTCAAGTCAGGCAAAAAATCGCAAATAACTCCAGACCCCCGCTGCCGGCTCATGCCAGCAACGGCGAGTAGCTAATCCCTGAGTAGGAGAAAAAAGGGGGGTAACACCAACAGACGCACAACACCATAAATTCAACAGAACTGTAACAACATGATATATTGCAATCTAAACAAAGCACCAAGCGCAAACCGACCTCTCATGTGATGGGGCGAATATATCGTCTATAACTTGCTGATTTCCATCGCCCCACCGCCTGTATTTCAGTTCTGGAGCAACCCGCCGCAGCAGCCGACGTCGCTGCGCCTATGCGAAAGGAATGGGTACCGAAAGCAGTGGGTGGGAGGCCCAGGCCCGCCAAACAGCGACTCAGCATCCATCGAAACTGGTATTTCGTGACTGGCAGCCCATCATAATGCAACAGCCAAGACCCCTCCTTAACGGGTCGCACCACCACGTATTGCATTGCCAGCCTCACCGGGCAAACGCTCTCCTCCAGCGCTGTAACCATTGTAACCCAGCGCCCTCTCCCCACTTGATCCGTTTTGGAGCGTCGTAACCTGCACAGCAAGGACCTCTCACCCACTACCACGTCCTCGACCAGCATACGCAAATCTACTCTCTTGGAAGGCGCTACCAACTCAGAAACCCGAAAGGCTCCGTGGAAAGCCATTGAGAACGCCAAACTAAACAAAAGCGTCTCAAACCTGGACGACGCGACTCGCCCTACTGCCTCGATGACGGCCGGCAACAACGCCGCATCGATGGGCCGCCTCCTATCTGGTGGCGACGGCGCAACTCGCGCCCACCCTTTCATTGCTTTCCGCAGAACTTCGCTTTTTGTTACGTCAGGGACGCCTCGCAGCTTGCAGAAAAACGAAATGCCTGCTAAATACCGCGAAACCACTGCTCGTGACCTACCGGAGACGTAAAGCTGCCACATAAAAGAAAGCATCAGCCGATGCCTGCTCTTACCTTGATGCCGACGCCCCCGGACAAACTCCTCCCATTCACTCCAAGCTTGTCCGTACGCCTTGAGCGTGGCCGGCGCGATTGACCGCAACGCTAAACCCTCCAGTCCGGTCCGATCACCTGCCAAACATAACCGGGACAGTGAAAACCTTGTTCTTCGGCCTCAGGTGCCAAACCCCAAAATCTCTCCCACTGTCCACGCGACAACGCGTCTGCGATTTCGTTTTCCAACCCGGGCACGTGCTGCGCCCGGAACCATAGGTTCCTACGCAAGCAAGTCAAAAGCAATTGTCCAAGAACCCGTAGTACCACCAGCGATTTCGCCCTTTGGTTATTAATCGCATGTACCACGCCCAGATTATCGCACCTGAACACTATGCTGCGGTTAGCCAACCGATCGCCCCAAACTTCCAACGCTACCATAATGGGAAAAAGCTCCAGCAGCACCAGATCCCTTGTAAGACCCTCGCTATGCCAACTCGCCGGCCAAGATGCCGCACACCACGATCCCTCCAGAAAACAGCCGAATCCAGAGGAACCTGCAGCATCGGTAAAAAGCTGCAAACTCTCGCTGTCAACGGCTGGCGCTTGCCATATGCTCACCCCGTTGAAATCCTCCAGGAATGAAGCCCAGACGGCCAAATCCCTTTTTAACTCAGAGGACAATCGAACGAAATGATGCGGCCTGGCACACCCCGCTGTTGCCCTTTCGAGCTTCCGGCAGAAAACCCTGCCCATCGGTATCACCCGACAAGCAAAGTTCAGCATGCCCAGCAAGGACTGAGCCTGCCGCAGCGTGACTTTACGCGAGCCGTTGAAACGGCCAATAGTTTCGCGGAGCTTTGACACTTTGTCCTGGGGCAGGCGACACTCTCCCGCCACGGTGTCAATTTCAATCCCCAAAAATGATAGACAGGAGGCCGGACCCTCCGTTTTATCCCTGGCTACCGGAACACCGAAGTGGTAAAAAAGGGCTCGTGTGCTAAACAGCAAGTCGCCGCATCTTGTGCCAGTAGCCGGCCCCGCGCACAGGAAATCATCGAGGTAATGCGCAACCCCGTGACCGCCTGACGCAGACTCCACGCACCAATGAAGAAAAGTGCTAAAGCGCTCGAAAAACGAGCATGAAACGGAACATCCCATCGGCAGACATTTGTCGATGAAATACTCCGCCCCAATCCGGAAACCCATAAAACGAAATGAGTCCGGATGCAATGGCAGTAATCTAAAAGCTGACTCAACATCAATCTTAGCCATGAGGGCCCCGCTCCCGTAGCTGCGGACCATCCCTAGCGCCTCGTCAAATGACTGATACACCACCGAGCAATGAGCCGGTGGTATTGCGTCGTTGACCGATGCCCCTGGCGGGTAAGAAAGATGCTGAATGAGCCGGAAGGCACCCGGAGTCTTCTTTGGTACCACCCCAACCGGGGAGATGACCAAGTCATCCACCGGGGGTGACTTAAACGGCCCCTCCATCCTGCCCAACCTGACCTCCTTATCTACTTTTTCCCGTAACACAGTCGGCAAGGCTCGGGCGGATTGAAGGTTCTTGTGCGCACGCACGGACACTTCGCTTGCAACAGGCAAGCGGAAACCGAACTTAAAACCGTCTAACAAAAACTTTGCATCCCTTTTATTAGGATAAAGACCCAACCATTTACCCATAGTTTCCAACTTAACTGGCGTTGGTGCCCTGCTGAGCGGTCCCGCTCGCGGCCTGCTTAGGGTAGGGTTGTTTCCCCCGATTGCCTTGTCGTCCCCCTTTGAAACAAGAGGAGGCTGGGTGGGTTCCACCGCACTGCTGGCAAGAGTGGCGAAAACGGCACTGTTTGCCAAATGAACATGTTCCGCTGTTAAAAGCGAAGCATTTCCCCCGAGGGGCAGACCGCCCGCCCATGCGAACGGCCAATCCGCCTGTCTTGGCGAATCCCCCATCCGCGCCCGCTCCCTGCGCTGACGACCCCCCGCGGCGCCCCCCCGTTCCTTGTTTCAGGGTCTCATCCTCCCGCTGGGATGCCCGGGTCACTTTGAGCCAGACCTCCACGTCTTTGAACCCAAAGTCCATGACCCGTAACCCGTCCTGCTTCTCCCGAAACTCCTGGTCATATCGCCGCCATTCCGAACCCGAGGATGTGCGCTGCATGTCGTGCACGAGATGAAGGTACCGGATGATATTCATGTGCTCTTCCGGCCTGTCCTCCAAATAGCAAGCCGCAAACACCCAAAATCCGGCCAGCCAGTTATCAAAAGACCTGAAAGCTTCCGCCCCCATGCCCTTCGTAGCGGCCGCCGCTTTGTAATCCTTCTTCATGGCCTTAGTCAAACCAAATAAGTCTACAAAGTCACCCCTACGTATCTTTTTGCGGCAGCTATCTCGCAGGCCCCGCATCACTGCGGTATACTCGCAGCGCACTACCCCCGGAAGATCTCGCCTCTTCTTAGCCCTACGCTCCTCTTCACTAATTCGCCTGCGCCGCTTACGCCTCTTCTGCTGCTTTGCCGCCCTTTTGGCAAGTTTCTCGGCCTCCTTCCTTGCCCTAGCAGTACTATCAGCGTCGGACGCTTGCGACGCGAAAGAGGAGGATGAGGAGGAGGACGAAGAGCTACGCGAACTCGAGCTCGCGGTGGAATTTGATAAAGGCTGCACCAACTCACCGGATGCCGTCGACCTCTCCGACTCGGATTGTTCGTCGTCTTTATTCCAATCATCGTCCACCGCGAAGTCTGCCGAGTCCCCTTCACCTTGTTCCTCTGTGGAAGACAAAACAAAAGAGGGCCCGGCCCGCGCATGCGGCGCACGCCGGGCACCACGTGTGGAATGCGCAGTGGCCGAGCCTCCCTGCCGCTCACGGTCTGATCCTAGCTCCAGCTCCGCCGCGGCAGCCCCCAGCTCTCGGCAGGCTCGTGCCACTCGCTGCGCCGCTGATGCCCTGACATTGCCTGACCCCCTGCGTCCCGCAGCTTGGCCGGAATCAGCCGTTGCCCTGGGGGAGGCCACTGCAGCCAATGGCCCAAGAGCCTGCACCACCGTGGCCAGCGCCGACGCTATGGACCCAGGAGGATCCCATGCGGCACGACCCCCGGAAGCGCCGCCCAAAGGACGACCAGACCTTGGTTGGGCGCGAGCCCGCGCCCCCTGACCACCCGACGCGCCCCGGGGGTCCCGCCCTTCATGCTGCAACCCGAAGGCAAGAGCCCCCCGGCCGGCCCAGTGGCTCTCCCTCTCCGATCCTTCCCCTTCCCTATCCAGGGAAGGAGAAGAATCCCCTGATCCTGGGGAGGACCTGCTGACGCGCGCATCGGCCCGGGCCGCGGCCCTGCGGCCGCTGACCCATTCTCTGTCACCCCTCCTGCCGCGGGCCCCGCTGCGTCCTGCGACGGTGCCAGGGACCTGCTGCCCCCCCGCGCGTGCTCCCCCGCGTGTCACCTGACCAGCGGAGGGTGCACCCGCATGCTGCTGGCTGCTACCCCTTGCCGGTCCTGCTGTGCCCCCGTCATTTATATTGCTGACCATGCTCCCAGCGCTGCCTCCTTGAGGCACACGCTGCACCCCCCTCAACCTGTCTCTCCCCCTGCCGAACTCCGGCATCCGGGGAGAAGAAGAGGTTGATCTCTGCCCCCGTTGATCCTGCAATGCTGGCGCCGCTGCGCGCGCACGTGCGCGGCCAGCGGCGCCCGGAGCGAGCGTGGGCGCGCGCGCACCTCGAGCGCGCGCCCCACGTCCACCCGCCAACGGCCTCCCAGACTGCTCCTCCTGTTCGGCCGCCGCGCGAGGCTCCTGAATAGTCCCCGCGCGGCGACCGCCAGCTCCCTGCAACGTCCTCTCCCCCCGCCCGGCCCGAACAGCCGACCGGGCGGGGAAGGAGAGACTGTGCCTGCTGCACACTGGCGCCCCCCGCGGCGCGCCCGCGCGCGCCCGCGGGCGCCCGCCATGAACCCGGGCTCGGCGGCTCCCGGCGGGGACGGCCGCCGCCCGCCGACACTCGAGCGGCCTGCAGGGACCCCTGGTCCCCCACGCCGCCCTCGTCTGGCCGGAGTGCCCGACTCGGCACCCGGCGGCGAGTCCGCCCGGGCCCCGCCAGCGCTGCCTGTGGGCGCATCTGATGAGGCCCTAGGGGACGGAGCCCCGTCCCCCACACCGCCCACCGCCGCCTCAGGGCCCGCTCGGCCGTCCGACCCACGGAACCGAGCCGGGGCCCTTAGCACGCGCTGGGGGCGAGCGGCCATACCAGCAGCCACAAATACTTTAGTAATAATTAAAATAGTAAGGGACCCCTGGGATACTGGAGAGGAGAGTACCAAAGAGAGGGGGCAGTATATCCTAGTGACACAGCAAGCGTACCACAATAATAAGATTTGCTGGCACTGCAGCACTCACCAAAACCAGATCACCAAGAGACTTAAGATGGCTTCACCTTCCCTATATATATCAAGCCCTACCCTTAAAGAAGGCTGTACTTTCCTCACAGCTAGGTCCACCCCTCCCCAGATGTTTAACTCTTTTCTCTCCTATGCAGTCAATACTCTCTTCATACATTCATATACATATGAAAGCCTTAAAACATCCCTAAAAGATGCATACAAGAGAACACGACCCTCATAAAATTCATATTTAAAAAATTAAAAAATTACATAAACCATTTAAATTCAAAATCTGTGTTAAGGCCCAATGAATCTAATGTTTTTAACTCATGAATTGATCTCATTTCTAACTTGGTCTCTGTAATTTTTAAATATGAATTTTATGAGGGGCGTGTTCTCTTGTATGCATCTTTTAGGGATGTTTTAAGGCTTTTATATGTATATGAATGAATATGAATTTTTCTATTTTGTGGTGTATTTTGGTCATCTATGCACTAATGTATTAAGCATCCATACCCTATATACTGAAACAAGTTGGGTATTCTATTTCACTTTTTCTGATAGAAAAGCTTTTTATAGTTGTTATGTATATTTTTTATGATTTTTTATATTTTAGGAATGTAATGTGTTGGGCATCATATTCCACATGTTGAATATGGCTGTGGAATCAATGCAGCTCAATTTCCTCTCAGTGGGATGCAAAATGCGTCCACTGCCAGTAGAGGGGTTAACATGATGACTAATCAAACCATTGTGAGAATCAGGAAAGGTATGGGCCCCGACGACACTTCCGGCGGAAGCGGAGGTGACGTCATAGACACATGTGACTACATCTAATAAAATTGGAGTCACGAGGCCCCTTCTGCGACGTCACTTCCGTCGGAACCGGATGTGACGATACGAGTGTAATTGCACAGATATGAATTAGCTGATAGAACCAACTGTTGGTACATCACTTCCGGCGAAACCGGAAGTGACGTGCTGCGTTCCACCAGTGGAATGCATAGCGGCTAATAATCCCTTTTTTATGGTAGTAAAAAGTGTTTTAGATAAAAACTGGTAATTTAATTGGTGTTTGTTACAATATACATTACTTGAATTATATAGGACAACATGGAATGGAGAGTAGATACTTGATTGTTAGAGCATTATCTAGACACACCCTTAGCAACAGGAAGTACAGTAGGTGTGTCTAGTGGGAATTACTATACATATCTGGTCCTTCAGATCCTCATTACACCTTGAGAAAGACTTGGTTGAGGTTGAAACGCATTGGTGTTCTGATTGCCAGTACTATTTGGGACCTGAAGGAGGTACAGCTTAGGGAGAGCTTCTAAAAACACCCTTATATACTTTGTTATGTGCCTTCCCTAGAAAGTTGCCTTTGGTATGCATGTCTTTGGCATTTTTTTTTTAATAAATGTTTATGGTATACACTATGGTCTCTCCACCTTTTTGTTTTGCATAAATTCATCCTAAGAGATCGATAAGAACAAAGGTGGAAGATTCTGACCCAGTGGATGCATTTTTAGGAGTGAAGGAACCAGAAAATAATGTGAATTAAGTGACTGCTACTGTTGACTGACTGAATTGGCTTATGGACACAGCATGTTTTTGGAACTGTGTACCTACCTATTGTTTGGATAATTGAACTATTGCATAATTGAATCATTGCATAACTGCATTTAAATTTATTTTGAATTTGAGTTATTACGTTCAAAGTTACCTTTGGAAAAGTGCGCAGGAATCATCCTTGTATATTGTCCTTGTATGGGAGTGCTTACATATGTCAGAGCTCCCTGTTGAAGCTAAGTTATACCCTTCAGTGACAAGTGCAGATGTGACAGAAATGTGTGTAGCACAGTTGCAGGGCAAAATTCCATCCTGGCCCAGATCCTCTCCCAAACTTGTGAAATGTTGGGACCTTAGAGATGTGCGGAGGGCACTTTTCATGTTTTGTGTTTTGGTTTTGGTTCTGGCTCCATGCTCATGTTTTGGATCTGAATTGGTTTTGCCAAAACCACCCTTTCGTGTTTTGATATGGGATCTGGATGATTTTTGAAAAAAAAAACCACAAAAACAACTAAAATCACAGAATTTGGGGGTAATTTTGATCCTACAGTATTATTAACCTCAATAACATTAATTTCCACTCATTTCCAGTCTATTCTGAACACCTCACACATTACAATATTGTTTTTAGGCCAAAAGGTTGCACCGAGGTGGCTGGATGACTAAGCTAAGCGACACAAGTGGGCGGCACAAACACCTGGCCCATCTAGGAGTGGCACTGCAATGGCAGACAGGGTGGAAGATTTAAAATATAGGCCCCAAACAGCACATGATGCAAAAAAGAAAAAGAGGTGCAATGAGGTAACTGTATGACTAAGCTAAGCAACACAAGTGTGCGGCACAAACACCCGGCCCATCTAGGAGTAGCACTGCAATGGCAGACAGGATGGCACTTAAAAAAACTAGGCCCCAAACAGCACATCATGCAAAGAAGAAAAAGAGGTGCAATGAAGTAGCTGTATGACTAAGGTAAGTGACACAAGTGTGCGACACAAACAACATGGGACGTGCTGGAATTTTCCCAGATGAAATACACGCACAATATTGGTGGCACAGGAGAGCGTACCCCTAAACCACACACACATATGACAAAGCCTGTAAAATTAACTTGGATAATAATAACCCTTTTATTTGGAGCTTTTATAATAAAATGCAGCACAGGCGAGCGTACCCCTACACCACACAGGGCAAACCCTGTAAAAATTATTTGGATAATAATATAAGTAAAGTATATAACCCTTTTATTTGGAGTAAATAATATTCAGCACAGGACACCACCACTGGACTTATGGCAGCACAAGACACCACCACTGGACTGATGCAGCACAAGACAGCACCACTGGACTGAACTTATACGGCAGTACCCCTGGACTTATACAGCAGTACCCCTGGAGTTGTATGGCAGTGTCAGACAGGATGGCACTTTAAAAAACTAGTCCCTAAACAGCATATGATGCAAAGAAGAAAAAGAGGTGCAAGATGAAACCCACCCTTATGTTGTATAAACAGGACATGCATTCTTTAACAAACCAATCATTTCAGCGACAGGGTCTGCCGCACAACTGTGGCTGAATGACTGGTTTGTTTGGGCCCCCACCAAGAAAAAAGCAATCTCCTCTTGCACAAACTGGCTCTACAGAGGCAAGATGTCGACCTCATCCTCCGATTCCTCACCCCTTTCACTATGTACATCCTCCTCCTCACAGAGTATTATTTCGTCCCCACAGGAATCCACCATCACAGGTCCCTGTGTACTTTCTGGAGGCAATTGCTGGTGGAATTGCTGGAGGAATTTATAATTCATTTTGATGAACATCATCTTCTCCACATTTTGTGGCAGTAACCTCCTACGCCCATCGCTGACGAGGTTACTGGCTGCACTAAACACTCTTTCAGAGTAAACACTGGAGGGGGGGGGGGGGGGAAACTTAGGTAAAATAAAGCCAGTTTGTGCAAGGGCATCCAAATTGCCTCTTTTTCCTGCCAGCATACGTACGGACTGTCTGACATGCCTACTTCGATGCTGTCACTCATATAATCATCCAACATTCTTTAAATGGTGACAGAATCATATGCAGTGACAGTAGACATGTCAGTAATCATTGGCAGGACCTTCAATTTGGACCAGATGTAAGCACTCGCTCCTGACTGCCCTGCATCACTGCCAGCAGGTGGGGTAGGAAATCTTATTCTTTTCCTCACAGCCCCAGTTGTGGAAGAAAATTAAGGAGGAGCTGTTGACAGGTCACGTTCCACTTGAGTTGACAATTTTCTCACAAGCAGGTCTTTGAACCTCTGCTGACTTGTGTCTGCCGGAAAGAGAGAAACAACGTAGGCTTTAAACCTAGGATCGAGCATGGTGGCCAAAATGTAGTGCTCTGATCTCAACAGATAGACCACCCTTGAATCCTGGCAAAGCGAATGAAGTCTCCATCCACAAGTCCCACATACTTTGCGGAATCGCTCCATCTTAGCCCCTCCTTCAATTTCTCCCGCTGCTTCTGCAAAAGCCTGATGAGGGGAATGGCCTGACTCAAGCTGCCAGTGTCTGAACTGACTTCACGTGTGGAAAGTTCAAATGGTTGGAGAACCTTGCACAATACGGAAACCATTCTCCACTGCGCTTGAGTCAGGTGCATTCCCCCGCCTTTGCCTGTATCGTAGGTGGATGCATAGGCTTGAATGGCCTTTTGCTGCTCCTCCATCCTCTGAAGCATATAGAGCAGTGATTTTCAACCTTTGTAAACTTGTGGCACACTAAACAACATTTGAAAATTGCCAAGGCACACCATCAGTTTTCTTAATCAATATAATATAAATATATAACAAATATAAACAGTAATAAAACAGTTGGACCCCGCAGAAATAAAATAAATAGCTTCACCCCCACTATAAAAAAAAATACATTGGCTTCCGTAGAAATAAAACATAGTAATTCCACACACTGTCCCCACATATTAATGGCACACACTGTCCCCACATATAAAAAGCACACACTGTCCCCACACAGTAATTCTACACACTGTCCCCACATAGATAATAATTCCACACACTGTCCCCACATATTAATGGCACACACTGTCCCCACATATTAATGGCACACACTGTCCCCACATATTAATGGCACACACTGTCCCCACATATTAATGGCACACACTGTCCCCACATAGTAATGGCACACACTGTCCCCACATATTAATGGCACACACTGTCCCCACATAGTAATGGCACACACTGTCCCCACATAGTAATGGCACACACTGTCCCCACATATTAATGGCACACACTGTCCCCACATAGTAATTCCACACACTGTCCCCACATAGTAATTCCGCACACTGTCCCCACATAGTAATTCCACACACTGTCCCCACACAGTAATTCCGCACACTGTCCCCACATAGTAATTCCTCACACTGTCCCCACATAGTAATTCCGCACACTGTCCCCACATGGTAATTCCACCCCCCCCAGGTAAAAAAAAAAACCCACTGGCTCCAACCTCAGTATACAGCTCAGTCCTTAGCATTGGGGCAGTGAGAAGCAGCACAGAGCGTTCCCTCCCTGCATCGCGTCGGAGCAGAGCACACCATGGAGAAGCGCTGGACGGGCGGGGGACGGCGATACCACGTGGAACGGGTGACCTATGAGTCATGCGGCGGTGCATCACTGCAATAGGTCACGGCCGGCCCACGGAGGTTCTCTGCGCTGCCCAAGCCTGATATCAGTTACTGCTGCAGGTATTAGTGGTGTGGCAGGCATCTCTGGCGGGCGGGTAGCGGCGGCACACCTGAGGACTGCCTGCGGCACACTAGTGTGCCGCGGCACAGCAGTTGAAAAACCCTGATATAGAGTGTTGAATTTCACCTCGTTACCACCTCTTGCTTCAGGTGATGTCAGGGCAGGTTCAGGAGTGTTTGCTGGCACTCCAGTCTTCGGCACGCGGTGGATGAATGTCTAAAGTGGCCCGCAATTTTTCGGGCCACCGACAGCATCTGCTGCACGCCCCTGTCATTTTTTTAAAAAACTTCTGCACCACCAAATTAATTGTATGTGCAAATCATGGGACGTGCTGGAATTTACCCAGATGTAATGCACGCACAATATTGGTGCATTGTCCGATATCACAAATCCCCAGGAGAGTCTAATTGAGGTAAGCCATTGTGCAATGATGTCCCTCAGTTTCCATAAGAGGTTGTCAGCGGTGTGCCTCTTATGGAAAGCGGTGATACATAGTGTAGCCTGCCTAGGAACGAGTTGGCGTTTGCGAGATGCTGCTACTGGTGCCGCTGCTGTTGTTGCTGAAGGAGGCTATACCTCTACCCAGTGAGTTGTCACAGTCATATAGTCCTTAGTCTGCCCTGTTCCACTTGTACACATATCCATTGTTTAGTGGACAGTGGGTAGAACTGCATTTTTTAGGACACTGAGGACACTTTTTCTGATGTCTCTGTACATTCTCGGTATCACCTGTCTAGTGAAGTGGAATCTAGATGGGATTTGGTACCAGGGATACACTATCTCCATCAATTCTCTGAGTCCCACTGAACTAATGGCGGATACCGAATGCACGTCTAACACCAACATAGGTGTCAAGGCTTCAGTTATCTGCTTTGCAACAGGATGACTGCTGTCATATTTCATCTTCCTTGCAAAGGACTGTTGGACAGTCAATTGCTTACTTGAAGTAGTACAAGTGGTCTTCCGACTTCCCCTATGGGATGACAATTGACTCCCAGCAGCAACAACAACAGCAACAGCGCCAATAGGCATACCACTCAAGGATCCTCTGGAGGAATCCCGGTTAGGAGAGGACTCCACAGTCTTGACAGTGACATGACCTGCAGGACTACTGATATTCCAGACTGAGGAGGAAGTTGACGTTGAGGGAGTTGGTGGTGTGGCTTGCAGGAGCTTGGGTACAACCGGAAAAAGGGATTCAGGTGTCAGTGTACTGCTTATGCTCTTACCCAAAGTTTCACAACTTGACATTGACTTCTGATGAATGCGAAGCAGGTGACATATAAGGGAGGATGTTTCTAGGTGGTTAACATACTTATCCCTACTTATTACAGATTGACAGAGGCAACACATGGCTTGACACTGGTTGTCCGGATTTGTGGAGAAATATTTCCACAACGAAGAGGTGGCTTTTTGGTATTTTGCCCAAGCATCACAATGGGCTTATTCATCCCACGGACAACAACTGTCTCCCTTGGTGCCTTATTTAAACAAACCACATCACCATCAGAATCCTCATCGTCAACTTCCTCCTCAGCGCCAGCAACACCCATATCCTCATCCTGGTGTACTTCAACAGTGACATCTTCAATTTGAATATCAGAAACTGGACTCTGGGTGTTACTTCCAGCACCTGCAGAGGGCGTGCAAATGGTGAAAGGAGCCACCTCTTCCTATCCAGTGTTGGGAAGGTCAGGCATCACAACCGCCAACACACTTGCACTCTCCTTGGGGATTTGTGATACCATCTTAGAACGCACAGTTCTTTGCTGTGCTTTTGCCAGCTTAACTCTTATAATTTTTCTAGCGGGAGGATGAGGGCTTCCATTGTCATGTGAAGCTGAACTATTTGTCATGAACATAGGCCAGGGCCTTTGCCGTTCCTTTCCACTCCATGTCATAAATGGCATATTGGCAAGTTTACGTTTCTCCTAAGACCATTTAAATTTCTTTTTTTGGGTCTTTTTACTGAACTTTGGCTTTTTGGATTTTACATGCCCTCTACTATTACATTGGGCATCGGCCTTGGCAGAGGACATTTATGGCATTTCATCATCTATGTCATGACTAGTGGCAGCAGCTTCATCACTAGGAGGATGTTGTTCTTGATCTTTCCCTATTTTATCCTCCAAATTTTTGTTCTCCATTATTTTTCTGGAGTTATATAACACAATATGCAGCACAGGACAGTGTATTCCTACACCACACAGGACAAGCCCTGTAAAAATTATTTGGATTAAATATTAGTAACCCCTTTAAATGGAGTAAATAATATACAGATCAGTACCATACCACTGCACTTATACGGCAGTACCACTGGAATTATACAGCGGTATTACTGGAATTATACGGCAGTACCACTGGACTTATACGGCAGTACCACTGGAATTATACAGCGGTATTACTGGAATTATACGGCAGTACCACCGGATTTATACGGCAGTACCACTGGATTGGATTTATATGGCAGTATCACTGGATTTATACGCCAGTACCACTGGACTTATACGGCAGTAACACTGGACTGGATTTATACGGCAGTACCACTGGAATTATATGGCAGTATCACTGAAATTATATGGCAGTACCACTTAACTTATACGGTAGAACCACTTAACTGGATTTATACGGCAGTACCACTGAATATATACACCAGTACCACTGGAATTATACAACAGTAACACTGGAATTATATGGCAGTACCACTAGATTTATACGGCAGTACCATGGGACTGGATTTATACGGCAGTACCACTGGAATTATACGGCAGTATAATTGGATTTACATGGTAGAACCACTGGACTTATACGGCAGTACCACTGGACTGGATTTATATGACAGTACCACTGGACTTATATGGCAGTACCACTGGACTGGATTTATACGGCAGTATCACTGGACTTATACACCAGTATCACTGGAATTATACAGCAGTACCACTGGATTTATATGGCAGTACCACTGGACTGGATTTATATGGCAGTATCACTGGAGTTATATGCCAGTACCACTGGATTTATATGGCAGTATCACTGAAATTATACAGCAGTGCCACTGACTTATACGGCAGTACCACTGGACTGGATTTATACAGCAGTATCACTGGAATTATACAGCAGTATTACTGGAATTATACTGCAGTACCACTGGACTGGATTTATACGGCAGTATCACTGGACTTATACTCCAGTACCAATGGAATTATACAGCAGTATCACTGGAATTATACAGCAGTACCACTGGACATATATGGCAGTACCACTGGACATATATGGCAGTATTACTGGACTGGATTTATATGCCAGTACCACTGGATTTATATGGCAGTACCACTGGACAAATACGGCAGTATCACTGGACATATGCAGCAGTATCACTGGACTTATACGGCAGTACCACTGGACTGGATTTATACGGCAGTATCACTGGCTTTATATGGCAGTACCACTGAACATATATGACAGTATCACTGGATTTATACGGCAGTACCACTGGACATATGCAGCAGTATCACTGGACTTATATGGCAGTACCACTGGACTGGATTTATACGGCAGTATCACTGGACTAATACGGCAGTATCACTGGACATATACGACAGTATCACTGGACATATATGTCAGTATCACTGGACATATACGGCAGAACAACTGGACTTATACAGCAGCACAGGGACACCATCACTGGACTGGACTGATGCAGCACAAGACACCACCACTGGACTGATGCAGCACAACACAGCACCACTGGACTAGACTTTTACAGCAGCACTGGACATATGGCAGCAGAGGACACCACCACTGTGACTGGACTGATGCAGCGCAAGACACCACCACTGGACTGATGCAGCACAACACAGCACCACTGGACTGGACTTTTACAGCAGCACTGGACATATGGTAGCAGAGGACACCACCACTGTGACTGGACTGATGCAGCACAAGACACTACCACTGTATTCATGCAGGACAACACAGCACTACTGCACTGGAGTTATACAGCTACACTGGACATATGACAGCAGAGGACCCCACCACTGTGACTGGACTGATGCAGCATAAGACACTACACCGGACTGAGCAGCACAAGACAGCACTAGAATCTCCACCCCACTTTCCCTCCCGCACAGAGACTGAGGACGGAGACACGTCCTCTCATTACACTCTCCGGGACTGGTGTAAAAATGGCGATGATGCGCGGCTCCTTATATGGAATCCAAACCCCGTGAGAATCCGACAGCGGGATGATGATGTTTTGCCTCGTTATGGTTTCCGAGTCAGGCGGGAAAACCCGAGCCGGGTTCGGATCTGGGCTCGGGTAGTGAAATTTGGGGGGTTTGGTTCTCAGGGAACTGAACCCACTCATCTCTAGGTAGTATCATGATGAGGGGGCAGGGCTGCAAAGGAGAAGGACACCTATGGTGTCCTACCGAGGCATCCAAGCAGGGGCTGCAGGGTCCCGTTCCAGGTACCCTGCAAATCACCTGGTGGAGTCACAGAGGAGCAATAGTGCTGCCCTCAAGATATGGCATTGATCATAGCGAAAACACCCTATATATTCTCTACAAACAGGTGTACAGTACAACCAACTCAACATCTAGCCCAAAGTGAAAATTTCAGGCTATATACTTTAAATGTTACATGCAAAATACTGCAACATTTAAAAAAAATGATTGTTGAAACTATTTATAAAGTAAATTATGATTTTATTTGTATACTCTATCTTTAGTCACATACTTTATTCACAATGTATACATGGAAGAGTTGGAGCATTTTGAAAGGGATACTAGGAGTTTATATCAATCCCAGCACACGTTTGTGGTGCTTACAGGTTGAGCCAGTGTTACTCCAGTGAAAATGATTTTGGCTCTGATCACATTCCATTATTTACAGATGCCAACAGTTTTGCCCCATGTTATACTTTATGTTGTTATATGTATTTTATCCTTGTCATTATGCCCTAATTTCAACCTACAGTAGCAAATAGTTTCAAAGTTGATGACTTTAGTAAACTAGGCATATTTCATATTGTTATTAGTAATCTGGGTGGTATTCAGTTTGCCGGCTGTCGGGATCCTGGCGCTCAGTATACCGGCACCGGAATCCCTACAGCCGGCATACTGACACTTATTCTCCCTCTGGGGGGTCCACGACCCCCCTGTAGGGAGAATAAATAGCGCGACGCGCTTAGCGCGCCACCGTGCCGCAGCGTGGCGAGCGCAGCGAGCCTGCAAGGGGCTCATTTGCGTTTGACACGCTGTCGGTATGCCGGCGGTCGGGCTCCCAGCGCCGGTATGCTGGTCACCGGGAGCCCGACCGCCGGCATACCATACTACACCCAGTAATCTATACTCTTATCCTAGAAAGCAAGTAATCCAGTACAGTGAAGACTGATGGCAGTGTGTACCAGTGTTGAATTCAGATTTATATACTATCCACTGTACTGGGGACTATTATTCTATAAATACCACCAGAAGAGGTAATGCAATTTCCAACTGGGCTTGATTTACTAGGTGGTATGGTGATTCAGCTCTCCTAATTATCCAGCCTTGACTTTTCTCAAATGTTTCCATTTTTCCCTACTTAAAGTGTATTACATTCTGAGAACTGTGTGCAGTTATCCCAGAGAAAGAAACAGACAGCAGGTGTGTGGAATTATTGTAAGTAAAAATAAAGTTTGGGAACTTATAGATCAATATAATAGTGGGAAAAAACAATTCAGTATTATTTATTGTCAACAGGAAGAGGCAACAATTCAATCTGCAGTAATTCCTTCAGAAAATGTACATTTAAATACAAAATTAATGTTTACAGTAAACTTTGTCATGTATATCTTTATAAAAAAATGTTCTTTGTGCCTGCATAAAAAAATGTAGTACATATCTGAGAATATGGGTTGCTGCAAGCTTTAGATAGAAAATCTCCCACTAACACATCTTATTGTATTATTTTTCATTATTCCAAACTACGTAGTCATAAAAAGTTTCATAACCACCCCACAAGACCCATGTAACATATAAGTAGCATATTATATTTACGAAATACTGAGCAGTTCTGCATCTTTTCCATTGAAACACTCTGCTTTTTCAACGCGTTTCGGAATACTGATAAGGAGCAGAAGCATTGAAGTGGAAGGTAATATTTTGTAGGCAGCCTACAGTACAGTAGGCTGCTTAACATTCTGATGACCTTATTAGTTTGTTACCTGTTAAAGGGTGACTCCAAGGCTAGGGGGAAAGGGGTAATTATTTAATTTTACTGCAAGCCTTGAACCATCTATAATTAAGAAGAGAGATTCTGCCTCAGAGGGTACATGTCCACTTTAAATGAGACATCTCTAAAATTTATGAGCTGTGACAATAAGACATCTGTTTACAGTTTTGCCTTGACATCTTGCTCCTGTCAATGTTAAATAAAAGCATCACAGGGAGTGAGCATATGTACAAGATTAGTACTGAAGCTTCAGAACCCTGGTTTCATATACATACAGTGCTTATATGATCAAGATACTGGTATGTGAGATGGATTCATATTTTTAAGTTTTTCAGGAAACAGTGTTATTCCTCTTTCCAGAAGGGTTGTGTACTTACAGAGTTTGTACTAAACTAAGCTTTTTAGATTCCAAAAGTTGGTTTGTAAAAAAAAATTGTAACTTCATGCATATGGTAATATTGCTGCAGTAAGTTTATATATTTTAGATCTATTGCAGCATTTTTAAATCTATTTAAAGGAAATTAAATAAAAAAAAATTTCCATTTTGCCTCTCAGAAAAATAAAACAACCTGATTTTTTTTGCATTATATAATACGATAAAAATTAGATTTGTATAATAAATTGTGTTGTATAAATCAAATTATAAAATACATACTTATTAAATATTCCTCAACTACAAACTTTAATCATTTTTTATGTATCCTGGACTTGTAGTACAGTTATAGTTATCATTTGAAAGTCAAATACTCAGAGCTACAAACTTGCTGACTCTTTATAAGTGATGAAAAAATGTCCATAGCATCATTTTAACTGTTTATGCTGACTTTTTAGTTAATACAAGTAAATTCACACTTGCGATAAGAAATTTTCAATTATTTGCAGACATTAGTAAATTAGAATCCATTTGGAAATTCTACATATTTAAAATATTTATCTTATTTTTTTTTTTTTTTTAAAGTCTTGTGAAAGTGAAAAGTATAATGTTAATATTAACTGGCTGTGTCCTAGGCCCCCCTGAACCTTGGGGGCCCATGTGCTCTGCACACACTGCACAGATTATAAATACTTTAAGACACAGGTCATGAAAGTTTACGAATGTGCTTAATAAAGTGAATGCAAGCTAAGCGCGGAGACTTGAAACGTATCTTTAAGTTTCACATTTAGGCATTTATTTGCACATCCCACAGACCTGGTGCATGTTTGTAAGATAATGATGATGATGATGATAATGATGACAACTGCATTTTTTCTATGGACCCACCTAAATGCAGGAATTAAAGATGTGAGTATTTGAAGTTATGTGCAACACAAAATACCGTCAGGTAAATGCTCTTCATTGGATACAGGCTTAATGATTACTGGGCTGCCTTCCTCTGACTGTGACTCCTCTGCACATGCCTATCAAGAAATAATTAAGTTACCTTTGTCAATTATTTATTTATTATTTATTAACAGTTTCTTATATAGCTCATAATATATCCATTGCGCTTTACAGTTAGAACAACAGTAATTGAAAAAAACTGGGTAAAAACAGACAGACATAGAGGTAGGAAGGCCTTGCTCGCAAGTTTACAATCTATAGGGAAATAGGCATTGATACACTAGGAAAGATACTACCTATTGCATAATGGTCCACCAGATTGCTAGATTCTTAATGGGTTGTGTGATGTGATTACCCAGCAATGTTGGCCAAGGGTCAGGAGGGTTTGAGAGTACAGAAAGACAAAATATATACAGTATGTTAGGTTATGTGTACTGTGCAGAGAGGATGTAATTATATAGGGAAGCATTGAAGGTTATGTGGGTGGGTTTGGAATTTGATAGTTTTGTCTGAAGAGGTGAGTTTTCAGGGAACGTTTAAAGGTTTGGAGACTAGATGTGAGTCTTATTGTGTGTGGGAGGGCATTCCACAGAGTGGGTGAAGCCTGCATAAAGTCCTGTAATTTTGAGTGGGAACAAGTAATACGTATGGATGAGAGACGCAGATCTTGTGCAGAGCGGAGAGGTCAGGTAGGGAGATATTTTGAGATGAGTGAAGAGATGTAGATTGGTGCAGTTGGTTAATAGCCTTGTATGTAAGTAAAAGTATTTTATGTTTAATATGGTAGAATACCGGTAACCAATAGGGACTGACAGAGCGGATCTGCAGACGATGAACGTCTACCGAGGAAGATTAGCCTCGCAGCTTCATTCAAAATTGATTGTAGTGGTGAGAGCCTATGTTTGGGAAGACCAGTCTGGAGACTATTACAATAATCAATGCAGGAGATAATGAGAACATGGATAAGAGTTTTTGCTGTGTCTTGTGTAAGATATGGTCATATTTTTTATATATTTCTTAGATGTAACACTATTTTGAGACAGATTGAATGTGGGGAACAAAGGACAGTACAGAGTCAAGAATGACACCTAGGCAGTGAGCTTGTGGGGTAGGGATGATTGCTGAGTTATCAACAGTGATAGAGATATTAGGTTTGCAACTACTGTAGGCCAGTAGAAATATAATTAATTCTGTTTTAGAAACATTAAGTTTGAGGTGGCGAGATGTCTTCCAAGATGAAATGGCAGAAAAGCTTTCAGTGACACGGCCCAATACAGATGGTGACAAATCTGGGGAGGATAGGTAAATTTGAGTATCATCCACATACAGATAATACTGAAATCTGAAAGAGCTGATTAGTTTTCCAAGAGATGTGGTATAGATAGAGAAAAACAGAGGACCTAAGACTGAGCCTTACGGTACTCTAACTGAGAGGTGTGAGTTAAGAAAGTGTGTAAGGCGAGTGTGGGCAAGTCTCTCAAGTAGCTTGGAGGGGCATGGGAGCTGAGAGATGAGACAGTAGTTTGAGAGAGAGGTAGGGTCAGAATTTTGTTTTTTCAGAATGGGAGTAATCTCTGCATGCTCGTACAGGAAAGATACCAGTAGACAGAGAGAGATTATAGATTTTAGTTAAGATTGGGATAAGCACAGCAGACAGAGCTTAACTAATTTGTGAGGGTATAGAATCAAGAGGAGAGGTAGTAGTGTAGGCAGATGAGAAGAGTACAGATACTTCATCTTCATTTGTGGAACTAAATGAAGAGAAGGTGTTCGAGGGTTCAGGAAGGGAATTGAGTAGGTCACTGGCTGTGGAAGGGCGTACCATTTAATTTTGGATTTTATCAATCTTGTCCTTGAAATAGGAATCAAGATCTTACGCACTGATAGTGGCTGGTGGGTTGGGTGAGGGAGGGACAATAGGTGATTTAAATTTATAAAAAATTTGCTTGGGGTTAAAGGCTTGAGCATAGATGAGAGATTGGAAATATGTTTGCTTGGCAGTGTCCAGAGCATTACGATAAGAGTGGTACAAGGTCTTATATGTGAGAAAGTTACTTGAACTACAAGATTTATGCCATCTACTTTACGTGAGGGTTTTTGTAGGTGTCTTGTGTATTTAGAGTGCCACGGTTAACATCTAAGTCTACGAGGAGTGTGATGGGTAGACAGCAGGGTTGGACTGGCCCACAGGGACACAGGGGAAACCCCCCAGTGGACCCCACTGCCTGGAGGCCCCGCCCCTTCCTCTAGGGATCAGGTGCAGACTGTGCACTTGAATTACATAAAATACATATGTTACATTATACTGCACAAAACTATGGTGTATTCTCTACAGTGCATTTCGGGATCAGTACTAAATGCCGCCGGCCGGAATCCTGGTGGTCGAAATACCGACGCCAGAATCCTGACCACACAATCCCGACAGGGGTGGCGAGTGGAATGCAGCCCCTTGCGGGCTTGCTTCGCTCGCCACGCTGCGGGCACGGTGCCTCGCTACGCTCGGCACACTATTATATTCTCCCTCTATGGGTGTCGTGGACACCCACGGAGGGAGAATATGTCGGGATTGTGGTGGTTGGGATTCCGGCGTCGGTATTTCGACCGCCAGGATTCCGGCCGGCGGCATCTTGACCGCATCCCTGCATTTCTGGTATTAGTCTGGTACATTATCATGCATGAACTAGCAATATTTACTATACAGTGGGGATCGAAAGTTTGGGCACCCCAGGCAAAAATTAATTTTAATGTGCAAAAAGAAGCCAAGGAAAGATGGAAAAATCTCCAAAAGGCATCAAATTACAGATTAGACATTTTTATAACATGTCAAAAAAAGTTTGATTTTATTTCCATCATTTACACTATCAAAAGAACAGAAAACAAAAAATGGCGTCTGCAAAAGTTTGGGCACCCTGCAGAGTTAATACCTTGTACTGCCCCCTTTGGACAGCTGAGACCTGGCAGTGTCATGGATTGTTCTCAATCATCGTCTGGAAAGACCAGGTGATGTCAATCTCAAAGGTTTTAAAAGCCCAGACTCATCTGACCTTGCTCCAACAATCAGCACCATGGGTTCCACTAAGCAGTTGTGTAGAACACTGAAACTGAGAATAGTTGACGCTCACAAAGCAGGAGAAGGCTATAAGAAGATAGCAAAGCGTTATCAGATGCCCATATCCTCTGTTCGGAATGTAATTAAGAAATGGCAGTCATCAGGAACAGTGGAAGTTAAAGCAAGATCTGGAAGACCAAGAAAAATATCAGACAGAACAGCTTACAGGATTGTGAAAAAAGCAAGTCAAAATCCACGTTTGACTGCACGATCCCTCCAGGAAGATCTGGCAGACACTGGAGTTGTGGTACACTATTCCACTTTAAAGAGATACTTGTACAAATATGGCCTTCATGGAAGAGTCATCCGAAGAAAACCTCTTCTATGTCCTCACCACAAAAATCAGCATTTGAAGTTTGCAACTGAACATATAGACAAGCCTGATGCATTTTGGAATAAAGTTCTGTGGACCGATGAGGTTAAAATATTAATTTTTGGCCGGTATGAGCAAAGGTACGTTTGGAGAAGGAAAGGCACAGAATTTTATGAAAAGAAACTTTGTCCAACTGTTAAGCATGGGGGTGGATCAATCATGCTTTGGGGTTGTATTGCAGCCAGTGGCACAGGGAACATTTCACGAGTAGAAGGAAAAATAGATTCAATAAAATTCCAGCAAATTGTGGACGCTAACTTGATGCCATCTGTGAAAAAGCTGAAGTTAAAGAGAGGCTGGCTTCTACAAATGGATAATGATCCTAAACACACCTCAAAATCCACGGTGGATTACATCAAGAGGCGTAAACTGAAGGTTTTGCCATGGCCTTCACAATCTCCTGACCTCAATATAATTGAAAATCTATGGATAGACCTTAAAAGAGCAGTGCGTCACAGACAGCCCAGGAATCTCAAAGAACTGGAAGACTTTTGTAAGGAAGAATGGGCGAAGATACCTTAAACCAGAATTGAAAGACTCTTGGCTGGCTACAAAAAGCGTTTACAAGCTGTGATACTTGCCAAAGGGGGCAGTACAAGGTAATAACTCTGCAGGGTGCCCAAACTTTTGTAGACGCCATTTTTTGTTTTCTGTTCTTTTAAAAGTGTAAATGATGGAAATAAAATCAAACTTTTTTTGACATGTTATAAGAATGTCTAATCTGTAATTTGATGCCTTTTGGAGATTTTTCCATCTTTCCTTGGCTTCTTTTTGCACATTAAAATTAATTTTTGCCTGGGGTGCCCAAACTTTCGATCCCCACTGTATATATTTATCAAGGTGACCAGCCTATGCACCCCAACTAAAGACTGGCCACACTCCTAAACATGGGCCCCTACCACTGCTTTCCCCTGGTGGGCCCGTCATGTCCCAGTCGGACACTGGTAGCCAGAGCCACTTCATCGAGTGCTGTTTCTAGAGTTTGGTTAAGGTGTGATACAACAGTCTCAGGAGAGGTGAATGTAGAAATTGGTGAGAGCAGTGATTGCAGAGAGGTAGATAGTTATTGAAAATTAATAGTATTAATATTTCTGTGGGTTAGAATCAGAATCAGAATCAGCTTTATTGGCCAGGTATACTTACGTATACTAGGAAATTTTCTTCGGTTTGCTGTACAACAGCCAAGTAGGTAACAGGTAAGCAGGTGTGTGTGTGTGTGTGTGTGTGTGTGTGTGTGTGTGTGGGGGGGGGGCAAGTAAAGTTACACAGATAGGTATACCGTAGGGACACAAATTAGTTACATGTACGACTAGTCAGTCAATGTTCAGGAGTTCAGCAGGCGGACAGCTTGGGGAAAGAAACTTTTGAGGCTTCTGGTGGATCTGGCGGTGACAGCCCTGTAACGCCTGCCTGAAGGAAGCAAGTTAAACATGCTGTGGCTGGGGTGTAGCTGGTCTTTTACTATCTTCATTGCCCGCTTTTTAGCTCTGGACAAGTACAGGTCCTGGACTGAGGGAAGGTCGGCCCCGATGATCTTCTCTGCGGTTCTGACCACCTTTTGGAGCCTGCATATGTCCCTCGCGCTGGCGGAGTTGTTCCATACGAGTATCGAGGAGCACACTACCGACTCCACAATCGCGGAGTAGAAGAGGAGCAGGAGCTTCTGTGGGATGTTGACCTTCCTTAGTTGCCTGAGGAAGAACAACCTCTGCTGCGCTTTCCCAACAGTGGCGTCAGCGTTGGACCCCCATTTAAGGTCCCTGTAGATTGTGGTCCCTAGAAACTTGAAGAAGTCCACTAGCGATACCACACTGTCAGCAATCGTTAGCGGAGGTGCACTAGATGACTTCTTCCTAAAGTCCACTATCATCTCGACAGTTTTGAGGGGGTTGAGGTCAAGGTTGTTGTGGATGCACCACTGGGCCAGCCGGTCTACTTCCCGTCTATAGGCCGATTCGTCCCCATCCTTGATGAGGCCGATGACGGTGGTGTCATCGGCGAATTTGATGATCCTTACTGATTGCGCCTCTGAGGTACAGTCATTTGTGTACAGGGAGAAGTGCAGGGGTGAGAGGACACAGCCCTGAGGGGCCCCTGTACTAATGGACCACGCTTGAGAGGTGAATTCCCCCGCTTTCACCACCTGTGTCCTTTCTGTCAGGAAGTCTATTATCCAGGAACAGGTAGCTTCTGGGACCCCTAGGCGAAGTAATTTGGGGTGGAGGATGCTGGGGACGATTGTATTGAAGGCCGAGCTGAAATCAACAAACAGGACCCTCGCGTAGGTACCGGGAATGTCTAGATGCTGTAGAATGTAGTGCAGGCCCAGGTTGACTGCATCCTCGACACACCGATTCGAGCGATAGGCGAACTGCAGGGGGTCCAGTTGGGTGCCAGTCACAGTTTTCAGGTGATTCAAAACCAGACGCTCAAACGTTTTCATGACCACAGACGTCAGTGCTATCAGCCTGTAGTCGTTCAGGTTCGTGATAGTGGGTTTCTTGGGGACCGGGACTATAGTACACCTTTTGAGGCAGGAAGGGACTTTCTGTAGAGGAGGCTTGGTAGACTTTAGGGACATTGAGTTTGAAGTAATGGAGCAGAGCATGGAGGTGATAAAGTTGTGATCTGAGAGAGGGGAAGTAGTGTTAGTTCAGAAACAGAGCATAGTATGGTTAATATAATATCAAGACAGTGGCCCTCCTGATGAGTAAGGGAGTAAGGCCATTGGGAGAGGCCAAGAAAGGAGGTTAGTGAGAGTAGTTTGGAGGCATGGGGAGATTGTGGACTGTCAATCGATAAATTGAAGCTGCCCATAATGATGGTGGAGATGTCAGAGGATAAAAAGTGAGGGAGCCAAGCAGAAAAATCTTCCAGAAAATTTTTGGATTCCCCAGGTAGGCGAAAGATAGCTGCAACATGCAGAGAGAAAGGGGTGAAAATCCTAAAAGAATGTACTTCAAATGATGCAACTGCGAGTGAAGGAACAGGTGGTAAAGCTGTGTGTAAGATTTGGACAGTAATATTCCAACCCCACCTCCTTTATGGTTATCAGGCTAGAGGGGGTGTGTGAAGTGGAGGCCACTATGTGACAGTGCTGCAGGGGAGGCCGTGTCTGATTGTGTGAGCCATGTTTCTGTTGTAGCTAGCATATTGAGGGTTTTTTTTAAAGAAAAGGTCTTAGTAGTGTCCAGTGTTAATTTCTTCTCACATAATAAATGTGCATAAGTAACATCATTATAAGTCCCACGCACAATCCTGTCCCAGATGAGCTTATTTGCTAATGCACCAAAATCCCATTTCTTTGTTAGCAATTTCAATCTGGCAGCATGTGACAAAAGTCTGTCCATTATAACATTTTAAACTGGTAAGCATATCTCATCAAACTTTTTTTTATTACTGTGTGTGTATCCTCTTGATCCTCCCCCACCAACTAGACAAGTGTTTGCTTTGTCAACAGCTTCTGAACCTGCTAGGTTGAGCAAGGCACATGCCTGTACCTGTTTTGATTTGTCTGAGAGCCCGGCACAGCAGTAAACATGCCATTCCATCTAAATCTTGAGCCATGCGTCCATGATGGCGTTATTAAAAATCAACAGATCTATGAATCAGAGACCTTGTGCCATCACTTCCAGACTTCTGACACCATGTAAAGTTGTCTGTGTGCAAATTATTGCAGAACTCTTGAGAGCTGCAGAAGTGTGACTTTGCTAGCTGCAATCAACTGAACATTGGCTGCATATGTATTGTATTTCCCGAATAACAAGTGGATCTCAGTTACACTGCATGCATCTGTAGTGTCCTACGTAGTTTGATAGTTTATTGATCTATATAGTTTTTGAGATATGTCTAGTTAAATTACTGTACTATTCATTGTCAAAATAGTAAGCGCTGGCGCCATGATGTGAAACTGTGTGTTATACAGGGGGTGTCGGCAGCTGCACAGAGGGACACCGACTGCTGCGCAAAGTGGGACAATGCCCACCTTAGAAGCTGGCCCAGGCCTGGTCCCCTATTGAACCCCTCCAAAAATTATGGGCCTGAGTAATTAGTAATTAGTACCAGCTCTCCCCTCACACTCCCCATCTGGGCATCTCTGGGTTAACAACTTTGCATTTATCGTGGAAACGCAGTACTCACACTACATAAGTTATGGACATACTGCAAAGATACGCATACCACAAAACAAAAGTATCTCAAGAGATACCGTACTCAGAGTGATTCTAAAACCAGTTATTCAATGGAATTAATTAAATAACTTATAGATCCAAGCTCATCAAATAGGTTTGACAATATTTGTTCTTTTTTTGACCATGTTTAAGTCAGTTTGACCATGTTCCAGCTGCTTTGACTATGTTCAGGTTTTATGACCACATTGAATTGCATTTTTATCAGTTTTCTATTGCAAATGTCAGACCTTGAATGAGAGAGATGAACAAGCTTGATCTATATTTATGCATATTATCTTTCGTAGTCCATATATTTGTGCCTACAATTTTGCATGCATTTTCCTCTTTATTGTCGTAAACCAACAAAGTGTAGCAAGGCCAAGTTCCCATACAATCGAACTATAAATATAGCCTCCCACATAACATTTCACTCTCTATCCTTGAGAAATTACTATACATATAGATTGAAAAAACACATTGCATTTGGTAGAAATACTGCACACAGCTACTGAAATTTGTCCCCTATAGGCTTCTGTATCCAGTAAGCATTTTCTATGCCGTTACTTAGTATCAGAGGGTGTGCAAGCGGTACCATGGCGTTGCCCCATCGGAACAGAGCCGGCCCTAGGTATAGGCAAACTTGGCAAATGCCTAGGGCATTTGGTATGCCTAGGGGCATCAGCAGCTTCTGCTGATTAAAATGATATGCGGCATACCTGTATTCTGTGTGTAGCATTTCATATGCAGATACAGCCACAGTCTCACACAGTATATAGGCATGCTGCATATCATTTTAATCAGCAGAAGCTGCTTGCGCATCCTAGCCACATAGCAATGCAAATGAGATGCATTTTCATCAAAAAAAGGCGCCCGACATTAGCATTGAGGCAAGATTTATGAAGACATATCCGTATCCAAGCAGAGGCAGAGGTCACAGTGTTAGCAGCCGTGTGAGTGCTGTGTGTGAGTGGGTTGGTTGTGCAGTAGTGTTCGGCATATGTGTGAGGGGCACTATATGTGTCATTACGTGTATAAGGGCATTAATAATGTGCTGCATATGTGTAAGGGACATTATGTGTATAAGGGCATTAATAAGTGTTGGCATAATATGTAAGGCGCATTATGTTTATAAGGACATTAATAATGTGTGTCATATGTGCAAGGGGCATAACTATGTGGTATTATGTGTATAAATGCATTACTAATGTGTGAAATTATATGTATAAGGTGCTCTACTGTGTGTAGCGTAATGTATAGAAAGGGCACTACTATGTGGTGTAATGTGAATAAAGAGCTATATGGTGTGGTGTAATGTGAATAAGGGGCACTACTGTGAGGAATAATGTATATAAGGTAAAGTGGTACTACTGTGTGATGTAATGTGAATAAGGAACACTATCGCATGATAAAATGTGAATAATGTTGCACTACTGTGTGGCGTAATTTGAATTGGGGGCACTATTGTGTGGCCATGCCCCTTGCCAGCAAAAACACACCCTTTTTGGGCTGTGTGCCGAATGTGCACACTTTTACTACTTAGAATATAGGGGGTAGAAAAACTTAAAATAAGGACTGCTTTGGGTGAGGGGTGATGGTGCTGGGAAAGGGGTGCACTGTCGGAGGCGGAACTAGTGGTGCTAGGGGGCACCAGCCAAAATCTTGCCTAGGGCATCATATTGGTTAGGGCTGGCTCTGCATCGGAACGTATATTTAGATTGCAGGGGGGTTGAGAGACCCCGGCCCTGCTATAATTCTGCTTAGCATGCATTCCATTACATTGCACTGAGCACAACATCATATTGGCTGGCTGTTTGCAATACCAATGCAGGGATACAGAGTCCAGTTGGTCATAGGCTAAATTACCATTAAGGATCATAGAGATTTGTTATCTTAATACCGGGACCACTTACTAGTGCTTAAGAAACATCACAAATAATCACTGTACACAAAGAGATGTACATTTTAGAGGAACATTGAGAACTGTGTGATAGTTTTGTATCATTGTTTACAGAGACATTAACTTTACATTAAGTTGATTTTCTTTTCCAGTATTTTATCCATCAATTTATTATTGTTTTTTAACACATGTAATTTTCTCAAAAACTTCCAATCAGCTGATGTGAGCTTACATTTCTGCACTTGGTGAATATAAGAAGAAATATCTACAATAAAGATTTATTTAATTATTTATTGACAGGAGGGAAAATGGTATGGCGGTGAAGAAAGAACAGCCCTTCACACAGTAGCACCATCTTGACCAATAATCCAATACAAGGTGTAGATGGGGACCAACTGCCAGCCCGTCACAACCAACTCAAGGCTCAGGGGTTTATTTATGAAGCATTCTGATCATGTTTATGCCCAAAATTTAAAAGGGCAATGACTTTATTGGCCATTTCTTGCTAGTAAAAGCATTGCCTTTTTAAATATTGGGCATAAACAAGGTAAGAAACATTGGGTTTTAGTTGGGTTGGTGGAACCTTAAATTGATTGTCAAAAAATAATTTGCAATACAAAAAATAGTTATGCAGGCTTGCCTTTTTCATCTGATTAGGTGACATTTTAACTTGAACTTTCCCATTGCCTGAATATAGATTACAGGGACTCTGATCTTCTCGAACTCATCTTAACATAAAAAGCAAGAGCATTCACACAGCTTAAGAAGTCTATTTAATAAAAATAAAGACTTTTCACCAGCAATTTGGACTAGGTGATTTTTTTGTTTTTTTACATATGTACGTATTTGAAAAGTGACCCAAAAGTGGATACTATTATCACATAGTGTTAGGACCACCATATCGGAAATATGAGATATTGACTATGCTGGATTTTGACTATGCAGAAAAGGAATAACCAATCAAGTTGGAAGGGGCGCTCAAGCTGTGGTTCCAATTAATGTGTGTTAAGCAGCTGTCTGGATAGGCTAGTCACACCTATAGCATCATACAAACAAGAATAACCAAAAAAAAAAAGACAGCGCTGACTGAGATGGATTGTCAAAAATTACAATGTTATTTAATATTTAAAATTACAATAAAAATAGCAGATAAAATGAGATAGGTCTCACTGCATTAATGAGCTCATAGTCACCATACATATGATGTTATTCACTTGCCGCTTGGTCCAATGTCTCCCTGGGACCCGCACACTTGAATGTCCCTTATCCTGGGGTTGTAGCACAATCCCCGGGCCGAAGTGCTTGTAATAACAACGCTGGAGGAATAACTGTCCCAGTAGTGTGGCAATACAACAGGAAAGTCCTCACCAGTAGTGCGTAGTAGTAATAGTATTCGGTCCTTGTTAGTGGATATGGGTGCAAATAGCGCTATTTGGCGGAGTCCTCAGAGGTCCAAGCGGTGGTAGGTATTCAGTGAAGGTGACACAGGCTCACTCCTGACGCGTTTCACAGCTGGCTGCTGCTTTGTCAAAGCAGCCAGCTGTGAAACGCGTCAAGTGTGAGCCTTTGTCACCTTCACTGAATACCTACCACCGCTTGGACCTCTGAGGACTCCGCCAAATAGCGCTATTTGCACCCATATCCACTAACAAGGACCGAATACTATTACTACTACGCACTACTGGTGAGGACTTTCCTGTTGTATTGCCACACTACTGGGACAGTTATTCCTCCAGCATTGTTATTACAAGCACTTCGGCCCGGGGATTGTGCTACAACCCCAGGATAAGGGACATTCAAGTGTGCGGGTCCCAGGGAGACATTGGACCAAGCGGCAAGTGAATAACATCATATGTATGGTGACTATGAGCTCATTAATGCAGTGAGACCTATCTCATTTTATCTGCTATTTTTATTGTAATTTTAAATATTAAATAACATTGTAATTTTTGACAATCCATCTCAGTCAGCGCTGTCTCTTTTTTTGGTTATTCTGGATTTTGACTATGCCAGATTTTGACTGTGCAATTTCTCTTGAACTCCCCCCCCCCTGAACTCCCCCAAAGCCCAAAAGCACCAATTTTGACTACCTGTACTTCCGATTTTGACTATGTACGATTTTGACTAGGTGCCAATTTTACTATACTTTGTACTAGATCAGTAGTTTTCAACCTTTTTCGACTCACGGCACACCTAACAAGACTTTAAAATTGCGCAAGGCACACTATCCGTCTCCCACGGGGGAAAACCCCCCCAGATACATTGGCTCCCACAGTTATCAAACACATTGGCCCCCACAGTTATCAAACACATTGGCCCCCACAGTATCAAACACATTGGCCCCCACAGTATCAAACACATTGGCCCCCACAGTATCAGCCCCCACAGCATCAAATACATTGGCCCCTACAGTATCAAACACATTGAGCCCCACAGTTATAAATCAAACTCATTGGCCACCACAGTATCAAACACATTGGCCCCCATGGTAATTCCACACTGCCTCCTCCCTAGTAATTCTACACTGTCTCCTTCCCTGTAATAGTACACACTGCCCCCACAGTAATGGCATCCTGCAGTCCTGTTTATTCCGGTCAGTATGAGCAGACAGCAAAGCAAGTCCGCAGGCAGCAACACACACTAGCAGGCGGGCGGGAATGTGACGTGCGTGCGTGACCTATGTGTCACAGCATGTCACCTTAGGTCATGGGCCGGGTGGCGGAAGTGCTGAATACACTGCCCGAGCCCGACGGCAGATGGACCCAGGTATCTCTGACAGGTGGAGGGCGGCAGCGGAGCACTGTCGGCGGGCGCTGGAGCACTATGTAGGACATCTCTGGTGGGCGGTGGGTTGCGGCAAACTTGACAACCGCTGGCGGCGGCACAGCGGTTGAAAAACGCTGTACTAGATTGTACACTATATAGTCAAGATTGACTTGCTTGCACAGTCTATCTAGCCTTACGATAGCGACCCCACGGAAGTGCGCATCGGGATCAAATCAGGATCGCAAGGTGGCTAACACCTTATGATTTACACTAACTTTCCCTGCGATTTTGACTATATAATCAAAATTGAAAGGAGAAATCTCACCGTGTATATACACCTTAAACTGAGATCTCTGCATTGACACTATAATTTATGAGGCAAATCTCATTTACTGGTCCATTAAAGTGTGCTGGGGGAATTCTGTGTTGTTTTTTTTCTTGTCTAGATTAGTCTAGATTTCCTTGCAAGCACATGTAATGGAGTAATATATTGATTTGAGTAACTTGCCATTTTTTTATATCAATAATTGAAAAGCACCAAGAACTCACTGATATCTCCGCTTTTTTGCTTGTCCAGTTCTTTCAGTCCCTATAAGTTTTAATAGGAGCTGTTTGGCACGCAATATATACCGTATATATGATACAAGCATGACAAAAATAACACCATCTTACAATAGGTAAGTCCATGACACTCATTCTGAGCAAAATGGCACACATGCAATAAAATAAAAATCGTATTCTGATGTGTTTTGTGAATTAAGTTAACCCTTTATCACATAAATTGTCCTGTGCTAAATACAAAGATACATGACTTGTGGAAACCTGTTAAATTCACTTACTTCTGTCTGCATTTTATTTAATAATGAGAGCCTTCAATTTTAGTAGCCTCAGGGAATGGCACAAAAGGGAGGACCTACATTCCTGAGGCCGCACACAAATATTGCGATGGAGCCAAAGCGACCTTGCCAATATGACACAGCATGAAACAAGATCTCTCAAAGGGGTCTATTCATGAAGCAGTGAAAAGAGTGGAGAAGTGAGCCTGTGGAGAAGTTGTCCATGGCAACCAATCAGCTGCTCCGTAAAATTGTGTAGTATACAAATTAAAATAGTTACTTCAATGCTGATTGGTTGCCCTGGGCAACTTCTCCATTTTCACACTACTCCACCCTTTTCACTGCTTCATGAATAGACCCCAAAGTCATGAGCCTGAAAAATGTTACTTTAATAATAATTGTCATTTTTTTTTTTCATTTCAGCTGCAGGTAACATTAGTAGATACAGTATATTTAAATAAAATCATTTGTTTCATCATTGAGAATTGCTGTATAGAATAGACAAAACTATTTTAATAGTTGTGGTTTTAGGCTGATGTTCCATACCCGGCATGTTAAATAATTATGTAGAAATGAATGCTGCATTTTCTAGAAAAAAATACTCCATTAATTGTTTTAAGATATCATTGCCTACGTTTGCCAGTTAGCTCAATGGCAGTGTCACCTCTGGCAGATTAGCACATTATAATTCAGGATTGAACGCTGACTGCTTCAGGGGCTGTAAGTGTTTGGGAAATTTCCTTGATACCGTGCAGTATAGGTTGGAACTGTCAAAAAGTGCAGAGGCCATAGGGAAATCTACAGAAATGTTTGACACAGGTCCTCGGTGGGCAAGTGCTACTAGAGCCATGCACAGCATTACTGAACAAAACAATTATGGAGCTCACAAAGAGAGTGTACATGTTAATAAGAAACTGTTGTGCAGTTCTGAGAATGTGATAGCCTTACAATGGAGTAAGGAGCAATTATTATGTAGTAGAAGGAAAAATTATATATATTCATATGGTGCATTGCGGAGAAGCGAAGAAGTGACAGATCTAGGAAAAAATACATACATTGTAAATTGACAATTATAAGAATATTAGATGTCCCCTTGGAATTTGAGGACCTGTATTTAAAAAAAAAAAAACAGACACAGAGCCAGACATATGCACATTTATTTAATCTTAAGTCACATTTTACTTCATAACTTTATTTATATTTTATTAATACACACATGTCACTCTACTTCCTTCATGTTTACATTGGTAGCTGTTACACTTGTAATGTCGTTCGAGGTGACCGGAGGTGAGGGTTGCCATCCGAACTCGGATTTTTTTTAAGCGGCAATTATTTACAAGGCAAAACCATGCCTTGGTGAATGTCGCTTTAAAAAAAAAAATCTGAGTTCAGCCAGCAACCCGCATCTCTCACCAAATTGAATGGCATTACATTCGGCCCAAGCTTCAAAAAATAAATAACTGTACAGGAACCTATTGCTTCAGGCAGTCATCTGTCCTAGCAATGGGCATTTTATTGGATATAGGGCCAGTAGCGGATCTTGCCCCGGGCAAGCAGGACTTTTGCCTGGGGCGCCGCCTTTCCGGAGGGCGCCGCACCATGGCAAGATCCGCTGCTGCTGTGCCCCCCACTGCCGCTGCCCGCTGTGAAGGGAAACTAGACTCGTAGCGTCTAGTTTCCCTTCGTGGAGAGGACCTTTACTGTAATGATGTGCGGTGCGCATTAACGTCATCGCGCACCGCACAGCAAAGGTCCTCTCCACGAAGGGAACTAGACGCGTAGCGTCTAGTTTTCCTTTGTGGAGCGGACCTTTGCTGTGCCGTGCGCGATGACGTCATCGTGCACCGCACATCATTTCAGCGGCGCTACTACTGTACAGGGGGCGTAACTGACCACGCCCCCTATATGAAGCCACACCCCATATGGCCGCCCGGGGTGCAAAAAGCCCCTGAACCAGCCCTGTATAGGGCCTAATTCAAGGTTGATTGCAAAACAAAATGTTCCCCTAATGGGCAAAACCATGTGCACTGCAGGGGGGAGGGGGGGGGGGCAGATATAACTTGTTTAGAGAGAGTTAGATTTGGGTGAGTTATGTTGTTTCTGTGCAGGGTAAATACTGGTTGCTTTATTTTTACACTGCAATTTAGATTTCAGTTTGAACACACCCCACCCAAATCTAACCCTCTCTGTACATGTTATATCTGGCCCACCTGCAGTGCACATGGTTTTGCCCATTAGGTGAAAATTTTATTTTGCAATCAAGCTTGAATTAGGCCCATAATGTGGGGGACTGTGTGCAGAGCCCTTCCTCTATCTAAAAGCCAGCCACCATGTTCATAAAGAAACCACCATTAAGATGGCATGGCCAATGGCCATTATAGACATGCCACTGGTCTTAATTATTACCACATACTCCATCTTGGATGAGGCAGCTAAAAGGCTAATGGTAATAGCACATTTGCCTCAAATTATTGTTCCAACCACTCCCATTATAGTCAACCACTTTCGGGCTTCCAATGTCAAGACACTTTATACATTCGCCCCTTTCCCTGTTGCTTCTTCACTGTGTATTCTTGAACCTACAGTAAGCTAAATGGTTTTTCTTTGGCTTTTACATTTCTGAGATCTTGATATAGGGGTTGCTGAAATTTCAACACATTGGAAATACAGCAAAACCACTTGGAACTAGAATAACAGCACATACAGTATAAATAACATACATAAAATAAGCTCTCTCAGAACTTGCTTAATCACTTAATGAACTATCACTATAGCCGGATAAAGGAATTCAACTCAGCTTCAGAGGAATTCACAGCCAAGAAGAAACAAGGCAAAAAAGTGACATACAGAAACTCCTGTCAAGACTGCAGACTGAAGTGCTCTTACAGATTGACGTTACTAGCCCCAAATAGAAAAGACACAGTGACAGAACTATGGAATTGTAGAGAAGACACCTGCTATCAGGACAATGATGACAGCTACATAACTTCCTCCTTTGTGTAATGCACACCAGAGAATTGATGCAAACCAATTTATTGCTGAACAATTGGTCCTAATTCGAACCTAATCGTAGCAGCAACTTTGTTAGCACATGGGCCAAACCAAGTGCACTACAGGGGGGGGGGGGGCATATGTAACATGTGCAGAGAGAATTAGGTTTGGGTGGGTTATATTATTTCTGTGCAAGGTAAATACTGGCTGCTTTATTTTTACACTGCCATTTAGATTTCAGTTTGAACACTCCCCACCTAAATCTAACTCTCTCTGCACATGTTATATCTGCCTCCCTCTGCAGTGCACATGGTTTTGCTCATCTGCTAACAAATTTGCTGCTACAATCACGTCTGAATTAGGCCCATTGTCTCAGTAACCATCTGCTGGAGCACATAAGGATGCATTTGATCCCAAGGAAAGATGTAAGCCGAGTCTGGCATCAAACCAAAAGTGAAGTCCTTATTCTTACACAGACCGGAGCAGAAAAACAGGGAGGTATATCCAGGTATTAGAAATAATAGAAAATCATTAATTACATTGTAATAAAATGCATGGTTTAAAAATAAGTGCTATAAGACGGGTATCCGATCATCCATCCAAAGTAGAGACAGACTGAAAGCTGTCTCTGTCTCAGAAGACAAAACTTGTCCATTAAGCTGTGATGGGTTTCTGGGTACTAACCCCTCCCCCCCCCCCCCCCAGCTCCCATGTGCGCCACTGCTGGGGACACATAGAGGTCCGATTCTCTTTTATCCTGAGATGCTGTATAAATAGCAGTCACATTAGGTCTTGCACACAGATTCAACATTTTCAGCTAGATACGCATTGGTAGCCCATTATAAATCTCACTGAAAGTGAACAATGACAAAAATGAACCAGGATAAGGATATAAAAAGAAGGAAATGCATAGTATAGTTAATATAATAGCATTTGGACGCTAATGTAGCTGTAATGTTGCAGTGAAACATAGTAGGGTAATACATTTGTGCCAAAGAGCACATAAGACAAAATGGACTACAAAGAGCAGAACAGAGTACCTCTAGGGACACCAGCAGCACTTGTCCCAGGAGTCACCCTTAGACAACACAGGGTTCCAAGCAGTATATAGTCACTCTGGGACTGCCACTTCATGCCTATTGGACAGTCCTACCTAGCTTCAATGGGCTGCAGTCAATGCAGTCCCTAGAAGCCAATGTTTTGCACATGCGCAGTCCCACTAATGCTTGTGCACATGCACCGGTCCTGGCGCCTGTCAGATCCATTGCACAGTTGCTGGGACTCAGCTGGCCGAGGGCTGTCTCACTCTCTTCCTCCCTGGTGCAGCATGGGAAGCGGCTGCCCTCCTAATACAAGCAGGTAGGAGCTGCTGCTGATCACAACTGAAAGCCTTTTTTATTAGTAAACTAGGAATAAGGAGAAAAGCCACAATCACATCCACATCCAGCACTATGTATGTCAAAACAGAAATGGAAGGTGCACAAAGAACACAACAGGTACAAGGGGTTATCTAAAACACTAAAGAACAGATTAAACCCTAGCACTCCATTGCCAACCCCCCAAAAAATGATCTGCTATTCACAGAAGTCTCCATTGCAAACAAATGATAAGCCACCGGGCACGTTGAGACGCTCCTGCTAAGAGAGAAGAACTAACGTTAAACGATGAGAGTACCTATATTTATCACATAATCATGAATTTTGAAAATTGAGAGCTAACTTACGTGGAAGTATCCTAGCAGCCTCCAACATGGCAAGAGAAAGATTAGCACTCCCTGATGTAGATGCATCAAACCCTCAATAGAGATTAAGTAGAGAAGTTATCCATAGAAACCATCAAGCTTCTACTTGACATTTGGTTGCTTTGGGCAACTTCTCAGCTTTATCTCTCTCAAATGATACATCTCCCCTCCTGTGAGCTACTGATCCCATGGATGCCTCTCATTTCACTTCGCACAAAATCTTTAGGGTTAACTACATTTACATAATGTCCACATTATTGTATGGGATGCCCGTATGCTGTAGTTGCTAAAGTCCATACTCTATGCTGTACAGTAGTTGCTGTTTATATCCACCATGCACTGCATTCATACATATTTAGAATAAATATGACTTCTTCACATGGATACTCTACTCCTTGCTGTATGTACAATCTTATGCTCTACTTATTCCATCGATCCATCAGGATACCCTATGTCTTTATGTTGCTCTTTTATGTTTCATAATCTTGTCACAGGGATATATAAATATGGAACAGCTCATTGCAGCACATTTAGAGTTTGAATTATTGATTATGTCCCCTCATTTTCTTAAGGTATTGAATTGCCCATGACAAGCCGCAGCAAAAATGCTTTATCTGGCAAGTCCCTAATAAAAAGTCCAACATGTTCATAAGTTATTATCAATTATTAATCATGTAATGCCGAGTTAGGGTTAATGCTGCTGGGAAATGTGAAATGTGTGATTAGCATAGTATTGATCTAGTAAATGGTACATATGACTAGTTATATATATGTATTTACTCTGTACATTGTTCAGTTATGTTGATTAATTATGTATGTACTGTATATGACCCTAGTTAGACCCACTGGTGAACGGAGTGGGATGGAGGAGGACAGAGCACAGCCAGAGAGAGCGCATGCGAGGTATTACCGGGGCCAGTGTGCAGAGGTTTGCGCTGGGAGAGGCGGCAGCCATGGGAGAGGTGGCAGTTCCATCAGTTGGAAGAACGGACAAGGCAGCAGTTCAAAAGGAGGCAGTTGGTTGAGGTGGTGGCTGGTGAATGCTCCAGGGAGTCCTGCAGATCGGTGAAAGTGTAGTGGAGGTAGCGGACAAGCTCTGAGGTTAGGAGTCCCCTTGCAGCAGCTGAGATAGAGAGGAGGAGGAGGAGGCTAAAAGCCGGTGCTACACTTACCCAGCTGCAGGGAAGAAGGCAGTGGAGGCTGACTCAAAGCTGACTGGAGGTGGAGCAACAGGGCAACCGATACAATTCGGCATTCACGTCGCACATTTGCCAGGGCACAATCCGGAGGCTGGGCCTCTTATCCCGAAGGCAGGTACTGGGAGGGACTAGGATGCTTACCCCCCAATAAGATGACAGCTGCTTGATTAACTAGTTGCAATGCATCCGCAGTCCACTTATTCCTATGTCCCCAGCACAGATCCCTGCATTTGCCCTTCAGGGATAATGCCATACATGGGAATAATACTGTGAGCTGAAAGGGTAGTGACCAAGGCTGCCTAAAAGGGGCACAGGTGATACAAGAGAATCGCCTTCACTGCATACATATGCTATATTTCAGCACAGTAGGGGGAGAAGTACTAGACCCTTAGGGCGGGATGTACTAAAGCAAAAATGCGGTAAAACCCCCGAAAACGGTGTTTTACCGCATTTTCATATTTACTAAGACCCTACCGCAGCGTTTTCGGCGTCCAGGGTTTCGCCATCTCTGGATGGCGAAACCCTATAGAAGCCTATGGGCTTCTTTTCGCCGACCGCCGCAACCCGCCGACACCGTCGACCCCCACCGCAGACGCCGACCCCCCTTCCCCCTGGCTTACCTTCCTCCAGGCTGCCCTGGACCCGGAAGGTAGTGTCCTCCTCCCCCTAGCAACGCAGCCGGACGTCCTTCCGGCTGCAGGGGGGAGGAGGAGGTGCCGGGGACAGCCTGCTGCTGCTTCCCGGCATCTAGCCAGTGTGGGGACCCCGGGGAGGTGACGGAGACCCCCCGCAGACCACCTAACAGGTATCGCGGGGGGCCTCCGTCACCGCATCGCGATGTTGATCGCATATGTTAGTACATACGCGATCAACATCGCTGCGGTAACCGGCGAGGGGCGGCGATGTATGTTAATACATCCCGCCCATAGTGAGAGAGACTTGCCAAAGTCTAAGGACTGATTTTTCCACTGACCTGGAGGATGTACAAAGTGATATAAAGTGTGAACTTGTAAAACCCCCTATTGCTAAGGACTCTGCAGCCCGTCTTACTGATATATTGAAGCGTCATCGCAACAATAGGGAATTTAACTCTTTGAGTACCAGGTGATAATTTATTGGTATCTTAATAAAAACTGTACTCACTCCTTTTCTGGTCTAACCCAGCCCAGATGTGACTCTCAGATAGGAGACTAGGATCAAACACTACCATAATGAGCTAGATACGACCAAAAGTGCCACTTGAATTCAGAACACTTGGGATGTAAATACGGCACGGTGGCCTTGAGTAAGGACATCATTAGCTTAGTCTACATGCAGAAACAGAGAAACAGCGGTGAAAGAGTATGCTAACGAACTATGGGGGTAATTCCGAGTTGTTCGCAGCAGAATTTTTTTTAGCAGTTGGGCAAAACCATATGCACTGCAGGTGTGGCAGATATAACATTTGCAGAGAGAGTTAAATGTGGATGGGTTATTTTGTTTCTGTGCAGGGTATATACTGTCTGCTTTATTTTTACACTGCAATTTAGATTTCAGTTTGAACACACCCTACCCAAATCTAACTCTCTCTACGCATGTTACATCTGCCCACCCTGCAGTGCACATGGGGGGTCATTCCGAGTTGTTCGCTCGCAAGCTGCTTTTAGCAGCTTTGCACACGCTAAGCCGCCGCCTACTGGGAGTGAATCTTAGCTTATCAAAATTGCGAACGAAAGATTAGCAAAATTGCGAATAGACACTTCTTAGCAGTTTCTGAGTAGCTCCACACTTACTCGGCATCTGCGATCAGTTCAGTACTTGTCGTTCCTGGTTTGACGTCACAAACACACCCAGCGTTCGCCCAGACACTCCTCCGTTTCTCCAGCCACTCCCGCGTTTTTCCCAGAAACGGTAGCGTTTTTTCACACACACCCATAAAACGGCCTGTTTCCGCCCAGAAACACCCACTACCTGTCAATCACATTACGATCACCAGAACGAAGAAAAAACCTCGTAATGCCGTGAGTAAAATACCTAACTGCATAGCAAATTTACTTGGCGCAGTCGCACTGCGGACATTGCGCATGCGCATTAGCAACTAATCGCTCCGTTGCGAGAAAAAAATAACGAGCGAACAACTCGGAATGACCCCCCATGGTTTTGTCCAACTACTAAAAAATATCCTGCTGCGATCAACTTGGAATTACCGCCAATGACCATGCACCTCACCAATTATTCACTATTGGAAAGTGACAAGTGACTACTAATTGAATTAGTATTACACACTACAAAAACATGCTTGTCCACAGTGAGGATACTATACTCTGTTCATTAAACCGACAAAGGACACTTCATCAGAAAGGGCCCTAACGAGCATAAAAAGTATTGTAGCTGCAAAATAACTGAAATCCTGCGTATTTAGATACACACTTTGATACACATTTTTTTACATTACCAAGGATAATCGTTTTTTGTATTGCATGCAAAAGAAACCTGTATAGAGGTAACATATATGTAATAGTGTTATATACAAATATATATATACTGTATGGTATTTATTGAGACTGAAAAAGGCCAGGCTATCACAGCTGTCAGGTTATATAGATGACCCTGGTTGACTAACGTACCAGTTAATAAAAGAATAGTTGAAGTTAGCCATCAATTGTGTGAGATTCAATACTAACTAGAGGTGTGCACCGGAAATTTTTCAGGATTTATGTTTTGGATTTGGATTCGGTTCTACGGTCGTGTTTTGGATTCGGACGAGTTTTGGCAAAACCTCCCTGAAAATTTTTTGTCGGATTCGGGTGTGTTTTGGATTCAGGTGTTTTTTTTTTCAAAACCCCTCAAAAATAGCTTAAATCATAGAATTTGGGGGTAATTTTGATCCTATAGTATTATTGACCTCAATAACTATAATTTACACTAATTTCCAGTCTATCCTGAACACCTCACACATCACAATATTATTTTTAGTCCTAAAATTTGCACCAAGGTCGCTGGATGACTAAGCTAAGTGACCCAAGTGGGCGGCACAAACACCTGGCCCATCTAGGAGTGGCACTGCAGTGTTAGACAGGATGGCACTTAAAAAAATTGGCCCCAAACATCACATGATGCAAAGAAAAGAGAAAAAGAGGTGCACTGTGGTCGCTGGATGGCTAAGCTAAGTGACACAAGTGGGCGGCACAAACACCTGGCCCATCTAGGAGTGGCACTGCAGTGTCAGACTGGATGGCACTTAAAAAAATTGGTCCCAAACATCACATGATGCAAAGATAAATAAAATAAAAAAAGAGGTGCAAGTTGGAATTGTCCTTGGGCCCTCCCACCCACCCTTATGTTGTATAAACAGGATATGCACACTTTAACAAACCCATCATTTCAGCCACAGGGTCTGCCACACAACTGTGGCTGAAATGACTGGTTGGTTTGGGCCCCCACCAAAAAAGAAGCAATCAATCTCTCCTTGCTCAAACTGGCTCTACAGAGCCAAGATGTCGACCTCATCATCATCCACCGATTCCTCACCCCTTTCACTGTGTACATCCCCCTCCTCACAGAGTATTAATTCGTCCCCACTGGATTCCACCATCTCAGGTCCCTGTGTACTTTCTGGAGGCAATTGCTGCTGGTGAATGTCTCCACGGAGGAATTGATTATAATTAATTTTGATGAACATCATCTTCTCTACATTTTGTGGAAGTAACCTCGTACGCCGATCGCTGACAAGGTGACCGGCTGCACTAAAAACTCTTTTAGTGTACACACTGGAGGGGAGGTAAGCCAGTTTTTGCAAGGGCCTCCAAATTGCCTCTTTTTCCTGCCAGTATACGTACGGACTGTCTGACGTGCCTACTTGGATGCTGTCACTCATATAATCCTCCACCGTTCTTTCAATGGTGACAGAATTATATGCAGTGACAGTAGACGACATGTCAGTAATCGTTGGCAGGTCCTTCAGTCTGGACCAGATGTCAGCACTCGCTCCAGACTGCCCTGCATCACCGCCAGCGGGTGGGCTCGGAATTCTTAGCCTTTTCCTCGCAGCCCCAGTTGCGGGAGAATGTGAAGGAGGAGCTGTTGATGGGTCACGTTCCGATTGACTTGACAATTTTCTCACCAGCAGGTCTTTGAACCTCTGCAGACTTGTGTCTGCCGGTAAAAGAGAGCCACAATGTAGGCTTTAAACCTAGGATCGAGCACGGTGGCCAAAATGTAGTGCTCTGATTTCAACAGATTGACCACCCGTGAATCCTGGTTAAGCGAATTAAGGGCTCCATCCACAAGTCCCACATGCCTAGCGGAATCGCTCCATTTTAGCTCCTCCTTCAATCTCTCCAGCTGCTTCTGCAAACGCCTGAACTGACTTCACGTGTGGCAAATTCAAAGGGTTGCAGAATCTTGCACAACGCTGAAATCATTCTCCACTGCGCTTGAGTCAGGTGCATTCCCCCTCCTTTGCCTATATCGTAGGCAGATGTATAGGCTTGAATGGCCTTTTGCTGCTCCTCCATCCTCTGAAGCATATAGAGGGTTGAATTCCACCTCGTTACCACCTCTTGCTTCAGATGATGGCGGGGCAGGTTCAGGAGTGTTTGCTGGTGCTCCAGTCTTTGGCACGCAGTGGCTGAATGCCGAAAGTGGCCCGCAATTCTTCGGGCCACCGACAGCATCTCTTGCACGCCCCTGTAATTTTTAAAAAAATTCTGCACTACCAAATTCAATGTAGGTGCAAAACATGGGACGTGCTGGAATTTGCCCACATGTAATGCACGCACAATATTGGTGGCGTTGTCCGATGTCACAAATCCCCAGGAGAGTCCAATATGGGTAAGCTATTCTGCGATGATGTTCCTCAGTTTCTATAAGAGGTTGTCAGCTGTGTGCCTCTTATGGAAAGCGGTGATACAAAGCGTAGCCTTCCTAGGAACGAGTTGGCACTTGCGAGATGCTGCTACTGGTGCCGCCGCTGCTGTTCTTGCTGAGGGAGGCAATACATCTTCCCAGTGGGCTGTCACAGTCATATAGTCCTGAGTCTGCCCTGCTCCATTTGTCCGTGGTTAAGTGGACATTGGGTACAACTGCATTTTTTAGGACACTGGTGCGTCTTTTTATGACGTCTGTGTACATTCTCGGTATTGCCTGCCTACAGATGTGGAACCTAGATGGCATTTGGTACCGGGGAAATACTACCTCAAGAAATTCTCTAAGTCCCTGTGAACTAACGCCGGATACCGGACGCACGTCTAACACCAACACAGGTGCCAAGGCCTGAGTTATCCGCTTTGCAACAGGATGACTGCTGTGATATTTCATCTTCCTCGCAAAGGACTGTTGGACAGTCAATTGCTTACTGGAAGTAGTACAAGTGGTCTTCCGACTTCCCTTCTGGGATGATGATCGACTCCCAGCAGCAACAACAGCAGCGCCAGCAGCAGTAGGCGTTACACTCAAGGATCCATTGGAGGAATCCCAGTCAGGAGTGAACTCGTCAGACTTGCCAGTGACATGGCCTGCAGGACTATTGGCGTTCCTGTCTAAGGAGGAGGAAATTGACACTGAGGGAGTTGGTGGTGTGGTTTGCGGGAGCTTGGGTACAAGAGGAAGGGATTTATTTGTCAGTGGACTGCTTCCGCTGTCACCCAAAGTTTTTGAACTTGTCAATGACTTCTGATGAATGCGCTCCAGATGACGTATAAGGGAGGATGTTCCTAGGTGGCTAATGTCCTTACCCCTACTTATTACAGCTTGACAAAGGCAAGACATGGCTTGACACCTGTTGTCCGCATTTCTTTTAAAATAATTCCACACCGAAGAGGTGATTTTTTTTTTGTAATTTGACCAGGCATGTCAATGGCCATATTCATCCATGAACAACAGGTTTCTCCCCAGGTGCCTGACTTAAACAAACCACCTCACCATCACAATCCTCCTTGTCAATTTCCTCCTCAGCGCCAGCAACACCCATATCCTCATCCTGGTGTACTTCAACAGTGACATCTTCAATTTGACTATCAGGAACTGGACTGCGGGTGCTCCTTCCAGCACCGCAGGGGGCGTGCAAATGTTGGAAGGAGCCACCTCTTCCCGTCCAGTGTTGGGAAGGTCAGGCATCGCAACCGACACAATTGGACTCGCCTTGGGGATTTGTGATTTAGAAGAACGCACAGTTCTTTGCTGTGCTTTTGCCATCTTAACTCTTTTCATTTTTTTAGCGGGAGGATGAGTGCTTCCATCCTCATGTGAAGTTGAACCACTAGCCATGAACATAGGCCAGGGCCTCAGCCGTTCCTTGCCACTCCATGTTGTAAATGGCATATTGGCAAGTTTACGCTTCTCCTCAGACGCTTTTAATTTAGATTTTTGGATGATTTTACTGAACTTTAGTTTTTTGGCTTTTACATGCTCTCTACTATGACATTGGGCATCGGCCTTGGCAGACGATGTTTATGGCATTTCATCGTCTCGGCCATGACTAGTGGCAGCAGCTTTAGCACTAGGTGGAAGTGGATCTTGATCTTTCCCTATTTCACCCTCCACATTTTTGTTCTCCATTTTTTAATGTGTGGAATTATATGCCATTAATATTATTATATCAATAGCAATGGCCTACTGTACTGTACAACTATATACTGTTGGTCACCAAAATGCTGCACTGTACTACCATATATACTGCTCACAAAAATGCAGCACAGATATGGAATGGATACTTGCAGTGACACAGAGCTGCAAGATACAGCAATGGCCTACTGTACTGTACAACTATATACTGTTAATCGCCAAAATGCAGCGCACTGAGCACAGATATTTGCAGCACAATGAGCACAGATATGGAGCTTTTCAGGCAGAGAACGTAGATATTTGCAGCACACTGAGCACAGATATTTGCAGCGCACTCAGCACAGATATTTGCAGCACAATTAGCACAGATATGGAGCTTTTCAGGGAGAGAACGTAGCCACGTCCTCTCCGTTCAATCTCCAATGCACGAGTGAAAATGGCGGCGACGCGCGGCTCTTTATATAGAATACGAATCTCGCAAGAATCCGACAGCGGGATGATGACGTTCAGCCGCGTTCGGGTTAACCGAGCAAGGTGGGAAGATCTGAGGCTGCCTCGGAACCATGTAAAATAGGTGAAGTTCGGGGGGGGTTTGGATCTCGGAGAACCGAACCTGCTCATCTCTAATACTTACCATGTTATAGTGGAGATTTCGAGTTCCATAGGACGAACCTGGAAAACAGAAATGACACAAAAGGTAAAACAGTAATAACATTAATATACCCACTGCCTATACCTCTAAGTATAAGCTTACCCAAGCAAGTGGTGGGAAAAGAAAGCTTGGGAGGTGGCACCCCTACTAGTTATATGGAATAATAGACCCTAATAGAGAAGGGGTTACAATCATATACCTCCAATACATTACATCAGAACCGGACTAATACGCCAAACAGGACCTGATTAAAGGAGTGGTGACAGGGACAGCTGTCCCAGGGGCCCCACATGTTAGGGGCCCCCACACACTGGATTTTCAGTTGGAGCAGTCTCCCTCTGGTGGCCCAGCTGCTCATTAACAGCGGCTACCGAGGAGCTCCTCCATATATAGTCAGTCTTGTGGTACAGCAAGACACTGACTGTGACCCGGTCGCATTTGCTGCACTGTCCTCTGTGATGTTCAGATAATGTGGTGTGTGTGTGTGTTGCGCGGAGGGATTTGGCAGCAGTTTTAGTAGTGGGTGCCCCCACATCTTTGTTGCCCTGGGCCACCAACATCCTTAATCCAGCCCTGATGCCAAAGGACCCAGCACAAAGCCTGGTTTGGGGTTTGGTATGATTTACCAGCAGCCGGTATGCCGACCGTCAATATACCGACAACTGCACCCCTATCCTTTAACCCTCTCTCCCTTACCACAGCCTAACCCTAACCTGCCACATTGGTGCCTAACCCTAACCTCCCTGGTTTGTGCCTAAATCTAACCCCCCACCCCGCATCCCAACCCTACCCCTCCCCCTAAACCTCCCCCTTTAGTGCCTAAACCTAACCCCCCCTCGGTGGTGCCTAACCCTAACCCCCTCTCCTAGCAGCCTAACCCTAACCTCCCTTCCCACGCAGCCTAACCCTAACCCCCCTGGGTGATGGCTAATGCTAACACCCCCCTCCTCCCCCAGCAGCCTCCCAGTTATACTTACCTCCCAGCTATACTTACCTTTGAGATCCTGGCTGTTGGGATTCCTGTGTCAGGATCCCAATGTTTTCTGGATGCTGGTGTTAGTGTTCTGATGGTTGTGGGGATTCCGGCATCAATATTTATGCAGCCAGGAACCTGACAGCCGGGACATTGAACGTAAACCAATACAATAGCTTGTGTTATTTTAGTATAATTTCTTACTGCCATGTACGGTACTGTATGTAGCACACTGCTCAGGCCCTGAAAAATTAATTATATTTCCCTTGTATCTTAATGCAACGTATTAAATAAGGAAAAGTTTAGAAAAGCTTTGAAAAGCAAACCCTAAGGGCTCATTCACACCTATATGCTGTTAATGCACCTTTCAGCTGCTAATGCATGTCTAAAACTGTATTAAAAAAAGAATGAATGGTTTGTTATTTACTTGTAACCCATCACTACTGTATGTTTTAAAACTTTATCGCTACTTTTTAAATTTTAGAATGTAGCCTGACCTATTCCTAATGTGTTAATGAATGCTACCTGAGCTGTACTGGTAAAAACACAGCAAAAGAAAGGTATACGGAAAAAAGAAAATAAACTGCATATTAGTTTTCATGTGCTTTGCTCATGATCAATCCCTAATGGGTGCATATCTCTGAGTAGCAGAAGCATTACTTACTTACAGTTTAAAATAGTCAAAACCAAAAATTAGTGTTATGCGGTATTCAATTATTCTTTATCAGAAACTCTCTCTTAATGATAGTTGTTACTAATGTTATAAAAATAAAACTATTTTAAATGCAGCAATCATATTCTGTAGAGAGAAAATTGGATTTTCTTGATATCTGAAATTGTATTTGGATGCTAGTTCGACATGACTAAGGTTGACAGCCGTTAGGTCAAATACTATTGGTCGACATATGTTATGTCAACAAGGACAAAAGCTCAACATGGGTTTTTTACAAAAAAAAAATATTTTCACATTTTTCATACTTTACCATCCTCATGCACTATAATTGGGAATAGTGGCCCTCATTCCGAGTTGATCGCTCGCTAGCTACTTTTTGCAGCCGTGCAAACGCATAGTCGCCGCCCACGGGGGAGTGTATTTTCCCTTTGCAAGTGTGCGATTGCCTGTGCAGCCGAGCAGTACGAAAAAGTTTTTTGCAGTTTCTGAGTAGGTGTGAACTTACTCAGCCCTTGCGATCACTTCAGCCTGTCTGGTCCCAGAATTGACGTCAGACACCTGCCCTGCAAACGCCTGGACACGCTTGCGTTTTCCCAACAACTCCCAGAAAATGGTCAGTTGACACCCATAAACGCCCTCTTTCTGTCAATCTCCTTGCGATCGGTTGTGCAAATGGATTCTTCGCTAGAAGCATTTCACAGCAATGATACTGTTTGTACCCATACGACGCGCGTGTGCATTGCAGTGCATACGCATGCACAGTTTTGACTTTTTTTAACTGATCGCTGCACTGCAAAAATCGGCAGTGAGTGATCAACTCGGAATGACCCCCAGTAACCTGTGCCATTGCATGGCGAGCAAAGACATCTTATTAGGGATGTTTCAAGAGAGGATGAGGCCCATGTGCAGCCTCCTCCAACCAGACCCATCTTCTCTCTAGCCGGAAGCATGTTACGGTCTGAGCACTAGGAGCACGGACTTTAACACAGATGTGCTGTGGCCATTTTCCTAGCAATTTCTCTAGTGCAAATGCCCAAAATGCTGGGAAAATTGTCACTGCGCCATTTTCCCAGTGATTATTTGTGTACATGCTTGCCTCTTGAATAGCATAGCAATCATCATAAAGAAAAAATATACTATATATATATATATATATATATATATATATATATATATATACTATGGAAAAGAGGCACTCAATCAATCATGGTATATGAAAAAAAGTCTTATAAATTTTTATTTTCACCCAACAACGGGCATTTCAGGTGGAATCACATTGATGATGGTGGCTCAGCAAAAACTCTTGAATAAAATGCAGCTTATGCAGCATCATAAAGTGCTTTAGAGTAAACAAATGTTTTGCTTATAAAGAGGATGTGAAAAAGATCAAACCAGTACGTCCGTCAGACGGACGTACTGGTTTGATCTTTTTCACATCCTCTTTATAAGCAAAACATTTGTTTACTCTAAAGCACTTTATGATGCTGCATAAGCTGCATTTTATTCAAGAGTTTTTGCTGAGCCACCACCATCAATGTGATTCCACCTGAAATGCCCGTTGTTGGGTGAAAATAAAAATTTATAAGACTTTTTTTCATATACCATGATTGATTGAGTGCCTCTTTTCCATAGTATATTTTTACTGGACCATCAAGGAACAGATTATAGGGAGCACCTGGATATATTATTCTTCAAAAGTGTGCAAATGTATATATAGCTTTATATATATATATATATATATATATGAAATGAGCGGGTTCGGTTCCTCGGAATCCGAACCCCCCCGAACTTCACCCATTTTACACGGTCCGAGGCAGACTCGGATCCTCCCGCCTTGCTCGGTTAACCCGAGCGCGCCCGAACGTCATCATCCCGCTTTCGGATTCTCACGAGATTCGTATTTTATATAAGGAGCCGCGCGTCGCCGCCATTTTCACTCGTGCATTGGCGATGATAGGGAGAGGACGTGTGCAGCGTTCTCTCAGTTGTGTTCAGTGTGCTGCAAATATCTGTGCTCAGTGTGCTGCAAATATCTGTGCTCAGTGTGCTTGCAAATATCTGTGCTCAGTGTGCTGAAAATATCTACGTTCTCTGCCTGAAAAACGCTCCATATCTGTGCTGCATTGTAGTATATAGTAGGAGGACAGTGCAGAATTTTGCTGACCAATGACCACCAGTATTATATCAGTACGGTACAGTAGTACACTGCTCTACCTACCTCTGTGTCGTCAAGTATACTATCCATCCATACCTGTGGTGCATTTTAGTTGTTGTGCGCAGTAGTAGGAGGAAAGTGCATAATTTTGCTGACCACCAGTATATAATATATAGCAGTACGGTACTGTAGCCCACTGCTCTACCTACCTCTGTGTCGTCAAGTATAATATTCATCCATACCAGTGGTGCATTTTAGTTGTTGTGCGCAGTAGTAGGAGGACAGTGCATAATTTTGCTGACCACCAGTATATAATATATAGCAGTACGGTACAGTAGTCCACTGCTCTACCTACCTCTGTGTCGTCAAGTATACTATCCATCCATACTTGAGGTGCATTTTAGTTGTTGTGCGCAGTAGTAGGACAGTGCATAATTTTGCTGATCACCAGTATATAATATATAGCAGTACGGTACAGTAGTCCACTGCTCTACCTACCTCTGTGTCGTCAAGAATACTATCCATCCATACCTGTGGTGCATTTTAGTTGTTGTGCGCAGTAGTAGGAGGACAGTGCATAATTTTGCTGACCACCAGTATATAATATATAGCAGTACGGTACAGTAGGCCATTGCTATTGATATATATATTACTGGCATATAATTCCACACATTAAAAAATGGAGAACAAAAATGTGGAGGGTAAAATAGGGAAAGATCAAGATCCACTTCCACCTCGTGCTGAAGCTGCTGCCACTAGTCATGGCCGAGACGATGAAATGCCATCAACGTCGTCTGCCAAGGCCGATGCCCAATGTCATAGTACAGAGCATGTAAAATCCAAAAAACAAAAGTTCAGTAAAATGACCCAAAAATCTAAATTAAAAGCATCTGAGGAGAAGCGTAAACTTGACAATATGCCATTTACGACACGGAGTGGCAAGGAATGGCTGAGGCCCTCTCCTAAGTTCCTCATGACTAGTGGGTCAGCTTCACATGAGGATGGAAGCACTCATCCTCCCACTAGAAAAATGAAAAGACTTAAGCTGGCAAAAGCACAGCAAAGAACTGTGCGTTCTTCTAAATCACAAATCCCCAAGGAGAGTCCAATTGTGTCGGTTGCGATGCCTGACCGTCCCAACACTGGACGGGAAGAGATGGGGCCTTCCAACATTTGCACGCCCCCTGCAAGTGCTGGAAGGAGCACCCGCAGTCCAGTTCCTGATAGTCAAATTGAAGATGTCACTGTTGACGTACACCAGGATGAGGATATGGGTGTTGCTAGCGCTGAGGAGGAAATTGACAAGGAGGATTCTGATGGTGAGGTGGTTTGTTTAAGTCAGGCACCCGGAGAGACACCTGTTGTCCGTGGGACGAATATGGCCATTGACATGCCTGGTCAAATTACAAAAAAAATCACCTCGTCGGTGTGGAATTATTTTAACAGAAGTGCGGACAACATTTGTCAAGCCGTGTGTTGCCTTTGTCAAGATGTAATAAGTAGGGGTAAGGACGTTAACCACCTAGGAACATCCTCCCTTACACGTCACCTGGAGCGCATTCATCAGAAGTCATTGACAAGTTCAAAAACTTTGAATGACAGCGGAAGCAGTCCACTGACAACTAAATCCCTTCCTCTTGTAACCAAGCTCCTGCAAATCACACCACCAACTCCCTCAGTGTCAATGTCCTCCTTAGACAGGAATGCCAATAGTCCTGCAGGCCATGTCACTGTCAAGTCTGACGAGTCCTCTTCTGCCAGGGATTCCTCCGATGCATCCTTGAGTGTAACACCTACTGCTGCTGGTGCTGCTGTTTTTGCTGCTGGGAGTCGATTGTCATAACAGAGGGGAAGTCGGAAGACCACTTGTACTACTTCCAGTAAGCAATTGACTGTCCAACAGTCCTTTGCGAGGAAGATGAAATATCACAGCAGTCATCCTGCTGCAAAGCGGATAACTCAGGCCTTGGCAGCCTGGGCGGTGATAAACGTGTTTCCGGTATCCACCGTTAATTCACAGGAAACTAGAGATTTGATTGAGGTACTGTGTCCCCGGTACCAAATACCAATTAGGTTTCATTTCTCTAGGCAAGCGATACCGAGAATGTACACAGACCTCAGAAAAAGAGTCACCAGTGTCCTAAAAAATGCAGTTGTACCCAATGCCCACTTAACCACGGACATGTGGACAAGTGGAGCAGGGCAGACTAAGGACTATATGATTGTGACAGCCCACTGGGTAGATGTATTGCCTCCCGCTGCAAGAACAGCAGCAGCGTCACCAGTAGCAGCATCTCGCAAACGCCAACTCATTCCTAGGCAGGCTACGCTTTGTATCACCGCTTTCCATAAGAGGCACACAGCTGACAACCTCTTACGGAAACTGAGGAACATCATCGCAGAATGGCTTACCCCAATTGGACTCTCCTGGGGATTTGTGACATCGGAAAACGCCACCAATATTGTGCGTGCATTACATGTGGGCAAATTCCACCACGTCCCATGTTTTGCACATACATTGATTTGGTGGTGCAGAATTATTTAAAAAACGACAGGGGCGTGCAAGAGATGCTGTCAGTGGCCCGAAGAATTGCGGGCCACTTTCGGCATTCAGCCACTGCGTGCCAAAGACTGGAGCACCAGCAAACACTCCTGAACCTGCCCCGCCATCATCTGAAGCAAGAGGTGGTAACGAGGTGGAATTCAACCCTCTATATGCTTCAGAGGATGGAGGAGCAGCAAAAGGCCATTCAAGCCTATACAGCTACCTATGATATAGGCAAAGGAGGGGGAATGCACCTGACTCAAGCGCAGTGGAGAATGATTTCAACATTGTGCAAGGTTCTGCAACCCTATGAACTTGCCACACGTGAAGTCAGTTCAGACACTGCCAGCCTGAGTCAGGTCATTCCCCTCATCAGGCTTTTGCAGAAGAATCTGGAGAGGTTGAAGGAGGAGCTAAAACAGAATGATTCCACTAGGCATGTGGGACTTGTGGATGGAGCCCTTAATTCGCTTAACCAGGATTCACGGGTGGTCAATCTGTTGAAATCAGAGCACTACATTTTGGCCACGATCGAAGATTTAAAACCTACGTTGGATCTCTCTTTCCAGCAGACACAAGTCTGCAGAGGTTCAAAGACCTGCTGGTGAGAAAATTGTCAAGTCAAGCGGAACGTGACCCGTCAACAGCTCCTCCTTCACATTCTCCCGCAACTGGGGCTGCGAGGAAAAGGCTAAGAATTCCCAGCCTACCCGCTGGCGCGAGTGCTGACATCTGGTCCGGACAGAAGGACCTGCCAACAATTACTGACATGTCGTCTACTGTCACTTAATATGATTCTGTCACCATTGAAAGAATGGTGGAGGATTATATGACTGACCGCATCCAAGTAGGCACGTCAGACAGTCCATACGTATACTGGCAGTAAAAAGAGGCAATTTGAAGGACCTTGCACAAACTGGCTTTATTTTACCTAAGTTGCCCCCCCTCCAGTGTGTACTCCGAAAGAGTGTTTAGTGCAGCCGTTCACCTTGTCAGGAATCGGCGTACGAGGTAACTTCCAGAAAATGTGGAGAAGATGAGATTCATCAAAATGAATTATAACCAATTCCTCCGTGTAGACATTCACCAGTAATTGCCTCCAGAAAGTACACAGGGACCCGAGATGGTGGATTCCAGTGGGGACGAATTAATAATCTGTAAGGAGGGGGATATACACAGTGAAAGGGGTGAGGAATCGGATGATGAGGAGGAGGTGGACATCTTGCCTCTGTAGAGCCAGTTTGTGCAAGGAGATATTGATTGCTTCTATTTTGGTGGGGGCCCAAACCAACCAGTTATTTCAGTCACAGTCGTGTGGCAGACCCTGTCGCTGAAATGATGGGTTTGTTAAAGTGTGCATGTCCTGTTTATACAACATAAGGGTGGGTGGGAGGGCCCAAGGACAATTCCATCTTGCACCTCTTTTTTCTTTAATTTATCTTTGCATCATGTGCTGTTTGGGGACTATTTTTTAAATCTGCCATCCTGTCTGACACTGCAGTGCCACTCCTAGATGGGCCAGGTGTTTGTGTCGGCCTCTTGGGTCGCTTAGCTTAGTCACACAGCGACCTTGGTGCACCTCTTTTTTTCTTTGCACCATGTGCTGTTTGGGGACTATTTTTTGAAGTGCCATCCTGTCTGATACTGCAGTGCCACTCCTAGATGGGCCAGGTGTTTGTGTCGGCCACTTGGGTCGCTTAGCTTAGTCATTCAGCGACCTCGGTGCAAATTTTAGGACTAAAAATAATATTGTGAGGTGTGAGGTGTTCAGAATAGACTGGAAGTGAGTTGAAATTATGGTTATTGAGGTTAATAATACTATGGGATCAAAATTACCCCCAAATTCTGTGATTTAAGCTGTTTTTGAGGGTTTTTTGTAAAAAAAAACACCTGAATCCAAAACACACCTGAATCCAACAAAAAAATTTCAGGGAGGTTTTGCCAAAATGCGTCCGAATCCAAAACACGGCCGTGGAACCGAATCCAAAACCAAAACACAAAACCCGAAAAATGTCCGGTGCACATCACTAATATATATATATATATATATATACTATATATATATACTATATATATATATATATATACACTATATATATATATACTATAGATAGTACAGTATAATATTTAGCTTTGTTGGCCAGGGAAGGGGTGGGCGAATGGTGACGCAGCCCAGGGTGCAGTGCTTATTGGGCGGAATCATCGCTTCCATGTGGCAACTGTATTTGTTTTGCAGTTTCTGTGGAATGACACCTGACAGCTTATAGTATGTTTGCCAAATTGTCTTGAGCCTCCTCAGAATTCTCTGTGTGCTCAGTTTCTTCCTGGGCATCACTTGTGATGTCATCATATCACAAGTTCAAGGATGGGTTTCGCACAGAGTGGATTACTGCTTTGCTGTGGCCCTATATGAGGAGATCCTCTGCAGAGATATTTAGCTGCTTTGATTTTCATATTACATCACCATAGAGCATGAACTCATGCCTTCGCCACAAGCGTGTCACAGCCATCCTGTTAAATAAACAACTTTGTCATCAATGGATATATGAGTTAATGTTTATGTATATCAGTGCTGTACGTAGATTTGGGGGACACTCTCTTAGCTAAGAACCATTGGGGTTTAAATAATGGGTGCAGTGTTTGCGGTGCATATAGGCCCCTGGGTCCTGAGGGGCACACACTGCACCCATGATTAAATACTTCCAAAGTCCTGAGTCAGCGCTACAGCTGCGTCATAAAGCACTTTGAAAATTGTTGCCGCACATGCACAGTAGTCTTTAGTCACCGGAAACATGGTGGACACCATGTTTGCTGAATCCTATGCATGCACAGTATACTCTGGCATAAAGCTACATTTTATGGAACCGTAGAGAGGAGGGGCCCATACGAAATGTGCACATGGGCCCCCTCCTCTGTTAATCCGCCCCTGCTAAGAGCTGAACATGTACTGTTTACAGTATATGACTTTGAATAAGGAAGACAGTTTGGGGTCTATTCATGAAGCAGTAAAAACTGTGGAGAAGTGAGCCAGTGGAGAAGAACCAATCAGCATTGAAGTAACATTTATCATTTGTATACTACAAAATCATACAGAGCAGCTGATTGGTTTCCATGGGCAACTTCTCTACTGGCTCACTTCTCCTCTCTTTTCACTGCTTCATGAATACACCCCTTTATCATCTGCCTCACCTAATTGATTGATTTATAGCCACAACAATCATTTTCAGTACTGCTAAATAATAAATTGAACAAAAGTATAAAAAGAGATTGTACTCTAGAAAAGATATCTACTTCTTTTGATTCACTTATAAAACACGACAGCATTAATAAACTAAGTAGAGAAATTCTACTTGAACTTATCTCCTGAAGAGCTGAAGTTTACTACCGAATCGTTCCGTTATTTGTCATTAAATGTGTTTAACATACATGAGATGTTTGGGATAAATTATATACTGTAATTTAGAAAAATACATTGTGGGGCTTTGATAATATCACAAACCAAGTGTCGCCCAAGAAAATCATTAGATTTATCTTTGTGCCTTCTCAGCTCATCTATTATGTTACATGTCTCAGTGCTGTTAAGAGGCAATACATTGGTAATTGTGTTTTCTATCAGAAGGCTTCAAAAGCCTTAAATATTACTTAGGAAATCAGCATCAATCATTTTTCCAAGCAGCATTAGTTATTTGTATTCATGTGTTTGCTTACGTATAAGCTTCTGTGCTTTGAAATGTGATAATGCAGAGGTATGTAAATTATAGGAGGTAATGGGATATTGTCTGCCCTATGAATATGGCATGAACGTTCCAGTGTTCTACATAAGAAATGGAGAAGCATTTTCAAAGAGCCGTAACAGAAACAGCAGGGAAACTGCTCACATTGGCTCCTTGTGGCCCACACAAACAGTAGGTGTTCATGTTATTTAATTATGCCTAACATGGGAATAAATTACTCTCCAAGGTACTGAAACATAATTTATTCTCAAACAATGTATGTTTATAGGCTTACTAGAGCTCTTGTTAAACAGAAGAGATATATAGTACAGATTTAAGTGATATCTACAGTAGGTCTAGAAGCAGTGGGACATTCACATGTTTGTTCATGGTTGCTAATGGAAACTGCTTATTTTTTATTGGCTAGTGTGCGGTTTATATATATTTATTAAAAACACATAACCGGTTAGCATTACTGCCTCACAGTCATGGGTTCGATTCCTACCATGGCCCTAACTGTGTGGAGTTTGTATATTCTCCCCGTACTTGCGTGGGTTTCCTCCGGGTACTCTGGTTTCTTCACACAATGCAAAAATATACTGGTAGGTTGATTGGCTCCCAACAAAATTAACCCTAGCGTGAATGTGTGTGCGTGTACATGTGGTAGGGACTATAAATTGTATGCTCCACTGGGGCAGGGACTGATGTGTATGGCCAAATATACTCTGTAAAGCGCTGCGGAATATGTGTGTGCTATATAAATAACTGATAATAATAATAGCCCTTTTTTAAATATTTATCTCATACTAGACACAGCAGATCCATACAGTAGATTAAATTGAGTATATATAGTAAGCCTCACAGTCAAGGCTCATACTATGCTTTCTTAACAACATGCTTGCAAAACTTTTGCCATAGGTCCTTCCATCGGATAATGGAACATTTGGCCCTCCCTTCCCTGCCACTACACACACACACACACACACACACACACACACACACACACACACACAGTTACCAGCAAGAGCTGTCATGAGCAATGGACTTGATGTGTGGGGACATGCTGTGAATCACAGTTCAAATCAGTAGTGTTCATAGAAGGGTGTGGCCATACCCCATTGGCAACGTGCTTGTGCCTCTTGCAAGCATGGCCCTTATAACTTAGTATGTGCCCCCCATGTCCACCAGGGAAGACATACCATAAAAATAGTACAGCATTTTTGACTGAATGGAATAGTTATAAAAAGGGAGAGAAAATAATATTAATTTCCCACATTTCATAATGTCAATCATGTAAAAGGCAGCTGTGTCTGGTATGGCTAATGAAGTTTATTCAGTATATAAAAGCCATACAATACAAAAAACAATATATTTTTTTCTCTACTGCAATCTCAAGCTTGATTTCTACCCAATTAGCAGTCTTTAAAGAAAGGAAAGTGGACTGAATCAGCAGATTGAAATTGGATGCAGGAACACAGAACTTTGGTGAATAAGGAGATGGTGAAAGAAAGATGTGTAATAATTGGCTGATGAATGATGAAAAGTTCTGGTGACAGAGACATACAGTATACACATACAGCATCACACATTACTAGTGATTTTTGTGATCTATGCGCTGTCTCTTTATGAAATGCAGAACTAATGAGGTCATACTGTGATGTCACAATGGTAACTGCCTATATCAGTGCTTTGTTATTGCTGATTCTCTCACACTGATCCAGAACACTGACATAGCATTATCATTGTTGTCACTTACACACTTACTATACATCTCTTACAACCTGATATACATACACTATACCGAACACACACAAAATCTGCTCACAGAAAGACCTGTATCTCGTAATAGACAAGAGTGCCTCCATCCGATGTGTCTGCAGACATACAGTAGGAGTCTATTTACTAAGCCTTGGAAGGAGATAAAGTGGACAGAGATAAAGTATCAGCCAACCAGCTCATAACTGCCATTTTTCGAACACTGCCCGTGGCGTGCAAGTTAGCAGTTGATTGGCTGGTACTTTATCTCCATCCATTTTATCTCTGTCCAAGTCTTAGTAAATAGACTCCTTGGAGCTTAACTACTCTAATGTTTGAAGCTTCCCTTTCTACACTCACACACGTGCATTCACTACCAACACCCCAGCAGAATCCAGATTCACTCTTAATTTACCAACAACACATCTACCCCTCATTCACCAACAACGAGCCAGCAGCAAACCCTCTTATACACTACAAATACCCTATTAGCACCAAAATAATCCCCCCTTTCATTCACTACCAATACTCAGCATAAACATCTCTGACTCCTTTGTTTCTGACAGTTCTGCCTCTTATACCAATCACATTAGTCTATTTTAGCTATCAGTATACTATAATATATATTTCAGTCTGACATAAAGTGGAGAGAGGTAAAGTACCAGCAAATCAGCTCTATCGTTTTTCAAACACAGCCTGTGAAATCAGTGGCGGAACTAGAGAGTGGTGGGCCCAGGTGCAACAATATGCTTTGGGCCGCCACCACCACCACTACCACCATTCCTAGCACCTAACACCAGACACAAACTCACAGAAGAAAACCAAGAGACTGTTAGTGCCTTGCTGCACTGTTTACTTAACTCTTATATAGCACAGAAAATCCCATTGCGCTTTAGAATTGGACACAGTGATAAAAGAAAACCGGGTAACATACAGCAATAGAGATAGGAGGGCCCTGCTCGCAAGCTTACTATAATATATATAGCTCAATCTTTATTAGCGACTAATGCTATACATTCAACCCATGGGGTCGGATGTAATACAGTACACGATGGCCGGAGCTCTGAGATTCCAGCCAAACTCGTACGATTTATTTTTAAAGTGGCAATCATTTACAAGGCAAAACTAAACTGGTTTTGCCTTGTAAATATTTGCATTTTAAAAAAACGTATGGGTCTTCGAGGTCCAGCCATCTCGCACTGCATTTATATCCGGCCCATGATCTGAATTGTGCATAGCCTCTCACTAATGACGTGTGTGGAAATGGAATAAGGGGGACCCCTAACAGACAGCAATGATACAACTACTCAAGTTGCGAAATATAGAAACAGACAGGAGCACTTTTACTAACTCAATAAAAAATAAAAAAATTCTGCCACTGACACCCACAAGTGATGCTGCACAGCAGAAAACCTTTTTTTTAAACACAGATTGATAAACATATATTGTGTTTACACATATGCACATTAAAAAAACATGTGAAGCCAGTGCCGTAACTAGACATTTTTGCGCTCTGTGCAAGAAATAGCATCGGCGCCCCTCCCCCCATATACAAAATAGGGCCAGTGCACGCCATAGGCGTGTGCCAAAAATATAAGGGCGTGGATTCATGGGGAAGGGGCGTTGCCACAGAGCTCCCTTATGCACATGGCAGCAGGCAGAGCTCCATTTTACACAGTACAGCAGGTAGAGTCCCCTCTTAGAAAGTACGGCAGGTAGAGTCTCCTCTTACACAGTACGGCAGGTAGAGTCCCCTTTTACACAGTATGGCAGGCAGAGCTCCCTTTAACACAGTACAGCAGGCAGTGTCCCTTTTATATAGTACAACAGGCAGGGTCCCCTTTTACACAGTATGGCAGGTAGGGTCCCCTTTTACACAGTTTGACAGGTAGAGTACCTTTTTTACACATTAGGCAGGTAGAGTCTCTCTTTTACACATTAGGGAGGTAGAGTCCCCTTTTACACATAACAGTAGGTAGAGCTCCCATTTACACATTATGGCAGGTAGAATTCCCTTTTTACACATTATGGCAGGTAGAGCTCTCTTTTACACATTATGGTAGGTAGAGTCCCATTTTTACACAGTACAGCAGCAGAGTTTTCCTTTCTACACATTAGGCAGGCAGATACTCCTTTTTACACATTACAGCAGCGGAGTCTGTCTATCTATCTATCTATCTATCTCAGCGCCGTAACTAGACATTTTAGCGCTGTGTGCAAGAAACTGCATCGGCGCCCCCCCCCCCCCCCGATAATTAAAATAAGGCGCGTGAAAAATATAGGGGCGTGGCTTCATGGGGAATGGACATGGCCACAAAATAATACCAGTTCATATTACGCCGCACAATAGTCTCCATTATTCATATTACGCTGCACAGTAGTCTCCGTTATTCATATTACACCACACAGTAGTCTCCATTTTTTCATATTACGCTACACAGTAGTCTACATTAATCATATTACGCCTCAGTAGTCTTCATTATTCACATTACGCCACACAGTAGTCTCCATTAATCATTTTACGCTGCACAGTATTCTCTTATTCATATTACGCTGCACAGTAGTCTCTTATTCATATTACGCTGCACAGTAGTCTCCATTATTCATATTACGCTGCACAGTAGTCTCTTATTCATATTATGCTGCACAGTAGTCTCTATTATTCATATTACGCTGCACAGTAGTCTCCATTAATCATATTACGCTGCACAGTAGTCTCTTATTCATATTATGCTGCACAGTAGTCTCCATTATTCATATTACGCTGCACAGTAGAGCCTCTTACACAGATTACGGCAGACTCCGTCCCATGTCACACATTACGGCAGACAGAGCCCCATGTCACACATTACGGCAGACAGCGCCCCATGTCACACATTACGGCAGACTCCGTCCCATGTCACACATTACAGCAGACTCCGTCCCATGTCACACATTACGGCAGACAGAGCCCCATGTCACTCATTATGGCAGACAGCGCCCCATGTCACACATTACGGCAGACAGCGTCCCTTGTCACACATTATGGCAGACAGAGCCACATGTCACACATTACGGCAGACAGAGCCCCATGTCACACATTATGGCAGACAGCGCCCCATGTCACACATTACGGCAGACAGAGCCCCATGTCACACATTACGGCAGACAGCGCCCCATGTCACACATTACGGCAGACAGCGTCCCATGTCACACATTACGGCAGACAGAGCCACATGTCACACATTACGGCAGGCAGCGTCCCATGTCACACATTACGGCAGACAGCGTCCCATGTCACACATTATGGTAGACAGCGTCCCATGTCACACATTACGGCAGACAGAGCCCCATGTCACACATTACGGCAGACAGCGTCCCATGTCACACATTACGGCAGGCAGAGCCACATGTCACACATTACAGCAGGCAGAGCCACATGTCACACATTACAGCAGGCAGAACACATGTCACACATTACAGCAGGCAGAGTCACATGTCACACATTACGGCAGACAGAGCCACATGTCACACATTACGGCAGACAGAGCCCCATGTCACACATTACGGCAGACAGCGTCCCATGTCACACATTACGGCAGACAGAGCCCCATGTCACACATTACGGCAGACAGCGCCCCATGTCACACATTATGGCAGACAGCGTCCCATGTCACACATTACGGCAGACAGAGCCACATGTCACACATTACGGCAGGCAGCGTCCCATGTCACACATTATGGCAGACAGCGTCCCATGTCACACATTACGGCAGACAGAGCCCCATGTCATACATTACGGCAGACAGCGTCCCATGTCACACATTACATCAGGCAGAGCCACATGTCACACATTACGGCAGACAGCGTCCCATGTCACACATTATGGCAGATAGCGTCCCATGTCACACATTACGGCAGACAGAGCCCCATGTCACACATTACGGCAGTCAGCGTCCCATGTCACACATTACGGCAGGCAGAGCCACATGTCTCACATTACAGCAGGCAGAGCCACATGTCACACATTACAGCAGGCAGAGTCACATGTCACACATTACGGCAGACAGAGTTATCATAAACAGCTACATGTGTACCTAAACTATATTATCTGTGGCACATAGTTTCTGTGTGATCACAGAAAGTGGGGGGAGAGTGATCAAAGGGAGTGGGATCATTATGGGGACGAGGAAAGTGCTGCTGATCTGTGTGTGTTTGGTGGGGGTGTGATAATGATGGTGCTGCTGCTCGGGGGGGGGGAGGGGGGGGATCGCGGGGGTTACCTGCACAGCTGAAGCCTGTTTGCTGAGGTCCGTCTTCCTTTGTCCTGACGATTGCTGGGTCCCGCACTCACGCTCCTCCTATCCCTGCCTTACATTGGTCAGTCATTGGCGCGCCCACCCCAACCGCCATTGGCCGGAGATCAGTCTGGGAGGCGGAAGTCTTTCTGAGCTGCATGATGGGAGCCGGGCCCCACACAAGTGACATGCAGGCACCCGGCAATTAAAGGTAGTGGAGTCCTGGCAGTGTGAGCCGGCAGGAGTGTTTATGGGTAGGAGGAGGCGGACTTGGTGACAGGAAGGAGGGCGGGCTTGATACATAATGAATAACATTTAAAAATGCGTCTCTGCTGCTGCCTACAGCAGACAGCGCATGATGCGCCCTCAGCTGAAGTGCGCTGTGTGCAAGGCACACTTCGCACATATGTGGTTACGGCCCTGATCTATCTATCTATCTATCTATCTATCTATCTATCTATCTATCTATCTATCTATCTATCTATCTATTTATCTATTAAAAATGGTGGTACTAGAGCTCAAATAGATTTTTAGAATCCCAAAATAAATATGCAGACACTGTACAGCTGCAGTCGCACACAAAATATTGTCATGCCATGTATCATCATAATCAGCATAGTCTGCTTGTGCGTTTAAAAATAAGACACATTTTTAGGAGAAAAATGTATTTAAAAAAAAAATGCATTTAAGCCTAAGATTTAAAAGGGCAATGCTTTTACTATAAAAACATGGCGAGTACATTTTGGCATAGAACCTAACCCCTTGGAGTTGAAATACATTTCTACATAAAGGGGGTCATTCCGAGTTGTTCGCTCGTTGCCGATTTTCGCTATACTGCGATTAGTCGCTTACTGCGCATACGCAAGGTTCGCAGAGCGCATGCGCTTAGTTATTTTACACAAAAGTTAGGTATTTTACTCACAGCATAACGAAGCTTTTTCATCGCTCTGCTGATCGTAGTGTGATTGACAGGAAGTGGGTGTTTCTGGGCGGAAACTAGCCATTTTATGGGAGTGTGCGGAAAAACGCAGGCATTCGAGTTGCAAAACGCAGGAGTGGCTGGAGAAACGGGGGAGTGGTTGGGCAAACGCTGGGTGTGTTTGTGACGTCAAACCAGGAACGAAAAGGACTGAGCTGGTCGCAACGGCTGAGTAAGTCTGGAGCTACTCAGAAACTGCTAAGAAATTTCTATTCGCAATTCTGCTAATCTTTCGTTCGCACTTCTGCTAAGCTAAGATACACTCCCAGAGGGCGGTGGGTTAGCGTGTGCAATGCTGCTAAAAGCAGCTAGCGAGCGAACAACTCGGAATAACCCCCAATGCCTCCACTTCACACAAAAGATCAAATACACAACTGGAGTTTCTCTGTTTTCAAAAAGTTCTGTTCACTCTACTACTGAGAAACTGCAACAAACCTTTGCTAAAAAGATTCCTCTCTGACTTCCATGCTGGTTTTGAGGAAAAGTAATAATTGGAATCACAGTGGGTACACTTATTACATTCAACAAATAAATTGGGCTTCTAAACACAGAATTGTTTGAAGTTGTAGAAAAACACCATTGGAGTAATGGAGTCCAAGATCACCCTAGGTACAGGTTGCCTTGTAAGTGATTGCCCTTTAAAAAAATGTCCGAGATCGGCCAGCAACCCGCACCACCGGCGATCTCAGACTCCATTACATCTTGCCGCTTAGGGCTGATTTGGATTTGGCAGCAAAGCAAAATAAAAAGGTAGTAACTTTGTAGCTGGACCAAACTATGGGCCTTTTTAAGACCTGATCGCAGCAGCGAATTTGTTAGCTAATGGGCAAAACCATGTGCACTGCAGGTGGGGCAGATATAACATGTGCAGAGAGAGTCAGATTTGGGTGGGTTATTTTGCTTCTGAACAGTGTAAAATACTGGCTGCTTTATTTTTACACTGTAATTTGGATTTCAGTTTAAACACGCCCCACCCAAATCTACTCTCTCTACACATGTTACATCTGCCCAACCTGCAGTGCGCATGGTTTTGACCATCAGCCAACAAATTTGCTGCTGCGATCAGATTTGAATTAGGCCCTAGGCCCATATTTATTTATTTATTTATTTATTTATGTATTTATTTATGTATTTATTTATGTATTTATTTATGTATTTATTTATGTATTTACTGTATGCAGACCAAATACTGGCTGCTTTATTTTTTCAGTGTAATTTAGATTTGGACACCTTCTTCTCAAATCTCATTCTCTGTGCACATTTTAAATTACCCCACCTGCAGTATGGCAGTGTGAACCTACCTAATCCTTGTAGTTCATCTGAGCATATTTTGCACTAGAAGTCAAACACCAGACAGATGTATAGTATATGCCGATCCGTCTCGGATTCTGAGAAATTAAACATGTTAAAAATGTCCAATTTGATGACACACACACACATACATAGGGAGGGTTGCAAACAGAAATACATACATAGATATGAAATGTTACATATAGAGACAAAGACAGGGAGGGTTACATATTGAGACACATACATATAAAGGGAGTGTTACATATAGAGACACATACACACAGTATACAGAGAGGGTTACATATAGAGACACACATACATACAGTACGGAGGATTACATATAGAGACACACATACTGTATACTATATAGACACACATGTATACAGGAAGGGTTTCAGATAGAGAGTGAGACACATACATATACAGGGAGAGTTACATATAGAGACACACATACAGTAGATCGGGAGAGTTACATACTGTATATTGGCATATTTATCAATATTCACGTTATATTAGAATCATCTGAAAGTACTAATGGGCAATTGGAGGAGAGTTAGCAAAATTCTCATACAATACCTTAAATTCATATTTTTTTAGTAAGCAGAATGCATTAACCATACTTGTTATGAGAAGTGTGATCTGGCTGAATTGATTATAAAAAAAAGTTTAAAAAAAAAGTTAAAAAATAAATAAATACCAGAGGGAGCCCTGTGATAATAAAGCTGCCTTGAGATAGCATTATCCAGGCTATCCTCTGGTTCCCTTACTCCTGAACAGCTTTCCCTGCCTACTGGCAGTGAAGACAAATCTCGGATCTGGCCCCTGTGATCAGCCATGTATGTTTACTAGATTGTTGTTCTCCGGTCATCTGTTCCTGTGCTCCTGCTGTGACCCTATCATCTGATAAGTCTGAAAGGTCACATATTCTTGTAGATCTATATGCTGTTTGACACTTGTAAATGCTGATTTACTTACAGGACTAAAAGCAACACTTTAAAAATACACACAATACACTTTAAAATGGAGCCGCTGCGGCCGTTGTAATCAATCCTTAGCCTACGTACTTTTTACACAGTTAGCGTACAAAGCCCCGGACCGTGTACGCACTTTGCGTACAAATGCCGCGACGGACGTACAAAGTACACGCGGTGCATACACACACAAAGACACGCCGTGAGTACTTTGCAGCTACACGTGTGACTTAAATACACTTATATAAACTTTAGCAGGGAAAGAGAGACACGACACCAATTGTATTTAAGAAGTTGGGATCCGACCCGCCAACTTATAATTAATAAAAAGGGGGTTACAACAAATATACAATTACAATAAGAGAAAAGAGGCTACAATACAATGGTACATACGTTTGGTTTCGCCAGCACCATGCGGTCCCGGTGCTCAGATCAATCAGGCATGATGACCCTTCAGAGAGAGAGATCACCGACTGGCTAGGCAGCTTGGCTTTTTATACAGTTGATCAAAACATAATACAATAGACACTATGCTCTTCTTCCATTGGTTCGAGGGTGGGACATATCCTATGCATCGGGGATCATTGGTCAGCTCAAGCGGTGGGCGATGGCTAAGACTTGAGATTTGATTTCGGTTGTTTGTATCTGAGTTCCCGCCCCATGACCAGTAAAACCCCTCACATTAATAATACATAAATGTGGTATAATTAATAACTTATTGTTGCAATATGTGACAATATTCTTATACCCACCAGATTACTGTCTATGTGACTCTGAACAATATGATCCCACACATGATATAATTTTACATTTCCATCCTCAAGATATACATATATCCATATATATATATATATATATATATCTATATCCATACACATACATATATATATATATATATGTACATACACATACATCTTCCTGTTATTACAATTTGTTGAGGAACACACACACACACACACACATATATATATATATATATATATATATATATATATATACATTTCCAAGAGTTCAGACCATGTATGTTATTACCTTAGCTATCTAAATGTCTGGTTTGTAATTTGTCTGCTATTGCTAATTGAGTTTCTCAAACTAGGTTCCTGGATATTGTCTTTTTGTTTGTCCTTTCTTCAGATAAGACAATGACAATCCAGTATTTATTGTCTTCGACAGATACTGGACAACTCTAATTCAATGGGGGTAACCAAAGGTATTTGCCTTCATCATAGGATTTCAAAGCTTTGCGTAAACAAGGCCATCTGGTACATTGTATTAGAGTTTCTAGGAGGATAATTTATGTATGAACCATCTTCTTGCTATTAGAAGGATGAGCAGACAGTGGGTGATTTATGCATTATGTGGATTAAATATATGATATGTCTTTGTGGCTTTTCCATGCGAGTACAAATGCTACCGTAATTACTCATGCCACGTGCTAACATGCATGACCGTGTGAGTGATCATACACAATTTGCGAATATGTGCACGCACGGCAGAATAAGTACGCGCACGGCGGCCATCTGTGTGGTGTTTGAATGTGATGTGTGTACTGTAATATTTTCCGACTTCGACACACTGTTGACCACTTTCTTCTCATACAAACACTATAATCCCTAGATTTTCCAGACACAGCCCTTTCTTGGTTCTTTTCCTACCTTTCTAATTACTCTTTCAGTGTAAGCTTCTCTGAGTCCACCTCCTCTTCACTACCTATCAGTTGGAGTACTGCAAGGCTCAGTCTTAGGTCCTCTAATTTTCTCAATCTACTGTATACCACATCTCTTGGCAAAGTTAAAGTACCAACCTGATATCTTTATCACTGTTGAGAACTGGACAATCAATCCTACCCCACAAACTTGCTGCCTCGGTGTCATCCTTGAGTCTGAACTGTCCTTTGTTCCCTACAATCTGTCTCAAAATCATTTTACATGCATCTTAAAAACATATCCAAAATGTAGCCATACCTTACACAAGACAATGCAATAACTATAATCCATGCTCTCATTATCTACCAAACTGATTATAGCAATAGTCTTTTTACTGGTCTTACCAAAAAGAGACTTTCACCACTACAATCCATTGTAAATGCAGTTGTGAGGCTAATCTTCCTCACTTGACGTTCATCGTCAGTGGATCCACTCTTTCAGTCCCTCTATTGGTTACCTGTATTCTACTCTATTCAACACAAAATACTTTTAGTCACACGCAAGCCCATTAACCAAGCTACACCAACATACATATCTTCACTTATCGCAAAATTTCTCCCAACTCCTCCTCTACGTTCTTCACAAGATTTATGTCTCTCAACCACACTCATTATTCACTCCAATTCATGACTGAAGGACATTCTTTGGGCTGCACCCACTCTTGTGGAATATCTTCACATGCACAATAAGACTTTCCTCTAGTCTCCAAACCTTCAAGTGTTCCCTGATAACTCACCTCTCCAGGCAAGCATATAAAATTCCAGAATCGCCCACATAACCTTTATAAACTTTCCTGTTCAATTACATCCCCACTGTACAATGCATTCATATACTCACATATTTTTCTGATCTTTCCCATCCTCCTCACCCCAGGCTAACATTGTTGTGTGGCCATATCATACAGCCCGCCAAGAACCTTTGCCAACTGGTGAACAATTATGCAACAGATAACACCTATCCTTTTGTGTCAATGCCTATTAACCTATTGTTATGATTCCAGCACTCTGGTCTGAGGAGGTCCTATTGCAAGGACCGGAGCACTGGAACGTAATGCTGGGGAAGGAAGCGGGAATAGAAAGTAGCCCCTGGCGCCCTAACTCCGTTGTCTCGCCCGTGCTGTCAGAAATCCCCTGCGAGACTATGGTTGCTTGAGCCCATGGCAGCCGCGTTTGAAGGGCGGATTATGTCTGCCCAACTCCGATGCCCCCTCAGGTCTTAATGGGAGACAAAGGGAAATCCGAGACAGGGTGATAACAAGGGGCCCTCTGACTAAGCAACCAGGCCAGGGGCTACAAGCTAACTGACAAAAGCTGAGGTATGTGCGGAAACCCGCCAGGGAAAAGGACAACCAAAATCCACTAGTCCGTTACTCCTACCCAGCACCGCTGGATACCAGAGTGGATCTGTGGGAGCGGAATCCTCCGCAAAAGCTCCGAAACACAAATAATAAATAATAAATGATAAAGCGGCCAAGCCGCAACACACGGCTACGCCGTGACTCACGAACACCACTGGATGTTCAAAGGTGCTCAGTCAAGACTCCAGGAACAGATGACGACTTCCGAGTACAGGACAACTGAGAACAGGAACGACCGGATACAGCAGGACTGGAAACACTCTCAGCAAACAGATACAGCATGCAAGAAGCTATTACCGGCGTCTGTGAGAAGCCCAGGAAGTGTATTTAACAGGGAGTCCTCCAATCAGCTGTTTAGAGGCTGATTGGATTAGATGCCATACAGCTGCCTAGCTGCATGGCCAGGAAACAGGTGTCCTATTAATTAAAATGGACCCAGCAACGGGGAACGCGGTCCGTCAGTGGCGTCCCCGTTGCTAGGGTCCGTGCGGCTCCGAGCGCCCGGTGTCTAGCGTTGCCAGGGAGCCGGCGGCTGTACGCGCACGGCGTCCCTGGTTGCTAGGCGCCGGGCCGCACCGACGAGCGGACCCCGGCGCCTAACAGTACCCCCCCCTTGAGGAGGGGTCAAGGAACCCCTAAAGCCAGGTTTCCGAGGAAATTCCCGAAAAAATGCCCTCTTGAGCCTCGGGGCATGGAGATCCTTATCCAGGACCAAAGACCTTTCCTCTGGACCATAGCCTCTCCAGTGCACCAGAAAATAAAGCCGACCCCGGGACAATTTGGAATCGAGAACCTTCTCCACCAAGAACTCCTGATGACCCTGTACATCTACTGGTGTTTTCCCCTGAGAGATCTTCCGAGGAAATCTACTGGAAGAAACGTATGGTTTCAACAGGGAGCAATGGAACGTTTTTCCGATCCGGAGAGCTCTTGGTAAACGTAACCGGAAAGCAACTGGATTGATTTTTTTAATAATATGAAATGGTCCAATAAATTTGGGGCCCAATCTAGCTGAGGTTTGTCGAAGTTTAATGTTACGAGTCGACAACCATACCCTATCTCCCACCTTAAAAGTGCAAGGACGCCGGAGCCTGTCAGAAAAATTTTTCTCTCGAAATGCCGCTTTTCTGAGAGCAAGGTGCACTTTTTTCCAAATGACTCTGAGATGAGAGGTTAAGGTTAGCGAGGAAACAGAGGAATGTTGAAAAAAAGAATTAGCTCTGGGGTGAAAACCAAAAACTGAAAAGAATGGAGACACATTAGTGGAGGAATGACAAGAATTGTTGTAAGCAAACTCCGCCAAAGGAAGAAACTCGGACCAATCATTCTGGAGTTTGGCTGAGTACAAACGCAAATACTGTTTTAATGATTGATTAACTCGCTCGGTCTGCCCGTTGGATTGGGGATGGTAGCCGGATGTTAAAGACAATTTCATCTTTAATGAGGCACAAAAAGACTTCCAGAATTGTGCAATGAATTGTGGACCCCGATCAGAAACAATATCAGTGGGCAACCCATGAAGTCTGAAAACATGGCGGAGAAACAAAACTGCCAATCCCTGGGCAGATGGCAGTCGGGGAAGAGCAATGAAATGGGCCATCTTGCTAAAACGGTCCACTACCACCCATATGACTCGGAATCCGGCTGACAGAGGGAGGTCTACCACAAAATCCATGGAAATATGAGACCATGGCCTGAGAGGAACATTTAAGGGCATAAGTTGCCCGATAGGCAAGGAACGGGGAACCTTATGCTGTGCACAGACCTGACAAGAAAAAACAAACTCCTTAATGTCTTTAGAAAGACCAGGCCACCATACTGAGCGGGAGACTAATTCCAAAGTCTTAGAGATCCCCGGATGCCCGGCAACTTTGCTATCATGAAACTCAGTCAAAACAGTAGCTCTCAAAAACTCCGGGACGTAAAGACGACCAGCAGGAGTATTTCCAGGAGCTTGATGTTGAAGCTGCTTTAACTGGGTAAATAAATCTTGTGTGAGGCCTGCCCAAATGACTGAAGACGGAAGTATGGGAGTAACAGGACTGTTATTATGAACTGGAAGAAAACTGCGTGACAGGGCATCCGCCTTGGTATTCTTGGAACCTGGCCTAAAGGTGATAATAAACTTGAAACAAGTAAAAAATAAAGCCCAACGAGCCTGCCGGGCATTCAGCCGCTTAGCTGATTCGATGTACTGAAGATTTTTGTGGTCAGTCAATACTGAAATGGTATGTGTTGCTCCCTCAAGCCAATGCCTCCACTCCTCGAAAGCCCATTTAATAGCCAGTAACTCCCGGTTACCAACATCGTAGTTGGATTCAGCGGATGAGAATTTCCTGGACATAAAGGCACAAGGATGTAGTTCTAGAGAGTCCGGATCCTTCTGAGATAGGATAGCCCCCACTCCAACCTCCAAGGCATCAACCTCAACAATGAATGGGCAATTCAGGGTTGGGATGTCTGAGGACTGGGGCTGAGACAAAAGCTTGTTTCAAGGCCTGAAAGGATAACTCAGCTTCACGTGACCAGTTGGTAGGATCCGCTCCCTTCTTAGTCAGTGCCACAATGGGAGCAACCAGGTCGGAAAAAGCATGAATAAATCTTCTATAATAATTCGCAAACCCTAAAAAGCGCTGAATTGCTTTTAAGTTGGTGGGTTGCGCCCAACTAAGGATGGCTTGGAGCTTCTTAGGTTCCATACAGAATCCCCGAGGGGAAATAATGTACCCTAAAAAGGATACCTCCGTGACATGAAACTCACACTTCTCCAGCTTGGCATATAGGTGATTTTCACGTAATTTTTGAAGAACCTGACGCACCTGGGTAACATGTTGTTCAATAGAGTCAGAATAGATCAGGATGTCGTCTAAGTAAACGACCACGAATCTTCCTAGAAAATCACGGAGCACATCGTTAATGAGATCCTGGAAAACTGCCGGAGCGTTAGACAAGCCGAACGGCATCACCAGATACTCGTAGTGACCCGACTGAGTACTGAACGCCGTCTTCCATTCATCTCCCGACTTGATTCGGATGAGGTTATATGCTCCCCTCAGGTCAATTTTAGAAAAAATCACAGCCGAACGCAGCTGATCAAAGAGGACAGAAATCAGCGGCAGAGGGTAAGTATTTTTAACTGAGTTCTTATTCAGGGCTCTAAAGTCAATGCAAGGTCTGAGTGATCCATCTTTCTTCTCCACAAAGAAGAAGCCTGCACTTAAAGGGGATTTAGATGGCCTGATAAATCCTTTCCCTAGGCTCAACTTAACATACTCATTCATGGCCGCAGTTTCTGGCCCGGACAATGCATATAACCTTCCCTTTGGCAATGTGGCACCAGGAATTAGCTCAATAGCACAATCATAAGGCCGATGGGGAGGCAGAATGTCCGCATTGCCCTTGGAAAATACATCAACAAAGTCCTGGTATTCCACGGGAATGGGTTCGGGAATGGCAGCAGCTATTCTGACGGGAAATGTAATACATTCCTTATTACAGATGGTACCCCATTGTGAGATCTCCCCCGACTGCCAATCAATGATGGGATTATGAAAGGCCAGCCAAGGGTGACACAGAACCACTGGAACTGCTGGGCAATGGGTAAGGAAAAACTCAATTTTTTCGGAATGAAGAGCTCCTACCGTAAGTAGTACAGGGGGTGTACAGAGGGAAATAACCCCATTGGACAAGGGACTCCCATCTAAACCATGCATGGTGATACACCTACCCAAAGCTAACTGAGGAATACCCAAGGCCTTGGCCCACGTTAAGTCCATAAAGTTCCCTGCAGCTGCACTGTCAACAAAAGCCGACACCGAAGAACTGAGGCTGCCAAAGGAAACTTTAGCTGGGACTAAAAGGGAGTTATTCGAGGAGATAAGCTGCAGACCAAAGTGAACCCCCTCACAATTCACTTGGTCGAGGCGTTTCCCGACTTATTCGGACAATTACGGGCAAAATGTCCCTTACCCCCACAGTACAAACAAAGACCAGAGTTTTGCCTTCTGGCTCTTTCTTCTGGAGACAGCCGGGAGAGACCCATCTGCATGGGCTCCTCTATGTCCTCAGGAATGGAAAATACACATGGAGTAGACCTGACAGGTGCTCCTTTTTCAGCCCTCCGCTCTCTGAGACGACGATCAATCTTAATAGAAAGCTCCATGAGTTTATCGAGAGTCTCAGGAGCGGGATACTGAAGGAGACTGTCTTTTATAGACTCAGATAAGCCGAGGCGAAACTGACTGCGCAGGGCTGGGTCATTCCAGCCACAGTCGTTCGACCAACGGCGAAACTCCGTAGAATAAACCTCTGCAGGATTTCTACCCTGTCTGAGAGCGCGTAACTGACTCTCAGCGGATGCCTCTCTATCAGGGTCATCATACAAAAGCCCTAAAGACCCCAGAAAGGCGTCTACTGACAACAATGCCGGATCCTCTGCTTTTAAAGCAAAAGCCCAGGTCTGAGGATCCCCCTGGAGCAAAGAAATAATAATTCCGACCCGCTGAGATTCAGTACCTGAGGAGATTGGTCTTAAACTAAAATAAAGTTTACATGACTCTTTAAAATTAAAAAACTCCTTCCTATCACCAGAAAAGCGGTCAGGCAAGTGCATTTTTGGTTCAGGGACTACCCTCGGGGAAGTTCGTAAAAGATCTTCCTGCGAGTTCACCCGAAGGGAAAGATCCTGAACCATCTGAGTAAGTTCTTGAATCTGGCTAACTAGGAGCTGGCCAGGATTTGGCCCTAAACCAGTGGGATTCATGAGGCCGATAAATCTTACAAAACTGAATAAGGAAAAAATCAAACCCTGTTTAATTTTAAGTTTAGGTGACGCCGGTAATAATGTTATGATTCCAGCACTCTGGTCTGAGGAGGTCCTATTGCAAGGACCGGAGCACTGGAACGTAATGCTGGGGAAGGAAGCGGGAATAGAAAGTAGCCCCTGGCGCCCTAACTCCGTTGTCTCGCCCGTGCTGTCAGAAATCCCCTGCGAGACTATGGTTGCTTGAGCCCATGGCAGCCGCGTTTGAAGGGCGGATTATGTCTGCCCAACTCCGATGCCCCCTCAGGTCTTAATGGGAGACAAAGGGAAATCCGAGACAGGGTGATAACAAGGGGCCCTCTGACTAAACAACCAGGCCAGGGGCTACAAGCTAACTGACAAAAGCTGAGGTATGTGCGGAAACCCGCCAGGGAAAAGGACAACCAAAATCCACTAGTCCGTTACTCCTACCCAGCACCGCTGGATACCAGAGTGGATCTGTGGGAGCGGAATCCTCCGCAAAAGCTCCGAAACACAAATAATAAATAATAAATGATAAAGCGGCCAAGCCGCAACACACGGCTACGCCGTGACTCACGAACACCACTGGATGTTCAAAGGTGCTCAGTCAAGACTCCAGGAACAGATGACGACTTCCGAGTACAGGACAACTGAGAACAGGAACGACCGGATACAGCAGGACTGGAAACACTCTCAGCAAACAGATACAGCATGCAAGAAGCTATTACCGGCGTCTGTGAGAAGCCCAGGAAGTGTATTTAACAGGGAGTCCTCCAATCAGCTGTTTAGAGGCTGATTGGATTAGATGCCATACAGCTGCCTAGCTGCATGGCCAGGAAACAGGTGTCCTATTAATTAAAATGGACCCAGCAACGGGGAACGCGGTCCGTCAGTGGCGTCCCCGTTGCTAGGGTCCGTGCGGCTCCGTGCGCCCGGCGTCTAGCGTTGCCAGGGAGCCGGCGGCTGTACGCGCACGGCGTCCCTGGTTGCTAGGCGCCGGGCCGCACCGACGAGCGGACCCCGGCGCCTAACACCTATAGATTATAAATTTGTGGGCAGGGCTTCCTACCTCAGTGACTGTCTGTTATTAACCAGTTTTGTTTTACACTGTTGTTTCCAATTGTAAAATGCAACAGAATTTGCTGCACAAAATTGTTAATAAATAAATCTGATTAGCAAAGTGAGCTCAGATATTGCAAATTTCTGGCATCTCTGTTCGCTTTACTGATTACAGAGGTCACAGCAGCAGCACAGGAGAACAGATAACTGGAAATCACCAATCACTATATCTGGGTGCAGGTAAGTGTCTTCTTAGCAAAGTGTGGGGTTCACAAGGGGGTTTTGGGGGAGATTGCGAGGGGTGATGGCGCATGCACAGACAGAATCTTGGGGTATTTTTTCTGACATATACCCTGAGTAGTTTGGCGTCAGGATTCACAGGAACAGAGCTTTCTTGCGAGCGGTCCCTGCATGCAATAATTGATACATCTCTGCAATGTATTCAATTATAATATTGCAGATTTGGGCAAATTTATCACATCGCAAGCCAGGGGTATATGTAAAGAGGAGGAGGCCTGTGTGCAGGCTCCCCCTGGGACCCCTACTCTTTACCTGGCAGCGCTGTAGCTCTGGGCACTAAGGTCACCAGGGGACCCTAGTGCTGTCCCAGAGTCTAGAGCGCATATGCAAGTCTAGGGAAAATGGTGCGGTGGACATCTACCCAGTGATTTTCCTACTGCGCATATGCAAAACAATGGAAAAGTGTCAGGACTCTTCAAAAGTTCAGATAATCTTTAGCTCAGGGGAATGCTAAGGGACTGAATCTAAATCTTCCAGATCAATTCTCAGGTGACCGAAAGCAGTTCTTTCATTTCCAGAAGAGCTGCAACCTGTACTTCAATCTTCGCCCCTTGTCATCTGGTTCTGAGTCAAAGCATTTTGGAATTATCATCTCACTGCTCCAAGGGGATCACTAGACTGGGCCTTTGACTAGAAAGCTAAGCATCCAGCTTAACAAACAGCTCTTGCCTTCTTTGCTGTCCTTGGCATATTTTCCGGTGTTTCTGATGTCCTGACCCCAGGAGGGGTGTTTGATGTTTCTGCTGATGTCCTGACCCCAGGAGGGGTTTCCAATGTTTCTAATAATGTTCTGTCCCCAGGAGGGGTGTACAATGTTTCTGATAATGTCCTCACCCCATGAGGGCTATCCGATGCTGTAGCCGATGGTCTGTTCCCAGGAAGGGAGGCCGATGCCTTACCCAATGGTCTGTTCCCTGGAAGGGTGGCCAATGTTTCTGTCGATGATTTGTTCCCAGGAGGAGAAGCCAATGTTCAGACTCTAGAGAGGGTATGGTGACCCTAGGAGGGGAGTCTCAAGTGCTGATCCTCAGGAGGGGAGTCTCAGGTGCCAACCCCAAAAAGGGAGTCTCAGGTGCCGACCCAAAGAGGGGAGTCAGATGTCCTAGATACAGGAAGGATTATCATAGCCAATTACCCAGAAGGGGTTGCCATCGCCATAGACCCAGGAGGGGTCTCGAGTGACAAAGCCCCAAGAGAGGTCTTTAATGCTTCTTCCACAGAAGGGGTCTAGAGTACCAGTGCCCAGGAGGGGTCTCGAGCGTCAAAGCCCCAGGAGAGGAGTCCGCTATGGCCCTGGCCTCGCAGCCTGAGGATGCTACTGCTCTTGCCTTGGGGCTTGAGGTTCCGTATACCCTTGCCTTTGGGCATGAGGTTCTGTCTGCCCTTGCCTTTGGGCATAAGTTCTGTCTGCCCAGCTAATTTCCCGTTTGTTGGTGTCTCGGCAGTTGAAATACTGATGCCGGAATCATGACACTCATTGAAATGCTGGCGGTTGGAATCCTGACCACCACCCGGAATCCCCACTTGGGTGGTGGTCCACGCCACCACCCAAGGGGGAATAGATTAATGTGGTGACCAAAGGTTGCCACTGGGCCTGAAGCATGGCGAGCACAGCGAGCCCGCAAGAGGAAATACTGCGCTCGAGATCGGGATTCCCACTATAACTATTCCAGCTTCGGTATTTCAACCGCTGGGATCCTGATAGTTGGGATTTCATACCGAATCCTTTGCTGCAATGTAATGCTTTAATGTGGAATTTAACTTGCAAAAGCTTTCTACCCTGTTTTACATCTGCAAGTTACCATTGTTACGTTCTGCTGGATTCTTTGTTTAATACAGATTTATTTGATACAAACATCCCTGAACTGGTTTTCTGTTCTACTCCAGCATTTATCCTCATCTGGCAATTCACCTGCCTATCTTACAATCTCCATCTCACCCTCCTGTCCATATTAACTTTTTGCATTGTTTGAATCCTTCTTTTCTTTACTGCAAACTACTGTATTTCTTTGCTTTATACCTTAAAAATGTTTTAACAACAACAAAGAAACATAATTCTGCTGCTTCTTGTCTGTTCCACTATCTCACTTTATTATCTGTCAATTTTTGTTTGGTGCAACTTTTTATCAACCTTACCCCATGTTTTGAATATGGGGTTTGTATGTTCTTCTCATGTTTATGTGGGTGTTCAGATGGAAGATAGACTGTAAATAGATAGACAGCCAATAGGGGGACACCAAATGGTAGACATCGTACAAACGTTCAGCATGGAAAAAAGGTTGACATTTAAATGGTCAGCACGAAAAAGATTGACACATTGTTTTTCAGGAATTTTAGGGCTGACCTTTGACCCTTGTTGACCTTTTGATCTAAGTCCATGTCAACCAACTAACTGTAGACCTTTTGACCCTGTCAATCTTGTGACTTTCCGACCATTTCTTGTCAACCAATTGACTGTCTATCTAGACACTATTGATCTGTAAATCCACACCGGTTATGTGTCCTCCCTCCTTATGCTCCATTTTTTTGACAAATATAACCCGTGCGTGCGTGCATGAGTATGTGTGTGTAGAAGTGGTAGGGAAATAGATAGTTTAATCTAATGAGGGAAGGAATGAAAACTAGTTCTCTCCATAAAGCACTGCATAATATATATACAGGTACACCACCGATTTTCCGGCAACCGATGATCCGGAACCTCTTTTAATCCGGACAATTTTGATTTGTCCGGATTAAAGGGGGTTAGGGACATCCTTTAATCCGGAACATTTTCTGTGCATGGGCGTAACATGCAATATGTGCAAGTGTCAGTGGGTACAGCTTCCACAGACACTGCAGGTGACACAGCAAGCATCAGTGGGGCTGTTATGGCGTCCAAGGTCACAGCAAGTACCGCACATGGGCGGAAGACACAGCACGCACAAGTGTCAGTGAGTACAGCTTCTGAGGGCACTGCAGGCGACACAGCAAGCATCAGTGGGGCTGTTATGGCGTCCAAGGTCACAGCAAGTACCTGATACCTGTTTTGCTTATAAACAGTTTTGCATACACTACTGTGTTTATTCATTAATTAATATTATACTGTAGCATATATTTTACTATTTATCGCTTTAGAAATGTTCTGAAGGTGCAAAATTAGTTTCCACCGTTAATCCGGCAAAATCGATAATCTGGCACGGCACTGGAACCGAGGATGCCGGAAAATCGGTGGTGTACCTGTACTTGATATACAAATTATTAAACTAAAAAAAATCTTCACCTTGCCTCATGTTTCTATCCTGCCCCATTATTTCATTACTTATTGCTGTGCCTCTACCTTCTATGCTCCCTACCTCTATATTTTTACCCAACACCTAATTGCTAATACTTGTCTGCACAGAGATCGTGTGGCACCACACCTTGCACACTCACATCATTTAGATGTGTTCTGACCTATCTGTAGAACCATTTCATGTGAAATATTTATGCTGCTTGAAAGTCTCATGACATCATTGTTTTCTTATTTATCAATAAGGGTTCTGCGTTGTCATTGTCAACTGTTATGCTAAGTCTTTGTGCAGGATTCAACAATCCCTCTCCCACTGTTTGCAATCGTCCATTGTTCTGCTAGTTCATTGTTTACACTCTGTAGGAGTGAGCCAACTTTTCTAACATCCTGAACAGGATCCAGTTGGAGAATAATAGCTTCTACTGACTGATTATATCAGCTATACTTGCTACGTTTTAGCCATCTCTTGAACAATAGCTGTCATAGATTGAGAACCTTTTGTTGTTATTAATTTTTTTTTTTGGGTGGAAGAGGGTGCACGTGGAGATTTGTGAAGAGATTTAAGTACATGTTTTTTTTATTGAATTTCGCATAAATGGTGTATTGAAATATTTTAATAAATGAGTCAGAAACAGATGATGGTGAGTTACAGGCACCGGTGTAATTGCAGAGATTTAGCCTTTACATTTAACGCAGCAATTATTTAAAATTAACCTGTTTGTTATTTCAATTATTGCTGCTTTAAATCTAGCGGAACAATTGCAGAAATCGCACCATTGCCTCCTATTTGCAGGCTCACACATTAGGACATATACTGTGCGAGAACTTTACATATAGCAATAAAATTTGGACAGAGCTATTGAACTGTAGTGTACGGACTACTGTAGCATTTGCTATAAACATTAAATAGGGGGAGGTGGTTAATTGGGTAACAGTCATAATGTTGACAATGACATTGTCGGCATCATAATGTCGAGCACAGTTTGCCAACACGGGACTAAAGTTAAAGGATTGAAAGCATGTTGGCATTATAACCATACTTACCTACTTTCCCAGACTGGCCGTGAGGCTCCCAAAAATTGAGTGGCGCTTCTGGCCTCCCAAAAAAGTGGGCAAGCCTTCAAGAGCTGGCCAATGACCCTAGTTAACCGCCCATTTACCGAGTAAAGTGGGCGTTCCCTGTGGCATGGCCACGATGATGCGACCACAGCCACCACGCCATCATGCTGCCTCTTGTTCCTTGCCTCGCCCCTATGATACATCACACTGCCCTGCACTGACCCCCCCCCCCCCCCTGCTGTGCCAACCCACTATGGCAACAATGATTACAACTTTAAATATTTTGCTTTACTGTCATGTTTAAAGATATAGAGCCTGATTCTGATGTGGTTCGTATTGCATAGTGACTGTGAATGTGCAATACAAGTAAAGTTCAAATGCAGCAGGAGGATCTCTATGAGATAGATGCCTCCTGCATGCATCTATGATCAGAGTGCTGCGTCCAAAGATGCATTATTGGAATACCTTTACATGCGATGGTTGCTGAAATTGGTAAGTCTACGTAAGCTGAAGCTTACCCTGGGCTCAGCACACCTACAAAGCAGGAACCACATCCCCCCGCCTCCCCATCTTTTTGAAGAACAGTTCCAGTCGCCGCCACCACTCTGCTCCACAAATGCCGCAGCTTGTCAATCATTCTGCGGCTAAGGGGGAACTGCATGCAAGCAGGACCCATTCTGCACATGCACAGACCCCCAACAATCAGATTTATATGTAGACCATTGGGTATGCATGCAAATCGGAATCAGGCCCATAGCCACTTCCCCCATTCAGTTACAATGCTTTAAGTAACCTTACTACTGTTTTGGCATACCCTGCCTTAAATTATGCTACCAAAACTGTGATTGGGACTCTCAGCACATGATACTGTAATTAGTTAATGCCACCACTGGCATTTACAATATGAGCCTTACTTTAAGTGCAAAGCCATAGGACAGAATGTATTACAGAGGCTAGGAGGTAAGTCAGAAGTAGTGATGAGCGGGTTCGGTTCCTCGGGATCTGAACCCCCACCCCCAACTTCACCCATTTTTGCACGGTTCCGAGCAGCTTCGGATCCTCCCGCCTTGCTCGTTTAACCCGATCGCGCCCGAACGTCATCATCCCGCTGTCGGATTCTCGCGAGATTCGTATTCTATATAAGGAGCCGCACGTCGCCGCCATTTTTACTCGTGCATTGGAGATGATAGTGAGAGGACATGGATGGCGTTCTCTCAGTTTCTGTGTTCAGTGTGCTGCAAATATCTGTGCTCAGTGTGCTGCAAATATCTGTGCTCAGTGTTCTGCAAATATATGTGCTCAGTGTGCTGCAAATATCTACGTTCTCTGCCTGAAAAATGCTCCATATCTGTGCCCAGTGTGCTGCAAATATCTGTGCTCAGTGTGCTTTATTGTGGGGACTGGGGACCAGCAGTATTATATAGTAGGAGGACAGTGCAGAGTTTTGCTGACCAGTGACCACCAGTATTATACGTTCTCTGCATGAAAAACGCTCCATATCTGTGCTGCATTGTAGTATATAGTAGGACGACAGTGCAGAATTTTGCTGACCAGTGACCACCAGAATTATATCAGTACGGTACCGTAGTCCACTGCTCTACCTACCTCTGTGTCGTCAAGTATACTATCCATCCATACCTGTGGTGCATTTAAGTTTTTGTGCGCAGTATATATATAGAAGTAGGACAGTGCATAATTTTGCTGACCACCAGTATATAATATATAGCAGTACGGTACAGTAGGCCACTGCTCTACCTACCTCTGTGTCATCAAGTATACTATCCATCCATACCTGTGGTGCATTTAAGTTATTGTGCGCAGTATATATATAGTAGTAGGGCAGTGCATAATTTTGATGACCACCAGTAAATAATATATAGCAGTATGGTACAGTAGGCCTCTGCTCTACCTACCTCTGTGTCGCCAAGTATACTATACATCCATAACTGTGGTGCATTTAAATTTTTTGTGCGCAGTATATATATATAGTAGGACAGTGCATAATTTTGCTGACCACCAGTATATAATATATAGCAGTATGGTACAGTAGGCCACTGCTCTACCTACCTCTGTGTTGTCAAGTATACTATCCATCCATAACTGTGGTGCATTTAAGCTTTTGTGCGCAGTATATAAATAGTAGTAGGACAGTGCATAATTTTGCTGACCACCAGTATATAATATATAGCAATACGGTACAGTAGGCCACTGCTCTACCTACCTCTGTATCATCAAGTATACTATCCATCCATACCTGTGGTGCATTTAAGCTTTTGTGCGCAGTATATATATAGTAGTAGGACAGTACATAATTTTGCTGACCACCAGTATATAATATATAGCAGTACGGTACAGTAGGCCACTGCTCTACCTACCTCTGTGTCGTCAAGTATACTATCCATCCATACCTGTGGTGCATTTAAGTTTTTGTGCACAGTATATATATAGTAGTAGGACAGTGCATAATTTTGCTGACCACCAGTATATAATATATAGCAGTACGGTACAGTAGGCCACTGCTCTACCTACCTCTGTGTTGTCAAAAATACTATCCATCCATACCTGTGGTGCATTTAAGTAGTAGTAGGCCATTGCTATTGATATATTACTGGCATATAATTCCACACATTAAAAAATGGAGAACAAAAATGTGGAGGGTAAAATAGGGAAAGATCAAGATCCACTTCCACCATGTGCTGAAGCTGCTGCCACTAGTCATGGCCGAGATGATGAAATGCCATCAACGTCGTCTGCCAAGGCCGATGCCCAATGTCATAGTAGAGAGCATGTGAATTCCCAAAAACAAAAGTTCAGTAAAATGACCCAAAAATCTAAATTAAAAGCATCTGAGGAGAAGCATAAACTTGCCAATATGCCATTTACGACACGGAGTGGCATGGAACTGCTGAAGCCCTGGCCTATGTTCATGGCTAGTGGTTCAGCTTCACATGAGGATGGAAGCACTCATCCTCCTGCTAGAAAACTTAAAAGAGTTAAGATGGCAAAAGCACAGCAAAGAACTGTGCGTTCTTCTAAATCACAAATCCCCAAGGAGAGTCCAATTGTGTCGGTTGCTATGCCTGACCTTCCCAACACTGGATGGGAAGAGGTGGCGCCTTCCACCATTTGCACGCCCCCTGCAAGTGCTGAAAGGAGCACCCGCAGTCCAGTTCCTGATAGTCAAATTGAAGATGTCACTGTTTAAGTACACCAGGATGAGGATATGGGTGTTGCTGGCACTGGGGAGGAAATTGACAAGGAGGATTCTGATGGTGAGGTGGTTTGTTTAAGTCAGGCACCCGGGGAGACACCTGTTGTCCGTGGGACGAATATGGCCATTGACATGCCTGGTCAAATTACAAAAAAAATCACCTCTTCGGTGTGGAATTATTTCAACAGAAATGCGGACAACTGGTGTCAAGCCGTGTGTTGCCTTTGTCAAGCTGTAACATGTAGGGATAAGGACGTTAACCACCTAGGAACATCCTACCTTATACGTCACCTGGAGCGCATTCATCAGAAGTCATTGACAAGTTCAAAAACTTTGGGTGACAGCGGAAGCAGTCCACTGACAAATAAATCCCTTCCTCTTGTAACCAAGCTCCTGCAAACCACACCACCAACTCCCTCAGTGTCAATTTCCTCCTTAGACAGGAAAGCCAATAGTCCTGCAGGCCATGTCACTGTCAAGTCTGACGAGTCCTCCTCTGCCTGGGATTTTTCCGATGCATCCTTGAGTGTAACGCCTACTGCTGCTGGCGCTGCTGTTGTTGCTGCTGGGAGTCGATCGTCATCCCAGAGGGGAAGTCGGAAGACCACTTGTACTACTTCCAGTAAGCAATTGACTGTCCAACAGTCCTTTGCGAGGAAGATGAAATATCACTGCAGTCATCCTGCTGCAAAGCAGATAACTCAGGCCTTGGCAGCCTGGGTGGTGAAAAACGTGTTTCCGGTATCCACCGTTAATTCATAGGGAACTAGAGAATTAATTGAGGTACTGTGTCCCCGGTACCAAATACCATCTAGTTTCCATTTCTCTAGGCAGGCGATTCCGAAAATGTACACAGACGTCAGAAAAAGAGTCACCAGTGTCCTAAAAAATGCAGTTGTACCCAATGTCCACTTAACCACGGAAATGTGGACAAGTGGAGCAGGGCAGACTCAGGACTATATGACTGTGACAGCCCACTGGGTAGATGTATTGCCTCCCGCAGCAAGAACAGCAGCTGCGGCACCAGTAGCAGCATCTCGCAAATGCCAACTCGTTCCTAGGCAGGGTACGCTTAGTATCACCGCTTTCCATAAGAGGCACACAGCTGACAACCTCTTACGGAAACTGAGGAACATCATCGCAGAATGGCTTACCCCAATTGGACACTCCTGTGGATTTGTGACATCGGACAACGCCACCAATATTGAGCGTGCATTACATGTGGGCAAATTCCAGCACGTCCCATGTTTTGCACATACATTGAATTTGGTGGTGCAGAATTATTTAAAAAATGACAGGGGCATGCAAGAGATGCTGTCGGTGGCCCGAAGAATTGTGGGCCACTTTCGGCATTCAGCCACCGCGTGTCGAAGACTGGAGCACCAGTAAACACTACTGAACCTGCCCTGCCATCATCTGAAGCAAGAGGTGGTAACGAGGTGGAATTCAACCCTCTATATCAGGCTTTTTCAACCAGTGTGCCGTGGCACACTAGTGTGCCGTGACACGTTGCAAGGTGTGCCGCAGAGCCAGAGCAGCTTCCTGCACCTTTAGGGTGAACTGTTGGCCCGGGCTCTCATTAGAGGATCAGTCGTGCTCCGGCTGTGACGTATGCTTTGAAGACGTGGTGGTGTGATATCATAGGTCATGGCAGCCTCGTCTCACTACCCAGCCAGCCCACCCGCCTGCATACACATCTTCCAGTTCCCGCCTGCATACACAACTTTCCTTGCCCACCCACATCCACACCTGCCCGACCGCCCGCTGCTCAGTATTCGCAGCACTCCACTATGAACAACCACCGCCACTGAGGGACAGGGAGGAGGACAGCTGACCGGTAGGGGCTAATATTTGTTATTTTATTTCTCCTGTGGGGAACAATAGGATTTATGTGGGGAGAATAAGGATTTATGTATTTATGGTGGGTATAATGTGAATAATTCATGTGGGGAGCAATAGGATTTATGTTGGGAGCAATATGATTTATGTGGGGAGCAATGTGATTGTTTTTTCTGTGTAGGCCAATGTATGTGTGGATTTTTTTTACTATGAGGGTCAATGTGTGTTTTGTTTTGTTTTTTTCCTGTGGGGGACTGATGGTGTGCCTTGGCAATTTTAAAATATTGTTCGGTGTACCGCGAGTAAAAAAAGGTTGAAAATCACTGCTCTATATGCTTCAGAGGATGGAGGAGCAGCAAAAGGCCATTCAAGCCTATACAGCTACCTACGATATAGGCAAAGGAGGGGGAATGCACCTGACTCAAGTGCAGTGGAGAATGATTTCAACGTTGTGCAAGGTTCTGCAACCCTTTGAACTTGCCACACGTGAAGTCAGTTCAGACACTGCCAGCCTGAGTTAGGTCATTCCTCTCATCAGGCTTTTGCAGAAGAAGCTGGAGAGATTGAAGGAGCAGCTAAAACAGAGTGATTCTGCTAGGCATGTGGGACTTGTGGATGGAGCCCATAATTAGCTTAACCAGGATTCACAGGTGGTCAATCTGTTGAAATCAGAGCACTACATTTTGGCCACCGTGCTGGATCCTAGATTTAAAACCTACATTGTATCTCTCTTTCTGGCAGACACAAGTCTGCAGAGGTTCAAAGACCTGCTGGTGAGAAAATTGTCAAGTCAAGCGGAACGTGACCCATCAACAGCTCCTCCTTCACATTCTCCCGCAACTGGGGCTGCAAGGAAAAGGCTCAGAATTCCGAGCCCACCCGCTGGCGGTGATGCAGGGCAGTCTGAAGCGAGTGCTGACATCTGGTCCGGACTGAATGACCTGCCAACGATTACTGACATGTCGTCTACTGTCACTGCATATGATTCTGTCACCATTGAAAGAATGGTGGAGGATTATATGATTGACTGCATCCAAGTAGGCACGTCAGACAGTCCATACGTATACTGGCAGGAAAAAGAGGCAATTTGGAGGCCCTTGCACAAACTGGCTTTATTTTACCTAAGTTACCCCCCCTCCAGTGTGTACTCCGAAAGAGTGTTTAGTGCAGCCGCTCACCTTGTCAGCAATCGGCGTACGAGGTTACTTCCAGAAAATGTGGAGAAGATGATGTTCATCAAAATTAATTATAATCAATTCCTCCGTGGAGACATTCACCAGCAGCAATTGACTCCAGAAAGTACACAGGGACCTGAGATGGTGGATTCCAGTGGGGACGAATTAATAATCTGTGAGTAGGGGGATGTACACAGTGAAAGGGGTGAGTAATCGGACGATGAGGAGGAGGTGGACATCTTGCCTCTGTAGAGCCAGTTTGTGCAAGGAGAGATTGATTGCTTCTTTTTTGGTGGGGGCCCAAACCAACCAGTCATTTCAGTCACAGTTGTGTGGCAGACCCTGTCACTGAAATGATGGGTTTGTTAAAGTGTACATGTCCTGTTTATACAACATAAGGGTGGGTGGGAGGGCCCAAGGACAATTCCAAAAATGCCTTGTGTCATGATTGGAAGCCATTCTGATGCCAGAACATGCAAATAATTTTGTATCAATCAATTTCTGTAAATGCCCTGTGTGTGGTTACGTATAAATCCTGTGTAAAAAGGTCATAGGAGACTGTGGCCTGACGTGCCACTGCTCCCATGCTGATCTTATAGGGGGAGCTGTCATGATCTAGGCTATTTCAAGTAAGAATAGGCCTGTTAATAAGTAGTGTGATATCAAAATTCTGACCATTGTATCAATGTAAAAGTGTGTGATAACTGTCTTTGCATGTCAAGTGGTTGAAGCTTGATTGATCTGCTGGCATTTCATTGTAGCCACAGAACTCATAGACACACTGACTGCTTAGGTGTGAAATTCCTCATGACTAGAGCTAGTTTGATTGCCCCAGAACCAGAGCTAGGTCCAGAAAGGTGGTAAGCCCTTCCTGATCTGTGTCCTCTCAGAACTAACCATTTGTTTACACAAGAACCATGGCCAGAGCTTCAAAGGAGAAGAAGATAAGGCCATTCACCCCTGAGAGAGTAGCCGGGAAGCCCAGTATGAGCTGACACTCAATACCTTCTGTGGCTTATGGAAGGGTTAACAGTAACACTCAAGAGGGAGGGGGGTTGAGGAGCAGCATGTTTTTTTTAAATAGGAGAACCACAGAGTGTAAGTGGTCCTTTATCAAAGAAGCAAGTCAGGAGGTGAAGCGTTCTGGCTCTGTAATGTTCTGATATATCTGAAGAGGCTTCATTTCGTCCCATCGTCCCATGCTACATGTGCTAGGATCGGTGAGTTTTTCATCTCCCTATTTTTTTTTATTGTAACCGTCTTTTCTGCTGTTACTTTGACTTTTTAGCATTATATTCTTGTAACTTTCTTTTTTTTAACATAAGCATTGAAGTGTTCTACTTGGATTAAATAATCAATTTTAGATCTGGTATCTGTTGTGTATCCAACCCAACTCTCTGATTGAGGCGTTACCAAAATATTAATAATTCTGAGTGCAGACAAAATCCATAAGTTTGCCTTGGGTCATACCCTAAACTTGGTACTTAGGCCCTCATTCCGAGTTGTTCGCTCGCTAGCTTCTTTTAGCAGCATTGCACACGCTAGGCCACCGCCCTCTGGGAGTGTATCTTAGCATAGCAGAATTGCGAACGAAAGATTAGCAGATTAGCGAATAGAAAATTCTTAGCAGTTTCTGAGTAGCTACATTGCGATCAGTTCAGTCAGTTTCGTTCCTGGTTTGACGTCACAAACACACCCAGCGTTCGCCCAGACACTCCCCCGTTTCTTCAGACACTCCCGCATTTTTCCCTGAAACGCCAGCGTTTTTTTAGCACACTCCCATAAAATGCCCAGTTTCCGCCCAGAAACACCCACTTCCTGTCAATCACACTCCGATCGCCAGAACTATGAAAAATCCTCGTTATGCCGTGAGTAAAATACCTAACTTTTGAGTAAAATAACTAAGCGCATGCGCTCTGCGAACTTTGCGCATGCGCAGTAAGCAACTAATCGCAATATAGTGAAACTCGGCAACGAGCGAACAACTCGGAATGAGGGCCTTAGGCTGGTGGCAGTGACCGTGTTGAAATTGACACACGCACTCAGGTATCCAGTAGCGGTGTCACGTGGCAGGGATTCGCAGATTGGCATATCTGGGGAATCGCCGTGCCTAGGATCGTGACACCTTTGCAATTGGAAAATGCGATCTGTGAACTGTGGATGAGATTTCCGAATATCTAGCATGACGTGTGACCTTTTTATTGAAATAGTGCATACATATAGCAAAATGTAATACAGGCTTAAATAGCATAAGGACATGTGAACGTTGAACCACAAATTAAAACTTGGTCATTCTGTCCCTTTAATAACACATTAATAGGAAAAGCTATCCTGCTGTCACTGCACCACAACTCCCCCCCCCCCCCCCCACACACACACACACACAGCAAATGCAAGAGGAGCATGGGGACAAATATCACTGCTTGCTTGCTCCTGATGTAGCTGTGTATGGATCCTTGGGGGTAATTCCAAGTCGATCGCAGCAGGAAATTTTTTAGCAGTTGGGCAAAACCATGTGCACTGCAGGGGGGGCAGATATAACATTTGCAGAGAGAGTTAGATTTGGGTGGGTTATTTTATTTCTGTGCAGGGTAAATATTGGCTGCTTTATTTTTACACTGCAATTTAGATTGCAGATTGAACTCACCACACCCAAATCTAACTCCTTGTGACTGCTGAAGAGAGTAGCAGAGGTAAAGAGAAGGGTTATTCTGATTCTGAGTGACACACAGCTCTACATTATATGTGACCACATCAAGTGTATTTTAGCAAGCTGCGAATACAGTGTAAAGAACATACACATCTTTGCCTATTTCCACGTGACTCTGATTGGGCGCATCTCGTCTGCTTCTCTGAGTACGTGTAATTAAGTTTTCTGGGTGTCAATGTGGTGGACACATGGAAGTGAATTGTCTCTTTGGAGTGTCAAGAGAGGGCTTGTAGCGATATGAGATGTGGCAATTAAAAAGCAAGACTGTCATTGTACAAAATAAACCTGTTGGCGGAGACTTGCGGTGTTTGATAGTGATGTTAATCCACACAATTGACAGTTAACCAGAAAGCTGGTTTATTAACATACTTGTTAATGCGGAAGATGTTCTGCAGCAGCAGTAAGTCACTCATATATATAACATGCTGGTACAGTAAAAGCACGGTACTTATTGCTATACGTCATTTGGCTGTGTTAAGGTAGTGACTTTGATAGTATGGGATGGAAGGCTGCACATCCATGCAGACTGACTTCTGTTGGAAGGAACACGCACTGCCCACTGCTCTCTGACTCGCTCAGGCATTGCGACACACTCTGCAAGAGGAATTGTCTCTCCCTCTCCACTGCAGGAGGAAATGTCTCTCCCTCTCCACTGCAGGAGGAACTGTGTCATCAGTATCCGCCTCTCTGATGCTCCAGCACTAAAGGGTAAACACTAGAGGATGCACACCCAGTGTTATGTATACACAGTAGACAAGATACTGAGTGCACTATACTCCAACACCCCCCCCCCCCCATCCCCCTCGCTCAGGACTGTCTCCAGTCCTTTTCACTAAAGTCATACCTGTAACCGAAAACATGGTTATGAAGCAAAAAACAGTAAGAACAGATCAACATCAAATATATTCTAGTCCATATTCTTTCAAGAACACATTTAGCAGGTGTGATGACAGTCCCTTTGTTAACATGTCGGCAATATTGTCCTCACTTGCCACATATTCCACATTGATGGATTTATTCTCCACTAATTCACAAATGAAGTGATGTCTTATGACAATATGCTTAGACCGTCCATAATGCTTTGTACTAGAAGACAAATCTATTGCTCCTTTGTTATCACACGCAATGTTGATGGTCTCACTGCGATAAAGAAGACTTAATTCACACAAAGTCTCTTTAATCCATAGTGCTTTCTTTGATGTTTCTGTATATTCCGCTTCTGTAGTAGAAAGGGCAACTGTGGGCTGCTCGCCCAGCTGACGGCTGTGCCTGCCAATACAAACAGATACCCTGTGTATGAATGATGGTTTGTCCTCATCTGACCCCCAGTGAGCATCACAGAAAACTTTTAAGCTGGAATCTTTTGACTTTGTAAATCACAACTTTAATGAACTTGTACCTTTAAGGTATCTTAAAATTCTTTTAACTGTAATCCAGTGTTGCCTCCCAGAATTGATTGCAAACTGACTTGTCCGACTTACTGCATGTGTGATGTCAGGAAGAGTACCAATACTTGCGTACATTAAGCTTCCAACGACATTCTGGTAAGGAATCTCTTTCATTACCTCTATCTCTTCCTGGTTGCTTGGCATATCAACTACAGTCCATGTACTGTTATCATCTAGTGCTGACATCTCTGTATCAATTGCTGACTTCCACTCTGTCCATCACTGCTTGACTTTGCTTCGTGTATGTTTTGGGGTTCACATAAGCTATGTTTGCATTTTCCTCTCTGTATTTCTTGGCTGGAACACCTTTGTTGCTCTTCATGGTGTTTACCAGTGTGGCTACACAGAGACGCGCCGGCTCTCGGCCGTTGCTAGGCAATGGGGCCGGCACATCACTTCTGCCGTCGGGCATCCTGGCCGGGCCAGTTACCTGGCAACCGGGGACGCCCAGCGGCTGCTCTAAGTCCCAGCTGTTTCTAAGCAGCCGGTATGCTCTAAATTGCGCACCAGACCTCAGCTGGTGTGATTAGGGACCTGGGGGTTTGGCTGCCCAGAGCTGCCTTGATTGGTCCTTGGGCCTTTTTTATGGGAGCTACGGCAGTACTGTCTCGCCGGTGATAGCTTCCTGCAAGCCTGTTCCTGGTACCTGTTGGTAGTTCCTGGTTCCTGTCGGTAGTTCCTGGTTCCTGTCGGTGGTTCCTGTAAGTAGTTCCTGGTTCCTGTTAGCAGTTCCTGGTTCCAGTCTGTGCTCCTGGTTTCCATCAGCCAGTCTTTGGAACTCCCCTGTATTTTGGTGGTGCCAGTATCTGTCCCTTGTGGTACCGTGAGTACTTTATTATCTTTCTTTTGTGTTACTTTTGCGGTGGTTTCTGCGCAGTCCTTTATTAGTTTGTGACAGAGTTTCTTTAGGTGTCTAGGCGGCTATACTTTGGATTACTTGTCTGGTAACGATGGAGTCGTATTGTTGGGTCTTCTCACTAGCCTTAGTTTTTGTGTTTTTGTACTGGCGACAGCGCCGCACATACTTGTTTGTTTATTTCTCATTTTGTAGTCTCCTTAGCCATAGCTAGGTTTTCCCCTTTCTCATTCACAGTCTCGGGTGGTGCCTTGTCACCTCTGGGCATCAGAGTCTGGTCAGACCTAATTCGCCCATTCAAACATGGCTAGTATAGGCAGAAGTCTAGCACTGCAGGCACCATCCGACCACCGGGAGGAGTTTCGGAGTCAGGGGTAGGGTCAGAGTTGCTGCGACAATTCATCCTCAGCAGCTCCGCATGTGAGTTCTGGAACTCTCCAGTAGCCACCCGATTCCCAGAGTTCCAGTACTTGTTTCCTAACATTATCCTCAGCCAAACAGAGTGGGCTTTAATTTTCCCACGAATCTCTCTGCGCAAGGTCAGAATCCCAGCCAATTTCTGGCTAGTCAGATCCAGAACCTTACCCAAATGGTACAGAATCTTTCCTTACGGGTCAGGTCCCAGGAGGATCTTCTACGAACTTACCCAAGTATCTCTGCTAAACCTAAGATGATTCTCCCTGATCACTTTTCGGGCAACCGTAAATACTTTTTTAACTTCCGGGAGAGTTGTAAGCTTTATTTTTGGTTAAGCCCCTGATCCTCAGGTTCAGAGTCCCAGCGTGTCGGCATAGTGATGTCATTACTGCAGGGGGATCAGCAAACGTGGGCCTTTGGTCTTAGTTCTGATGACCCAGCTTTACGCACTGTAGACGCCTTTGTTAAGTCTTTAGGTTTTTTGTATGATGACCCAGACAGAGAAGCTTCTGCAGAAAGTAATTTACATGCCTTAAGACAGGGTAAAAATCCTGCTGAAGTTTATTGTACTGAGTTTCGCCGATGGTCAAACTACTGTGGCTGGAATGATCCTGCCTTGCGCATTCAGTTTCGCCTTGGCTTGTCTGAACATATTAAAGATAGTCTCATTCAGTATCCCATTCCGGAGACTCTGGATAAGCTCATGGAGCTTGCTATTAAGATTGACCGACATCTCAGGGAACGGAGAACTGAAACAGGGGTCAGTTTTAGGCCAAGTTCTTGTTTGTACGCTCTCTCAGAGGAGGCGGAGGAACCTATGCAAGTGGGTATGTCCAGAATTTCCTTTGAAAAGAGAACTCAGAGACTTAGTTTAGGGCTCTGTCTATACTGATGTGGCAAGGGACATATAGCGTGTTTTTGCCCTAAAAAGCAGGGAAATGCACAGGCCAAGTGAACTTTGAAGGGGTTCACTTAGGTCTTTAGTTAGTCTCCTCCCATAACTCTTTGCTGGTTCCTGCTGGGATATTCTTTGAGGGTCAAGATTCTTCTGTGTCTGCTTTTATTGATAGCGGCGCCGCAGGAAATTTTTTGGATATTACTGAGACCCGGGCACGCGGTATTCCGCAACTTCAGCTCAGTAGACCTGTTACTATGCATGGTCTGGATGGAAGCCCTCTTTCCATTGTGGTAGTTACCCACCAGACCCCACCTTTGCAGTTGACTGTGGGTGCACTGCGTTCTGAGAAAATTGAGTTCCTTCTCACCGATTGTCCGGTCGTGCCATTAGTTTTGGGTTACCCTTGGCTCACTAACCATAATTCTACTATCGACTAGAGGTCAGGGAAAATTTCTCATTGGGGTTCCAACTGCCTAATGAGATGTATTACTCGCCCGGTGCGAGTCGCTGCAGTTGCCCTTGAGCGTATTCCACCCGCTTACCAAGACTTTGCAGATGTATTTTCCAAAGGTAATGCAGATGTCCTTCTGCCCCATCATCTCTATGATTGTGCAATAGATCTGATTCCAGATGCTTGTTTACCTAAGGGGAGACTTTATGCGCTATCTGGTCCTTAAACTAAGGCCATGGACGACTATGTACAAGATAGTCTTAAGAAGGGGTTTATTAGACCATCAAAGTCTCCTTTAAGTGCAGGGTTCTGCTTTGTGGAAAAGAAGGATGGATCCCTGAGACCCTACATTAACTATAGTGCCTTGAATAAGATTACGGTCAAAAACACTTATCCATTACCCCTCATTTCTGTGTTGTTTGACCAATTCCGCAACGCAGCTATTTTTTCTAAAATTGATCTCCGGGGAGCATACAACCTCATCTGAATAAGATCTGGGGATGAGTGGAAAATGTATTTTAGTACGCAATCCGGGCATTATGAATACCTCTTGATTCTGTTTGGCCTTCACAATGCCCCTGCAGTGTTCCAGGACTTGATTAGCGATGTCCTCCATGACTTCCTGGGGAAATTTGTGGTAGTATACCTAGATGACATCTTAATCTAGTCTGAATCCCCAGAACAGCATTATCTCCATGTTAGACAGGTGCACCAAAAACTGTGGGAGAATTATTTGTATGCCAAGTTGGAGAAATGCAACTTTAATGTCACAGAAGTGTCATTCTTAGGGTATATTATTTCACCTGACGGGTTTTGTAGGGAACCTAAAAAACTCCAGTCAATCCTGGATTAGGCTCAACCCACTAACTTGAAGGCAATTCAGAGGTTTTTGGGTTTTGACAATTATTATAGACGTTTTATTCATGCTTTTTCAGATTTGGTTGCTCCCATTGTGGCCTTGACTAGAAAGGCAGCGGATCCATCTAAATGTTCGCCACATGTGGAGTGTGCTTTCCAGGCGTTGATACAGGCCTTTGTTTCCGCTACCATCCTGAGACATCCCATCCCTGATCTACCTTTCATTGTTGAGGTAGATGCCTCAGAGGTAGGGGTGGGTGCAGTCCTATCCCAGGAGGAAACTAGAAAATAAAGATACACAATGCAAAATACAATGTAGTACGTAACTGTGCTCAAACCCCTACTAAAGTTGTCTTGATTTGCTAGTAGTGGCCTGTAATAATTGTGTTTACTTTTGTCAATAAAGGTAGGATAAATGAATGTATTGGAATAACAACTAATTTATTAAATGCCAAAAAGATACGGCTGTATCTCCTTATTTGAACCCTAAACAGCCCTTTTTCAAAAAGCAAAGTTCATACAGTTCTTTTAGCCTCCTGTGGGTCGAGGTGCCCTTTTGGAGTGAACGTAGGATACCTGTGTACTGTCCTTAATCCTGGGTCCAAACCAGGACACACTGAGCGAGCAGGCCTTGGCCGCTGCTTACTCAGATGTGAGGATGTGTGTGAAGATTTGAAGGCTGAGAGGAGGGGGGGAGGGGGGGAGGAATATCGATTTAGTCAATGACTGTGTGTGAAATGATTAAAGAAATGAGGACTATGTTTGTACTGATTTGAGATCTGATATTTATTTGTGGGTAAAAAAGTCTCTATCAGGTGTGTCATGCAGACCAACCTTTCTACAGTATACCCTCCTAAATGGTATACCCTGATCTGGATTGACCCCTGATGGGTGAATGTCAGGTGTTCCTGTTAGGGCACCTTTACCATAGGTGGATATGACCTATGTATTTAGTATGAGTATAATAGTTTATCAGTGTTCGTGGGGTATGAGACTGTTGTGGTTGTGGCGTCCCGCTAGTCCGACCCTTGTATTGCTGATGTCTATGTGCACCACTATGAGGAAAACAGGTTACGGGCTTGATTCTTTTACTTACCGCCGGGGGTGCGTTCAGCGCGCCTGTGCCGGCTCAGCTTCCGTGCCTGTATCCTCCAGTGTTCTTGTCTACCAGTCCGTGGCGTCTCGAACACCGTGCGGTGCAGCAGCCGCTGCACTCGCCTGCTTAGGGTCCTGTTGGTCACTTCCTGGCAGCCGCGTCACGTGATGCGTCACGTGGTGTGGGATCTCTCGGGCAGTCCTCGTTCTCCAGCCGGGGGAGAGAGCTGTAAAGTGTGGTAAATAATTGTGTTGCAGTGTCCAGCAGTGTCCAACGCGTTTCAGCAATAATGCCTTTGTCAAGTATTACCTGCCATAAGTCCTTGGATGCTTTAAAACATCCCTGTATGTATTGATTGGCTGTGTGTGAGTTCAACTCCGTCTGTCATTGGTGGAGTCATCTGTCAATCAGTTGATTTGTCAATCTGTGTCTATGTGTCTGTAATTGGCTGTCATGGGAATGCAGACTCCTTAGTCATTGGAGGAGTAGTCTGTCAATCAAGCAGTTGTCCGTGTATATGTGTTTCTATGTCTGGGATTGTTAACCATTTGTTGTGAATGGGATTAATGATTTAATGGTGAGTGCAGTGTATCGTGAGGGGTTAAATGAGGGATTGCAATTGTTGAGATGATGGGGTTTATCAATAAAAGGAAACTGATGTAAAGCAGTATTGTAAACCAAAAAAGAAAGTCACGTGGAGTAATTGTTTTTTGGAAAATAGATAGATAGTATGAATGGAGGATGAATAATAAGATCAGATTGAAGAGAGAGATGGGAGGGAGAGTGGTGAGGAGAAAATTGTGCTCTTAATGGAGAAATTAGCAGATGGGATTGGAAGGGGTTAAGAGTTGGTAAAAAGTTATCAGTACCTATGGATATATGTGGAGTATGTTTATATTTATTTTTATTTTCTTTATCACATTTATGTGTTTCTTGCGATATCTGTAGTAGGATGCAGTAGATGAAAGATTGTGACGAGGTGTATTTTACCATGATGATATTCATGGAACTAAAGGGTTAAGATCACCTCTGTTTTACTGTGTTGATATGGTAATGTACGGACCCAAGGTTTATGTGTGTCACCTAGGTTGAAAGTATTGGTGTGTCAATTAAAGACACTCATTCTTTTTTATATATTAATTACTCTGTGTGTGGCATTTATGTTGTATGTATATTTGGTTGGTTTTCTTCTGAGTGTAGTTACATGATGGAAGTAATGTTGTAATCTATGTTTAAGCCTCTAGGTGAGAGGGTTTTTAATGTAAAGATCCATTTCAGTTCTTCCCTGTTGATTTTTTTCAAGAAATCACCCCCTCTCCAATTATTTGTTACTTGTTGTATAGCCATGAATTTCGTATGTCTGGGGTCTTGATTATGTTTTTCTTTGAAATGCAGTGATACACTGTGTTTGTCATAACCTCATTTGATGTTCTGTACATGTTCTGATATTCTGACTTTCAGTGTTCTGATTGTGCTGCCAACATACTGGAGCCCGCATGAACAAGTAATGAGTTATATGTCGCCTTTCGTGTGACATGACAATTCTTCTCTAATTTTATGCTTATGTCCTGTGCTGTTAGATGTGAAGTCGATGATGCTTTTGGTTGATCGTGAGTTGGTGATCCTGCATCCTAAACATGTTCCACAGTGGTGGAATCCCTGTCTCTTTGTTCCGCCATCTATTTTTGTTTGTTGAGTTTCAGAGGGTGGTATGTGATTGTGAACTAGTTTTTTCTTCAGATCTGGTGCCTTCCTATACACTACTTTTGGGTGAGATGGTAGAATTTTCGCTAATGTTTCGTCCTGCATCAAGATGTTCCAGTGTTTTTGAATGCTTTGTTTTATTTTTCCTGCTGCTGTATTGTATTGTGTCACGAAGTAAATGTCATTACCTTGTTTTTGTGTATCCCTAGTCTTGTATTCCAGTAATTCCTGTCTATTTGCCTCCTCCATTTTTGTGTATGCTCTGTCCACAATTTGTTTGTCATATTTCTTATCCAGAAATTTATTTTTTAAATCTTGTCCCTGTTCCATATATTGACTAATCTGACTACAGTTTCTTCTTAAACGTGTGAACTCTCCTATGGGAATGTTTTTCAGCCAGTTCGGATGATGGCTGCTGGTAGATAAAATGTAACTGTTAACATCTACTTTCTTGTGAAATGTCTTGGTTTCTATTTTGTTGTTGACTATGTGTATATCCAAATCAAGGAACTCCAATCTATCTTTGCTGAATTTGGTTGTGAATTGTAGATTTTGGTTGTTATTGTTCATGTGTGTTATGAATGCGTCCAAGTCCTGTTGTGTCCCTCTCCATATAAATATTATATTGTCTATGTATCGTCGCCAGAGGACTAGGTTCTCCCCAAAGCCATGCCCCTGCCAGATGTTGTCCTCCTCACACTTACTCATGAATAGGTTGGCATAGCTTGTGGCGATGCATCCAAGGACTTATGGCAGGTAATCCTTGACAAAGGCATTATTGCTGAAACGCGATGGACACTGCTGGACACTGCTGGACACTGCTGGACACTGCAACACAATTATTTACCACACTTTACAGCTCTCTCCCCCGGCTGGAGAACGAGGACCGCCCGAGAGATCCCACACCACGTGACGCATCACGTGACGCGGCTACCAGGAAGTGACCAACAGGACCCTAAGCAGGCGAGTGCAGCGGCTGATGCACCGCACGGTGTTCGAGACGCCACGGACTGGTAGACAACAGCACTGGAGGATACAGGCACGGAAGCTGAGCTGGCACAGGCGCGCTGAACGCACCCCCGGCGGTAAGTAAAAGAACCAAGCTTGTAACCTGTTTTCCTCATAGTGGTGCACATAGACATCAGCAATACAAGGGTCGGACTAGCGGGACGCCGCAACAGTCTCATACCCCATGAACACTGATAAACTATTATACTCATACTAAATACATAGGTCATATCCACCTATGGTAAAGGTGCCCTAACAGGAACACCTGACATTCACCCATCAGGGGTCAATCCAGATCAGGGTATACCATTTAGGAGGGTATACTGTACAAAGGGTGGTCTGCATGACACACCTGATAGAGACTTTTTTACCCACAAATAAATATCAGATCTCAAATCAGTACAAACATAGTCCTCATTTCTTTAATCATTTCACACACAGTCATTGACTAAATCGATATTCCTACCCCCCTCCCCCCTTCCTCTCAGCCTTCAAATCTTCACACTCATCCTCACATCTGAGTGCGCTGACCATATCATATTCACAATTCAGTAGGAGGTTGGACACCTCCAGGTTTAGCAGCACCAATCCCCTACATTTCCCCCCCCCACCAGTGAGCGCAGTCTCCCATTTTTTATTTTGATATCACTTGGCCGCTGCTTACTGGTCAGCTCAGAGCCCCTACAGATTCCCGGCGTGTACCCGCACCCAGACTCATCACGAACACGGACGCAATGGTAATAACTCAGTTATCCACTGGACCGTCCACAGAGATACGGGATGCCTGTCTCTGTCACTTGTATTAAGAATTTAAGAACTCATTGATTTTAACATCTCCAGGATTAAGGACAGTACACAGGTATCCTACGTTCACTCCAAAAGGGCACCTCGACCCACAGGAGGCTAAAAGAACTGTATGAACTTTGCTTTTTGAAAAAGGACTGTTTAGGGTTCATATAAGGAGATACAGCCATATCTTATTGTCATTTAATGCACTAGTTGTTATTCCAATACATACATTTATCCTACCTTTATTGACAAAAGCAAATACAATTATTACAGGCAACTACTAGCAAATCAAGACAATTTAGTAGGGGTTTGAGCGCAGTTAGTTACTACATTGTATTTTGCATTGTGTATCTTTATTTTCTAGTTTGCACCAATAGGGTTGGACACCCTTTTAACTTGCAGCACACCCCGACTCATGGACACTTAACACCCCAGTGCGCAGATTACCATCTCCTTACTATGCCAGGAGGACCCCAAGTCTTTAGAACTGCATCCTTGTGCATTCATGTCCAAAAAGTTATCTTCCGCTGAGGCCAGCTATGATGTTGGTAATAGAGAACTGTTAGCTGTCAAGTGGGCTTTTGAAGAATGGAGACACTGGCTTTAGGGGGCAAAGCATATCATAATTGTGCTCATTGATCATAAAAACCTACAGTATATTGAGTCTGCTAAGCGTTTAACTTCACGTCAGGCTCGCTGGGTGCTATTCTTTACTTGATTCAACTTCATCATCACCTATAGACCCGGTTCTAAGAACACAAAAGCTGATGCCTTGTTGCGTTGTTTTCTTCCCATTCATGAAGTCCAACCTCCTGCCTCTTCCATTATTCCGGTGTCCTCTATTCACTCAGGACTTGCATACACAGCTACTTCAGGTTCAGGATCAGTTCCCCAGTAACACCCCCGCTGGCGGTCTCTTTGTTTCTGATGTTACTGAGGGGCAATCTCATTGCTGAGTTTCATGATAAGACTGATGGTCATCTGGGTATTGCTAAGACCTTAGAGCTGCTCTCTCGCTCAGTTTGGTGGCCTACTAAGGATGTTAGGGAATTTGTTCTCTCTTGTCAAGACTGTGCCAGGCACAAGGTGCCCCGATCTCATCCCGTTGGACAACTCCTGCCCCTATCCATTCCGGTTGGGCCATGGTCACACCTTTTTAAACATGAGGCTCAGTTTAACCTCTTGATATCATCCAAAATCTAATGGTCAGACTGAACGGGTTAACCAGTCCATAAAGCAGTACCTGCATTGTCATACCTCTAAACTTCAGAACGATTGGACAATGTTTCTTCCTCTGGCTGAGTTTGCCTACAACTCCTGTCATTCGTCCACTAAGGTGTCCCCATTCTTTTCAGTCATGGGCTATCATCCCAGAGCCAATTACTTTACTCGCAATAATCCATCTGCGTCTTTGTCCTTGATTTCCCACCTCAGAACTATTTGGAGTAAGTTACGTCTTGCCCTTAAGAGAGCTGCATTGCAGGAGAAAAAATATTCAGAAAAATCTCGTCATCCATGCACCTTTAAGGTGGGATAGGGTGTGGTTGTCAACCCATAACACCAAACACCGACAACCATTGGGCAAGTTAGGACCCAGATTCATCGGGCCATTCCTGATTGTCAAGCAGATCAACTCAGTTGCTTTTCGGCTACAGTTGCTCAGATCTTTAACGATATCCAACACTTTTCATTGCTCTTTGCTCAAGCCATGTGTCATTTTTAGGATATTCCCTTTGAAAGTCATCAGCGATAGATCTCCTGTAAATGTTCAGGGTCAACAGGAGTTCTTGGTAAAGAAAGTGTTGGACTCTAAGTTTTCCTGTGGTAAGCTCTATTTTTTGGTCCATTGAAAGGGGTATAGGCCGGAAGAGAGATCCTGGATAAAGATCTCCATGCCCCTGAGCTTAAAAAAAAATTTGGAGAGTTTCCCCAGATACCCGGATGTAGGGGATGCTTAATACCTCCTCAAGGGGGGGGCACTGTTAGCCGGTGCGGCTACACTGAGATGCGCTGGCCCCCAGCTGTTGTTAGGCAATGGGGCCGGTGCATCACTTCCGCCGCTGGGCGTCCTGTCCGGGACAGTTGCCTGGCAACCGGGGATACCAGGCAGCTGCTCTCAGTCCACGGCTGTATCTAAGCAGCTGGGATGCTCTAAATTGCATACCAGACCTCAGCTCGTGTGATTATGGACCGGGGGGTTGGGCTGCCCAGGGCTCCCTTTATTGGTCCTTGGGCCTTTTTTATGGGAGCTAGGGCAGTACAGCCTCGCCGGTGATAGCTTCCTGCAAGCCAGTTCCTAGTCCCTGTTGGTAGTTCCTGGTTCCTGTCGGTAGTTCCTGGGTCCTGTAAGCAGATCCTGGCTCCAGTCTGTGCTCCGGGTGCCCTGGTTCCAGTTTATGTTCACATGGGGGATACTCCTGGCAGAGGTGGTAGTGGCAATGTTGGTGGTGGCGGTGCATGCACAGCAGTATATCGGGGTATTTTCCCAAAAAATTACCCCAATAATGGGGCAGACAGGAATCACAGGGACTGAGCTTGCTCACAAGCTCTGTCCCTGCATGTGATATTTGAAACATCCGTGCAATGTAATCAATTACCGCAGTGCGGATTCGGGTGATTTTATCCTTGTATGCGGACTGTGATAAATTGACCCCTTAGTGATGGTCCTGAGGATGCTGAAGAGGATCATTGTCCTGGAAAACAAACGTAAATGTGGGAAAAAAATAGAAAATTATTTGAACTGACAGTCGATTCAGCATCGACAAAGAAACTGCATCAAGATCTTAACATGACAAAAGTTTGTGCTAAGCTGGTCCCAAGGCTTCTTGCCTGCCAATCAGCAAGAAAATCTAAAGCAAAAGCAAATTTGTACAGACATTTTGGAACAAACTCAACACCAAAATGACCAAGAATGAAGAAAGCGCGTCACAGCAAATCCAAATTCAAAAATGTTAATTGTTTTCTTTAAATATTGCTAAAATGTACTTATTGGGGGTATTAATTGAAGTTGGAACTGCCATCTTGTAGGAAAGACATCAGTTTCCAACTTTTTTGGTCGGAAACTGTGCCAACCTATTCATTTGGGCTGCTGTTTTTCCGACAAGTTGGCAATTCCGACTTGACAGAAAACACGTGAATCGGAGGAATAGCCACACAATTCATGTTTTTTCGGATTACATGGCCAAATCCGACAGTTTTTAGCCCCGTTTCCAACAATGTCAATCTGACTTTAAAAAAAGTTGGATTGGCATTCTCGGGAAAGGATCCAACAAGCATTGAATATACCCCATTGTAGTTAAACATAAATTATAGTATTCGTCTCATTATTTAACAGCCACACCCTGTATGTTATTTTGGGATGCAGTTAAGTTGCCGACGGTCGGGATCCCAGTGGTCAGAATACCAACGCTGAATCCCGGATAACAGGGGTTATTCTCACTCGTGGGTGTCCACGACACCTATAGAGTGGGAATATGGACAGGGCACTTGGGGAGGAGATTATCTCTAGGGAGAAATATGGATATTGTTTACCAGCACACCCTATCACACCCACATATTATCACCTCCCAAAAATCCATAAATCACTCACTGCACCTCCCGGGAGACCAATTATTTCTGGTGTGAGTTCCATCACTACTAACCTTTCTCATTTTGTGCAAATTTCTCATTTGCAACCCTATGCAGCTTCTCAGCTCTCTCATATTAAAGATACAACCACATTCCTGAGTGAAATTGCTAAGATTAAGTGGAAGGAAACATATTGGTTTGTCACTTGTGATGTCCAGGCATTCTACTCCAACATTCCCCACGATAAGGGAGTGAAAGCAGTGGAGAGGAGCCTGGGCATCTCAGATAGTATGCCTTTGAAGCTTTGTAGGTTTGTTTTTGATTCTATCACTTTTATTTTATCACACAATTATTTCTTATTTGATCATGTTTATTATTTGCAGACACTTGGGACGGCCATGGGGACTAGGTTCGCACCCAGTTTCGCCAACATATATGTGAGTGCATTCGAGGATGAGCACATATGGGGGCGGGACTTCGGTGCGGATCTCGTCTTCTATGGTCAGTATATAGATAACCTGTTCTTTATTTTTGATTGTGATGGGGATATCTCTTTTTTCTCTCATTTCACGACACAAATGAACAATAATGAATTTAATTTATGTTTTACATGTAATATGGAGAGGAGGTCTGTTTCCTTCCTAGATATGTCCCTCTCAGTGGAGGACAATAAAATTATTACACAAATGTTTAGGAAAGAAGTAGACAATTTAAATTTTCTACATTATAACAGTTCCCATTATAGACCATGGGTTCAAAATATCCCCAGAGGACAATTAAGATGCCTACGGAGAAACTGTACCCATTCGGATACTTTTTGAAAAACAGGTAGAAGAGCTGTTGACAGCTTTTAAGAATAAAGGATATCCTAGTGACATTCTAACCTCAGCCTTTACTGAAATAAAGAATTTAGAAAGAGAGGATCTCCTTACATATAAGGAGAAAAAGCCCACTAATAATAATAATGACACGCTTCTGTTTGTGTCAAAATTTAATCGGTCATTAAAGCAGATTAAAAATATTATTAAGAATAATTATCCAATCCTACAGACAGATCCTCTTTTGAAAACGTGTATGTCTACCAATCCAAAAGTGGTTTTTAAAAAATTTGAAAACCTTAAACACTGGCTTGCACCCAACTTCTTTTGTGATTAAAGAATAACCAATGGCTCTATAAACGGATCCTCCTTGGTTGAGTCTACTATGAACTGGCTACCGTCTAAAATAAAGGGGTGCTTTAAATGTGGCTCAAGATCCTGTATCACTTGTTCTTTTATTAGTAACAAAACTAGATATTAAAGTTCATCAAATACTGAGGAACAATTTGAAATTAAAACATACATTAGTTGTAAAACCACTATTGTGATCTACATGCAATGTAGTTGTGAACTTGTCTACGTTGGTAGAAGAACTACAAGGTGTTTAAAAACCTGATTCCTAGAACATAGGAGAAGCATATTGAAAAGATCTTGCATCAATGGAGTTTCAAAACACTTTGTGGAACAACATGATGGGAATCCCAAGAGTCTCGTCTTGACAGGGATCAAATGGGTTAAACCCACTGCAAGAGGGGATAATAGGTTTATAAAATTGTGCATACAGGAGAATTTTTGGATCCATACATTGAGGGCCCTCGTACCCGAGGGACTCAATCAATACATTGAGATAGACCTGTAATCATTTTCAATCCATCATGTTGTTCCGTAAAATTTATAATGATATTCTGTATGTGTCTCTCCAGCCCTTTATCTTATAGTCAGTATCTGGTCTAAACAATAGATTTAGATATCTTTATTTGTGTATAGTTAGAATAGATTGTGGGTACCAACCAGTTAGGTTGCCCTACCACTTTTTGTGTCTATTGCACTCGTCTGTTAAACTTTATCCTAACCTTGGGTAATTTTTCAAGCAGCATAAAATTATACTTATTCAATTACCCATCCCTGCTGGTTAGGAATATCCTGTATAGTATGGTGGATAATACATATATGGGTCATCCAGTAGGAATGGGTAGTGAGAGATTTAAATATGATAAATAATAGAATAGTAAAAAATAAAAAATAAATAATCTAAATAATACAGGGATTATTAAAACCATACACAAAATAATATAATAAAAAATCTTTAGTCATGTGGTATTTCATTAAGATAAAAAAATTATGTTTATTTATTTTATTAATTATTAATTATATTTCCCTTTAAGAATAATGTCCAATATGTGGATAATGTCAACTTTACATTTACCTAGTTCTCTATGCTTATGAAACGAAAGGGTGAGTAGTACTATAGGTCTTTATTTATTAATCGAGGGAAGAAGATTCAGTTTAGAATGAGTTAATTCTCAAACTCATATTTTAGAGTCTTAAAAATAAGTGAGTAACTATATCAGCCATTTTTACTTCAGCTCTTTTTTATGTGTACTGTATATGTTTTATGTATTTATGTATGAGTTCTATCATTTCATTATTATTTTTTGATCATACGGAATATCAGTCATGTAATGATTAAATCTATTATACTGTGTGTAGCCTGATTCAGAACAGATTGAATATGTGGTGATTGGTGAATACACCAGCTAATTAATAATACCACCCTGAAGTCATGACAGGTGTGTGGAATTTAACATATAAATAGGTCCTCTCTAAGCAAAAGGAGTATCACCTATGAAAAAAGTATCAGGAAGTTACGAAACACGTCTAGGACTCCTTTTGTAACAATACTGAGCTCTGGGAATCCCGTCCGGCATCCACCGGTCATCATCATCTCACATCACTGGCTCCGCAGACGGATACCGTCAGCCGCACTAGACACCGCCGCCATTAAGTCGCTCCAGTCTATGGACACCAAATGCCGCCGGCTACAAATTGCTTGAGCCCGGGGAGGCTCGGGCTTAACCATTTGGATTAACTGTCTCAATTGGGACTAAACTTTATATATCAATTCATTTATTATTGAGGACATTTAGATACTTGAATTAACTGAGTTGATACATTTTAGTATACAGCAATTTACACTTGACTGTCAGGTAGGTGTTGTCTACCTCATTTTCTGGCTACAGTCTATTTTATATGTTTATATTTATGTGTAATAAATACTTATTTTTTATTATATTGGCTTTTTATCATATTTAACTGGTTCTCTAGCGCGACCCTTTTCAATTAATTATATACTGGATTAGTACCTGTGGCGAGCGCAGCAAGCCCACAAGGAGACTATATGCGCTCGCTCCGCTGCCGGTATACTGACGTCCAGGATGCTGTCACCGGTATATCATACTGAACCTGTTTTTTTAGAGCTATGCCTTTCGTCGAGGGTAGACCTTTTGCGACAGATCTGTTGCAGCTGGCATGGGAAAGGCCTAAATGCTAATTTTAAGGATGATGACTGTGGACACAAAAACAGTGGGTTGAGTGGTGAAGATGAATATAGTCGCCTTAGCATTCTATTAGCAAATATCCACATTCCGAATGCTGTTACAATTGGAGCTGCTTGCAACACAGTGATATAATACAGTAGCAGTAACTTCTTAACCAAAGGATGTAAGCAAGCAGTGACTTTGTTAGGTAAGCAAGAGGTAAGTTGGCAGGGTGAACACCTTGCTTCTGGACACTGGGACGGTGCCACCTAAAATATGGTTCTCACCTCGCTTCTAGTTCCAGTAGGAATCTCCCTGGTTATATACTGTTTGAAGCGGATGTTTAATTCTGTCACATCATTTTCATACATTAGCTTATATTATTCTGCACAAGTGGCTACGAGACCGACCTGCACACACTCCCTCACACTTAGAGAGACTAAAATGTGTCGCAATCTGCATATTTATGAGCATCAAACATAAGCAATAAAATAAAGCATTAATAAGAGCATCAAAACACCAGCAGTCAGAATGTGCAGTTTGGTAATGCAGGTAAATTAGCAAAAATTGCCCTTACAACACATTTATGTGAAGAGGCTTAGTATCAGATGGAGTGCTTCCAGGGAACATACAAATGAAACCTTCCCATACCACACAAACAATAAAAGCTTCAACTTTCCATGGTGACAACAGTCTCTTAGGAATTGCTATTCAGACGGCAAAGTGCTTGTCAAGATCAAGATGCTAATTATTCTTTGCTGAAATAGTCTCTTGTTTTCATCTGCAGAGGCGATATTATTCGGTACATACTGTAGCCGCTGTACCTTATTATGGTACTGCTTCACTGTATCAGTGTTTTTAACTACAAGATGTTTTCTGATGAGTCCGGGCAAATTTATAGAGCATGTAACACTATTTCCCATATTGCTTGCAAATTCTGAATGGGCGACAATAGACCATTTATTCCTAAATTAGTATATTTACCTCTCCTGATAGTCACTGGCAAATGCTTTCTCTGGGATACTCTGGATGCTCCTTATTTATATTTTCAATCAACCGTTTGTTTGTTTGTTTGTTTGTTTGTTTGTTTGTTTGTTGCATGTGTGGCAGAAAGAGATGATAAATGATAATTTGGATACAGTAGTTAGTTGCTCAGGATAAGGTAGATTAAGGGTACATCACATTAGGAATTCTGAATGCTTTACTTTCAGTATGATTAAATCATCCATTTGAAGATGTGATTACATCCGAAGTAAATGTTTCATGTAATCTGTGCAGTATATAAATGAAGAGAAAAGTAATGTCAGGATATGACAGAAGCACATATCCTCAGAAAGGTCTTTAAGCATTAATTGCATAAAGCATTATTGCTGACTTATAGACAAGTCAGCATGGAAATATATATGCCCCCTTGTGGTTAAAGAGTGCCCTTTGTACTATACCTCATGTTTAAAATATGAATGTTTTAATAGTGTTTAATGTTTTAATGTTTCCATATGAATGTTTTAATTCTACTTACACGTACTGAACAATAATTCAAATAAAAGACTTGGGGTAGTGATTTGCAAAAAGTGGTCAAAGTTTATATTGTGACCGTTCTCCCCCTGACACAATCTGAGTCACGGAGAACCCATCCCACTTCATGAGAACATTAAACCTCCCATTGGGAAGATGCCCAGTACCTCCCATGAGATTGGTGACAAGGAGGATGCTTTAAAACCACCACATGTGCCACCAATGGCTGCTGAGTACAATGTTTCTCCTCTCCTATGGAATAAAACTTGTTAGGTCATAATTAATAACATCTAATGCTGCAAAAACAATAGGGTGCACGAGAGGGAATCCATGTTCCATAACCTAACAATATTTGACCTCCCTTAGTAAAACCTCCCCCTCCTTTCTCATTGTATAACTGTTGTTATGATACATCCAGGGTCTGCATTCAAACAGCACTCACATAATGTAGGTGCTTATACATCTTTGGGCCAATAAAGCCCTCTGCTTTCTTTAGCTGGCCATAAACTAGGACAATGGTGGTCATTCCGAGTTGATCGTAGCTGTGCTAAATTTAGCACAGCTACGATCATCTTTCCTGACATGCAGGGGGATGCCCTGCACAGGGCTAGACCACCCCGCATGTCAGTGTCGGCCCCCCCGCAGAAGTGCAAAGGCATCGCACAGCGGCGATGCTTTTGCACTTCAGGAGTTGCTCCCGACCAGTGCAGCTTTAGCGTGCTGGCTGAGAGCTACTCCTCGCTCCCCGGCCCGCAGCGGCTGCGTATGACGTCAGGCAGCTGCTGCTGCCCACCCCCGTTCGATCCGGCCACGCCTGCGTTGGCCGGACCGCGCCTATGAAACGGCGGCCAAACGTTTTGTCCCCTCCCGCCCATCGATCGCCTCTGCCTGTCAATCAGGCAGAGGTGATCGCTGTCCTGCTACGGCATGCGCAGGCGCACTACGGCGCTGGCGCATGTGCAGCAGGGTGTGTGGAGTGTCGCGATCATGAGCCACGCTGCATTTTCAGTCACTTTGGGGGCATGCCCAGCTCTGTGAGCATGCGCACAGAGTCTGTTCATATGCGCACAGCGTCTATTCACAGTGACTGACAGGAGCCTCCGAACTGCCCCCCCCTGCGGGACACATACAGGCCCACAAGTGGGACAGCGGGACAATCCCAAAATACTGGACTGTCCCACGAAAATCGGGACAGTTGGGAGGTACAAAATAAGCCTACAGTACTTGATTTACAGCTGCAGGAAAAACAAAATGGTTGCTAATTTACATACAGGAGAATTGACACAATTTTTTGTGAGGAAACACTCATTAGAATTGTTTGTGCCATTTCAGCTACTATTTAAAGAAACGTTTTTAAAATTCTTCACATACAGTGTATTAAGAAAATAGGCATATCATACTGTAGCTGTAATGGTATCATCAAGCAACACAAAATTAATCGAAGGCCTTAGGCCTCTGCAGTGAAAGGAATCACCTTTCCACACTCAATAATGAAGGAGAGACAAAGAAAATAAGGTCGATGGCAATTACTGTAGCTGCAATAAATACTCGTCCTTAATCAAGACATTTTTTTTAAATCTCATTGACTTTGAAAATGGCTCAATTCATCACATGGAATCATACATTGCAGAAGCCATATTGGATTGGTGATTACTAGGAATCTTCCCCTCAAACTCATTGCTACAAATTCCAAACTGAAGCAATCAGCGGTAGCAATGTGATTTTTCTTTTTATTGTCTATTCTTATTTATGACACATTCAGGTGTCAGAAGATTATCTGTATGTTTTTATGCATGCATAGGGAGCCAGTGGCAGTCACCTGCATTGGGTGAGAATAAATTACATTCAGCGGTGCATGACAATGAAAACCCGAATGTCAATCTTTAAAATAATTACACATGCACGGTATCTATTGACGTGCTTTATGTGCAAATTCCCACAGTCTTCCCTGAATAAGAAAGCTACATGTATCACATGTGTATGCTGAAAAAGATTCAGGAACTTGTTAAAACTAAAGATACCGTTTCAGGTCTGTATTTTTAAAATAGGCAAACTCTGCATATATTTGGAGCAGCATAGTGCACTGAAAATTCCAACAGATGACAGAGATTTGTCTCAACTTCTGGTACCTATTTGCTATAAATGGGCTGCATATATTTATCTGAAATACCTCTTTGTCCAAAAAGATAACATACTGTAAGAGGTGTTGTTCTGTGGATGTAGTCTAAAGTGTGACAATAACACAATGACGACAGTTGCAATGTCAACAGTTGTGATGTCAACATTGTTAAAATTGTCACAATGTCTACATTAGGGTTAGACTGCGGGTGGGAGCAGGGGCGGATCCAGAAAAAAATGAAAAGGGGGGGGGCACCATGATAGGGGAACGATAATAGTTATATTTACATGCACCTAAGACACGCGTGTTCCCAGATAAGGGGTGTGGTATCACAGGGGGCGTAGCCTCACAGAATACACCATCAGGTAATGATTGGCTGTAGGAGCGCATCCTGGTTTATTGCCAGTGTTTCACCCTGATGAAAAGGCTGATTGGGCCTTGAAATGTTGGTCACCTGTTCCATTAGGTATGGGAGCCTGGAAGGCACCCCAGCACAATATTTATTTTATTTATTTATTAACAGTTTCTTATATAGCGCAGCAAATTCCGTTGCGCTTTACAATTTGAAATAACAATAACAAAATGGGTGATAACAAACAGTCATAGAGGTAGGAAGGCCCTGCTCGCAAGCTTACAATCTATAGGAAAATAGGCATGTGTACATAAGGAAAGGTGCTATCTATTGCATAGAATGAGAAGACATGTGAGGATATGTGTGGACTGTACAGAGTGGATGCAATTTGATAGGAAGGTTTATGAAAGTTATGTGGGCGGTTCTAGAATTTGATATGCTTGCCTGAAGAGGTGAGTTTTCAAGGAACGCTTGAAGGTTTGGAGACTAGAGGAGAGTCTTATTGTGCGTGGTAGGGCATTCCACATAGTGGGTGCAGCCCGATGAAAGTCCTGCAATCGTGAGTGGGAGCGAGTAATGAGTGTGGATGAGAGACGCAGGTCTTGTGAAGAGCGAAGAGGTCGGGTTGGGAGATATTTTGAGATAAGCGAAGTGATGTACGTTGGTGTAGTTTGGTAAATGGCCTTGTGTGTGAGTAAAAGTATTTTATAACGAATGCGGTAGAGTACAGGTAACCAATGGAGGGACTGACAGAGTGGATCTGCAGACGATGAACGTCTAGCAAGGAAGATAAGCCTCGCCGCTGCATTCAGAATGGATTGTAGTGGTGAGAGTCTTGTTTTGGGAAGACCAGTTAGGAGACTATTGCAATAATCAATGCGGGAGATAATGAGAGCATGGATTAGAGTTTTAGCAGTGTCTTGTGTAAGGTATGGTCGTATTTTGGATATGTTTTTTAGATGCATGTAACATGATCTTGAGACAGATTGAATGTGGGGAACAAAGGACAGATCAGAGTCAAGGATGACACCTAGGCAGCGAGCTTGTGGGGTAGGGTAGATAGTCAAGTTTTCAACAGTGATAGAGATATCAGGTTGGTACCTACTATTGGCCGGTGGAAATATAATTAACTCTGTCTTTGAAATATTCAGTTTGAGGTGGCGAGATGTCATCCAGGATGAAATGGCAGAAAGGCATGCAGTGACACGGTCCAGTACAGATAGGGACAAGTCAGGTGAGGATAGGTAGATTTGAGTATCATCTGCGTACAGATGATACTGAAAACCAAAAGAGCTGATTAGTTTACCGAGAGATGAGGTATAGATAGAGAAAAGCAGAGGACCCAAGACTGAGCCTTGCGGTACTCCAACTGAAAGAGGTAGCGAAGAGGAGGTAGATTCAGAGAAGCGAACACTGAAGGAGCGATTAGATAGGTAGGATAGGAACCAAGAAAGGGCTGTGTCTTTAAGACCTAGGGATTGTAATGTCTGTATGAGAAGAGAGTGGTCTACAGTGTCAAATGCTATATATAATGCTATATTATATATATTAATTATTATAGTTTTTAGTTGGTGGTGGCAGGTGCAGCATACCTTGTTTTGGGCACTGCACTGAGACTCAGACTGCAGAACACGAACTGCCCATCTTTGATTAGCAGAAACAGCCAGCTGGATCTCCAACAAGCAGCATAAGACATCTGCAGGACAGCCCTGTCACAATCACACGGGCCGCCTTCTCAAAGCTGAGGTTGAGTTTGACTACACCTAGCATGGTGATAAAGGAAGTGGAGGAGGAAGTGCTGGGATACTGTGTGGTGCAGTGAGGGCTAATGAAGCCTTCTGTGCCGTCATAAGAAACATTCTTACTCGATGCTGGCATTTGAACCCAACGCCTGGGCTTGAGTTTGGCCAGCTGGCAGTGGAGGAGGTAGGTTGCGGTGTGAGCAGGGGTAGGCTGGAGTTCCAGCTCCAGCCTACCCATTGGTTACCACAAGGACTTGCTGTTAGAGCCGCGACGGGTCCTAGTGCCTGCCGACTCTTTTATCAAATTTGACTGACACGGAAATAGCAGTAGTGCTGCTGCGGTTCTCCTTTTGAAAAAAAAAAGAGTCAGAATTGACAGGGGGGGCACAGGCACCCCCCCCCCCCCCAGATCTGCTTATGGGTGGGAGTGTTACGAATAGTGAAGAAATACTTACCTGAATGGAGGTCTGACTCGGAAGTGATGGTCACAAGACTGCCAAGACCCTGAAGATGTGGCTGCACTGTCACTCCTGGGCCACCACATACAATGGGCCTAGGCCCTCATTCCGAGTTGATCGCTAGCTGCTGTTGTTCGCTGCGTAGTGATCATTTAAAAAAATGGCAAAACTACGCATGCGTATGAGCCGCAATGCACACGCATGTCATACGGGTACAAAGAGCATCATTGTTTTGCACTGCTTCTAGCGATGATTCCATTCGCAAAGCCGAACGCAAGGAGACTGACAGAAAGAGGGCATTTATGGGTGTCAACTGACCATTTTATGGGATTGTTTGGAAAAACGCAGGCGTGTCCAGGCGTTTGCAGGGCGGGTATCTGACGTCAATTCCGGGACCTTTGTTGCAGCAATCATAGCACAGAATAAGTAACTACAGGGCTGTTTTTGTACCGCTCGACCTCACAGGCGTTCGCACTCTTGCAAAGCAAAAATACACTCCCCCGTGGGCGGCGACTATGCATTTGCACGGCTGCTAAAAGTAGTTAGCGAGCAATCAACTAGTAATGAGGGCCCTAATTCATATCTGATCGCAGCAGCAAATTTGTTAGCTAATGGGCAAAACAATGTGCACTGCTTTGAGTTGGTGGTCAAGGACCAATTCAAATTATTTATGTTCAATGTAAAGGGCAAAACCAGTGCTGTTGGATGTCAATCATAGTATATGTGGACAATCCTGTCCCTCACCGCACAATTGAACCTAAGGATGACATATAAACACAAATTACTTAAATTAATATTTCTCTATAAGAAACTTTTGGCTGAGTGGTGCTGTGAATAAAATTCTGATACTCTAGCGTGCCATGATTCAATAAAGTTTAGGAACCACTGGTCTACATGATGAATGTTGACATGGTCAATGTCGAAATTATGACCATGTAAACATTATCATGTCGACATTATGAATGTTGTTATTCCGACTGTCAACATGTCATAACCAACCCATTGTTCAGTACCAAAGCAGGAACGAATGTGGGTACACAGGATGAATTAACAATGTACAATGTCAGTTTAAACTCAAAATACAACCCAATAGAATTAAGCATAATGGCTGTGAGGTGTCACTACGTAATTGCACATCACGTCCATGAACATTGCAAGTTGTGCCTTGCCCTCCACAGAGGTGGGCAGGAGAATTTGGGATTAGCAGCCTACCATAAATGGCTGATTTGTGGCTGATACCATAAATGACTAATATGGCTCACCACACTAATTGAATTGATCCCTATGATGGAGATGCAATCATACTCACTCACTTGACAGCTGCAGGTGGCCTAGGTCATTTTGGTGAGTTACTGGCTTTTAGATGATTATTAGGGTTGTCCTACTAAAAAAGAGGGCGTGACCCACTGGTGTTCGGCATTAAATGACTTGTTTCTCTGCTAAGACAGCCACCAATTTGCTGTAGTGCTCATTTTAATTTTCATACCCGATAGTGAATCTGTTCGATAGATCATTAGTGACTTCTGGACCTCGTACATCACTGAACTTTACAGTGGGCTCATATACAGTAAGCTGTAGTACAACACTGACTGGGCCACACTCTGTACCAGTAATATTTAGGCAATATTTGTTCAAGAGATTTCAAGAAATGTAAATAGTCACTCTCAGGGGTTAAAATGGGGGGGGGGGGGGGGCATGGTGGAACTGAGTTCCCCCACCTGCAATGGTGGGGGGAACTAGTTCCACCACCTCCATTGCCCTGCACAGTAATTTAACAGAAAAACCTGCCACATCACCTACATCAATAGATAATGCAGGCAGTGTCATGATTGGACGCAACTCTGACGTCAGAACGTGCATAACTGCAAATAATATTGTATTGATCAATGTCTGCAGATGCCCTGTGTGTGGTTATGTATAAACCCTTTGTGAAAAGGTCATAGGAGACTTCGGCCTGATGCGCCACTGCTCCCATGCTGATCTTAAAGGGGAAGGTGTCATGATCCAGGCTATTTCAAGTAGGAATAGGCCTGTTAATAAGTAGTGTGATATCAATATAGATGATACCAGGATATCCGAGAGATATATCAATGGATGTGATACCAACGCATCTGGGTTATATCGAAATGGGCATGATTGAAATTTGTATTATTCCAATTGATGTATCAATGTACCACTATGTGATAACTGTCTTTGCATGTTAAATGGTTAAAGCTTGATTGATCTGCTGGCATTTCATTGTAGCCACAGAACTCAGAGACACACTGACTGTTTAGGTGTGAAATTTAGTTTAGTTTAATTACCCCAGAACCAGCGCTAGGGCCAGAGAGGTGTTAAGTAGAGATGAGCGCCTGAAATTTTTCGGGTTTTGTGTTTTGGTTTTGGGTTCGGTTCCGCGGCCGTGTTTTGGGTTCGAACGCGTTTTGGCAAAACCTCACCGAATCTTTTTTGTCGGATTCGGGTGTGTTTTGGATTCGGGTGTTTTTTTCAAAAAACACTAAAAAACAGCTTAAATCATAGAATTTGGGGGTCATTTTGATCCCAAAGTATTATTAACCTCAAAAACCATAATTTACACTCATTTTCAGTCTATTCTGAATACCTCACACCTCACAATATTATTTTTAGTCCTAAAATTTGCACCGAGGTCGCTGTGTGAGTAAGATAAGCGACCCTAGTGGCCGACACAAACACCGGGCCCATCTAGGAGTGGCACTGCAGTGTCACGCAGGATGTCCCTTCCAAAAAACCCTCCCCAAACAGCACATGACGCAAAGAAAAAAAGAGGCGCAATGAGGTAGCTGTGTGAGTAAGATTAGCGACCCTAGTGGCCGACACAAACACCGGGCCCATCTAGGAGTGGCACTGCAGTGTCACGCAGGATGGCCCTTCCAAAAAACCCTCCCCAAACAGCACATGACGCAAAGAAAAAAAGAGGCGCAATGAGGTAGCTGTGTGAGTAAGATTAGCGACCCTAGTGGCCGACACAAACACCGGGCCCATCTAGGAGTGGCACTGCAGTGTCACGCAGGATGTCCCTTCCAAAAAACCCTCCCCAAACAGCACATGACGCAAAGAAAAAAAGAGGCGCAATGAGGTAGCTGACTGTGTGAGTAAGATTAGCGACCCTAGTGGCCGACACAAACACCGGGCCCATCTAGGAGTGGCACTGCAGTGTCACGCAGGATGTCCCTTCCAAAAAACCCTCCCCAATCAGCACATGATGCAAAGAAAAAGAAAAGAAAAAAGAGGTGCAAGATGGAATTGTCCTTGGGCCCTCCCACCCACCCTTATGTTGTATAAACAAAACAGGACATGCACACTTTAACCAACCCATCATTTCAGTGACAGGGTCTGCCACACGACTGTGACTGATATGACGGGTTGGTTTGGACCCCCCCCAAAAAAGAAGCAATTAATCTCTCCTTGCACAAACTGGCTCTACAGAGGCAAGATGTCCACCTCATCTTCACCCTCCGATATATCACCGTGTACATCCCCCTCCTCACAGATTATCAATTCGTCCCCACTGGAATCCACCATCTCAGCTCCCTGTGTACTTTGTGGAGGCAATTGCTGCTGGTCAATGTCTCCGCGGAGGAATTGATTATAATTCATTTTAATGAACATCATCTTCTCCACATTTTCTGGATGTAACCTCGTACGCCGATTGCTGACAAGGTGAGCGGCGGCACTAAACACTCTTTCGGAGTACACACTTGTGGGAGGGCAACTTAGGTAGAATAAAGCCAGTTTGTGCAAGGGCCTCCAAATTGCCTCTTTTTCCTGCCAGTATAAGTACGGACTGTGTGACGTGCCTACTTGGATGCGGTCACTCATATAATCCTCCACCATTCTATCAATGTTGAGAGAATCATATGCAGTGACAGTAGACGACATGTCCGTAATCGTTGTCAGGTCCTTCAGTCCGGACCAGATGTCAGCATCAGCAGTCGCTCCAGACTGCCCTGCATCACCGCCAGCGGGTGGGCTCGGAATTCTGAGCCTTTTCCTCGCACCCCCAGTTGCGGGAGAATGTGAAGGAGGAGATGTTGACAGGTCGCGTTCCGCTTGACTTGACAATTTTGTCACCAGCAGGTCTTTCAACCCCAGCAGACTTGTGTCTGCCGGAAAGAGAGGTCCAAGGTAGGCTTTAAATCTAGGATCGAGCACGGTGGCCAAAATGTAGTGCTCTGATTTCAACAGATTGACCACCCGTGAATCCTTGTTAAGCGAATTAAGGGCTGCATCCACAAGTCCCACATGCCTAGCGGAATCGCTCCCTTTTAGCTCCTTCTTCAATGCCTCCAGCTTCTTCTGCAAAAGCCTGATGAGGGGAATGACCTGACTCAGGCTGGCAGTGTCTGAACTGACTTCACGTGTGGCAAGTTCAAAGGGCATCAGAACCTTGCACAACGTTGAAATCATTCTCCACTGCACTTGAGACAGGTGCATTCCACCTCCTATATCGTGCTCAATTGTATAGGCTTGAATGGCCTTTTGCTGCTCCTCCAACCTCTGAAGCATATAGAGGGTTGAATTCCACCTCGTTACCACTTCTTGCTTCAGATGATGGCAGGGCAGGTTCAGTAGTTTTTGGTGGTGCTCCAGTCTTCTGTACGTGGTGCCTGTACGCCGAAAGTGTCCCGCAATTTTTCTGGCCACCGACAGCATCTCTTGCACGCCCCTGTCGTTTTTTAAAAAATTCTGCACCACCAAATTCAAGGTATGTGCAAAACATGGGACGTGCTGGAATTTGCCCATATTTAATGCACACACAATATTGCTGGCGTTGTCCGATGCCACAAATCCACAGGAGAGTCCAATTGGGGTAAGCCATTCCGCGATGATCTTCCTCAGTTGCCGTAAGAGGTTTTCAGCTGTGTGCGTATTCTGGAAACCGGTGATACAAAGCGTAGCCTGTCTAGGAAAGAGTTGGCGTTTGCGAGATGCTGCTACTGGTGCCGCCGCTGCTGTTCTGGCGGCGGGAGTCCATACATCTACCCAGTGGGCTGTCACAGTCATATAGTCCTGACCCTGCCCTGCTCCACTTGTCCACATGTCCGTGGTTAAGTGGACATTGGGTACAGCTGCATTTTTTAGGACACTGGTGACTCTTTTTCTGAGGTCTGTGTACATTTTCGGTATCGCCTGCCTAGAGAAATGGAACCTAGATGGTATTTGGTACCGGGGACACAGTACCTCCAACAAGTCTCTAGTTGGCTCTGCAGTAATGATGGATACCGGAACCACGTTTCTCACCACCCATGATGCCAAGGCCTCAGTTATCCGCTTTGCAGTAGGATGACTGCTGTGATATTTCATCTTCCTCGCAAAGGACTGTTGAACAGTCAATTGCTTACTGGAAGTAGTACAAGTGGGCTTACGACTTCCCCTCTGGGATGACCATCGACTCCCAGCGGCAACAACAGCAGCGCCAGCAGCAGTAGGCGTTACACGCAAGGATGCATCGGAGGAATCCCAGGCAGGAGAGGACTCGTCAGAATTGCCAGTGACATGGCCTGCTGGACTATTGGCATTCCTGGGGAAGGAGGAAATTGACACTGAGGGAGTTGGTGGGGTGGTTTGCGTGAGCTTGGTTACAAGAGGAAGGGATTTACTGGTCAGTGGACTGCTTCCGCTGTCACCCAAAGTTTTTGAACTTGTCACTGACTTATTATGAATGCGCTGCAGGTGACGTATAAGGGAGGATGTTCCGAGGTGGTTAACGTCCTTACCCCTACTTATTACAGCTTGACAAAGGGAACACACGGCTTGACACCTGTTGTCCGCATTTCTGGTGAAATACCTCCACACCGAAGATCTGATTTTTTTGGTATTTTCACCTGGCATGTCAACGGCCATATTCCTCCCACGGACAACAGGTGTCTCCCCGGGTGCCTGACTTAAACAAACCACCTCACCATCAGAATCCTCCTGGTCAATTTCCTCCCCAGCGCCAGCAACACCCATATCCTCCTCATCCTGGTGTACTTCAACACTGACATCTTCAATCTGACTATCAGGAACTGGACTGCGGGTGCTCCTTCCAGCACTTGCAGGGGGCGTGCAAATGGTGGAAGGCGCATGCTCTTCACGTCCAGTGTTGGGAAGGTCAGGCATCGCAACCGACACAATTGGACTCTCCTTGTGGATTTGGGATTTCGAAGAATGCACAGTTCTTTGCTGTGCTGCTTTTGCCAGCTTGAGTCTTTTCATTTTTCTAGCGAGAGGCTGAGTGCTTCCATCCTCATGTGAAGCTGAACCACTAGCCATGAACATAGGCCAGGGCCTCAGCCGTTCCTTGCCACTCCGTGTGGTAAATGGCATATTGGCAAGTTTACGCTTCTCCTCCGACAATTTTATTTTAGGTTTTGGAGTCCTTTTTTTTCTGATATTTGGTGTTTTGGATTTGACATGCTCTGTACTATGACATTGGGCATCGGCCTTGGCAGACGACGTTGCTGGCATTTCATCGTCTCGGCCATGACTAGTGGCAGCAGCTTCAGCACGAGGTGGAAGTGGATCTTGATCTTTCCCTAATTTTGGAACCTCAACATTTTTGTTCTCCATATTTTAATAGGCACAACTAAAAGGCACCTCAGGTAAACAATGGAGATGGATACTAGTATACAATTATGGACTGCCTGCCGAGTGCAGACACAGAGGTAGCCACAGCCGTGAACTACCGTACTGTACTGTGTCTGCAGCTAATATAGACTGGTTGATAAAGAGAAGATGTCTATGTAACTATGTATGTATAAAGAAGACTGAAAAAAATCCACGGTTAGGTGGTATACAATTATGGACGGACTGCCTGCCGAGTGCAGACACAGAGGTAGCCACAGCCGTGAACTACCGTACTGTACTGTGTCTGCAGCTAATATAGACTGGTTGATAAAGAGAAGATGTCTATGTAACTATGTATGTATAAAGAAGAATGAAAAAAAACCACGGTTAGGTGGTATACAATTATGGACGGACTGCCTGCCGAGTGCAGACACAGAGGTAGCCACAGCCGTGAACTACCGTACTGTACTGTGTCTGCAGCTAATATAGACTGGTTGATAAAGAGAAGATGTCTATGTAACTATGTATGTATAAAGAAGAATGAAAAAAATCCACGGTTAGGTGGTATTACAATTATGGACGGACTGCCTGCCGAGTGCAGAGACACAGAGGTAGCCACAGCCGTGAACTACCGTACTGTGTCTGCTGCGACTGGATGATAAATGATATAAAAAATATATATATATCACTACTGCAGCCGGACAGGTATATATTATATATTATATAATGACGGACCTGCTGGACACTGTCTGTCAGCAGAATGAGTTTTATTTTTATAGAATAAAAAAAAAAAACACACACAAGTGAAGTCACACGACGAGTGTTTAACTTTTTCAGGCAATCACAATATAAGTATACTACTAACTATACTGGTGGTCAGTGTGGTCAGGTCACTGGTCAGTCACACTGGCAGTGGCACTCCTGCAGCAAAAGTGTGCACTGTTTAATTTTAATATAATATGTACTCCTGGCTCCTGCTATAACCTATAACTGGCACTGCAGTAGTGCTCCCCAGTCTCCCCCACAATTATAAGCTGTGTGAGCTGAGCAGTCAGACAGATATATAATATATATAGATGATGCAGCACACTGGCCTGAGCCTGAGCAGTGCACACAGATATGGTATGTGACTGACTGAGTCACTGTGTGTATCGCTTTTTTCAGGCAGAGAACGGATATATTAAATAAACTGCACTGTGTGTCTGGTGGTCACTCACTATATAATATATTATGTACTCCTGGCTCCTGCTATAACCTATAACTGGCACTGCAGTAGTGCTCCCCAGTCTCCCCCACAATTATAAGCTGTGTGAGCTGAGCAGTCAGACAGATATATAATATATATAGATGATGCAGCACACTGGCCTGAGCCTGAGCAGTGCACACAGATATGGTATGTGACTGACTGAGTCACTGTGTGTATCGCTTTTTTCAGGCAGAGAACGGATATATTAAATAAACTGCACTGTGTGTCTGGTGGTCACTCACTATATAATATATTATGTACTCCTGGCTCCTGCTATAACCTATAACTGGCACTGCAGTAGTGCTCCCCAGTCTCCCCCACAATTATAAGCTGTGTGAGCTGAGCAGTCAGACAGATATATATAATATTATATATAGATAATAGATGATGCAGCACACTGGCCTGAGCCTGAGCAGTGCACACAGATATGGTATGTGACTGACTGAGTCACTGTGTGTATCGCTTTTTTCAGGCAGAGAACGGATATATTAAATAAACTGCACTGTGTGTCTGGTGGTCACTCACTATATAATATATTATGTACTCCTGGCTCCTGCTATAACCTATAACTGGCACTGCAGTAGTGCTCCCCAGTCTCCCCCACAATTATAAGCTGTGTGAGCTGAGCAGTCAGACAGATATATATAATATTATATATAGATAATAGATGATGCAGCACACTGGCCTGAGCCTGAGCAGTGCACACAGATATGGTATGTGACTGACTGAGTCACTGTGTGTATCGCTTTTTTCAGGCAGAGAACGGATATATTAAATAAACTGCACTGTGTGTCTGGTGGTCACTCACTATATAATATATTATGTACTCCTGGCTCCTGCTATAACCTATAACTGGCACTACAGTAGTGCTCCCCAGTCTCCCCCACAATTATAAGCTGTGTGAGCTGAGCAGTCAGACAGATATATATAATATTATATATAGATAATAGATGATGCAGCACACTGGCCTGAGCCTGAGCAGTGCACACAGATATGGTATGTGACTGAGTCACTGTGTGCTGTGTATCGCTTTTTTCAGACAGAGAACGGATTATAAAGTAAACTGCACTGTCCTCACTAGTAAACTCTCTCCACTCAGTCTCTACACTTCTACAGTAACAGTACTCCTCCTAGTCAGCTCCAGTAAATCTCTCTCAGTCTCTTATAATCTAAATGGAGAGGACGCCAGCCACGTCCTCTCCCTATCAATCTCAATGCACGTGTGAAAATGGCGGCGACGCGCGGCTCCTTATATAGAATCCGAGTCTCGCGATAGAATCCGAGCCTCGCGAGAATCCGACAGCGTCATGATGACGTTCGGGCGCGCTCGGGTTAACCGAGCAAGGCGGGAAGATCCGAGTCGCTCGGACCCGTGAAAAAAAACATGAAGTTCTGGCGGGTTCGGATTCAGAGAAACCGAACCCGCTCATCTCTAGTGTTAAGCCCTTCCTGCTCTGTGTCCTCTCAGAACTAGCCATTTGTTTACACAAGAACCATGGCCAGAGCTTCAAAGGAGAAGAAGATAAGGCCATTCGCCCCTGAGAGAGTAGCCGGGAATCCCAGTATGAGCTGACACTCAATACCTTCTCTGGCTTATGGAAGGGTTAACAATAACACTCCAGAGGGAGGGGGGTTGAAGGGCCAGCATGTTTTTTAAATAGGAGACCCACAGAGTGTAAGTTGTCCATTATCAAAAAAGTGGGTCAGGAGAACATTCTGGCTCTGTAATGTTCCGATATATCTGAAGCGGCTTCACTTCACCTCATTGTTCTACTCTGCATGTGTGCTAGGATCGATGGGTTTATCTCCCTATTTTTATTTTCTTGAAGTTGTCTTTCTGCTTTGACTTTGACTTTTTATCATTATATTCTTGTAACTTTCTTTTTTCTGTAACATAAGCTTTGAAGTGTTTTACTTGAATTAAATAATCAAATTTTAGATCTGGTTTCTGTTGTGTATCCAACCCAACTCTCTGAAAGAGGCGTTACCAAAATATTAATACTTCTAGGTGCAGGCAAAAGCCATAAGTTTGCCTTGGGTCATACCCTAAACATTTGTACTTTGGCTGGTGGCAGTGATTTTGTCAAAATTAACACACGCGCTCAGGTATCCAGTAGTGGTGTCACATGGCAGGGATTCGCAGATTGGCGTATCTGGGGAATTGCCGTGCCTAGGATCATGACAGGCGGTGCTACTGTTACTGATGAGCTGAAGCCACCTCCCCCTTCCTCAGGTTCTGGTGGCTCCATGGTCCTCCTCCATCTACAGCCCAGCCCTCCTGGTACTCACATATGCTGTGTCTGTTGGACAGCATTCATCTCCTCTTAAGGTCCCGGTGGCTTCCTTTTCCGGCATGGTGCATGTGATGTCATGCTGTCACTGCTGCTGAAGAAAAGAGGAGCCATGAAGAGTAGCAGAATCTGTGCATCTTGAAGACAAGATGAGAGAGGGCTGGAGGGACAAGAGAGTTGGGGAAGCTACTGGAGGGATACAGGGCATGGATCTGCTGGAGGGACACAGGCGGTGAGCTGCTGGAGTGACAGAGGCAGAGATGTGTATAAGGGGCACTACTGTGGGCATTATGTGACATACTATACATAAAGCAAGACACAAAGTACAGTAGATTCAATAATTTAGGCATGAAAATAAAGGTTAGTGAGGGTGTTGCTTATGATGGAGCATGCATTCTACCTAAAAGAGTGCATAGCTGAGACAAGAGGATCTAATGTTGGCCAAAGTGGAGATAGGACAGATATGAGGGTGCACTAGTGTTTATGGTATAAGTGGGAGTAGGTTAAGCCCAAAGTAAAGAGATGGATTTTCAGAGAGAGTACAAAGATTGGAAGGTTGAGGAGAGTCTGAATGGGCATACTAGGAAATGCCATAAGTGGGTAGTGCAACAGGAGAAGTCTTGTAGGAAGTGATGAATGCAGGTTATCAGATATTAGACAAGTCACAGGTCAGAGGGAAATCTAAGAGGCTGTGAGGGACAGTATTTTAAGATAAGTTTTTAGATGTATGAAGTGTAGGTTGAGGGCTTTGTAAGATAGATGACTACTGTATATACTTATATGTATGCTGTGTGTTGCTATTGACTATAGGCCTGATTCATGTTTGTAAGTAAAGCAAAAAAAAAAAAAACAAGTAACATCTGGAACAAACCACTCAGTGTAAATACAGAATGCCTTTGCTTTTGGACCACAAATGTTAGACAGCTTTATTTTTACACTGCAATTTAGATTTTATTTTGAACGCACCCCACCCAAATCTAACTCTCTGCACGTTACATCTGCCCCACCAGCAGTGCAACATGTCTTTTGCCGAATTGCTTGCTTTTTTGCTTTACTTACAAACATGAATCGGGCCTAATGCTGCATACCTTTTCTTCAAAATGCATCTAGGAATCCTAAGGCATAAGACAGTATTTGTAGCATTTTGTTAGATTTTTATATCCTGAAAATATAATTAGAAACAGAAATAATGTTATTCAATATGGACATAAAATGCTGCAAAATCAAACAAGGGACATTTCAACAGAAATTTTCTAAATTAAAGCAATAATAATAAAAAATGGCTGAGAGATATCATTTTTATGTTGCTTTAAATTCCTAATAAAAATATTAAGACATGCTAAGAGACATGGCTACCAGATGGCTAAGCCTTTAATTAGCATTGACTTGTGCTGCCCAGCTTTATCTTAGTCTTTAAATTTGCTTTACTTATTTTTGTTAAAGCCTGTGGATATTAATTTAAAATCTAATGGTTATTTCTTCATCAAGCTGTTCGCTAATATTTGCTAACCTCTCTGACTTTTTACAAATTTGAAAAGTGTTGAATGCTGATGGACGAGCATAAGGAAAGTTCCTGATCAGTGACTCTGAAAAGCCATTATATCTTATGTTTTTTTCCAGATCGCGTCTGGCAAAAGCTAGGAAATTTTTGTGAGATAAAATGCAGCGTAAGACGTGTATTGGTAATTAAAAAATGGTCTAGAACTTCTGGAGAAATGCAAGGATTAATCATGTAACTTACTTTCATGAAATTATAATCAATGTGTTATTAAGAATTATGTATATCTGAGAGAGCGAAGGGTGTGTCAATAGGCACAGAATTCGCCTATGATGTTGAAATCTGGTAGAAGCATCACAGGCAGTGTTAGGCTTATAGCAGGTGATCTTACTGATATACATGCCTTTGTTAACGCTTCTGCTACTTTATCCAGTGATGGCAATGGTGTTAACATGTAGTTAAATGGTTAAACGCTACAAGCAGTCTCTCCATTGGAGGTTATTTCATGACTCATTAGCTACAATAACATTACATGTCTGTGTAATTGTGCATGACTCATCAACCATAATAACTTCATATGTCTGAGTCACCATACTTAAATATCAGGTTGATTAGACTGCAGGTGCATGTTGTCTACAAGGATCTACAAAAGGGTCAGCCTATTCCCAAGCATATCACTGTGTTGTTGGAGAGTCACGATGCTGTACGGCTGTATCGTACTGAGCCCAGAAGAGATTGATGCTTTATCATATTGACTGCTGTTTATCCTCTATTGCCTGTATCCTATTATTTTGAATGAAACCTACTCTGGTTTGGATCCAACTTGTGGACTTAATGTCTTATTCACATCCATCAAATTGCAGGCATCTGCCAACAAATGTTACAGCCAAGATCAGACAGATACCTCTCCTAGAGCTAATCCTTGTCACTGTGCTCTTTCCAGGATTCAAATAGTCAACTTAAAGGGTGGCACATGGGGCAAGCTACCCTGGGCCCCCTCTCTTAGTGGCCCCCAATCCTTTAATCACAGCTGCAGTGCAGAGCAGGACTGCACAGCCTGCTGTAAAAGTGAAGAGGGAGGTGGAGTCCACAGGAAGTCATTGCGGCTTGTGAGGTATATATATGTGTGTGTCTGTATTTATAGTACGTATGTATAACTGTATGTGTATATGTGTATGACTGTGTGTGACTGTGTACGTATATATGTATGTATATATGTATGTGTATAAGTGTTTGACTATTTATGCATACCCTCCAACTATCCCAAATTTTGCTGGGACAGTCCTGCTTTTCAGGTGCAAAGGCTGCAATGTCCTGTAGGGAGGAAAGATAGGGATATGACGTTCTCGCCTGCCATGTGTGCAAGGCAGGGGCAGCCCAGCATCTAGGGAAGAGATGTACAGTACACACACCCTGTGTGACATGAAATGGGGGCGTGATGTCTGATTTACTCCCCATTTTTATGTAAGCATTGAAAGCTTGCTGCAGATGACCCAATCTCTGCATTACAAATGGTGCTCTTTTAGACCCAATCCAGTCTTAAGTACCCAGGCCCCTCAAAGCCTTAATCCAGACCTGCATACAGCACAACAGAGTGTCTGTGAATTTTGCTGGTTTGATTCCAAAACCTTTCACTTCTGTATCAGCAATAATCATTTTAAAGTCTGCATATTATGTGGGAAGAATTCTATAATGACAATCTGAGAGAGGTGGAATGTCATAGTGCAGAGAGTCATGCGGCATGCACCAGGTAAATATGGGCAAGGATGATAGTGGTTCAGGAACAACAAAAATTGTGGAGCTTCTGCACAGTTGGCATAGTGGTTAGCAGTAAAAGATTACAGTCCTGTGATCTTTAGCAAAATTCCTGACCAAGGCGCTACTTGTTTGAAGTTTGCATGCTCTCCCCATGTTTGTATAAGTTACTCTGGGTACTGTGGTTTCTTCCCACACTACCAAAATGGTATCCGATCTATAGATCTACACTAAAAAGGTCTACAGTCAATAGGTCGACCACTAATGTTAGACATACATTAGGTCAACAGGGTCAAAAGTTCAACATGACAATGGTTGATACACATGGTCGGAATGTGTGTTTTTTTATTTTTTGCAAAAATGTTTCAACTTTTTCATACTTTGCCATCCACATGGAATACGATTGGGATTAGTAACCTGTGCTGAGCACGGCAGTAGCAAAGAGAGGCACGTTGCCCGAAGGATGGCAACGAAGTGAGTGACAAAACCTCACAAAAAACAAAACAACATTGTGTCTTCTTTTCTGTGTAGACCATTTGACCAGGCAGACCTTTTGAACCTATCTACCTTTTCTACTCTCTACCTATTCTATGCCGACCTTTTGACCCTGCCAACCTTTTGACCTTGCAGACGTAATGCAACCATTAGTGGTTGACCTATTGACTGTAGACCTTTTTAGTGGAGATCTAATAATCCACACCCTACAAAAACATATTGGTAGGTCCATTTAGGTCTCAAAAATAGGTAATCCTAGTGTGTATTTGTGTCCATGTGTTAGGCGTTATAGATTGTAAACTCTGCGAGGGCAGAGTTAGATGTGAATGACTGAGATACAGCACTGCATAATATGTGTGCACCATTAAATAACTAATAGGTCAGAGAACCTGACATAATGCATCTGCCTCTGCAGATAATATGTTATCCTTGGCTTTAGCCAAAGTGGTATCCAGAGGAACCCCACCAACTGTCAATGAGTCCTGGCCGGCGATTTTTGCTAGAGTTTGGGGTGGCATTTGCTGTGGTTCCCCTATTTGATTTTTGGCTGCGCTACAACCCCACCTCTGCGACTGCCACAGATCACAACACACCTTCATTTTGACAGCCACTCCCCCTTACCTCCCTCAAGTGGTGACTGACTGTTGATCAATTTGTGAATAAATCCTCACTGTGACGCATGTGCAGTCAGACAATATAAGCTCATCTCAGTAAATATCGGCATTGCGTACATCTCTGATTCAGGTCTTGTGTAATGAAATGGTGGTTGATGATGAGTGGAAAGTTATACTGTGCCATGCTTGCACATTACAACCACTGGTGTATCTATAATGGGTGCAGTGTGTACAGTGCATATGGGCCCCGGGGTTCAGTGGGGCCTACATCACACACCCTGCACCTATTTTTTCAATATTTATCCTCCACAGTCCCGTATCAACAGCAGCAGCACTGTAGAGACCTTTACAAAAATGGTGCGACTGACATTTTACTGGCATTTCTTGCATGCGCAGTAGGAATATCACTGGGAAACTGCCCGCTGCACCATTTTCTTGGAGATCCGTGCAAGTGTGCACTAGACTCTGGGACAGCGCTAGGGTCTCCTAGTGACCCTATTTACCCTATACTAGAATATTAGAATAGAATACTTATAGGCCCTACACACTGGGCGATAATAGTCAAAGATATGAACGATCTCGTTCATTAATGAACGAGATACCGTTCATATCCTTGAGTGTGGAGGTACAAGCGATGAACGATGCACGGCCCCGCGCACATTCATCGCTGGTGCCCCGTCGCCTGTGCATGCAGGCCAATATGGACGATCTCGTCCATATTTGCCTGCGCTGCTATGGAGTCAGATGATGGGTGGAGTGAAGAAAAGTCACTCCCCCGTCACTGCCCACCGCCGGTTGCCCGTCAGCTGTATCCGCCGTCGGGCAGCTCGGTGGTGGATCGCTTAATGTGTAGGGCCCTTTAGAGTATTACTAATTCCACACTTGCCCCTAATAACAAACTTGATTGCGTCATCAAAGGACCCAGCAACATATGCCTTTCATCATTTACCATAGTCTTGGTAGGAAACAAAAAATCCAAAAAGTTGAAATTCTTTATTACACAGTCATTGGTGATTTGGAATACATGTGATATCATGGCAGACAGGATGCCGGCTGTCAGTATACCGACAGCTGCATCCCATCTGATGGAATCTCGGCAGTGAGTCCCCAAGTGGACTCGCTGCGCTCACCATGCTTTGGGCTCGGTGGCTCGCTATGCTTGCCACAGGTTATATTCCCACTTGGTTGGTGGCGTGGACCCACTAACCGAGTGGGAATACCAGGAAGTGGTCGGGATTCCGGGCGTCAGTATTTTACCAACAGTCAGGATTCCGGCGTCTGTCTCCTGAATGCCAGGATCCCGACAGATGATATTTTAACTGCATCCTGGTGATTTACCATGTACAATACTTCAGCCATAACCGCAGATGATATTTAAAGCATATTGCTTCTTTGTAAGGTACAAATAGGATGGTTGTGGGGGTTAGAAAGTGCACTGGGCTAGATTTGTAATAATATTATTAGTACTGTATATGGGCCGGTATATAGAAAGGTTATAAAGCAAAAACTTAAATATTACCCACTTCCTATGGGTGAGACAGAATGAACGTGAGGTAATTAACAAAGCCGGTGGTGCTCAGACTGTTAAGTCTGGGTAAATGGATCAAAATAGATTTGAACAGAAACTTGGTGCATGTGTAGTTGATTGTTGTATATATAAATGCATCTAATTTGCAAACAACATTTTACATGCATCCCACTAATTAACACATGTATATATGAAGGATATATTTACATTGCATATGTACATATATAGAAATGCTAACACATAATCAAGTAAAGGTCTCCATATATTAATATGTGAGAATTGCTGCTAATTAGAGAAGAGACTTATCTGTTGCGGTTTTCCGCTCCCCGTCTATGTGGGTTCTTTGGAGATAGACGTTTGAGCTTGTGTCCATCTAGTATAGTAGATGCAGCTCTCCATTTCCTACTTGTTACTCTGGGTGGTCTAGGACGGGTTTGGTGCCTACGGTTTGGTCAATCGGTTCTGCAGGAGCCTCCGCACTCTCCCTCCCATTTTTGGGAGCTTTGGTACATCCCCATGGTACTAATATGGACCCCAGTGTCCTCTAGGACATAAGAGAAAATAGGATTTGAATTATCTACTGGTAAATCCTTTTCTCGTAGTCCGTAGAGGATGCTGGGTGCCCGCCCAGCGCTTCGTGATCCTGCAGTGGTTACTTGGTTCAGTACTGCTTTGTTCTTGGTTAAGTACTATTTTGTTACTTGGTTAAGTATTCTTGTTCAGCAGTTGCTGAATTTTCAAGCTGGTTAGCTTGGTTTGCCTGGTATGTGTGAGCTGGTGTGAATCTCGCCACTATCTGTGTAAAGTCCTTCTCCCAAAGTTGTCTGTCTCCTCGGGCACAGTTTCTAGACTGAGTCTGGTAGTAGGGGCATAAAGGGAGGAGCCAGTCCACACTATTAAAGTGCCCACGGCTCCTGGTGGACCCGTCTATACCCCATGGTATTAATATGGACCCCAGAATCCTCTACTTGACTACGAGAAAAGTATTTACCAGTAGGTAATAAAAATCCTATTTTTTCTAGATTCTACAATCCATCTTGGTGTGTCTGTGATATATATCATTAAAGGATTATCCTTATTCTAATTTTTATCCAGGGATGTCATAAAAAAAAAAAATATTTCAATCGTGACATGGTTGTTACATCAATATAGCAATTTTTATCTTTATTACTTTTCAATGGGCTCATAAAAATGGAGCAATAAAGGTGTACTATTTCTGCTAGGGACCTCTCCCCTGCACTCTCATTAACCCCTACCCAGAATTGTATCAGGAGTTAACAGCAGATACAGGTCTTGGGATTGATACGTGTGCTTCCGGTGGTTCTCTCATTGGAAATTCAATGCTCCTGTAGCAGATTTTCAAAAGCAGAAACCAGGTACATGGTACCTCTTTTTCCCACTTCCTTCTGACTTCTTTTCGTATTAAATTATGTGTTAATCTTCTATTGTCAAATCAGACTTAAATATAATAATATACATAATTACTGATATTGTATCACAGCCATAATATTACAGTCATTTACCTAAGTGTGAGACTAATAATTGTCATCTTATCCTATCAATTTTTTATCATATACTGTATGATAGATATAGATGAAGAACACATTTGGCAATTTTGAAACTAATGGCAGACTGTGAATATGTTTCTTGAAAAAGTTACCTTTTTTTAATCATGTTTATCATGTATCTATATAGAGGAAACATTGTATCAACAAGAATAACACACTGATTTCAATCCAGTCAGAAGATTTTATTCACTCCTACATAGGGATTTATTTAGAACAATGGCCCTCATTCCGAGTTGTTCGCTCGCTCGCTAGCTGCTTATAGCAGCCGTGCAAACGCTAAGCCGCAGCCCTCTGGGAGTGTATCTTAGCAGAAGTGCGAATGAAATCGGATCGCAGAGCGGCTACAAAATAATTTTGTGCAGCTTCAGAGTAGCTCCAGACCTACTCCTAGCTTACGATCACTGCAGACTATTTAGTTCCGGTTTTGACGTCATGAACACGCCCTGTGTTTGGCCAGCCACGCCTACATTTCACAAGTCACGCCTGCATTTTCACCAGTCACGCCTGCGTTTTTATCTGGCACGCCTACGTTTTTTCACTCACTCCCTGAAAATGGTCAGTTGACACCCAGAAACACCGACTTCCTGTCAATCACTCTGCGGTAAGCAGTGCGACTGAAAATCTTCGCTAGACCTTGTGTGAAACTACATCGTTCGTTGTAAGAGTACGACCCGCATACGCATGCACAGAACTGCTGTATTTTTTGCCTGATCACTGCGCTGTGAACAAAATCAGCTAGCGATCAACTCGAAATAACCACCAATAGCAATTAACACCAGAAATTGCTTTTTATTATTATATGTTATATGTGCGTGTGTTAGTGTAAGTCACTATTATTATATTAAAACTTACGTTTTAAATTGTTATAAGAGTGCCTCATAAAAAAGAGTTGTCTTTTCTCTCCTTACGATATGTTCTTTGTAAGGTTGTAAGAGTGCTTTGATGAAAAGTGTGCACTGATATTTCTTATTATTGATGTGGATCGGTTTGTTTATTCTCCTTGTGTATAATAACTCATCATTCAGAATATATATTGCGGTTGGTTTGGAATTTTCTAATCCAATCAAATATACTAACAATGTCTAAACATTTCAGAATACTCATCGGATACAGTACATAGTTATTGCCATCATAATCGTCACCATCATCATGAGTAAGACAGATAATACTGCATATATTTGAGATTTATTTTTCCCCACTGGCTTCTGAATAGCAAATTTCCCAAATTAAGCGCTGATGCTTCTTGATTTGTTCTGTTATAGCTGACATTGCTAATTTTGTCCCTTGATGACAGTAACAACAGCTTTTTCTCTCCCAAGTATATACTAGGCCATTGACATTTATACTTGTTGGTTTTAAATGAATCTGATACATTTTGAGACAAGGTTAGCTGGCTTTTTGGAAGATACTAAATTGAATTCATAGCATTGGAGGTATTTCACTTATATTTCTCTGACGTCCTAGTGGATGCTGGGTACTCCGTAAGGACCATGGGGTATAGACGGGCTCCGCAGGAGACTGGGCACTCTTAAAAGAAAGATTAGGTACTATATCTGGTGTGCACTGGCTCCTCCCTCTATGCCCCTCCTCCAGACCTCAGTTAGTTAGTATCTGTGCCCGGCCAGAGCTGGATGCACCCTAGGGGCTCTCCTGAGCTTCCCAGAAAGAAAGTATTTGTTAGGTTTTTTATTTTCAGTGAGATCTGCTGGCAACAGACTCACTGCTACGTAGGACTGAGGGGAGAGAAGCGAACCTACCTGCTTGCAGCTAGCTTGGGCTTCTAAGGCTACTGGACACCATTAGCTCCAGAGGGATCGAACACAGGCCCAGTCCTCGGTCGTCCGGTCCCAGAGCCGCGCCGCCGTCCCCCTTGCAGAGCCAGAAGAACGAAGAGAAGTTGAAAATCGGCGGCTGAAGACTCCGGTCTTCATTAAGGTAGCGCACAGCACTGCAGCTGTGCGCCATTGCTCCCTTAGCACACCACACACTCCGGTCACTGATGGGTGCAGGGCGCTGGGGGGGGCGCCCTGGGCAGCAATTAGATTACCTTACTTGGCGAAAAGCACATAATACAGTCTGATAAACTGTATATGTGCATTAACCCCCGCCATTAAAGTACATAAAAGGACAGAAGCCCGCCGCTGAGGGGGCTGGGCCTTCTTCCTCAGCACACCGGCGCCATTTTCTCTTCACAGCTCAGCTGGAAGGAAGCTCCCCAGGCTCTCCCCTGCAGTATCCTGGTACACAAAGGGTAAAAAAGAGAGGGGGGGGCACATAAATTTAGGCGCAAAACTGTGTATATAAGCTGCTATAGGGGAAAAATCACTCAGTATAGTGTACATCCCTGTATTATATAGCGCTGTGGTGTGTGCTGGCATACTCTCTCTCTGTCTCCAAAGGGCCTGGTGGGGGAACTGTCTTCAAATAGAGCATCCCCTGTGTGTGTGGTGTGTCGGTACGCGTGTGTCGACATGTCTGAGGTAAAAGGCTCCTCTAAGGAGGTGATAGAGCGGATAAGTGTGTGGGAGGGTGTCTCCGTCAACAACGCTGACACCTGTTTGGATATGTGTAAGTGCTGAGGTAAAATTATTGCACAAAAGGTTAGGGAACAGACAGGAAATCTACCCTGGTCTGTCCCTATGTCACAGAGTCCTTCAGAGTCTCTCTATGTTCACTATCCAAAATAACAAAGTATCGACACGGAGTTTAACTCCACTGTCGACTACGATAATGCAAAGTTACAGCCAAGAGGGCTAAAAGATATTCAATATATGATTATTGGAATAAAAGATGATTTGCATATCACTGATGACTCATCTGTCCCTGACACGAGAGTACACATGTTAAGGGGAAGAATGCTGAGGTAAATTTCTCTCCTCTCATGAGGAAAAGAGCGGGAATCTCCAGACAAGAGACGGCAGCTTCCCACAAGAGAATTCTCAGGCTGTATCCTTTCCCCACTAGGGCCAGGATGTGTTGAGAATCTTCCCCTTGGGTGTCCTGTTTGCATTAGCTATTCTCAGGGATCCTGCAGATAGCGTGTACATTCTAGTATACTACCCAGACCGGCGATTGTGTCGGCATGGGTTTATAGCGCTGTGGCAGCGTGGACAGGTACCTTATCAGCAGAGATTGAGACCCTAGTATGCATATAAATATTTTAAGATGCTGTCTTAAGTGATAGATATATAATTATAAAGCATGCCCAAAGGGACATGAGTATACTGGGTCCTAGAGACAAAAGCTATGTCGATTTCTGCTTGACGTGTCCTGTAGAATATACATTGGACAGATGATGCCGACTTAAGAGGCATATGGAAGGCTGAGGATTGTGTGGAGAAAGGTTCTCGGGCCTGGTCTCCACAGTTATAGCTGGTAATTCTGATATTTTGCCTTATATTCCTGCACAGCCTAGGAAAGCACAACATTATTAAATGCAGCTTTTCGAATAAAGAAACAAGAAAGTCTGAGGTGCGTCCTTTCTTGTCAGAGCCGGGGGCAGAGGAAAGAAGCTGTACAACACAGCTAGTCCCCAGGAACAGAAGTCCTCCCCGGCCTCTACAAAAATCCACCGCATGTCGCTGGGGCTCCACAGGTGGAGCTAGGCCCGGTGGGGACACGCCTTCGTAAGTTCAGCCACAAGTGGGTTCACTCCCTGTTAGATCCCTGGGCAATAGAAATTGTATCGCAGGGATACAGGCTGGACTGTGAGAAGATGCCCCCTCACCAAGGACCCGGCGGGCTTCCCCCCAAGAGAGGGAGCCAGTGTTAAATGCAGTTCGTAAATTGTATCTTCAACAGGTGGTGGTCAAGGGTCCCCTCCTCCAACAAGAGGGTGTTATAATCCCGAAACCAGACGGTTCAGTTAGACCCATATTGAATTAAAATCTCTGAACATATACCTGAAAAGGTTCAGGTTCAAGATGGAATCGCTAAGAGCGGTCATTGCATGCCTGAAATGAATCGGGACATAAGGGATGCATACCTTCGTGTCCCCATTTATCCACCTCATCAGGCGGTACGGGATTGTCATTACCAATTTCACCAAGGTAATGGCGGATATGGTGGTGCTCCTGCGGAAGCAAGGTGTCACTATTATCACATACTTGGATGATCTCCTCATAAAAGTGAGATCAAGAGAGCAGTTGCTGGACAGCGTATCACCTTCTCTGGAAGTGAAACGGCAACACGACTGGATTCTATATATTCCAAAGTCGCAGTTGGTTCCTACAGCTCATCTGCCTCGCCTAGGCATGATCCTAGACACAGACCAGAAGAGGGTTTATCTCCCGATAGAGAGGGCTCAGGAGCTCATGACACTGGTCAGGAATCCATTGAAAACCAAAACAGGTGTCAGTGCATCACTGCACTCGAGTCCTGGGAAGGATGATGGCATCATACGAGGCCATCCCCTTCGGCTGGTTCCATGCAAGGACAATGGAACTTACTGGACAAGTGGTCCAGATCACATATTCAGATGCATCGGTTAATCACCCTATCCCCCAGGGCCAGGGTGTCTCTCCTGTGGTGGCTGCGGAGTGCTCACCTTCTCGAGGGCCGCAGATTCGGCATTCAGGACTGGGTCCTGGTGACCACGGATGCAAGCCTCCGAGGGTGGGGGGCAGTTACACAGGGAAGAAAATTCCAAAGTTTGTGGTCAAGCCAACAGACTTGCCTTCACATCAATATCCTGGAACTAAGGGCCATATACAACGCCCTAAGTCAAGCGGAGTTCCTGCTTTTCGCGACCAACCGGTTCTGATCCAGTCAGACCGCAGGGGCTCATGTAAACCACCAGGGCGGCACAAGGAGCAGGGTGGCGAGGGTAAAAGCCACCAGAATTCTTCGCTGGGCGGAGAATCAAGTAAGCGCACTGTCAGCAGTGTTCATTCCGGGAGTGGACACGACCTCCACCCGGCAAAGTGGTGACTTCATCAGGAAGTCTTCACGCAGTTTTGCAAATTGATGGAAACTGCCTCAGGTGGACTACATGGCGTCCCACCTCAATAAAAAGATAAAAAAGGTTTTACGCTGGGTCAAGGGACTCTCAGGCGATAGCTGTGGTCGCACTAGTAACACCGTGGGTGTTCCAGTCGGTCTATATATTCCCTCCTCTTCCTCTCAGACCCAAGGGCTGAGAATTGTAATAAACGGAGGAGTGTGAACAATATTCTTTGCTCCGGATTGGCCAAGAAGGACTCGGTACCCGGAACTGCAAGAAATGCTCTCAGAGGACCCATGGCCTCTGCCTCTCAGTCAGGACATGTTGCAACAGGGACCCTGTCTGATCCAAGACTTACCGCGGCTGCGTTGGACGGCATGGCTGTTGAACGCCGGATCCTAGCGGAAAAGGGCATTCCGGATGCAGTTATTCCTACGCTGATAAAGGCTAGGAAAGACGTGACAGCAAGACTTTTTCACTGTATATGGCGAAAATAGGTTGCTTGGTGTGTGTCCGGGAAGGCCCTACAGAGGAATTCCAGGGGGGTCGATTCCTGCACTTCCTACAGTCAGGAGTGACTATGGGCCTAAAATTAGGATCCATAAAGGCCAAGATTTCGGCCCTATCCCTTTTTCTCTCAAAAAGAACTGGCTTCACTGCCTGAAGTTCGGACGTTGTTACAGGGGTGCTGCATATTCAGCCCCTTTTGTGCCTCCAGTGGCACCTTGGGATCTTAACGTGTGTAAGATTCCTAAAATCCGACTGGTTTGAGCCACTTAAGACCGTGGAGCTAAAATATCTCACGTGGAAAGTGGTCATGCTTTTGGCCTAAGTTTGGACTAGGCGTGTGTCAGAATTGGCGGCTTTGTCATGTAAAAGCCCATATCTGATCTTCCATATGGAAAGGGCAGAATGGAGGACTCGTCCCCAATTTCTCCCTAAGGTGGTATCATCGTTTCATTTGAACCAACCTATTGTGGTGCCTGCGGCTACTAGGGACTTGGAGGATTCCAAGTTGCTGGACGTAGTCCGGGCCCTGAAACTTTATGTTTCCAGGACGGCTAGAGTCAGAAAAACTGACTCGCTATTTATCCTGCATGCACCCAACAAGCTGGGTGCTCCTGCTTCAAAGCAGACTATTGCTCGCTGGATCTGTAGAACCATTCAGCTTGCACATTCTGCGGCTGGACTGCCGCATCCTAAATCAGTAAAAGCCCATTCCACGAGGAAGGTGGGCTCTTTTTGGGCGGCTGCCCGAGGGGTCTCGGCTTTACAACTTTGCCGAGCTGCTACTTGGTCGGGTTCAAACACTTTTGCAAAATTCTACAAGTTTGATACCCTGGCTGAGGAGGACCTTGAGTTTGCTCATTCGGTGCTGCAGAGTCATCCGCACTCTCCCGCCCGTTTGGGAGCTTTGGTATAATCCCCATGGTCCTTACGGAGTACCCAGCATCCACTAGGACGTCAGAGAAAATAAGAATTTACTCACCGGTAATTCTATTTCTCATAGTCCGTAGTGGATGCTGGGAGCCCGTCCCAAGTGCGGACTCTCTGCAATACATGTATATAGTTATTGCTTAACTAAAGGGTTATTGTATGAGCCATCTGTTGAGAGAGGCTCAGTTATTGTTCATACTGTTAACTGGGTATAGTTATCATGAGTTGTACAGTGTGATTGGTGTGGCTGGTATGAGTCTTACCCTGGATTCCAAATCCTTTCCTGGTAATGTCAGCTCTTCCGGGCACAGTTTCCCTAACTGAGGTCTGGAGGAGGGGCATAGAGGGAGGAGCCAGTGCACACCAGATATAGTACCTAATCTTTCTTTTAAGAGTGCCCAGTCTCCTGCGGAGCCCGTCTATACCCCATGGTCCTTACGGAGTACCCAGCATCCACTACGGACTACGAGAAATAGAATTACCGGTGAGTAAATTCTTATTTTCCCTTAATATTGTTTTTTTCTTTTTTCTATTTTGGTACCACTGATCTGGTCAATGGGACCGACACATATTTTTGAAGATATTCCTGCATGCATTATGACACCTCATGGGGGTGCAAGCTGAAATGCCGGCAGCTACTCTTGCCCAAATAGAACTACAATTGAATAGCGCCGTTGGCACCATCTACTGGCTGCAGGCGGTTCAAACAACTGAATTCCATACTTAGAGCTTTATACATATGTAATAATGGTGTCAATAAATCAAGCATCATTACCCCTTTTTCATTATTATGGCCGAAGGCTGCAATCGTAGAACTCACAGATTTCTCCCATGTAAATTTCATAACATATTGTATATATATCTCTTATGTCAGTGACAGGGAAAGGGTTAGAGATTTACATACGGTTATATGCTTTCACCCCATTACTGTGGAAGGCAAGTAGGGCTTGGAATGCATGTAACAAGCTTTAACATTGAAAAAAAAAAATGGACTCAGGACAGGGGTGAGAATACCCTCAGCAGCGAAAGGGTTAATAATATGGAAAAACTGTAAACTATTCGTCAACAGAAAGTATTTTCTCCTTCACACAAGCCAATGTATCTATTCTATTTATTATTTAGCATATTTCTTTTTTAATAAAAAAATAAAATATATACATATATATATATATATATATATTATTAGAAGATGCAATCAACAGCAGGTGACATAAATAGTGCTCATCTCCAGGGATTCTTTATATTCATCTATTTGTCTATGAATTCATTGTTTAGCTGTAAATTGATATTTAGCTTTGCCAATAATGTGCACAACTTGCTGGTGAACCTCAGCATTGAACAAGCTGCACATTAAAAAGACCATTCATTTCCTGTCCCAGAGGCACAGATAAGTATAAAGATTTCCAGCACACATTTCCAGTAGGCAAATCCCTTCAGTAGCTTCCAATTTCTATCAGAGTTGAACTCAAAATATTCAATGTATCATATAAATCCTTCAAATTATGTAGCTTCTTCTTGAATGTCTGTCATTTTCTCTAAATGGATTACCCCTTCTATCCACATATATCCTACATAAGACCCTTGAAATTATGAGATATTGAATGTCCAAACTCAACACATTTCCAAAAAACACTTCTCAAGAATGTTGGTGTTGTAGATAGTTTAGAAATATAATAATAATAATAATAATAATAATTATTATTATTATTATTATTATTATTATTATTATTATTAACATACTGTATACACAGTGCTTTTTTCTATGAAAAACTCACTTAAAGTTAAAAGTTTATATAATATAAACAGTAGCTTCCACCATTTGACTAAGGGACTAATTCAAGGTTGATTGCAAAACTCCAGTTTATCAGGGCCAATTGGATAGCCCTAGCCTGAAGCTAATTGGATACCACCCTTAGGGCCTAATTCAAGGTTTATTGCAAAATAATATTTTTCAATAATGAGCAAAACCATGGGGGTCATTCCGAGTTGTTCGCTCGCAAGCCGCTTTTAGCAGCTTTGCACACGCTAAGCCGCCGCCTACTGGGAGTGAATCTTAGCTTATCAAAATTGCGAATGAAAGATTAGCAATATTGCGAATAGACACTTCTTAGCAGTTTCTGAGTAGCTCCAAACTTACTTGGCATCTGCGATCAGTTCAGTGCTTGTCGTTCCTGGTTTGACGTCACAAACACACCCAGCGTTCGCCCAGACACTCCTCCGTTTCTCCAGCCACTCCCGCGTTTTTCCCAGAAACGGTAGCGTTTTTTCACACACTCCCATAAAACGGCCAGTTTCCGCCCAGAAACACCCACTTCCTGTCAATCACATTACGATCACCAGAACGAAGAAAAAACCTTGTAATGCCGTGAGTAAAATTCCTAACTGCATAGCAAATTTATTTGGCGCAGTCGCACTGCGGACATTGCGCATGCGCATTAGCGACTAATTGCTCCGTTGCGACAAAAAAATAACGAGCGAACAACTCGGAATGACCCCCCATGTGCAGTGCATTGCGGGGGGGGGGGCAGATATAACATGTGCAGAGAGAGTTAGATTTGGGTGAGGTGTGTTCAAATTGAAATCTAAATTGCAGTGTAAAAATAAAGCAGCTAGCATTTACCCTGCACAGAAACATTATAACCCCCCCTCCCCCCCCCAACCCAAATCTAACTCTCTCTAGACATGTTATATATGTTCCCCCTGCAGTGCACATCAGGGACGTGCAGTCAGGGAAGGCAGGGGAGGAGTGCCTCCCCTGTGATTAATTATTAAAATAATAAAAAGAAGATTTGGAACAAAAAGTTGGTAGAATGGCGGAGGCGCTCCTGATAAGTGAAATGACCTGCTGCCTCTCCCTTGCACCACTGGATTAATCCCAAGTATAATCCAAATGGGGTGAAAACTAGACAAGAGGTGTGGGTGTGGGGAGTTGGCGCTGGAATAGGGATAGGGAGTGAAGCTGATGATTCAGCTGGGAAATTATGTTTTTTAGGTGATGGAGAAAGGATACTTATCTGAAATGTTTTCAGTGGATTTCTGATTTCTGAGGGAAGGATGGTTTTTCTCCAGGAATGATAAGATCATACGGCGTGGTAGTATGAAAAACACAAAATGACAAATTTTGGGTTTTGGGGAGCCTCAATAGGATGAAATGAACATTTTTTTGATAGCAAGTAGGAAGGGATCTCAAGTAGGATAATCGTACCTCACTTACAAAAGTGAGTGAGGTTAAAAGCATGTAAAGGTTTCTTTAAAAAGTGATGCTGGAATTTTCAGCGTACCTAACTTACAATAAAAGATATAGGTATAAACACATCAAGGTATCTTTGTAAGCTATGCTGCGTACCAGTATTCGCTGGAAGAAGCGTATTCAGTCTACACATCAAGGTATCTTTTATCCAATCAGCATTCTTATTAGGCCACCCATATTAAAAAGAGGGATTTATTGGATAAAAACAGGTAAACAAATTGAACACAGAGAAAGTATTGGCCACGAGGAAGTAACTGCTAAACAGGGGAACCTGTAGGACCATCCACAATCCAGTTCACATGGCCCGGTAGCAAAAGAACTTGAAAGAAGAATTTGAGAAGGTCGTACCTTTCCCCAGCCGTGCAGGTATCTGTCCAAGTGGGCCAAGATCCTCCTCCCAGCCAACGCGTTTTGATAAAACTCTCTTTGTCACGGCCTTGCATCCATCCACACCTCCATATACACATACTTACCTTATGTTCCCACTGATAAAGCTAAATATTTATCGTATATAAAACACTTCAAGAGGTCTAAGAACACTGTACGCTATCTACGTAAGAAGTACCGTAAGGGTACGCAAGTTGCGTAGCGATCGCTCAACCGTAGTCGAGATGCTCAAGCGTCACGTTCGCTTACGGCCCAGTGATCACAGGCAGGCACGCTATTGGCTGCCGACTAACGTAATGATTCGCTATAGCGTAGCGTACACTCGGGACCACGAGGAGATCACCAGCGGTGCAGACGCTTACAACGTTAAAACCTTTATATCTATACCTTTAACAATGAGATACACAGTATACCTTAGTGTAGAGACAGAGTGTAAGTGCAACCTGGTGTAACCTGATTAACTATAAAGCTGCTTGAGCGTCACCGACGCTCAGAGAATACTTAACCCTATAAAGAATACACAGATACCTGGGCTTAGGGTCCAAAACCTATTATATGTATTATAACTATTATACTTGCAAAAGGAATCACAGTACAAATGATACACTACAATATAACATAGACTAACTAACCAGATAACTACACAGGAAATACAATACAATACAATTAAAGGAAAATACGAGAGAAAGAGTAGGGAGAGAGAGAGAGAGATGGCTCACAGTAAGACAATATGATTACGGAGAAAACTTACGCACAAGGGGAACGATCGCATGCGCCTCGATATCCAGCTCCCGATTATCAGCAATGAGAACCGTTGATGAGAGTGAATCTGGATATGGTCGGCCTGCCTATTTATGCCCCACACACAATACAATTCAATGGTCCCTACAATCTCATTGTCCATTGGACACAGGAATTCGGCTTTGCATTATAACAAAAGGTCATAGGTTGGTTCATACAGGTGGGCTGTGACTGTTTCCAACTGTTCAGGTGGGTGGGATACTGGGTTTCCCGCCGCATGACTAAGTAAGAACAAATAATAGTAAATGGACATAAACTTCTTATGTCCATAACTATTCGCACGAGCGATTAATCCGCTCCAAACCAACACCGGAATATTGCTATTTAAATACTCTTCCGATGGGTACCAAACACTACTGTATGACCCCTGTTAGACCCTTCGTACAATACAAAGGGGGATCTCTCTGTTCAGGAACATGCTATGTTAACCAAACTTTCAGAATCTATCAAAGGGACCATGATCTATAAAATACCTTATTAGTGAAAATATGTAACGATTGAGTCGCACGCTACGACTACACAAACTTTACCGTAAATACGCATACCGAGCACCAGCGGGTGCACGCAACAGCGGGTATGCGCACTCACGGGAGAGCGCACACATGCGCAGCGCGGACCTGAATGAGGTGCAAATATGGCAGTGTGCATAGAGATATTTTTCTGACTTTGACAGTCCACCCTTTGGCAGTCAATAATAACTGCCACCTTCTAAAACATTTCAAAAGGAGAAAAATATATATCAGGGGTTAATTCATTTCCATGGTTGGGTAAGGGAGGAGAGAGGAGTAGGTGGGAAGAGGGTATGACCTAGTGAGATAGCAGAAGCATGTGTGTATGAGTCCATGTTTGGGGGGTCATGTATCATCGTGCCGTACGTGTTGTAAATCAAGCTTCGAGGTATTGCGAAGTATACATTTGAATTCCTTCTTATCCCGTATTAAGGGTCTGTGGATGGGCTGTCAAACTCTACCGAGCTCTTTTCGGCTGTGGTTGTAACAAAATGGGGAAGCACATTTTAGTTGATGATACATGATTAGGGGAGGTATGTGGTTGCTGATATTTGTACCTGTATTCCCTATCGACTATGTGTGTCATTACCTGAGGGTTGTAGAGATGAAGATAAAGAACACTTATGGAAAATGCAGTGGTATTCTATGTCAGGTTAATGTACATCTGTCGGTTGAAGTTTTGTTCGGTATCAGTTGAAAGTCGTCTTCTTTGCGCTGTGTTGCCCATTAGGTGTGAGCAAAAAGCTTTGTCAATGCCATTAGATTTACAAAAAATGTTGGGCTAGCGTAAGTTTAAGAATTCTAGGGAAACTGGGGATCCATGGCAAAGTTCATCAAATGTCCGTATCTCAAGTGGTCAAAACTTCTTCTTTGGTCTATCCGTTGTCTGTATAGCGTCTCGTCAGCTTCCTCGTCCAAGGGGGTCTTTTTATCTTGGGGAAAAGCCAGAAAAACAGGTGAAAGAAACGGACCGTATAATCGCATTTTCATTACATCATTGTTTCTATCATTGGGTCATAAATCAAATCCAGGTTAATTACAGTTTCCTCACTCCTCAAACTCATTACCCTTGTACGATGTTTGCACTTCATTAAAGCCTGACCGTATCTAAATATCAATCCAATCGATATGACAACACCTAAGATACATAGGAGAAACTTCCCAACATCCATTATGACTCCTTGAGCCCAGTCTCCCAAACCGGAGAACCAATTTCGCGGGTTCAACCATGACACCCAACCAGTCAGCTCATTACCTACAGCAGCAAGAGTGAGATTGTGTTTTCGGCGAAATTCCCACTTCAATTGGAGAATATCGTCCATCTTTTGGTCTATGACCTCGACCGGATCCTCGGTGCTATTTGTGATATACGTGCAACACTTCACGCCGTACTGTGTTGCCAATGTAACACAATATCCGCCTGTCACTGCTGTGAGGTAATTAAGAACCATTCTATGCTGCACCAGTTCTGTTTTATAAGCTTGAAGTTCCCTTCCAGTATATCTAAACGTGTCATCATACATTTCAGTGATATTATCTAACAAATTTGCGAGCGCCGATATGTATTTATAATTTAGCACTCCTCTAGCGGTGCGGGTGAAATCTAACGCGATTAAGAATTGAATCCCGGTGGATTCACTTATCAGATCAGAGGCCGGATGCTCTGTCTTCTCTATCAGGTGCCTTTTAACAATGTGCTCGTAATGGGTGTGAGTATAAGGAGCTTGGGCACCACGATGTATGTCTTTCATTTTATCATGTGTTACAGTCATTACTTCAGGCAATACTTTTCCAATATAACACAATCCTTCAGAGTTTGGGGCAAGCCACTTGTACGCCTTTCTCCCGCATATGAAATATGCATAATCGGGGAGAACATATGGGACGGAGAAGGACATAACCATATTACACACCTTCCAGGTGAAATCTCCTAACCCTTATTCTTCCATCTGCTTAATACACGTATCAGGTTGTACGATATGTGCACAGTATCCTGGTGATACTTCTCCAACTCTTGTAATCCTATTTCCTAAGGTGTACCTATACCGGAAAGATTTTCCTCTACTAGCTATGTGGCGTACAAGCTCTGTATCTGTAGGCATTCTATCTGCTCTATACGAAAAGGTCATGGTGTGGTTACTCCATGACACTTCCCAATTTCCCGGCTTTCTGGGATTAGAGATGTTGAAACATAATAGGGACCTATCCACATGGTATTGGTGGAGCTTCAAACTAGGAGGGCTGGAGATATTAAACCTCCTGTCCACCGGTCTCCCACCATTTAACTCAAGTACCTCCCCTATCGTTAAAGGAAATGGTACTAGCCCTGATTTGCTATGACCTTGAGGTACTTGAGAGCATACCCAACAATCTGTTTTGTTTAACACATTACCCACTAAGGAGTGATAGTCACTCAATGGATGCCGGTCCATATGGATATTAAAACTGGATTGGCATTTCTTAATGCACCCATCTTCAATGACATTGTTACAGAGCCTACAGATACAGTTTTCCTCAGCTAACAATCCGTCACAATTCCTTCTATGGTCAATGCTATCGGATCGTTTTCTGATACTCGCCTTTGCTTGTTGGTTAGGTTGATCTTGGAAAACTACGCCTCCATCTTTATCATCAGAACCCATTCCAGAACCTCTATCGACCTCCATGGTACTCTCGCCGGAACAGACTGCTCTGGTCAACATCATGGTCAACAGGAAAATCCGAATCACAGTCTCTTGGGGCAAGTCCATCTTATAGGAGGAAACGGAGAAGAATGAGAAGGAGGAAAAAGAAATTTGAGGGAGAGGGGATGGGAAGTGGAGGAAAACAATAAAAGGGAGTGGGGAGTCGACAACAGCTCTCGGTCTTCAAGGCTCAGGTGCCGCCTCAGTCCTCCTGGAACAGACACTCCAGTGATACAACCTCTACCGTCTGTTCCTTATCACGGGACTTCTCTGGATCAGCAACCTTCTTGCAGTGGGATGAATGGACCCAAGTCTCTCTCTCAGCAACCTTCAATGCTGTAGTACTAGTCAATAAGACCTGGTATGGTCCTTCCCATCTGTCAATAAGGCAACCTGAGCGTAGAAAATTCCGTATCATTACATAATCCCCAGGTTCAATGTCATGACAATTACTATCAGGTAGATCAGGAATCACCAACTTCAGATTATCATTTTGATTCCTTAACTGTTTACTCATGTTAATCAAGTACTTTATAGTTACTTCATTGTTACATTTCAAATCATCCTGAGGGTTAATCATGACATGCGGTTGTCGACCAAACAAGATTTCAAAGGGAGACAGATTAAGGGGGGACCTGGGAGTGGTTCTGATACTGTACAATACAATGGGTAAAGCTTCTGGCCATGTCAATCCTGTCTCTGCCATCACTTTACTCAATTTATTTTTAATAGTGCTGTTCACTCTTTCGACCTTCGCACTCGCCTGTGGACGGTACGGAGTGTGCAGCTTGCTATCAATTCCCATCAACTTACACATTCCTTGAAAGACATCACCTGTAAAATGGGTACCCCTATCACTTTCGATTATTCTAGGGATACCATATCTACATACAAATTCCTGCACAATTTTCTTAGCAGTAAACATAGCGGTATTTGTAGCCGCAGGAAATGCTTCGACCCAATTTGAGAAAACATCTATACAAACAAGTACATATTTCAAATTCCGACAAGGGGGTAATTGTATAAAGTCAATTTGTATTACCTGGAAAGGGCCGCCGGCAGGTGGGATATGGGATGGTTCTGTAGGTATTGCCTTTCCAATATTCTTTCTCAAACAGGTAAGGCATGACATTGCTCTTTTACTCGCATGAGAGGAGAATCCTGGGGCGCACCAATATGCTCTCACCAATTTGCACATCCCTTCCTTGCCTAGATGAGTCAGCCCGTGAGCTGCTTCAGCCAGACATGGAAGATATGCTCTGGGGGCCACTGGTTTACCATGTCCATCCGTCCAGAGTCCTGAGGACTCCTGGCCATATCCCTTTGCCTTCCAGACTGCCTTTTCCTGTGTGGAACACAAATTTTGCATTTCACACAACTTCTGTGTGTAAATGGTATTAAATACCATCAATTGTGTGGTGTCTGTCTGTATGGGGGTAGCAGCTGCTAACTTAGCAGCTTCGTCTGCTCGGCTGTTACCAAGTGATACCGGGTCTTGGCTATATGTGTGTGCTTTACATTTGATAACAGCCACTCTGTCGGGTTCCTGTATCGCTGTTAGAAGCCTTTTTATGTGAGTTGCATGCGCTACCGGTGTACCAGCTGCCGTCATGAAATTTCTGAGGCGCCATAGGGCTCCGAAATCATGGACTACCCCGAATGCGTATCTAGAATCGGTGTAGATATTGGCTGACTTACCCTTAGCCAATTCACATGCTCTGGTTAGGGCGACCAGTTCAGCAACCTGGGCTGAGTGAGGTGGGCCTAGCGATTCCGCTTCTATGGTGTCTTGGTCATCTACGACTGCGTATCCAGTACACAAGTCTCCCGAGTCTGACTGTCTATGACAACTACCGTCCGTGTAGAACGTGAGTTCTGCATCTTCCAGTGGGTTGTCACTGATGTCAGGCCTTGCGGTAAAATTTTGGGTCAAATATTCCATACAATCATGTGTATCTTCCTTTATATTAAATCCTCCTTCCCCATCACTCTCACCTTCCACCCTTTGTGCCTGACCAGGCACACCTGGGAGATACGTTGCAGGATTTAATGCACTGCATCTCCTTATGGTGATGTTTACGGGGGCCATTAGTGCCAATTCCCATCTTGTAAACCTCGCTGATGAGACGTGTCTGGTTTGGGCAGAATTCAATAAGGCTGATACTGCATGTGGCGTATGGATTGTGAGGTTGTGGCCTAGCACGACATCTTCGCTTTTTGTCACTAGCAATGCTATCGCAGCAACGCTTCGCAAGCATGTGGGGAGGGATCGCGCTACCGTGTCTAGCTGAGCGCTGTAGTATGCAACTGGCCTACTGGCATCACCGTGCTTTTGGGTTAGTACACCTGCCGCGCAACCAGCACTTTCTGTTCCGTATAGTTCAAAGGGTTTTCCATAGTCTGGCATACCTAGTGCTGGTGCCTGTGTTAGGCACTGTTTAAGTCTCTCAAATGCTGTTTCGGACTCGTCTGTATGCGAAATCCTATCAGGTTTGTTTGAGGAGACCATTTCCTGCAAAGGTAACGCCAAAATGGAAAACCCTGGGATCCAATTACGGCAATACCCACACATTCCTAAAAACGTTCTGATCTGTTGCTGGGTTTGTGGCAGAGTCATGTCTCTAATTGCTTGGATTCTATCAGCGGTCAGGTGTCTCAGTCCTTGTATTAGACAGTGTCCCAAATATTTTACCTTAGTTTGGCATAATTGTAACTTGTCTTTGGACACCTTGTGTCCAGTGTCTGAAAGATGAAACAGGAGCTGTTTCGTATCCTTCAGAGATGCTTCCAGTGAATCTGAACACAGCAGTAAATCGTCCACATACTGTATCAATACTGATCCACTGTCTGGTTGGAAAGACTGTAAACAATCATGCAAAGCCTGAGAAAATATACTTGGACTATCTATGAAACCTTGGGGTAATCGAGTCCACGTGTATTGGACTCCTCTGTATGTAAATGCAAACAAATATTGGCTGTCAGGGTGCAGAGGTACCGAAAAGAAAGCGGAGCAGAGGTCAATAACAGTGAAAAATTTGGCAGTGGGAGGGATTTGCATTAGGATGACAGCTGGATTTGGCACTACGGGGAACTGACTCTCAACTATTTTGTTAATCCCCCTTAGATCCTGCACTAGTCTGTAACCCCTCCCCCCACTCTTTTTAACAGGGAAGATGGGACTATTGGCAGTGCTGGACGTTCTTACCAGAATGCCCTGTTGTAGCAAGCGCTCTATTACTGGGTAAACTCCTAACTCCACCTCTGGCTTCAGAGGGTACTGTGGGATTTTTGGAGCTATCCTACCATCTTTTACTTGTACAACTACTGGAGCTACGTTTGCCATTAATCCAGTGTCTTGTCCGTCTTTTGTCCAAAGTGACTCTGGTATCTGAGATGTCATCTCTTCTATTTGGGATGGATTCCTATTTGTCATAATGGTATGTGACATTAATTTTGATGGGGAGTCTAACATGTCTCGCACTTCCTGAGCGTGTTTCTCAGGTATGTCCAAGAATACACCTTCAGGAGTACAATAAATGACGCACCCCATTTTACACAGTAAGTCTCTTCCCAGGAGATTGGTTGGTGCCGATGCAGCCAGCAAAAAGGAATGCTTGGTATGCAAAGGCCCTATTGTAATCTCGGCTGGTTTGCTAACAGGGTAGTGCTGGACTACTCCTGTTACTCCCATGGCTGGAATTGTCCTACCAGTGGTTCTCATGCCCACTGTCGAATTTATCACTTTCTTGGCAGCCCCTGTGTCTACAAGAAAGTTTAAAGTTTTACCAGCTACATTAATTGCGATCTCGGGTTCACTTCCAAGGTTGGCAATTAATTTTACTGGCTGCAGATTACAGGTATGGCCACACCCCTATTGGGTATGGTGACCTTCCTGAATCCCGCTGGCAGCAACTACTTGTGAGGGAGTTAGCTGGGAACTACCAGAGGCATGCCAGTCTCTGTTCGGGGGATATCTTTTTGTTTCCCCTGTATGTGGCTCATAACTCCGTTTCTGTGGACCCCAATCCCAATGTCGTGTGTCGTGTCGTTGTCTAGGGGGTTGGTATGAGTTTCGTGGATTCTTTACTCTACAATCTCGTGCCATGTGTCCCTGTTTGTGACAAGAATAACAAGTAACCATACTTGACTTACCCACAGGATTTGGTGATACAAACAAAGGCTGCCTTGTGGTCAGAGCCTGTATACTTACTGACATTAATTTATCACCTTGTTGTTCCCTGTGTCTGGTGATGTTTCTATCGTGATCAATAGCAGCCTCTCTCAAAGTAGCCACAGACAGACCTCGCCAACATGGTTGTGTGGTCTGTACCCTAGTCTTCAATGACTCTTTTAAACCATCCATCAGTACCGATACTGCTACTTCCCGATGGTTTGTGTCTGTTTTAATGTCCTCTATGCCTGTGTATTTTGCCATTTCTAATAATGCTCTGTGAAAATACTCTGCAGCTGTCTCTGACTCCTTCTGTTTAATGGAGAATATCTTATTCCATTTAGCTACTGCTGGGAAATACTCTTTTAACTGCAAGTTTATTCTTTTCACATTATCTTGGTTGTACACATCTGTAAGAGGTACATCATGATCTAGTCCGCAATCAGCTAAAAATTGAGTTGCGTCGACATTTGAGGGTAAACATGCTCTCAGCAATATCTGCCAGTCTTTATTGTTGGGCTCTACAGTGTTACCTAAGTCTCTGATGTATTTTTGACTGGCAACTAAGTCTTTTCTAGGGTCAGGAAATTCAGACACTATGGTCCTTAATTCCATTCGGGAAAATGGGGTGTACATGGCAATGTTCCTAATGGGAGTGGCTCCTGATGTGTCTGTTTTCCCATTTGGCACTGCTATTACTCTAACAGGTGTAATTCTAACAACCTCATTCTGTGTAGATTCTACAGGCTGTGGTGAAATAGTCTCAGCATAATGCATGGTGCCGTACTTACCAGTTGATACGACCTCACCTATCCCTTCGCTAGGGGCATTTACTAATCTCGTGGGTGGAGCTGTGCCTACTGTGGTCTCTGCTATGGTGGCTGCTAGAGAGAGCGCTGAAATCGTTGCCGATTCGTCCTCTTGATCACACTCCTGAGGAAAGTTCAAAACAGGGTACAACTTGCACGGGTTAATACTTGCATGGGTTAATGGGTTAACATTATCATTAACATTTACACAGTTACTAAGTGATTTTGTGTTACACCTTAGTGCGTCTTTCTCCGCAATCAACTTCTCTCCTGATATGTATGGTGGCGGTGGGGCCGTGGCAATCAGTTTTCTGTTAGAGCCAGATCCCGCCGCCTGAGCCAAACCTCTCTGTATCTCACCTTCCTGTTGCCACAACTGTAAATAATCATAATGCTGGATTCGTCTCTTTGTTGATTTTATGAGACATATCCTCCTCCTTAAATTTTGTAACACTTCTGAGCTGAAGCTACCTACTCTTGGGAATTTCTCCCCGTCATGTACAGTCATTCTCTCCCATTCATCACATAAAGTTTCTGTGTGACTTCCATATTTCTCACACATTATATACCTGGCCGACCCAATTGGTCGGACCACTGAATCAACCCGAACCGAGGTTGATCGCCCCCTACCTGAACAAGTGGCCCCCATAGTTCGAAAGTGTTGCTTTATTTAGCCAACTCTTACGCAAAACCAAATGTCCAAAATAGGCTGACGGTGGCGGTTTACCGAGTACCCCACTCACTCGCCCACGCCGACCAATACGACCTGATCACACCGATATGGTGCTGGCGTACTCGACCTAGGGCCCCTGCGACCTGAACCTCTATTTACTGGAACCTGCGAGGGTTATCCGAAGAACACTTACTCTTTCCAGTAACTATTGGTTGCTGGATAGTTCCTGAGTGAGCAGCAAACTTCCCTTAAAATAAAAAAATTACACAAATCACGTTAGAGTGTACAAATAGCGTTTGTGACCCCTTTACTCTAATGGTATTAGGTCAGATTACTAACTAATGTACACAATTACGTGCGGTCCAATCGTTCAGTACACAAACAACTAAGCTTATGTACGGAAAGACCAATGGAATCGAAAATTACGGCTGCGAATTCCTTCAGCCAGAGCTTATATGGCCTATATGGGTGTTGCACCAACCCTTTTCGGTGTTGTGCCTGTGAACTGTATAGCGGACTTCCTTGTCGGCTGTACCTGGACCTCCTGGTCTGCTATGACCTCCTGGTCTTGTTACAGTATGACCTCCTGGTCTGCTATACTCTAATGCTCAAAATTGTATATTTAACCAGGGATGCCTCCCTAGCCACCGTGCACGTCACTTACACGCATGTACCTCACGAGTACTCGACTTTTCTTGTGGTTCAACCTTTAAAAATTGTAAAAACACTCACTCATCACATGTACACTTTTGTTTCTATTTCTATTTCTGCGCAGAAATTTTTCTTTAGATCAGGTGTGTTACCAATTAGGAGCAGCATCTGTTAATTAAATTTCGGACACCCAAAAATAGACTTGCGTTATTTCTCGCCTCGCGTTATTTATCGCTTTGCGTTATTTATCGCTTTGCGTTAAAAATCAACTTATCGTGACTTGAGCTACGTGGGCGTAACCGGACGCTCCGTTGCGTAACGTACGCTGCGTGCGTCGGCCTTTGGATTGCGTACGCAAGTCTTTGTTAGAGACACGTATATGCAAAGCAAAGATCCACCGTAACACAATTTATACTTTTATCAATGTAGATGATCCTTGATCATCTACCACACAACACACTGACTTCGCCTTATCTCCCAGGCAAAACTGTGTGTTTGTCTATCCTTTAACTATGTTATCTATTCTTAAACTATGAAATAACGGCAACTCTCTTTTAGCACTTTTATGAACTATAAAACTGGCAGACAGGAGAGTGATATACGAAAATACACAAATGAAAAAGAAATGCAGATATATATATGTGTGCGTGCGTGTGTACGCAAGACAGAAAAATAAACAGTTTTAAAAGACACTAGCGTTTTGTTCTTACCTCCGGTTCCCGGATTCCTTCAGCACTCTTTACCTAAGCGAAGCAGACGCTTATCCTGTCAGCACTACGAGGGATACAACCTCCCGCCCTTTGCTGAGGGATAATGTCTGCTGATCTACCTAGTGCAGATATGTGAAGGACGGGCGAGCCGCCAATTGATAAAGCTAAATATTTATCGTATATAAAACACTTCAAGAGGTCTAAGAACACTGTACGCTATCTACGTAAGAAGTACCGTAAGGGTACGCAAGTTGCGTAGCGATCGCTCAACCGTAGTCGAGACGCTCAAGCGTCACGTTCGCTTACGGCCCAGTGATCACAGGCAGGCACGCTATTGGCTGCCGACTAACGTAATGATTCGCTATAGCGTAGCGTACGCTCGGGACCACGAGGAGATCACCAGCGGTGCAGACGCTTACAACGTTAAAACCTTTATATCTATACCTTTAACAATGAGATACACAGTATACCTTAGTGTAGAGACAGAGTGTAAGTGCAACCTGGTGTAACCTGATTAACTATAAAGCTGCTTGAGCATCACCGACGCTCAGAGAATACTTAACCCTATAAAGAATACACAGATACCTGGGCTTAGGGTCCAAAACCTATTATATGTATTATAACTATTATACTTGCAAAAGGAATCACAGTACAAATGATACACTACAATATAACATAGACTAACTAACCATATAACTACACGGGAAATACAATACAATACAATTAAAGGAAAATACGAGAGAAAGAGTAGGGAGAGAGAGAGAGAGATGGCTCACAGTAAGACAATATGATTACGGAGAAAACTTACGCACAAGGGGAACGATCGCATGCGCCTCGATATCCAGCTCCCGATTATCAGCAATGAGAACCGTTGATGAGAGTGAATCTGGATATGGTCGGCATGCCTATTTATGCCCCACACACAATACAATTCAATGGTCCCTACAATCTCATTGTCCATTGGACACAGGAATTCGGCTTTGCATTATAACAAAAGGTCATAGGTTGGTTCATACAGGTGGGCTGTGACTGTTTCCAACTGTTCAGGTGGGTGGGATACTGGGTTTCCCGCCGCATGACTAAGTAAGAACAAATAATAGTAAATGGACATAAACTTCTTATGTCCATAACTATTCGCACGAGCGATTAATCCGCTCCAAACCAACACCGGAATATTGCTATTTAAATACTCTTCCGATGGGTACCAAACACTACTGTATGACCCCTGTTAGACCCTTCGTACAATACAAAGGGGGATCTCTCTGTTCAGGAACATGCTATGTTAACCAAACTTTCAGAATCTATCAAAGGGACCATGATCTATAAAATACCTTATTAGTGAAAATATGTAACGATTGAGTCGCACGCTACGACTACACAAACTTTACCGTAAATACGCATACCGAGCACCAGCGGGTGCACGCAACAGCGGGTATGCGCACTCACGGGAGAGCGCACACATGCGCAGCGCGGACCTGAATGAGGTGCAAATATGGCAGTGTGCATAGAGATATTTTTCTGACTTTGACACCACGCAGGTCGGTCCTCTTCTCCAGTAGAATCCATGGTATACCTGTAGAAAAAATTATACTCACATAATCCAGTGTTTTCGGCTCCTCGGTAAATCCTTTTGTAATCTACGTACTTGAAAAAATAAAAAAACGGATACCCGACCATGAACTGAAAGGGGACCCATGTTTTCACATGGGCCCCCTTTCCCCGAATGCCAGAAACCCACTCTGACTGATGTCTAAGTGGGTTTCTTCAGCCAATCAGGGAGCGCCACGTTGTGGCACCCTCCTGATCGGCTGTGGGCTCCTGTACTGTATGACAGGCGGCACACGGCAGTGTTACAATGTAGCGCCTATGCGCTCCATTGTAACCAATGGTGGGAACTTTCAGGTCAGCGGTGAGGTCACTTTCGGTCAACCGCTGACCTGAAAGTTCCCACCATTGGTTACAATGGAGCACATAGGCGCTACATTGTAACACTGCCGTGTGCCGCCTGTCATACAGTACAGGAGCACACAGCCGATCAGGAGGGTGCCACAACATGGCGCTCCCTGATTGGCTGAAGAAACCCACTTAGACATCAGTCAGAGTGGGTTTCTGGCATTCGGGGGAAAGGGGGCCCATGTGAAAACATGGGTCCCCTTTCAGTTCGTGGTCGGGTATCCGTTTTTTAATTTTTTCAAGTACGTGGATTACAAAAGGATTTACCGAGGAGCCTTCATCCATGGATTATGTGAGTATAATTTTTTCTACAGGTACACCATGGATTCTACTGGAGAAGAGGACCGACCTGCGTGGGAACATAAGGTAAGTATGTGTATATGGAGGTGTGGATGGATGTATTAAAGTTATACTTTCAAGGTGTGTGTGTGTTGTCTTTATTGGGGTATTTTTTTTAGTAGTAGTACTACAGGTACCAGCGGGCCCATTTTTCCGCCGCATGCTGGTACTTGTGGTTCTCCAAGTACCAGCTTGCGGGGGAGGCTTGCTGGGCCTTGTAGTACTGCTACTAAAAACAATATCAAACACTTATCACAAAGGCTATCAGTCCCCCATCCGCAGCCCATTGGATGGGGGGGACAGCCTCGGGCTTCACCCCTGGCCCTTGGTTGGCTGGGGGGGACCCCTTGATTGAAGGGGTCCCCACTCCCCCAGGGTACCCCGGCCAGAGGTGACTAGTTGGATATTTGATGCCACGGCCGCAAGGCACTGTATAAAAGTGACCCCCGGCTGTGGCATTATCTGTCCAGCTAGTGGAGCCCGGTGCTGGTTTCAAAAATACGGGGGACCCCTACTCTTTTTGTCCCCCGTATTTTTGGAACCAGGACCAGGCGCAGAGCCCGATGCTGGTTGCTTAAATATGGGGGAACCCCTGTCCATATTTCCCCATATTTCTGCAACCAGGATCGGCTCAAAGAGCCCGAGGCTGGTTTGCCTTAGGAGGGGGGACCCCACGCAATTTTTTTTCTGAAAATTTAGAACATCCCCCCACCCCCTTCCCACTGAAAAACATGCACGGATCTCATGGATCCGTGCATGCCTATACAAATACGGGATAAAAAAGCAGGTCTGTTTTTATTTAGCACTTTTTCACGATTTGTATTTTATCACGGCAGTGTTTGGCTATTGTCGGCAGTGTTTGTGTTTTGCACTTTTTAGTAAATTCCCGATTTCTAGCAAATTGCAGGCGTATTTGACCGATGGTGTATTGATTCGTGATTTTTTCAAAATATTACGAATGCCCTCATCACTGCCGTGATTTTTGCTTAGTAAATTACCGAGATGACACTTTGATGAAAAAACGGCATCTCGGTCCAAATCGGGACCTTAGTAAATATACCCCATATTCTGTGTCATAAGAATCTTCTTTATTGAATTCTAATAATTTTCTAGCTTTAAAGCAATTTGGGAGGCACTGATAGCAGTGCCTCCCGTGAATAATGGTAACGGGGACAGTGTGGGGGGCGGAGCCTAGCACTGGGCTGTAAAAGCCCATAAAAAAACATAGGGAAAGCGGCACTGTTCCAAGTGCCTCGCTGACAGGGACACTACCCCCATGTCAGCGAGGCACCTGTGATTGGACAGCGGATCCAGGGCTGGATCCGCTTGTCCAATCACCCACATGCAGCACTAGAGGCGGCAGGTCCCGGCACTGATGATAGCCGGGAGCAGCGGTGGGCCTTCAGTATGTGTGGCTCCCCCCCCCCCCCCCGTCCTCCTGCTCCGGCTCCCGCTCACCTTACCAGCAGCGGTAGTCCTGCGGAGCGTGCAGCTCTCTCCCGGCTCCCGGTCACCTGACACTCAGGTAGCAGCGGTGGCCATGCAGTAAGTGCGGCTGTCCTCCTCCGCCGGCTCCAGCAGCAGCAGCAGGTTAGTTTGCGTCTCTCTCTCTCTCTCTCTCTCTCTCTCTCTTTCTCTCTCCTCTTTCTCTCACTCCCCCCCCCCCTGTGGATATGCATACCTCCCAACGTGACCCTATCTAGGAGGGACACAATGCTCTGCTCCTGGAGTTCCCTATTAATTTATGATTCCCATCACCTGTGCTGAAACACCTTTCTAATCCATTGACCTGTTCAGCACAGGTGATGGCAATCATAAATTAAGAGAAAGGTCCAGAAGCAGAGCATTGTGTCCCTCCTGGAGAGGTTCATGTTGGGAGGTATGGATATGTCAGTATAATGTTCATTTTTACAGGTTTCTACTGGACAAGTGGACGTGACCGGCGTGGGATGTAGGTAAGTAATCTCTCTCTCATTTTTACAGGTACCCCTATTGGATTCTACTGGACAAGTGGACATGACTGGCGTGGGATGTAGGTAAGTATGTGTGAGTGCGTAAGTGTGTTTTAATAAAATGTTACTGTCACGGTGTGTGTGTTTGTGTTTTTATTTGGGTATTTTTGTTGTTGTAGAACTACAGGTACCAGTGAGCCCGTTATTTCCCCACCTGCTGGTACTTGAGGTTCTCCAAGTACCAGCAAGCGGGGGAGGCTTGCTGGGACTTGTAGTTCCACAACAAAAAACAATATTCTTTTTTTACACACATGTCTATCAGCCCAGCACCCACCGCCCAGGGGTGTTGGGGACAGCCTCGGGCTTCACCCCTGGCCCTTGGGTGAGTGAAGGGGGACACCCCTTGATTTAAGGGGTCCCCACTCCTCCAGGGTACCCCAGCCAGAGGTGACTAGTTGGGGGGGTAATGCCACGGCCGCAGGGACCTACATAAAAGTGTCCCCCGGCTGTGGCATTATCTCTCTGACTAGTGGAGCCTGATGCTGGTTTTAAAAATACGGGGGACCCCTACATCTTTTGTCCCCCATATTTTTGGAACCAGGACTGGTCTAAGAGCCCGGTGCTGGTTGTATAAATATGGGGAACCCCTGTCCAATTTTCCCCCCAGTATTTAAACAACCAGGACCGGCTAAAAGAGCCCGAGGCTGGTTATACTTAGGAGGGGGGACCTCACGCATTTTTTTAACCCATTCAGCCCCTTCTCCATTTAGTTAATGGAAGCCCTGGACAACAAAATTGCATTCATGTCCTCCTCCCTCGCCCTTCCCAGTCCCAAACACTCTTTTTTTTCTTCTATAAAAATGTATAATATATCACAAGTATGATGAGCAGGCAGGCAGCGGGCATTGGCGGCATCGGACTGAGATAGAAATTAGTGGCGGAGGGCTGGGTCAGTTGATTGTTGGCGAGTTTGTAAGCCATTGGCGGTGGCAGCGGGTATCGGCTCAGAGGCAGTAACGGGCATTGGCTAGGGGTCATCGGCAGGATTCGGCGGACATTATGGCTGTAGTGCCTCGCTAGCCACTGACCTCACCGCACGCCACTGGTGCACATGGTTTTGCCCATTAGAGCAAAATGTTATTTATCCCCGATGCTGGCACGCCTCAGGCATGCAAAGCATAATTCACAATAAGTGCCCCTTAGACCCGCGATAAGTGCTGCGAAAATATATAGCTCCACGGCTTTTCGCAGGACCTATGTATTTTCGTGCAAAAGTCTGATGTTTTCTCCAGGATCTAATTCAGTGCTGGTTTAGACCTGGTGGCGCCCAGGGCGAAAGTTTCCTTTGCCCCCCCCCCCCCATTAGGTAAAAATGGGTTCATGCGCGCCGTAGGGGCGTGTAAAAAATAGGGGTGTGGCTTCATGGGGAAGGGGTGTGGTCACAGTTATGCACCCTGTAGCTGTGCCCCCAGTGAATTTTCCCCCTGCAGTTTTTCCCCCTATAGCTATGCCCTCAGATGTGCCCCTGTAGTTTTGCCCCTGTTGGTGTGCCCTAAGCAGTTGTGCCCCTGTAGTTTTGCCCCCTGTTACTGTGCCCTCAGTAGTTGTGCCCTTGTAGTTTTGCTCCCTGTCGCTGTGCCCTCAGTATGCCCTGTGTTGCTGTGCCCTCAGTAGTTGGGCCCCTGTTGCTGTGCCCTCAGTAATTGTGCCCCCTGTTGCTATGCCCTCAGTAGTTGTGCACCTGTTGCTTTGCCCTCAGTAGTAGTGCCCCTGTTGCTGTGCCCTCAGTAGTTGTGCCCCGTGTTGCTGTACCCTTAGTAGTTTTGCCCCCTGTTGCTGTGCCCTCAGTAGTTGTGCCCCGTTGCTGTGTCCTCAGTAGTTGTGCCCCCTGTTGCTGTGCCCTCAGTAGTTGTGTTCTGTTGCTGTGCCCTCAGTAGTTGTGCTCCCTGTTGCTGTGTCCTCAGTAGTTGTGCCCCTATTGATGTGTCCTCAGTAGTTGTGCCCCCTGTTGCTGTGCCCTCAGTAGTTGTGCCCCTATTGATGTGTCCTCAGTAGTTGTGCCCCCTGTTGCTGTACCCTCAGTAGTTGTGCTCCCTGTTGCTGTGTCCTCAGTAGTTGTGCTCCCTGTTGCTGTGCCCTCAGTAGTTGTGCTCCCTGTTGCTGTGTCCTCAGTAGTTGTGCTCCCTGTTGCTGTGTCCTCAGTAGTTGTGCTCCCTGTTGCTGTGCCCTCAGTAGTTGTGCTCCCTGTTGCTGTGCCCTCAGTAGTTGTGCTCCCTATTGCTGTGCCCTCAGTAGTTGTGCTCCCTGTTGCTGTGCCCTCAGTAGTTGTGCTCCCTGTTGCTGTGTCCTCAGTAGTTGTGCGCCGTTGCTGTGTCCTCAGTAGTTGTGCCCCCTGTTGCTGTGCCCTCAGTAGTTGTGTCCTGTTGCTGTGCCCTCAGTAGTTGTGCTCCCTGTTGCTGTGTCCTCAGTAGTTGTGCCCCTATTGATGTGTCCTCAGTAGTTGTGCCCCCTGTTGCTGTGCCCTCAGTAGTTGTGCTCCCTGTTGCTGTGTCCTCAGTAGTTGTGCTCCTTGTTGATGTGTCCTCAGTAGTTGTGCCCCCTGTTGCTGTGCCCTCAGTAGTTGTGCTCCCTTTTGCTGTGTCCTCAGTAGTTGTGCTTCCTGTTGCTGTGTCCTCAGTAGTTGTACCCCCTTTTGCTGTGCCCTCAGTAGTTGTGCCCCTGTTGCTGTGCCCTCAGTAGTTGTGCTCCCTGTTGCTGTGTCCTCGGTAGTTGTGCTCCCTGTTGCTGTGCCCTCAGTAGTTGTGCTCCCTGTTGCTGTGCCCTCAGTAGTTGTGCTCCTTGTTGCTGTGTCCTCAGTAGTTGTGCTCCCTGTTGCTGTGTCCTCAGTAGTTGTGCTCCCTGTTGCTGTACCCTAGTAGTGGTACTTTAAAAAAAATACTCACCAGCCCCGCTCCTGCTTCCCGACCGCTGCTGCTGTCCTTCGTCTCTGGCCGCTGCTCCTCGGATCTATGGGAGAGACGTCATGATGTCTCTCCCAAAGCGACGCACACTGCACAGACACTATTGGTCAATTATGACCTCTAACGTCTGCGGCCTCTCCTGCAATGCCGTGCACGATGACGTCAGGGGCACTGCACGGCACTGGCACAGTAGCAGACAGCTCTTGCCATGGCAGTGGCGTTGGCGCCCTCAGGACATTGGCACCCCGGACAAAAAGCCTGCTTGCCCATGGCAAGAGCCGCTACTGACCTAATTGTATATTGTGATTAAAAAAAATGCAAAAAACACCTGTTTTCGCACCTGTGGCACTATTACGTGTAATCTGATACCCCAACTCACAACTAGACCACCAGGGATGCCTTGTCAACATTCTAATCATGTCAGCATTCATCAGTGTTGACATAAATGTTGACATGTGAATGTTGACATGCATAAAATGGTGACATTATGACCATGTCGATATTCTCTTGTCAACATGAACAATGCCAACATTCTCATGTTTACATGATGAAATATGCCACACCTGTGTACATGTACTGAATGTTAACACATTTTATATGAAAAAAATTACAAAAAATAAATGCCAAAAAATAATAAAATGCAAAAGTCAGTAAAAATGTGAATTACATGACTGCTAGAAATGAGCGCCGGAAATTTTTCGGGTTTTGTGTTTTGGTTTTGGGTTCCGTTCCGCGGCCGTGTTTTGAGTTCGACCGCTTTTTGGCAAAACCTCACCGAATTTTTTTTGTCGGATTCGGGTGTGTTTTGGATTCGGGTGTTTTTTTCCAAAAAACCTAAAAAACAGCTTAAATCATAGAATTTGGGGGTCATTTTGATCCCAAAGTATTATTAACCTCAAAAACCATAATTTCCACTCATTTTCAGTCTATTCTGAATACCTCACACCTCACAATATTATTTTTAGTCCTAAAATTTGCACCGAGGTCGCTGGATGACTAAGCTAATCGACCCTAGTGGCCGACACAAACACCTGGCCCATCTAGGAGTGGCACTGCAGTGTCACGCAGGATGGCCCTTCCAAAAAACACTCCCCAAACAGCACATGACGCAAAGAAAAAAAGAGGCGCAATGAGGTAGCTGTGTGAGTAAGATAAGCGACCCTAGTGGCCGACACAAACACCGGGCCCATCTAGGAGTGGCACTGCAGTGTCACGCAGGATGGCCCTTCCAAAAAACACTCCCCAAACAGCACATGACGCAAAGAAAAAAAGAGGCGCAATGAGGTAGCTGTGTGAGTAAGATAAGCGACCCTAGTGGCCGACACAAACACCGTGCCCATCTAGGAGTGGCACTGCAGTGTCACGCAGGATGGCCCTTCCAAAAAACACTCCCCAAACAGCACATGACGCAAAGAAAAAAAGAGGCGCAATGAGGTAGCTGTGTGAGTAAGATAAGCGACCCTAGTGGCCGACACAAACACCGTGCCCATCTAGGAGTGGCACTGCAGTGTCACGCAGGATGGCCCTTCCAAAAAACACTCCCCAAACAGCACATGACGCAAAGAAAAAAAGAGGCGCAATGAGGTAGCTGTGTGAGTAAGATAAGCGACCCTAGTGGCCGACACAAACACCGTGCCCATCTAGGAGTGGCACTGCAGTGTCACGCAGGATGGCCCTTCCAAAAAACACTCCCCAAACAGCACATGACGCAAAGAAAAAAAGAGGCGCAATGAGGTAGCTGTGTGGGTAAGATAAGCGACCCTAGTGGCCGACAAAAACACCGTGCCCATCTAGGAGTGGCACTGCAGTGTCACGCAGGATGGCCCTTCCAAAAAACACTCCCCAAACAGCACATGGCGCAAAGAAAAAAAGAGGCGCAATGAGGTAGCTGTGTGAGTAAGATAAGCGACCCTAGTGGCCGACACAAACACCGGGCCCATCTAGGAGTGGCACTGCAGTGTCACGCAGGATGGCCCTTCCAAAAAACACTCCCCAAACAGCACATGACGCAAAGAAAAAAAGAGGCGCAATGAGGTAGCTGTGTGAGTAAGATAAGCGACCCTAGTGGCCGACACAAACACCGGGCCCATCTAGGAGTGGCACTGCAGTGTCGCGCAGGATGGCCCTTCCAAAAAACACTCCCCAAACAGCACATGACGCAAAGAAAAAAAGAGGCGCAATGAGGTAGCTGTGTGAGTAAGATAAGCGACCCTAGTGGCCGACACAAACACCGGGCCCATCTAGGAGTGGCACTGCAGTGTCGCGCAGGATGGCCCTTCCAAAAAACACTCCCCAAACAGCACATGACGCAAAGAAAAAAAGAGGCGCAATGAGGTAGCTGTGTGAGTAAGATAAGCGACCCTAGTGGCCGACACAAACACCGGGCCCATCTAGGAGTGGCACTGCAGTGTCACGCAGGATGGCCCTTCCAAAAAACACTCCCCAAACAGCACATGACGCAAAGAAAAAAAGAGGCGCAATGAGGTAGCTGTGTGAGTAAGATAAGCGACCCTAGTGGCCGACACAAACACCGGGCCCATCTAGGAGTGGCACTGCAGTGTCACGCAGGATGGCCCTTCCAAAAAACACTCCCCAAACAGCACATGACGCAAATAAAAAAAGAGGCGCAATGAGGTAGCTGTGTGAGTAAGATAAGCGACCCTAGTGGCCGACACAAACACCGGGCCCATCTAGGAGTGGCACTGCAGTGTCACGCAGGATGGCCCTTCCAAAAAACACTCCACAAACAGCACATGACGCAAAGAAAAATTAAAGAAAAAAGAGGTGCAAGATGGAATTGTCCTTGGGCCCTCCCACCCACCCTTATGTTGTATAAACAGGACATGCACACTTTAACCAACCCATCATTTCAGTGACAGGGTCTGCCACACGACTGTGACTGAAATGACGGGATGGTTTGGACCCCCACCAAAAAAGAAGCAATTAATCTCTCCTTGCACAAACTGGCTCTACAGAGGCAAGATGTCCACCTCATCATCATCCTCCGATATATCACCGTGTACATCCCCCTCCTCACAGATTATCAATTCGTCCCCACTGGAATCCACCATCTCAGCTCCCTGTGTACTTTGTGGAGGCAATTGCTGCTGGTCAATGTCTCCACGGAGGAATTGATTATAATTCATTTTAATGAACATCATCTTCTCCACATTTTCTGGATGTAACCTCGTACGGCGATTGCTGACAAGGTGAGCGGCGGCACTAAACACTCTTTCGGAGTACACACTTGTGGGAGGGCAACTTAGGTAGAATAAAGCCAGTTTGTGCAAGGGCCTCCAAATTGCCTCTTTTTCCTGCCTGTATAAGTACGGACTGTGTGACGTGCCTACTTGGATGCGGTCACTCATATAATCCTCCACCATTCTTTCAATGGTGAGAGAATCATATGCAGTGACAGTAGACGACATGTCCGTAATCGTTGTCAGGTCCTTCAGTCCGGACCAGATGTCAGCATCAGCAGTCGCTCCAGACTGCCCTGCATCACCGCCAGCGGGTGGGCTCGGAATTCTGAGCCTTTTCCTCGCACCCCCAGTTGCGGGAGAATGTGAAGGAGGAGATGTTGACAGGTCGCGTTCCGCTTGACTTGACAATTTTCTCACCAGCAGGTCTTTCAACCCCAGCAGACTTGTGTCTGCCGGAAAGAGAGATCCAAGGAAGGCTTTAAATCTAGGATCGAGCACGGTGGCCAAAATGTAGTGCTCTGATTTCAACAGATTGACCACCCGTGAATCCTTGTTAAGCGAATTAAGGGCTCCATCCACAAGTCCCACATGCCTAGCGGAATCGCTCCGTGTTAGCTCCTCCTTCAATGTCTCCAGCTTCTTCTGCAAAAGCCTGATGAGGGGAATGACCTGACTCAGGCTGGCAGTGTCTGAACTGACTTCACGTGTGGCAAGTTCAAAGGGCAGCAGAACCTTGCACAACGTTGAAATCATTCTCCACTGCGCTTGAGACAGGTGCATTCCACCTCCTATATCGTGCTCAATTGTATAGGCTTGAATGGCCTTTTGCTGCTCCTCCAACCTCTGAAGCATATAGAGGGTTGAATTCCACCTCGTTACCACTTCTTGCTTCAGATGATGGCAGGGCAGGTTCAGTTGTTTTTGGTGGTGCTCCTGTCTTCTGTACGTGGTGCCTGTACGCCGAAAGTGTCCCGCAATTTTTATGGCCACCGACAGCATCTCTTGCACGCCCCTGTCGTTTTTAAAAAAATTCTGCACCACCAAATTCAAGGTATGTGCAAAACATGGGACGTGCTGGAATTTGCCCATATTTAATGCACACACAATATTGCTGGCGTTGTCCGATGCCACAAATCCACAGGAGAGTCCAATTGGGGTAAGCCATTCCGCGATGATCTTCCTCAGTTGCCGTAACAGGTTTTCAGCTGTGTGCGTATTCTGGAAACCGGTGATACAAAGCGTAGCCTGCCTAGGAAAGAGTTGGCGTTTGCGAGATGCTGCTACTGGTGCCGCCGCTGCTGTTCTTGCGGCGGGAGTCCATACATCTACCCAGTGGGCTGTCACAGTCATATAGTCCTGACCCTGCCCTGCTCCACTTGTCCACATGTCCGTGGTTAAGTGGACATTAGGTACAGCTGCATTTTTTAGGACACTGGTGACTCTTTTTCTGAGGTCTGTGTACATTTTCGGTATCGCCTGCCTAGAGAAATGGAACCTAGATGGTATTTGGTACCGGGGACACAGTACCTCCAACAAGTCTCTAGTTGGCTCTGCAGTAATGATGGATACCGGAACCACGTTTCTCACCACCCAGGATGCCAAGGCCTCAGTTATCCGCTTTGCAGTATGATAAATGCTGTGATATTTCATCTTCCTCGCAAAGGACTGTTGGACAGTCAATTGCTTGGTGGAAGTAGTAAAAGTGGTCTTATGACTTCCCCTCTGGGATGACCATCGACTCCCAGCAGCAACAACAGCAGCGCCAGCAGCAGTAGGCGTTACACGCAAGGATGCATCGGAGGAATCCCAGGCAGGAGAGGAATCGTCAGAATTGCCAGTGACATGGCCTGCAGGACTATTGGCATTCCTGGGGAAGGAGGAAATTGACACTGAGGGAGTTGGTGGGGTGGTTTGCGTGAGCTTGGTTACAAGAGGAAGGTATTTACTGGTCAGTGGACTGCTTCCGCTGTCACCCAAAGTTTTTGAACTTGTCACTGACTTATTATGAATGCGCTGCAGGTGACGTATAAGGGAGGATGTTCCGAGGTGGTTAACGTCCTTACCCCTACTTATTACAGCTTGACAAAGGCAACACACGGCTTGATACCTGTTGTCCGCATTTCTGTTGAAATACTTCCACACCGAAGAGCTGATTTTTTTGGTATTTTCACCAGGCATGTCAGTGGCCATATTCCTCCCACGGACAACAGGTGTCTCCCCGGGGGCCTGACTTAAACAAACCACCTCACCATCAGAATCCTCCTGGTCAATTTCCTCCCCAGCGCCAGCAACACCCATATCCTCCTCATCCTGGTGTACTTCAACACTGACATCTTCAATCTGACTATCAGGAACTGGACTGCGGGTGCTCCTTCCAGCACTTGCAGGGGGCGTGCAAATGGTGGAAGGCGCATGCTCTTCACGTCCAGTGTTGGGAAGGTCAGGCATCGCAACTGACACAATTGGAGTCGGACTCTCCTTGTGGATTTGGGATTTTGAAGAACGCACAGTTCTTTGCGGTGCTACTGCTTTTGCCAGCTTGAGTCTTTTCATTTTTCTAGCGAGAGGCTGAGTGCTTCCATCCTCATGTGAAGCTGAACCACTAGCCATGAACATAGGCCAGGGCCTCAGCCGTTCCTTGCCACTCCGTGTGGTAAATGGCATATTGGCAAGTTTACGCTTCTCCTCCGACAATTTTATTTTAGGTTTTGGAGTCCTTTTTTTACTGATATTTGGTGTTTTGGATTTGACATGCTCTGTACTATGACATTGGGCATCGGCCTTGGCAGACGACGTTGCTGACATTTCATCGTCTCGGCCATGACTAGTGGCAGCAGCTTCAGCACGAGGTGGAAGTGGATCTTGATCTTTCCCTAATTTTGGAACCTCAACATTTTTGTTCTCCATATTTTAATAGGCACAACTAAAAGGCACCTCAGGTAAACAATGGAGATGGATGGATACTAGTATACTTATGGATGGAATGCCGAGTGCCGACACAGAGGTAGCTACAGCCGTGGACTACCGTACTGTGTCTGCTGCTAATATAGACTGGATGATAATGATATGAAATCAATATATATATGTATATATAATATCACTAGTACTGCAGCCGGACAGGTAGATATATATTTATTAGGTAATGATGACTGATGATGGACCTGCTGGACACTGTCAGCTCAGCAGCACCGCTGACTGCTACAGTAAGCTACTATAGTAGTATGTATCAAGAAGAAGAAAAAAAAACCACGGGTAGGTGGTATACAATTATGGATGGACTGCCGAGTGCCGACACAGAGGTAGCTACAGCCGTGGACTACCGTACTGTGTCTGCTGCTAATATAGACTGAATGATAATGATATGAAATCAATATATATATATGTATATATAATATCACTAGTACTGCAGCCGGACAGGTAGATATATATTTATTAGGTAATGATGACTGATGACGGACCTGCTGGACACTGTCAGCTCAGCAGCACCGCAGACTGCTACAGTAAGCTACTATAGTAGTATGTATCAAGAAGAAAGAAAAAAAAAAAACCACGGGTAGGTGGTATACAATTATGGATGGACTGCCGAGTGCCGACACAGAGGTAGCTACAGCCGTGGACTACCGTACTGTGTCTGCTGCTAATATAGACTGGATGATAATGATATGAAATCAATATATATATGTATATATAATATCACTAGTACTGCAGCCGGACAGGTAGATATATATTTATTAGGTAATGATGACTGATGACGGACCTGCTGGACACTGTCAGCTCAGCAGCACCGCAGACTGCTACAGTAAGCTACTATAGTAGTATGTATCAAGAAGAAAGAAAAAAAAAACCACGGGTAGGTGGTATACAATTATGGATGGACTGCCGAGTGCCGACACAGAGGTAGCTACAGCCGTGGACTAACGTACTGTGTCTGCTGCTAATATAGACTGGATGATAATGATATGAAATCAATATATATATGTATATATAATATCACTAGTACTGCAGCCGGACAGGTAGATATATATTTATTAGGTAATGATGACTGATGACGGACCTGCTGGACACTGTCAGCTCAGCAGCACCGCAGACTGCTACAGTAAGCTACTATAGTAATATGTATCAAGAAGAAAGAAAAAAAAAAAAACACGGGTAGGTGGTATACAATTATGGATGGACTGCCGAGTGCCGACACAGAGGTAGCTACAGCCGTGGACTAACGTACTGTGTCTGCTGCTAATATAGACTGGATGATAATGATATGAAATCAATATATATATGTATATATAATATCACTAGTACTGCAGCCGGACAGGTAGATGTATATTTATTAGGTAATGATGACTGATGACGGACCTGCTGGACACTGTCAGCTCAGCAGCACCGCAGACTGCTACAGTAAGCTACTATAGTAGTATGTATCAAGAAGAAAGAAAAAAAAAACCCACGGGTAGGTGGTATACAATTATAATATTATATATATATTAATTATATACAATTATATATATATATATATATATATATATATATATATATATATATATATTAATTAAACTGGTGGTGATTATTAAACTGGTGGTCAGGTCACTGGTCACACTATCAGCAACTTGCAAGTAGTACTCCTAAGCATACAATCACAATATATATTATACTGGTGTGGCACTCTGGCAGCAAAAGTGTGCACTGTACGTTATATGTAGTATGTACTCCTGAGTCCTGAGTCCTGCTCTCAGACTCTAACTGCTCCCCACTGTCAGTGTCTCCCCCACAAGTCAGATAATACAATACAGTCACACTATCTATCACTTCACTTCAGCAAGTACTAGTAGTAGTAGTACTCCTCCTAATGCTCCCCAAAATTACTACTGTGTCTCTCTCTAGTGAGACTGTCTCACTCTCTTCTCGAATCTCTATAAAGTATAAACGGAGAGGACGCCAGCCACGTCCTCTCCCTATGAATCTCAATGCACGTGTGAAAAATGGCGGCGACGCGCGGCTCCTTATATAGAATCCGAGCCTCGCGAGAATCCGACAGCGTGATGATGACGTTCGGGCGCGCTCGGGTTAACCGAGCAAGGCGGGAGGATCCGAGCCTGCTCGGACCCGTGTAAAAAACCCTGAAGTTCGGGCGGGTTCGGATTCCGAGGAACCGAACCCGCTCATCTCTAATGACTGCACACTAAAAAAATAAAATTAAAACACATTTAAAGACCCATGTACAGTACTGTATATATTTAACTTATACTATTAGCTTTGGACAAAAAAATTACACCATACACCCAATACGTACAAACACATATATTTGTAAAATAAAAAAATGGTCTCCTCTACTGCAACATTTGGTATCACCCCAGCAACGAAAATGACACCTATGTATAGTGTCAGACTGGGGCATGAATGGCCCACTGGGGGATTGCGGTGGTAGGAGCCCATGCAAAGGGGTGTGGCCAGCCCCTATAGAGGCTTGGTTAACTATTAATGCATGGTCTGAGCTCCTTTATAAAAGTATATAGTGAATATACTCCTAGTGCATGCATGATAATGTACTAGATTAATAACAGCAATGCACTGTAGAGAATACACAATAATCCAGTGCAGTATAATGTAGCATATGTATAATGTATAACTTCATTGATCCATAGAGGAGGGTGTGGGCCCTCAGGTGGTATGGCACACCGGGGGTGTAACTTTTTAAAAAATCAGCTTCTAGCGTTACCTTTACCTCATCTTCTCAACCATTTTATGTCAGGTCTTAAATCTGTACATGTAAACACATGCATTACATGCAGTAGACCAGGGGTGGGCAATTATTTCATCTGGGGGGCCGCTTAACACTTCCAGCGAATATTCGAGGGCCACACACAAAATACTCAAAAAGAGATCCCTTTTTACACATTACGGCAGACAGCATCCCCTTTTTACACATTACGGCAGACAGCGCCCCCGTTTTTACACATTACCTTAGACAGCGTCCCGTTTTTACACATTACGGCAGACAGCGCCCCCTGTTTTTACACATTACGGCAGACAGCGTCCCCTTTTTACACATTACGGCAGACAGCGCCCCCGTTTTTACACATTACGGCAGACAGCGTCCCCTTTTTACACATTACGGCAGACAGCGCCCCCGTTTTTACACATTACGGCAGACGGCGCCCCCTTTTTACACATTACGGCTGCCCGCCGCTTCCTCTCCTCACTGGCCGCCGCTTCTCGTCCGCCGCTCCTGCTCACTGCAGTGCCCGCCCCCGTGCCTCCCAGCGTATGATAACAGAGGAAATACCGGTCAGCTGACCCTGTGATGTGACCGGGATTTCCTCAGCGGCGCCGCGTCTGAGAGCAGTGCAATGACAAGCGGTATGTCGGGCCGCTTGTCATTGCACTCTGATGGGGCACAGCGGGCCAGGCAGGATCGGTCCGCGGGCCGCCTTTTGCCCACCCCTACAGTAGACTCATGTTTGCCCATAAAGCAGCTGCAGTAGCGTCAAAACATTCACAATGGTTATGTCGGCAATATGTCACTATTTACTGTAATATTACATATCAAACTTCCTGCCTTTTGTCTCAAAATTCCAGCCCGCTAATTATGACAAGGAACAAATAAAGTTTTGTGCATAAAATATATTATTGTCAGTATTACACAGCCATCTGTGTACTTTAGTAACTTGTTCCCTTTTTGCTGTTTAATCGTCCCCTTTCTCTATTTCATCTAGTCCACTTTACGTAATTAGTGAGGACCATGTGTTTGGTTGCGAAACAGCTACGAGTCTTCAAAGAATTCCTCTGGAATTTTGGGATGCTTCTCATCTGGGTTTGTTTGTGGGAGGGGTTGTTTTGGGCTTTTAAGCGACAAAAGTAATTAATACAAAACTGGTTCTCACAACTTGCTCTGGCATTAATACTTTACAATAATAATGATCTACATGATGGGGGTAATTCTGAGTTGATCGCAGCAGCAAATTTGTTAGCAATTGGGCAAAATAATGTGCACTGCAGGAGGGGCAGATATAACATTTGCAGAGAGAGTTAGATTTGGGTGGGTTATTTATTTTGTTTCTGTGCAGGGTAAATACTAGCTGCTTTATTTTTACACTGCAATTTAGATTTCAGTTTGAATACACCCCACCCAAATCTAACTCTCTCTGCACATGTTATACCTGCCCCTCCTGCAGTGCACATAGGCCCTCATTCCGAGTTGATCGGTCGCAAGGCGAATTTAGCAGAGTTACACACGCTAAGCCGCCGCCTACTGGGAGTGAATCTTAGCTTCTTAAAATTGCGACCGATGTATTCGCAATATTGCGATTACTAACTACTTAGCAGTTTCAGAGTAGCTCCAGACTTACTCTGCCTGTGCGATCAGTTCAGTGCTTGTCGTTCCTGGTTGACGTCACAAACACACCCAGCGTTCGCCCAGGCACTCCCACCGTTTCTCCGGCCACTCCTGCGTTTTTTCCGGAAACGGTAGCGTTTTCAGCCACACGCCCCTGAAACGCCGTGTTTCCGCCCAGTAACACCCATTTCCTGTCAATCACATTACGATCGCTGGAGCGAAGAAAAAGCCGTGAGTAAAAATACTTTCTTCATAGTAAAGTTACTTGGCGCAGTCGCAGTGCGAACATTGCGCATGCGTACTAAGCGGATTTTCACTGCGATACGATGAAAAATACCGAGCGAACAACTCGGAATGAGGGCCATAGGCCCTCATTCCGAGTTGTTCGCTCGCTAGCAGATTTTAGCAGCATTGCACATGCTAGGCCGCCGCCCTCTTGGAGTGTATCTTAGCTTAGCAGAATTGCGAACGAAAGAGTAGCAGAATTGCGAATAAATAATTCTTAGCAGTTTCTGAGTAGCTCGAGACTTACTCCTACACTGCGATCAGCTCAGCCCGTTTTGTTCCTGGTTTGACGTCACAAACACGCCCTGCATTCAGCCAGCCACTCCCCTGTTTCTCCAGACACTCCCGCGTTTTATCCTGGCACGCATGCGTTTTTCCGCACACTCCCAGAAAACGGTCAGTTTCCGCCCAGAAACACCCACTTCCTGTCAATCACACTCCGACCACTTCAACAATGAAAATTCTTCGTTCGGACGTGAATAAATCTACTAAGTTTTCTGCTAAAATACTTAGCGCATGCGCACTGCGTACCATGCGCATGCGCATTTTTGCCTTAATCGCTCTGTTGCGAAAATCGGCAACGAGCGAACAACTCGGAATGACCCCCATGGTTTTGTCCAACTGCTAACAAATTTGCTGCTGCGATCAACTCAGAATTAGGCCCCATATTCCTCAATTTATGAACTAATTTCAGCAAGGTCTTAATACATGTGATTCTGTTTTACCTGTGGTAGTAATATTATTGATCTCATGCCATTAAGCTCTGCAGTGATTTTTTTCTAATCCATTACTTTCCCTGTACAGTATATAATTTCTCCCCGGGAATGTATATCACTTTCCCTGTTAGACTTTGGTAGCCATCAAGGCTAGTGATGAGCGGGTTCGGTTCCTCGGAAACCGAACCCCCCCGAACTTCACCCATTTTACACGGGTCCGAGGCATACTCGGATTCTCCCGTATGGCTCGGTAAAACCCGAGAGCGCCCGAACGTCATCATCCCGCTGTCGGATTCTCGTGAGATTCGGATTCTATATAAGCAGCCGCGCGTCACCGCCATTTTCACTCGTGCATTGGAAATGTTAGGGAGAGGACGTGGCTGGCGTCCTCTCCGTTTATTAATGTTGATGCAAATATTTGTGCTTATTGCTTAATTGTGGGGACTGGGTAGCAGCTGTATTATATAGGAGGAGTACAGTGCAGAGTTTTGCTGACAGTGACAACCAGTATACGTTGTCTGCCTAAAAAACACTCCATATCTGTGCTCAGTGTGCTGCATATATCTGTGCTCACACTGCTTTATTGTGGGGACTGGGGACCAGTAGTATTATATAGGAGGAGTACAGTGCAGAGATTTGCTGACAGTGACCACCAATATACGTTGTCTGCCTGAAAAATACTCCATGTCTGTGCTCAGTGTGCTGCATATATCTGTGCTCACACTGCTTTATTGTGGGGACTGGGGACCACCAGTATATTATATAGGAGGAGTACAGTGCAGAGTTTTGCTGACCAGTGACCACCAGTATACGTTGTCTGCCTGAAAAACACTCCATATCTGTGCTCAGTGTGCTGCATATATCTGTGCTCACACTGCTTTATTGTGGGTACTGGGGACCACCAGTATATTATATAGGAGGAGTACAGTGCAGAGTTTTGCTGACCAGTGACCACCAGTATTATATGTTGTCTGCCTGAAAAATGCTCCATAGCTGTGCTCAGTGTGCTGCATATATCTGTGCTCACACTGCTTTATTGTGGGGACTGGGGACCAGCAGTATTATATAGGAGGAGCACAGTGCAGAGTTTTGCTGACAGTGACCACCAGTATACGTTGTCTGCCTGAAAAACACTCCATATCTGTGCTCAGTGTGCTGCATATATCTGTGCTCACACTGCTTTATTGTGGGGACTGGGGACCACCAGTATATTATATAGGAGGAGTACAGTGCAGAGTTTTGCTGACCAGTGACCACCAGTATACGTTGTCTGCCTGAAAAACACTCCATATCTGTGCTCAGTGTGCTGCATATATCTGTGCTCACACTGCTTTATTGTGGGGACTGGGGACCAGTAGTATTATATAGGAGTAGTACAGTGCAGAGTTTTGCTGACAGTGACCACCAGTATATATAGCAGTACGTACTATAGAAGGCCACTGCTCTACCTACCTCTGTGTCGTCAAGTGTACTATCCATCTAGATTCTATACCTGTGGTGCATTTTAGTTTTGCAGTTTGCTGACAGTGACCACCAGTATATATAGCAGTACGGTACGGAAGGCCACTGCTCTACCTACCTCTGTGTCGTCAAGTATACTATCCATCTAGATTCTATACCTGTGGTGCATTTTAGTTTTGCAGTTTGCTGACAGTGACCACCAGTATATATAGCAGTACGGTACGGAAGGCCACTGCTCTACCTACCTCTGTGTCGTCAAGTATACTATCCATCTAGATTCTATACCTGTGGTGCATTTTAGTTTTGCAGTTTGCTGACAGTGACCACCAGTATATATAGCAGTACGGTACGGAAGGCCACTGCTCTACCTACCTCTGTGTCGTCAAGTATACTATCCATCCATACCTGTGGTGCATTTCAGTTGTGCGCAGTATATATAGTAGTAGGCCATTGCTATTGATACTGGCATATAATTCCACACATTAAAAAATGGAGAACAAAAATGTAGAGGTTAAAATAGGGAAAGATCAAGATCCACTTCCACCTCGTGCTGAAGCTGCTGCCACTAGTCATGGCCGCGACGATGAAATGCCATCAACGTCGTCTGCCAAGGCCGATGCCCAATGTCATAGTAGAGAGCATGTCAAATCCAAAAAACAAAAGTTCAGTAAAATGACCCAAAAATCTAAATTTAAAGCGTCTGATGAGAAGCATAAACTTGCCAATATGCCATTTACGGCACGGAGTGGCAAGGAACGGCTGAGGCCCTGGCCTGTGTTCATTGCTAGTGGTTCAGATTCACATGAGGATGGAAGCACTCATCCTCTCGCTAGAAAACTGCAGTCCACTCCTAGATGGGCCAGGTGTTTGTGTCGGCCACTTGTGTCGCTTAGCTTAGTCACACAGCGACCTTGGTGAGCCTCTTTTTTTCTTTGCATCATGTGCTGTTTGGGGACTATTTTTTTGAAGTGCCATCCTGCCTGACACTGCAGTGCCACTCCTAGATGGGCCAGGTGTTTGTGTCGGCCACTTGGGTCGCTTAGCTTAGTCACACAGCGACCTTGGTGCGCCTCTTTTTTTCTTTGCATCATGTGCTGTTTGGGGACTATTTTTTTGAAGTGCCATCCTGTTTGACACTGCAGTGCCACTCCTAGATGGGCCAGGTGTTTGTGTCGGCCACTTGGGTCGCTTAGCTTAGTCACACAGCGACCTTGGTGCGCCTCTTTTTTTCTTTGCATCATGTGCTGTTTGGGGACTATTTTTTTGAAGTGCCATCCTGTCTGACACTGCAGTGCCACTCCTAGATGGGCCAGGTGTTTGTGTCGGCCACTTGGGTCGCTTAGCTTAGTCACACAGCTACCTCATTGCTCCTCTTTTTTTCTTTGCATCATGTGCTGTTTGGGGACTATTTTTTTTAAGTGCCATCCTGTCTGACACTGCAGTACCACTCCTAGATGGGCCAGGTGTTTGTGTCGGCCACTTGGGTCTCTTAGCTTAGTCACTCAGCTACCTCATTGCTCCTCTTTTTTTCTTTGCATCAAGTGCTGTTTGGGGACTATTTTTTTGAAGTGCCATCGTGTCTGACACTGCAGTGCCACTCCTAGATGGGCCAGGTGTTTGTGTCGGCCACTTGGGTCGCTTAGCTTAGTCACACAGCTACCTCATTGCGCCTCTTTTTTTCTTTGCATCATGTGCTGTTTGGGGACTATTTTTTTTTCAAGTGCCATCCTGTCTGACACTGCAGTGCCACTCCTAAATGGGCCAGGTGTTTGTGTCGGCCACTTGTGTCGCTTAGCTTAGTCACACAGCGACCTTGGTGCGCCTCTTTTTTTTCTTTGCATCATGTGCTGTTTGGGGACTATTTTTTTGAAGTGCCATCCTGTCTGACACTGCAGTGCCACTCCTAGATGGGCCAGGTGTTTGTGTCGGCCACTTGGGTCGCTTAGCTTAGTCACACAGCTACCTCATTGCGCATCTTTTATTCTTTGCATCATGTGCTGTTTGGGGACAATTTTTTTGAAGTGCCATCCTGTCTGACACTGCAGTGCCACTCCTAGATGGGCCAGGTGTTTGTGTCGGCCACTTGGGTCTCTTAGCTTAGTCACTCAGCTACCTCATTGCTCCTCTTTTTTTCTTTGCATCAAGTGCTGTTTGGGGACTATTTTTTTGAAGTGCCATCCTGTCTGACACTGCAGTGCCACTCCTAGATGGGCCAGGTGTTTGTGTCGGCCACTTGGGTCGCTTAGCTTAGTCACACAGCTACCTCATTGCGCCTCTTTTTTTCTTTGCATCATGTGCTGTTTGGGGACTATTTTTTTGAAGTGCCATCCTGTCTGACACTGCAGTGCCACTCCTAGATGGGCCAGGTGTTTGTGTCGGCCACTTGTGTCGCTTAGCTTAGTCACACAGCGACCTTGGTGCGCCTCTTTTTTTCTTTGCATCATGTGTTGTTTGGGGACTATTTTTTTGAAGTGCCATCCTGCCTGACACTGCAGTGCCACTCCTAGATGGGTCAGGTGTTTGTGTCGGCCACTTGTGTCGCTTAGCTTAGTCATCCAGCGACCTCGGTGCAAATTTTAGGACTAAAAATAATATTGTGAGGTGTGAGGTGTTCAGAATAGACTGAAAATGAGTGGAAATTATGGTTATTGAGGTTAATAATACTATGGGATCAAAATGACCCCCAAATTCTATGATTTAAGCTGTTTTTGAGGGTTTTTTTGTAAAAAAACACCCAAATCCAAAACACACCCGAATCCGACAAAAAATTTTCAGGGAGGTTTTGCCAAAACGCGTCCGAATCCAAAACACGGCCGCGGAACCGAATCCAAAACCAAAACACAAAACCCGAAAAATTTCCAGTGCACATCACTAATCAAGGCACAGTAAGAAATATTCTACCTGGTACAGTCATCCTGACTGGTTTGCACTTTGCAATGTCAATCAATAGGTAAACCCTCTTTCTTTCAGCAAGTTGAAAGCATGATTTGAGCACCTGATTAATAAGTACAAAACAGCAGCAAACCATCACTTATGACATTTAGATGCAGAAGGTGCAAATAAATTATTTACTAATATTGTATTGGTAGCATATACAAGAGCAGCATTCACCCATTAGGGCAAATTCATCTTGAGCCATTAGGAAATATAATGACTGAGATGAGGAGAGGAGATCACTGATGGCTAATATAAACAGCCTCTGTTGGGAAAACACCATCTCCATTTAAAGTGATATATTGAGATAATATGTAGAATGGAGAGAAGAGCAGTATCTCTGCTGGGATAGAATATGCTGGATGTAGAGGTCACGTCAAGACTCTCTGGAATACTGACTTGTACAGTACTATGCATGACAGCGAGGTGCCTGCATTAAATAAAGCATTTTAAACGATATCATTTTAGCAAACACCTGACAATGAAGCAACAGTGATATAAAATATATAAAATCAATAAAAACTCCAAGAAGATATATTTTCAAAATGTATTTTATTGTCTTTAATCCCTTTTACATAATTGGTTTACCATATTAATCCTACACACTCTTAGATGGAAAGATTTTCAAAGAATTGGCATAGAAAAGCACCATCTCATTATATATACAGTATATATATATATATATATATATATGATCCGGTCTGAAGATCGACACTGTCTAGGTCGACAATGTTTAGGTCAACCACTATAGGTCGACAGGGTCTGAAGGTCGACAGGGTTTCTAGGTCGAAATGTGCTAGGTCGACAGGTCAAAAGGTTGACATGAGTTTTTAACATTTGTTTTTAATTTGAACTTTTTCATACTTAACATTCCATGTGGACTACGATTGGAATGGTAATCTGTGCCGAGTGAAGCGGTAGCGGAGCGAGGCACCTTGTCCGAAGCATGGTGAGCGAAGCGAGCCATGCGAGGGGACGCGGTGCACTAATTGGAGTTCCTGGTCACTGTATGGAGAAAACTACACCAAAACAACATGAAAAACTCATGTCGACCTTTGTCCTGTCGACCTAGCACATGTTGACCTAGAAACCCTGTCGACCTTCAGACCCTGTCGACCTAGTGACTGTCGACCTATAGTGGTCGACCTAAACATTTTCGACCTAGACACTGTCTATCTAATGATCCACACCCATATATAGATATATGTCTATAGAGAAAAGTATTGCGCCACTTGCAAGTAAAATAACGCCTAAATATTATCTGGCAGTTAGAAAACTCAGACACACGTATATATGTATACTGTATATTGTATAAAACAACACTTCACAATTTATATGGTCGTCAGCTGTTCCCCAAGTGTACAGGGGTGGTAAGTCCCTGAAGAAAATTTTAGATAGAAAAAATGGAGGGGTTCTATGCGACCAATGGTGTTTACATTAGAAAAGGACAATACTCAATGTATATAAAAATATATATACAATTTATTATAACTATTAAAACTTGAGTAAAAATATTCACATCTGACATAAATTCATGAAGAATTCCAATGATTAAAAAATAAAAAAAAAATCTGTTTTTTTTAAGAACACAGGTAAAAAAAAAAAAAAAAAAAAATATATATATATATATATATATATATAAGAATGTATATATAAATAAAAGATTTATGTATATCTTATCTTAGATAGAGGCCATCTCAACAGATTTCCTCAAGGGGTAGATATTTTTATGTACATTGGGTATGGTCCTTCTCTAATGTAAACACCATTGGTCACTTAGAACCCTATATATATATATATATATATATATATATGACAAAGTCCAGCAATAAGGCACAGGGACGAAACGCATTGAGTGGATTGGACATACTTACAGTACCTTACTACCTGACTGAAGATTCCTTGGGGAAAATACCCAGATAAGCTTTTATACTGTATGTTTTTTAAATTGTACGGGCAATACTGGTTATATAAATAAGCTGTTTTATATGTTTCTGGTAATATACTATTGCAGTCCTTTTTATCTCTCTATATTGTGGGTACAATATGAGGAATCTTGAGACCTCTATCTGAGGGACTCCGCTGACATCACACCAAAGTTGGTGGGTCTACCCCATTAACAAGACCACAAGCATTTGTATGGTGGAAAATTCCACTTTCTCTTAAGGTGTTATTTTTTTTTTTGGTGATGGACCAAATAACAAACTCAGAATACTGCACTAGAGGGTGCCATTCTCACCCTTTTATATAGATCTGCTAACCGTCTGACTTTGGAGTACTGGCAGCCACCCTATAAAGAGGGGAGTGCAAAGTGCTTATAAGAATCATCAAACTGTCACTAAACTCTGTCAAGATAAATGGTTGAACATCGAAGTTAGCACCCGATACCACCCATTTACAAATAAATATATATATATATATATATATATATACATATATATATATATATATCAAGAAGGAAGGTGAAAACAGCGCCTACTAGTGCAGTATATTAGGACCTCCACCACTTCAATAACACCCTTAGAAAAATGCAAGTACCATCATGAGTGGAATTAACCACTTCATTAAATCGCACGCTCTCCAAATGGGAATTCCCGAACTGGATAGATCTCTCCCTTCAGCTCCAGAACCTCACGGTACCTCTAATGCTCAATGATCACCAATGAAAAGAAAGAAGTTAGCCAAAATAGTGTAATAAAGTTTTAATACCAGTTTAATTGCTAAAAAACAAAGCAAATGCCCGTACATCAAAATAATGTAAAAATAGCTTATCTGATGTGTAGTAGATACAGTATACTGTAAATATATATATATATTTTTATATATATATATATATATATATATATATGTATATATATATATATATATATATATATATTGCTTCCATTAGTCCACTCTCTTCAATTTTTAATTGAAAATATTTTGGATAGATTTTATTTGAAATTTTGGAAGTGGGGAAAAGACATAATATTTTCTGAAAAATCAAAGTTTTCAGAAAAAAGCATGGTGTAATTTTTGTGACTCATGCATAAACCAAATTGTGATATTGATGTTGGAATCTGAAAAGCACAAATGGAAAAAAAATGGTCTCATCACAGAAGGATGAGAACCATTAGCAACAAAGTGGTTAGGGAATATATATGCTATAATGTACCCTTAGCTACTGTAATTTATTATTATTATTATTATTATTATTATTATTATTATTAGCATGCAAAGCTAGAAAGAACAAGTGGGCATGGAGCTATATTGGCACTTATAATATACTTGTACAGTATACCTAGGAAAGGTTAGTTTATTTCTAGTTCTACATGATTTTTAACACTAATATTATGACATAACTATGAACATAAGGGATTACTATTATACACATGCACCTGTAGGATTGAGGGATGTAAAATGCAGTTGTACCAGGCATCATTGCACCTGTTATTTGCCATTACAACATTACATGTCAGTGGTCATTGCTGGGGAAACCCGCACTCAGTGACCACACAATGCTGTAGCCCACACATGCTGAGACTAATTAGCCAGCTAAGGGATGTTTTACCCTGTAAGACCTATCTCTTTTAGACCTAATTAGTCACATTTCTCCTTCAGGAAGAAGATTCCCTTAGGATTTACGTATTTAATAAAAAAAAAAGGTTAATGAGGGTTTTGCTGTGTGTTTAAAGTAAACTGCTTTAAAAGCAATGTAGTACGTAGATTTATCTATTACTATGGAACTACTATAAATGCATCAACTAACCGTGGCTGTCAAGACATGCTGACACTTGTGCTTCTACAAGTGTTAGCATTTACGGGCACTTAATGGCTGCACACAACCACTATTCAGGAAAATCAGAAACAGTTCCACACTTTTTGTTTGCCTAATTTTAACCTTTGCTGACCACGTTATTGGTAACCGTGGTATAATGTCATCAGTACAGCATGGCATAGCCCATTGTTGGTTGCTGATTTTGCAGGGGAATTAATGACAAAATGGGGACCACACAGTACATTGATAACAATAAAGGTTCAATAGTTATCTACAGATGATTAATCAGTGTGGTAAATACTGTATGTTCACTGCAGCAATCACATCAGTTCAGTCAGTGTCCAGGAGCCACCCCTTCTCATCAGAAGTTGGACGTGGTCAAATCAGTCCTAGCACTTCTGCAGTCAGTATGGATCCAGGAATAAGGCTCCCAAGTCACACCCGCTCAGTATACTTATAGCAAAACAAGCAAAGTACAGATATGATTGCCCTTATTGGGTATAAACTAAACTGAAACCTCTGATTGGTCATCAGTACGTACAGTATATGCTTGCTCATGAGCAGTTAGCACAAATTAGCACCTCAGAATGTGCTGATAGGACCCAGATATTCCATGATGATGAAAGACAAAGATGAAAACAGTAAACAATAAAAAGGATGACAGTGCCTCCTTAGTACATTTGGTATTCCTCTTATTACATTTTGTTATTATATAATAGGATTATTCAATTATCTATGGCTAGTGATTTACATTTTTCCAATTAACACTGTGAACACAATACTCTGTCTTGAAATAACATCTATTTGCAGTTTCTTATCACCCCAGATCTGCTGGGGTTTTTTTTAAAGTCCACCCCACTCCATACCTATTCCTCACCTCCATCCTCCGTCCCTGCCTCCATCTTTTGTCTCTATCTAACCCATGTCCTCTATTCCACCATTACACCCTACTCTATCCCAGTTTTAATTACCCTCCTTGTCCATAGCAGACACAACAGTCATGACAAACTTAGGAAACTATTACATACAGTAGATGAAATTCTAGTCAAAGATTTTCATTTTACATCAAACTTTAATGTGCCGTTTCTATAATGGGTGCAATGTGTACTGTGCATATGGGATCCTGGGTCCAGGGGTGCCCACATCGCACACACTGTACCCATGTTTTATTACTTACCTGTCCGGAGTACCATGTTGGGTGCTGCAGCCTTGGCAAAAAATCACAGACAAAATGTCCACCACACATGTGCGATAATAAAATTAGTATCCAGAACACAGCAGGCGCCATGTTTGTGGATACCTGTATAAGCGCAGTAGACTCTGGCACAATGACAGAGCCTACTGCACCATGGAGAGGTGGGGAGACAGGCCCCATCCTCTCTTATAAAACACCCCTGTGTGTACGTATACCTCCATTTCTCTCCAGTGAAGGATATGCTCTGTATTTAGAGCATGCAGAATTACATAGATACACCAAAACAATTCTCTCTATCTGTAAACAGTGTCGGACAATGCATGCCAGATTGGCATCCACTATTAGATTGGTATCATGGTGTATAGTATGAGCCAAACTTTTCTTAAAAATTATTTAAAAAAATAATTTATGACAAAACCAAATAATCTAGATGTGTAATAAAAAAATAATGTTTTTTTGTTTAAATCTTTTTGTTTAATTGCCTATAAATTGTTTGAATTACAGTTGCATTTTCGTATGAAATGAAAAAACTATTATGAAAAAATGTGATTGCTTACTCAGGCATGTCACTGGAGGGCGGCTGTGTGAGGATAAGGAAACGGCATCTTGTGACACAGTCCTTGGCCTCGCCACTCTCGGAAAAAGGGGGCAACGCGCCCCCATTTCTAGCAATGCTAGCCTTCACTGTCCCTGCCCGCGAACACCTCTGCCTGTCAACCAGGCAGAGGCATTTGCATCCCTGCGATGCGATTGCAGCACCCATTCTGCACGTGCATAAAATGGATCTTGTGTGTGCGCAGTTCCCAACCATCAGGAAAATGCAGTAAGGATCGCTTCTGCCATCCTTACTGAATTAGGCAGATGAGCGGGTTTATTAGACAGATGAGCCAATTAGGTGCCGTTTTGAGAACCGAGTAAATCCGAGTAAACCCGAGTAAAACCTGAACCCGCTCATCTCTACTTTATACACAATTGTATCCTCTGGTCTGATTGTATGTGTAAATACATAATGACGCCCGAGTTTGGCAGCCATGCGTGATGCCGTCAGACTTGGACATTTTTTTAAAGAGGCAATCACAAGGCACAACCATGTCTTGTAAGTGATTGCCCCTTTAAAAAAAAAAAGTCCTGCGTGGCCAACGAACTTGGGTGTCATTACATCCAGCCCGTAAAATCAAATTATGTACTGTAGAAAAGATGAGCAACATTTTCTGGACAAATGCGGAATGAGACTAATATTTAGCGGAACAATTTAGAAAAGTCTGCTTGTCTTTACTACATCAATTAACAGACACCGTAATTCTCCAGGGTCACAAACTATATTGTGCTGCTGTTTATAAAACCCCTTTCCCCATGGCACCTGCTGTTTCCTTGTCTTCACAATAGGTTTAATAATGCATTAATGATTTAATTGGATTGTTAATATGACCAGTTCTATAAAACATTGCGCAGATTGCTGTTGGCATGCAGATACATTAAAACATGTTACAACTGAATAAACGAGTGGAGTGAAATTGTTTTATACAGTGTCAAATTATGTTAATGCACTCCATTTCCTGTTTGCAAACTGTACGCCAACTGTGACTGTTATTATTTATTCATAAAGAACCAATATATCCTGTAGCATTTATACATACATAGAGGTTACTGCCTACTGCTGCCTTTAAAGACCACAATATGACACTGCATGATTTTTATTTGTGAGGAAAAAAAGCTAACTATATAATTTACGTTGGAACTCAGATTTGTATTAAGTGATTTATCATTTTTTTGTTTTTTCACATGTAAGAATTATTAGAAAGCCTTTGTTGCTTGTTCTCTTTCAGCTACAGTACAACCCTATGAACAAGCTCCAAGTTCCCAATGCAAGAAATAAGCCATACATTATGTAGAAGTCTCATTTCAAGTCTCAAATTGTCAGTTTATAACTTTGTTTGCGTGATCGCAGTGGGTGGTAGGTATCATGCTGGGTGGCCTTGTCCTGTGACGGGCGGCCCCCAGCATGCGATTGCAAGGATTGCAGATTCTGCTTAAAAGCAATATCTGCAATCCTTACTGAATAAGGTCCTCTGTGTGGTCAGAACAGCCCATCCAGCAATCGGCCCTTCCTGCATTTGCCAGAAAAAGCAGATGGTCAGTCCAGCCCTGGCAATGCTCAAGTATAAAGTATATGCCCAAAAGGTCACTAGAAGTCACCAGGTATAAAGCTTTCTGATCCAACATGTGAGTGGTATCACAGTCTCCTTTAAACATCCCCAGAGACATTCTTGACCTTACATATAGGATGGTAGATCCAATAATAAAAATGGCTCAAGGGCTGACTTGCACATATTAGCCAAGACTGTAGAACATGAGCAGTTGCCCATTTCTATAAAGGCAATTCCACTTTAAAGGGGAGATTAAATTAGGCACAGGGTTTACCCCGCAGTTAATTGAATGTGCAGCCCAATTCAATTAGCTGCCAGGACACCACGTGCTAAGCCCCAGAGGGTGGATTTTACCTTGCAGCCCCTATTGAAATGCAAACTCAGCATTAAATGCATAGGGAACCCATAGATTCCTGCACTTTGCACTTAACCTATGAGTTAGCATGTGTCAATCCAGGCAGGGAAAATGTGAAATTATTGAATAGCCTTGGGCATAAAACCCGCAGCTTTTTCCAGCACAGCAAACAGCTAATTGAATCCCCTCCCTAAGTATGTGGCAGTGTCATACTGGTTGTTATACAATGGTGTATCAAGGGGCAAGGATCCTCTAGAGAGTATAAGGGTGAAAAATATTGAAATTTGAGGTCTCAACCTATTTCTTTCCAATGTTGTTTCTTTCAAATGTGTATTGTTTATAGTTGTGAATACAGTATCTTGGTCTAATCCATATTAATACAACCTATGAAAAATTAGGGTCAATTTGGGAAAGGAAGGGAAATGGCCAAAATGTAATAGCTGGCGTGTTGCCAAGATAATAGCAATATACCTGTAGCTGCAAAATGTAAAGCAGCAACTTCTTTGGGTAGCACTTTGATTACATGAGCTACTGTCATATATACACGGTTGAGTCACATTATGATTAGAGATGTGCGGGTTAGGATTCACATGGATTTAACTGGATCTTATAACGGCATCTTATTGGCTCTCGGATGTCAGGTGTTTTGGATAGCAAATAAGAAAAATCTGAATAAATCCACACTTGTGTAAATTTTGCCATTAAGAACCGAGTAAATCCAAACCTGCACATGTCTAATTACTATTACTATGACCACCTCTTACATTTGACGTCAGCAGCTCATAGCTCATATAGTACACCACATGTCATGCGCTGGCTTGGTTGTTATATAAGGTGTGCGATAGACCACACATATCACATGCTACAGTTGAGCAGCTCGCCATTAAAATTAACCTGGGGGCTACCAGATGTACAGTATGTGTAAAATGACAGTTCAGCGAACCCTGCTGCGTATGGGGCTTTGAAGCAAACTGCACCTAGCTGGTGGTCCTAATAATGTGACTTGACCCATGTATTTTACAAAGTTTTTTTTTTTTCTACAGTATGTATCCATTAATTAGTGTAATCTCTTAAGCCTTTTATCAAGACAGTGAATTACAGCTTCAGTAATTGTGGCTCGGACAAATACTGTAAGAACAGTTTATTTTCTACACATTATAAATATATTCCCATTAGAATGAAGAAGTAACCCATATTATTAACAACCTTGAAACAAAATTCTGACAGGATGATTTAAATTAATAAAACACATGGCAGCAAATTTATGTGACAATTTCAGACTTGTCTAGTTTTAATTATCTCCTTGTTTGCTACTTCTAAGTATAATTAATGAGGATTTATCTTTTATTAATGACAGTTTTTGACATACATCTGACCAAAACAGTTGAGGCTTACTTTACAGTGATGGGAGGCCTACTATGCACGGAGCACTTTTTACAATCATGGGGGTCATTCCAAGTAGTTCGCTCGTTGTCGATTTTCGCTATGCTGCGATTTGTTGCAAATTGCGCATGCGCAAGGCATGCAGGGCGCATGCGCTCAGTTATTTAACACAAAACTTGTCTGTTTTGCTGTGGCTTCTGCAGCGCTTTTCAGTCACACTGCTTTTCGGTAAATGATTGACAGGAAAGGGGCGTTTCTGGGCGGCAACTCAGCGTTTTCCCGGCGTTTGCAAAAAAAACGCAGGCGTATCAGGGAAAAACGCGGGAGTGGCTGGAGAAACGGGGGAGTGGCTGGCCGAACGCAGGGTGTGATTGTGACGTCAAACCAGGAACTAAACGGACTGAGCTGATCCCAATCTGTGAGTAGGTCCGGAGCTACTCAGAAACTGCTAAGTATTATTTAGTAGCAGTTTTTCTAATTTTTCATTTGCTAATCTGCTATGCTAAGATACACTCCCAGAGGGCGGCGGCCTAGCGTGTGCAATGCTGCTAAAAGCAGCTAGCGAGCAAACAACTCAGAATGACCCCCCATGTGTCACCTACAGATTGCAATTGTACTACTTGGGTGTCATTCAGGTGCAGTTGCTCTGCAACTTTTGTTGCAAAGTACCAATTTTCGGTACTTTGCGCATGCGCAGGACCCATGCTGCATGTGCACGAACAGGTCCTGCTGCATAAGGTACATCCCGGCATCAGACTGTCTTTGATTGACAGTTTGATGCTATTTTGGGGGTAGGGAGTGGCCAGAAATCTCTGTCATAGGACGGAGATTTCCTGGCCTCTGCGACGGGCGGCTTGCTTGGCACCATGGGTGCGCCAGCCGCCCAATGGTGGGTGGTTTGATCCAATGCTGAGTCCTAGGACGCAGCTCAGATCATTAATACAGCCAGGGTTGGACTGGCCACAGGGGTACAGGGGAAACCACCAGTGGGCCTTACTGCCTGGGGCCCCACACCATCCTCTAGGGATCAGGTTCCAGACTGTGCTGTTACTAATCTAGCACATTATCTTGCATGCACTACAGTATTTACTGTATATATTTTTCTAGGGGACAAACTCCTGCAAAATGGTTAGGCAAACCAATGTGCTGGTTGGGCAAACCCCCTCTAGAGACTGGCCACACCCCTAAACATGGGCCCCTACAACTATATTCCCCGGTGGGTCCTACATGCCCCAGTCTGACACTGAGTACAGCAGAAGGCATCTGCATGTAATAGATACCTCCTACTGGATCTACATACAGCGCTATCAATGTTGCTTCTAAGGAAGCAGCTGTGATAGTAAACCAACCTGAATGACCCCATTTGTGCGCAACTCACTGTTCAAGGTCAGACATTTTAACGCAAACTCAAATTTATCCAATTAACTTATAATAGTCAATATTCATCTCCTGCTCAAGTGAGTTGTATTTTTGCTCTCTCTTTTTCACTTATCTTCTAACACAGTATAGTTCAGGAACTGAAAATGTCTTATTATTATTTATTTATTAACAGTTTCTTATATAGCGCAGCAAATTCCGTTGCGCTTTACAATTTGAAATAACAATAACAAACTGGGTGATAACAGTCATAGAGGTAGGAAGGCCCTGCTCGCAAGCTTACAATCTATAGGGAAATAGGCATATGTACACAAGGAGAGGTGCTATATTTTGCATAGAATGAGAAGACATGTGAGGATATGTGTGGACTGTACAGAGTGGATGTAATTTGATAGGAAGGTTTATGAAAGTTATGTGGGTGGTTCAGGAATTTGATACGCTTGCCTAAAGAGGTGAGTTTTGAGGGAACGCTTGAAGGTTTGGAGACTAGAGGAGGGTCTTATTGTGCGTGGTAGGGCATTCCACAGAGTGGGTGCAGCCCGATGAAAGTCCTGCAGTCGTGAGTGGGAGCGAGTAATGAGTGTGGATGAGAGACGCAGGTCTTGTGAAGAGCGAAGAGGTCGGGTTGGGAGATATTTTGTGATAAGCGAAGTGATGTACGTTGGTGTAGTTTGGTTAATGGCCTTGAGTGTGAGTAAAAGTATTTTATATTGAATGCGGTAGAGTACAGGTAACCAATGGAGGGACTGACAGAGTGGATCTGCAGATGATGAACGTCTAGCGAGGAAGATAAGCCTCGCCGCTGCATTCAGAATGGATTGTAGTGGTGAGAGTCTCGTTTTGGGAAGACCAGTTAGGAGACTATTGCAATAGTCAATGCGGGAGATAATGAGAGCGTGGATTAGAGTTTTAGCAGTGTCTTGTGTAAGGTATGGTCGTATTTTGGATATGTTTTTTAGATGCATGTAACATGATCTTGAGACAGATTGAATGTGGGGAACAAAGGACAGATCAGAGTCAAGGATGACACCTAGGCAGCGAGCTTGTGGGGTAGGGTAGATAGTCGAGTTTTCAACAGTGATAGAGATATCAGGTTGGTACCTACTATTGGCCGGTGGAAATATAATTAACTCTGTCTTTGAAATATTAAGTTTGAGGTGGCGAGATGTCATCCAGGATGAGATGGCAGAAAGGCATTCAGTGACACGGTCGAGTACAGATAGGGACAAGTCAGGGGAGGATAGGTAGATTTGAGTATCACGTGCGTACAGATGATACTGAAAACCAAAAGAGCTGATTAGTTTACCAAGAGATGAGGTATAGATAGAAAAAATCAGAGGACCCAAGACTAAGCCTTGCGGTACTCCAACTGAAAGAGGTTGGTCTTAGTGAAGATGCCACATCAAAGTGCCTACAGTACGCAGAAACTAAATCTGTTTCTGCTAAATTATGCTAACTGCCCAAACTGCTACTCTATGCCATATATCTAGTACCTAATGGACTTAAACTAAGTGTTAGGGACCCACCATTTGAGGTCACCTGGCCAAAAATTATGCCAAGACCTCAATTTTGCTCTATATTAGATTGCAGAGTTCATTATTATTATTCTGATTAGCAGTGCTTGGTACTATAGCGTGTGTGCCAGCATTATATTTTCTGTATGGAACTACTATAGGTCTCAGTATGATAGCACCTTTCAACCTTTCATTATATTAGGGAGTGTAGTCCCTTCCCCCATATATTTTACATTATGCAGAGCTGTATTAAGGTGGGGGACCAGGGGGTAAGTACCCCAGCCCCCCTTTCCAAAAGGTCCCCCTGCCGCCCAGCACAGATCTGATCTGCAGTAATGCGGCGCTGCTGTCCCGGCTCTTCGCTGCACGTACAAACAAACAGACAGAGCTGGCGCCGCATAGCACTACAGGACTGCTGAGCAACAGCTCAGCTGTCCAATAGTGTGTGAAACAGCAGCCTGTGGCTCAGTTATTGGCTGTGCGTGCAGGCTGCAGAGCAGAGAAGAAGAAGGAGGGCTAGATCCCAGGTGGCATGTGGAGCTCTGTGTCACAGCAGCCTGTCTGCAAACAGTAAGGCTCATTTTATAAGATGTAATTCCCCTTACTGCTATCATTAAAATTTGAATCTTGGGCTGTGGGTCAAAAATAATAATAATTATATATATAGTGTAGTATGTTATGCCGGTGGCCAGGATCCCGGCGCCCAGCATACCAACACCGGCATCCCGACTGCTGGCATGCCGGCAGCTGGGCGAGCGCAAATGAGACCCTTGTAGGCTCGCTGCAGTCGCCACATGCGCCAAACTATTTATTCTCCCTCCAGGGGGGTCGTGGAGAGGGAGAATAGTTGTCGGTATGCTGGATGTCGGGATTCCAGCGCCAGTATACTGAGTGCCGTGATTCCAATATATATATATATATACTATTATATATATGCATGTGTATGTATGTATATATATATATATATATATATTTATTTATAGTGTACATATATTAGAGATGAGCGGGTTTGGTTCTCAGGGAACTGATCCCCCCTGAACTTCACAATTCGAGCCGGGGACCAAGTCCGGCTCGGGACTTCCCGCCAGACTCAGATACCAGAACATGGCAAAACATCATCATCATCCTGCTGTTGAATCCTCACGGGTTTTGGATTCCATATAAATATCCGTGCATTGCCACCATTTTCACTCTGGACTTGGAGAGTGAGGGAGACAAACCTCTATCTCTCTCTGTGGGTGGTGGCATCAGGTGGGGTCAGTGTGTGCTCTCTAGGGGTGCTGATAGGGGTGCTGTCCTGTCACTGTGCTGTCCTGTACTATTAGGGGTGCTGTCCTGTCACTGTGGTGTCATGTGCTGTTAGGGGTTTTGCAGCTGTATATAGGTGTTGCTGTCCTGGCTATCATTGTGCTGTACAGGAGCACTGTCCTATATGCTGTAAAAATACAGTTGTGCTGTGAAAATACAGAAGTGCTGGTTCTGTCCTTTATGCTGTAAAAAATACAGGGGTGTTGTAGTCCTGTATGCTGTAAAAAAATAGAGGGTTGTTGTGAAAATGAATGTACACTGGCCCTGTCTTGTATGCTGTAAAAATTCAGGGGTGCTGTGAAAATAAATGTACACTGGCCCAGTCTTGTATGCTGTAAAAATTCAGGGGTGCTGTGAAAATAAATGTACACTGGCCCTGTCTTGTATGCTGTAAAATTACAGGGGTGTTGTTAAAATACAGGGGTGCTGGCCCTGTCCTGTATGCTGGTAAAATACAGGGGTGCTGTGAAAATAAATGTACACTGGCCCTGTCTTGTATGCTGTTAAAATTCAGGGGTGCTGTAACAAAGTACATGTATACTGGCCCTGTTTTGTATGCTGTAAAAATTCAAGGGTGCTGTGAAAATAAATGTATATTGGCCCTGTCTTGTATGCTGAAAAATTCAGGGGTGCTGTGAAAATAAATGTACACTGGCCTTTTCCTGTATGCTGTAAAAATACAGGGGTGCTGTGAAAATATATGTACACTGGCCCTGTCTTGTATGCTGTAAAAATGCAGGGGTTCTGTGGAAAAAATATACACTGGCCCTGTCCTGTACGCTGTGAAAATACAGGGGTGCTGTGAATATAAATGTACACTGTCCCTGTCTTGTATAATGTAAAAATTCAGGGGTGCTGTGAAAATAAATGTACACTAGCCCTGTCTTGTATGCTGTAAAAATTACATGGGTGTTGTTAAAATACTGGGGTGCTGGCACTGTACCGTATACTGTAAAAATACAGGGGTACTGTGAAAATAAAGGTACACTGGCCCTGTCTTGTATGCTGTAAAAATTCAGGGGTGCTGTGAAAATAAATATACACTGGCCCTTTTCTGTATGCTGTAAAAATACAGGGGTGCTTTGAAAATAAAGTGGCACTGTTCTGTGTGCTGTAATAATAAAGGGGTGCTGTCCTATGAAATGGAGAACAAAACTTTTGAGGAAAACATAGTGAAAGATCAAGAACCACTTCCAGTACCTAGTACTAGTGCTGAAGCTGCTGCTGCCACCAGTCATGGCTTTGACGATGCAATTCCATCAACGTTTTCTGCTAGGGCAGATGCCCAATGTTATAGAGGGCATGTAAAATCTAGAAGAAACAAAAATTAAGAACTGAAAAAAAGAAATGATCTGATAAGAAACATAAAATTGACAATATGCCATTCATGACACAAAGTGGCAAGGAAAGGCTGGAAAGGCTAAGGCGTTGGCCTATGTTCATGACTGGTGGTTCAGCTTCTCATAAAACTCCCTCTCAATTTTTTTTTTTAAATAAAGCTTGTTTAAGCACAGGAAAACCCAACTGTGCATTCAGAGATATCACACATCCCAAAGGAGAGTCCAAGTGTGTCCGCAGTTGCGATATCTAGGCCTGAACTTCCCAAGACTTTAAGGGCATAGGAGGCTCCTACCACCATTTTCACACCCCCTGCAAGTGCTGGGAGGAGCACCATCAGTCCAGCTGCTGATATTGAGATTGAGGATGTCACTGTAGAAGTACACCAGGATGAGGAGGATATTGGTGTAGCTGGTACTGAGGTGGAATTTGACAATGGGGATTCTGATGGTGATGGGGTTTGTTTGAATAAGGCACCAGTAGAGACAGTTGTTGGCCATTGGATGAAAAAGCCCATTGTCATGCCTGGGCAAAATACCAAAATATCAAACTCATTGGTGTGGAATTATTTTTCTGTGAGGATGAGGATGTAAACACTGAATGGGGGGAGGAATCAGAGGATGAGGATGAGGAAGACATCTTGTCTCTATAGGGCCAGTTTGTGCAAGGAAAGATTAATTGCTTCTTTTTTGGTGGGGGCCTAAACAACCCTGTCACTGAAATGATTTGTTTGTTAAAGTGTGCTTGTCCTATTTATAAAACATAAGGGTGGGTAGGAGGGCCCAAGGACAATTCCATCTTGCACGTCTTTTCTTTGCCTGCCACATCATTTCAGGGGTGCTGTCCCTCTTCCCTATCAGTTCAGGGGTGCTTCCCAACTGTCTGATGTGCTGTGTAATACTCCAGGGGTGCTGCCTATGCTGTATAAGTTCAGGGGTGCTGCCTATCTGCTGTATAAGTGTAGAGGCACTGCCGTATAATTCCAGAGGTGCTGCTCTACTTGATCCTAAATTTAAATTAAAGCCTAGAGCAGAATATGAAACAAGCTTCAACATCACAACCACATTTGTGAAAACATATAGCAGCAAAGGTGGAAATGGAAATTGCAATTTTCATTAAATGTTTTCCAATGAGACCACCTTTGTGGCCAAAGTCAGTTAGACTCAAAAGAGACAGAATCATAATCCAGCGCAACTGCCAGAGAAAACTAGATTTTCCAAACACACCTATGTCTATATGTCTGCCATATAATTCCAGGGGTGTCCTGTCTGAACCCGATCATCTACATCTTCTAGTGTGCACTGTGTACCCAGCATTAGAGAGGTTTTTCTCAATTATTTCATGTTAGGGACTCAACAGAATGGTTCCAATTAGTCATTCTTAATTTTGATTTATTATTAGTGTTCCACATTTTGGGATTATTTACAAGATTCACATTTGTTGTACAGGGTTCTTTATCTTCATTTGTTTTCACCTTAATAATTGTACAATGTAAGTTCTGCATAAAGTTATCGCAAGACCTTGCGGTGTTAGTAGAACAGAGTTTCAGTGATCTTGTATTGCATCAGCTTTCTATTGCACTGCAGCACTAGATGGGCCATTAGATCCTGTGAGGCACAAACAGTTACTGAATAAGGCCCAGTATGGAGTATCATTGTGACTTACAGCCAGGAAGATGTTTGGCTTGCCAGGCTGAGGCATGCTGTTGGCATAGAGGTTAGCATTGCATCCTCCCACAGTCCTATTTATAGTATGAAATGAGTTTTGACTGTAGAGTGGTAAGCTCCACTGGGGCAGGTGCTCAATAACAAAAAAAATCACTGCACAGTCCTGCTTAGTACTGTACCGAACCTACCCGAACTCAACTTTCCCCATCCGGGGCTGCTGTGGGGGCTCAGGAGGGGCTGCTAAAACATCTAAGAGGCTGCTTTATTTAAAAATAAAACATGAATAAAAAAAAAAGACACAGGTATGCTCACATGCATGTAACTGGGACACACAGGTATGCTCACATGCGTGTAACTGGGAGCTGTTAAAAATGGAAATAAGGCATCTGCCACAAAATATGTAAATAAAAATGCAATAAAAAAAATAGAAAAAAACAGAATAAGTCTCCAGACTCCATATCCAAATATCCAATCTTGATCCTGTGGTAAAGAACAGTTTATTTGCATCCCAGCATTAAATCCGAGATTATTTTAATCCCTGAAAATGGAGAAGGGGGTACAAATTTGGAGGCTTTGGCCCCTAGTTTTTCAGTTTGTCCAGTAATGTGGTAATTATATATTTGCTTGGTTAAAGCCCTTTCTGTTCCACACCAATATAGGAGTGAAGGTGAAAGCCTGTGTGTTGTTCCTGATTGCGTGTGCATCTCTAATTTTAAATCACCTTCTTGACATTGTCCTCTTCCTCTTGCCTCTTTTCATAATGTGAAAAGTCATCAAAGAAGGAGGTGGTATGTTTGTAGTTAACTATGATTCGGAGAGCTTGGCGAGCTTTGTCCAGGGGGCCACCTGTCGCTAAAATTATGGGTTTATTAAACTGTGCATGTCCTGTTTAAACAACATGGGTCGGAGAACCCAAGGACAATTCCATTGTGCACCTCTTTGTTTTCTTTGCATTATTTGCTTTTTGGGGCCTAGTTTTTAAAACTGCCATCCTGGTTGCCACTGCAGTGCCACTCCTAGATGGGCCACGACAAGCTAGCAGCATAAGATTGTTGGGGTCACCAAAGCTTCACAGCACTCATAACCCTGTGCACTAAGGTATGAGTGATAACAGTTCACCGGCCGGTAAATGAAAGTTGTGAGCCACACACCCGATATTGCAGGGGGTGAGAGACTTTCTCTTGACTCACAGTACTTGTCTTTATCCCTCTCAAAAGAGTGGATAAAGACAAGTTTTAAACTGTTATCACTCATACCTTAGTGCACAGGGTTATGAGTGCTGTGAAGCTTTGGTGACCCCAACAATCTTATGCTGCTAGCTTGTGCAGCCAGAAAGGATAACATCTATTTTGAGTGCTTTGGCAAAATGTGCTCTAATCCTGGACTAATGCAAAACTGGGGCTAACCTAATCTACTAACTCTGCTTCTATTCCTGGCTATTGGCTGTTTTTCCTTGCAAGTCTCACAGGACTGCTTCGTCTATTTGGGCTAAGAGAATCTTGTGTGGCTATATAATAATACTAACCTTACCATATATGGATGATTGAAAGGTTGCCTGGATAAGGAATTATATATGCTTGCTCATTGGGGCATATCTATCCATTGTGCTAAATACCGGGACTGTTAGTACAGCATTCATTTTAAAGTTCAGAGTTATATATATTTTTGTCAATAATTCGCTAGGGCAATTTTATGCATGAATTATTATTGGCATCATTATTGAATGATAAGCTAATATTATAAAAATAATTCTTTCAAATAGAGGTGCAATTAATTAAGAATTGTATTTTATGATGAAATTTTATTAATCATATTAGTGTGATACTGGCCGGTATCTTTTTGTCTATATTTAATATTTTTTGTCATCTTTGTGTATGTATACCATATAAATATAAATTTAAATCTCAAAACCAGGGTTGGCAGCGCTGTCTCATTTTTTGTTTGTACATTAAAAAGCTGTTGCCTAAAGCCAGTGCATCTATAACAATAGTATGTACCTGATGGACAAAAGATCCCCCCCCGGGGAGAGAACCCTTATACCTCCTATTGGTGTGGGTAAATATAAAGCAACTTAATGATAACCAATATATATATAGAAATTTACAGGAAACACTGTAACCCAAGATTCTCATTGAGACCCCCTGGTGACAGCGTTCCCAACTGATGAATCCATTGTGATTCTTTCTGTAACAACATCCTGTTTCTATCCCCTCCCCTAAGTGTACTTGGCACCTGATCAATTAATATGGCCCTTATGCTAGCCACCCCATGTTTAGCTATCAGCTATGACGAGTGAATGGTTGTTCGCTCGTTCCTTTTTCATATGCTTTTTTCTTCGCACTTCTATGGAGTGCATTGCGTTCACGAAACTGTCTTATGGTCTTGCCTGCATAGGCAAGACCACAAGGACAAGTTAATAAGTAAACCACATGCGTAGACGTGCATGTTAGGCGATGTTTTATAGTAAGTTTCTTGCCAGTCATTGGGTGATTAAAAGAAGTACCTGTAATTAAAGTTTTGCAGGTAGCACAGCCTAGACATCTTTAACATCCTTTCTAAGACCTTAGAAAATGCATTTCTTGAGTTTTTGTCAGATTTGAAACATCAAGTTTCATGACATAATCCCCGATGTTCCTGCCACGAGTGTGGCTAGTTAATAATGAGGTGTGCGCTATAGATGTCAAGGCCGGATCGGTTTGGACTAACGCCACAAACATTTGGCTCTTTTGACCCTATCTACAGACCCAGTGGTGTATTTATTAACCCAAAATAATCTAGGGCCTAATTGGGTGTATCTTGATCCTAGGGCGAAGCGCCTGTTCTCTAGGGATCTCCAATGCCCTGTTCCTTGCCTGTTCCAATGCTTTCAAAGGATATCCTCTTTCAGCAAACTTAAGTAGTATTGTTCATGGCGTCCACTGTCTTAACTGGATCAGAAGTGATCCGGCGGACGCGCATGAACTGCGGAAATGGCAAGCCTCTGCATAACGCAGGTGGGTGAAAACTCAATATTGTATTTCGATCCGTGCTTTTGACATATAGTGATGTAGACAATTGGTTGTCCTCAATAGTTATAGTAACATCTAAGTAGTTTATCACTTTGTCATCGGTCACATAGGTAAATTGTACAGCATGTTGTGTATCGTTGCGGTCATCCCACAGTGAACGCAATTGATCCTTGGGACCTCTCCATAGCACCAGCAAGTTGTCAATGTAGCGCCTATACAAAACGACGGCCGGCGCTACCGTGGGGTCTAAATAGAACATTTTTTTCTCCACCTGATACATGAACGCTATCGCGTACGACGGGGCCACTGTCGACCCCATCGCACATCCCGCGATCTGCAACCAAAATTTACCGTTAAAAATAAAATAATTCCTCCTAAGAATACGATCTAACAATGACAAGAAGAAAGAGATGTCAGGACCTGAGTAAAACTCATTATCTTGGATCAGAAATCTAACAGCCTCTACACCTGCATCGTGTGGGATGCAGGTGTAGAGGCTGGTGACATCCGCGCTACAGAGCAATGTCCCCTCAGGCAAAGTGCCCAATTTCTGTAATTGCAATAATAAATCCGTTGTATCCTATAAATACGAGGGCAATGCCTGTACGCACGGATTTAAATAGGAGTCCAAGTAGACCGATATGGGATGGTATAAAGAACCCCTGGCCGACACTATAGGTCATCCAGGGGGGTCCACCAACCTCTTGTGGACCTTAGGCACTGTATAGAAGAGGGGAACCTTAGGAAATTCTACTTGTAAACTTTTACACATCTGGGAATTAATCAAACCCTGACCAACCGCTAGCTCTAAAAGTGTATCAAGTTCATTCTTGTAGCCTCGGGTAGGGTCCATAGTGAGGCGCTCATAGGTACTATTGTCACCGAGCTGCCTCTCGCATTCCTTAACATAGTCTTCGAGATCCTGTACCACTATGGACCCCCCCTTATCGGCCTTACGAATTACTATGTCCGTTCTTTGGGACAACCCTTTAAGCGCTTCCAATTCGGGCCTGGACAAGTTCGGATGTTTATCCCTCGTTTGTCCATTATGGACCTCGGATTCCAGCATTCTTGTAAAAGTCCGGACATATGGATTTAGGCTGGGAGGGTCAAAGTGTGAACGAGGGGCTATCTTCTGAACTTGTGTAGGGATCGTATGACTTGAGGTATTGGCAGATTCTTCCTCTCTATTGTTAAAATATTCACGTCTCATGAGTGTTCTGCCTAGCCGTTGTACTTCTACCTTCCACTCCAATGCATCAGGAGGGATGGTAGGGACAAAAGACAGTCCCTTGGATAAAGTCCGATATTCAATGTCCGTCAGTGGTGTTGAAGATAGATTAAATACTGTTTCCTTTAATTTCGTGGAGGCTTGGGTGCGAATGCATCTTTGGTTCTGCCCCAACCTCCGCGTCCTCGTCCTCTGACGGGTGTGCGATTGGAGCGAGTTTGCACTCCCTGTGGATGCTGGCCTAAAGGGAACTGGCCGTCTGATGTTAATGTCATGCCAGGCGCGCCCTCCGAATCACTAGCCGATGTGCTAGTGCCACCTCGTTGTTCTCGCCATCTACGTGTCTGTTGGCGTCGGTTAGGGTATTTGTACTCCTGTGATGCACGAGAGCCACCAAGCCAGGGGTAAACTTGTCGCTGCTGGTAATCCCTCTGGACAGTTAATAATTTTTCTTTTTTAAAGCGCACCAGCTCCTGTCTATACTGTTCGACTTGATTATTTAATCTGGCCATCCAGTCCGTTTGTGTATCAAGCTGGAGCACAGGCTTATGGTCACCCTCAAACACTAGGAGCTGCTCTCTAATGCTGTTAAGCTCTCTCGTGGACTCCTCCATTACTAGCAGGATGAGGTCCATTGAGCATTTGTTTAGGATAGCAACCCACCAACGGCAAAACGAGGTGTTGTAACGGCCGATTGTCGGTGAGTTGCGTATCCTAAATCCCCGAGGGATCATATTGCTCCGATAATAGTCGGACAAACTAATCCCGTGATACATGAAATCACATTCTTTTTGCTTCATCCTTAACCATTTTTTGTATAACTCATCATTGGAGCTTTTCACTGTATCATCTTCGAGTCGTCTCTCCACTAAAATGGCTCTCGCCTCCACGTCGGAAAAACTGAGGCGCTCACTCGCATCATGTTGTATCAAATCCAGGGCAATGTCCACTTCAGAATTTATGTCAGACATTTCCAAAAGCAAGACTATTGTGCCCACTAATAGGTAAGGGTCCACCCAGGGGTGTTCCACCAGGTAACAGATACAGTAAGGCAAACAGCTGAAAAATGTCTCGGTCCTTTTTGAGGTAGTATATAATACGTATACTGTGAGGGGTGCCTTGGCAAAGGTCAGTGTGATAATTGGCTGCCGCCGTTACACTGAACTTCCAAATAAAGAGAAGAAAATCCCGGCACTCCCACTCTAAATGCCAATTTGCTGCGGTGCCCTCCTTGAGAAACCAAGCAATTCCTCTATGTAACAGGTTGGAGCAGGAGGCACTCAAGCAGACTCGTAAATTATGAAAAAAGTGGTCCGTTTATTGATCAGACATGTTTCGGGGAATACCCCGTCCTCAGGGCCTAACCAGCCAAACTGAACCACTAAATGAGCTTTTATACACACAATGCAGAAAACGAGACATAATAACATAATCTTACTCACCTGTTCCACGGCGCCAAACGCCCGCTCATGGGTCCGGTCCCGCTCTCGCATCACCCTGCTTGTGACGTCACTGTAGGCCAAAGCTCCGGCTCATCACCATAGTGACCAAACGCTCCTTTGCTCGTCCGCGTCACCCGCCAGTGCAGTGCGTCGATCCGTGTCACAGGAAGGTTGCCTAGGCAACCGGAGATAAACAAAACAAGACAAAACAAATGTTTAAAAATTACAATACGAACAAAATTGACAGGTATTATGATAACACAAATATCATGTGGGATGCAGGTGTAGAGGCGGGTGACGTCCGCGCTACAGAGCAATGTCCCCTCGGGCAAAGTGCCCAATTTCTGTAATTGCAATAATAAATCCGTCGTATCCTTTAAATACGAGGGCAATGCCTGCACGCACGGATTTAAATAGGAGTCCAAGTAGACCGATATGGGATGGTATAAAGAACCCCTGGCCGACACTATAGAAGGTATAAGGGTTCTCTCCCCGGGGGGGGATCTTTTGTCCATCAGGTACATACTATTGTTATAGATGCACTGGCTTTAGGCAACAGCTTTTTAATGTGCTTAACAGTATTGTGTTATCATAATACCTGTCAATTTTGTTCCTATTGTAATTTTTAAACATTTGTTTTGTCTTGTTTTGTTTATCTCCGGTTGCCTAGGCAACCTTCCTGTGACACGGACCGACGCACTGCACTGGCAGGTGAAGCGGACGCGCGCTTCCGGTGTGGGCGGACAGTGGAGCCGAGCAAAGGAGCGTTTGGTCACTATGGTGACGAGGCGGCGCTTTGGCCTACAGTGACGTCACACGCGGGCGACGCGGGAGCAGGACCGGACCCACGAGCGGGCGTTTGGCGCCGTGGAACAGGTGAGTAAGATTATGTTATTTTGTCTCGTTTTCTGCATTGTGTGTATAAAAGCTCATTTAGTGGTTCAGTTTGGCTGGTTAGGCTGGTTAGGCCCTGAGGACGGGGTATTCCCCGAAACATGTCGGATCAATAAACAGACCGCTTTTTTCATCATTTACGAGTCTGCTTGAGTGCCGCCTGCTCCAACCTGTTACATAGAGGAATTGCTTGGTTTCTCAAGGAGGGCACCGCAGCAAATTGGCATTTAGAGTGGGAGTGCCGCGACTTTCTTCTCTTTATATATATATATATATATATATCCATATATAGTTATGGCACTCCCAGTCCCAATGTCATCCACCTGGGTGCCCTCCTCAGGAAACTATAGACCAATGCAGGGTACCTTAAACTATTCACCATAGGAAAGGAACCAGGCAGCACTCCAAGGATTTTGTTCAAGCAAAAAAACATGTATTCAAATAGCAGTGCAAAAATATTAATCCAGCATAGTGCAAGCCACCAACGTTTCAAAGCCCATCCGGCGTTTTTATCAAGGTGCTATGCTATAAAGTGCAATGTGACAACAGCATGAACAAACATATCTGTAACAACTTTCCTGTGCTATATAAATACCTGAATGTAGATGTGATCCTCCCCGTTCGTTCGCGCCAGCCGGCATCCCGAGGCCGGAAGCCGCGGCTCCCCTGTGTTCGGGTCACGTGGGGCGCTGCTGTGACGTAGCCTCCTACCACTTCCGCCGTTGCCTAGTGACCGCGGCCAAACCGTAGCCATGGGAACCAGCCCTGGCAGGCGAAAACAATACAGGGGTGATCACTAATACGTAAACAGTCACACATGTGCAAAAAATAAAGTGCTAGTGCATAATATTTGTGCCATTATGTGATAGATGAGCAACCAGTTAAGGTTACAGGTGAAAAGCCTCCGATAAAGGCGTTAAAACATTGACAAAGTTAAAGAATTAAAGAATTAAAACACTGAGATTACTACTGGGCTGCAGCACGGGACTAAATACAGCAAAAAATATGTACTGTATAACTCTATATATACACATGGGGACAAAGGTAGACAAAGGGAGGATGGGCCCTACATCTAGAAGCATATAATATTGCCTAAAGGGGATACTTAATGCCATGTACTTATACCGACTTTGAAAAGTGCAAGAAGTCCAAAGACAAACAAATATCAAAAGGATCAGATTAATTATCATAAAAAGACATTCCACATTAACTGTTCATTGAGGCCCTTGGGGGCCAGGGAGTCAAGCATGTAGATCCATTTCGTTTCTTTCTGCGACAGCAACCTGGCACGGTTACCACCCCGCAATGGTTTTGGCACATGGTCCAATATCATATGTCTCAACTGTGACAACGTATGGTTAGCTGCCTTAAAATGCCGTGCTACCGGCTGGTCATTGCCTCTCCCCTCCAACGCTGCTCTAATGGCCGACCTGTGCAGCGCCATGCGTTCGCGAAATGTCCTTATTGTTTGACCCACATATATCTGTCCACATGGGCAAACAATTGCATATATGACAAACTGAAATGTACAGGAAAGGTGGTGTCTGATATCATATTCCTTATCAGTTTTGGGGTGTCTAAATTTGCTTCCTGTCAGCATATAATTACAAGTCTCACATTTCGGGCATTTAAAACACCCTTTCCGACTGGGTCCCATGGCTCTCTTTGTAACGTCCAGTTTCACAACTCTGTCCTTCAGGTTACGGCCCCTTTTATAGCTCGGCATGATCGTTTTTCCCTTGAAGCATGGTACTGCTGGATCTGAGGACACCAACGGCCACAGGGCTCTCGTTGCCCTGGGGAGTACTGAACTGGCCGTCGTAAACTCTGTGATGAGGGGAATCCTCTTCTCACCATTATTTTTAGGAGTCGGACTAAGTAGCTCCTCCCTAGACCTCCCTAGAGGTGTTGGGTATGTCTAGGGAGGAGCACATGTGTGACTGTTTACGTATTAGTGATCACCCCTGTATTGTTTTCGCCTGCCAGGGCTGGTTCCCATGGCTACGGTTTGGCCGCGGTCACTAGGCAACCGCGGAAGTGGTAGGAGGCTACGTCACAGCAGCGCCCCACGTGACCGGAACACAGGGGAGCCGAGGCTTCCGGCCTCGGGATGCCGGCTGGCGCGAACGAACGGGGAGGACCACATCTACATTCAGGTATTTATATAGCACAGGAAAGTTGTTACAGATATGTTTGTTCATGCTGTTGTCACATTGCACTTTATAGCATAGCACCTTGATAAAAACGCCGGATGGGCGTTTTTTTGCTTGAACAAAATCCTTGGAGTGCCGCCTGGTTCCTTTCCTATGGTGAATAGTTTAAGGTACCCTGCATTCGTCTATATATATATATATATATATATATATATATAAAAAGCAGTGATGGATGGCAGCACTCTTAGGACAAAAAGAATCACAGGACTAACAAGTCCTTCTTAGTTCAACATTTCAGTGTTGCCACCTTTATGAAGAACTCACTCAGTTCTTGATAAAGGTGGCAACACCGAAACGTTGGACTAAAAAGGACTTGTTTGTCATGTGATTCTTTCTGTATGAAGTACAAAGAGTGCTGCCATCCGTCACTGCTGTACTATGGGTTTTCGTCACCTGGGAGGGCATCTTGGCAAGTATTAAATTTACAATTGTAGTGCCGGCCTGCTTTCTGTTGTTTCATCGGAAAATGTTGAAAGGCTTCTTGCAGTTTTCTTGATCCTTCCTGTGAGATCCATGAGTGACGCTGTTTTTTTCTGTATATCTACCTGCGATTATATAATTTATCTGCCTGTCGCTTTATTAGGGGCCCCGCTGTCTGAATTGCCCCGGGACCCCCATCGCCTTAATCTGCTCTGATATTGTGTACGTAATACACTTAGAGGTTGAGGCCCTTTCAGCTTGGATTGGCATCTCTCCCACCTGCCCTGTTTTTAACTAGCATGGATCTCTGGCATTCACAAACTGCATATTTGTTTAGCATTGTAATTAATACCTCTCACCTATGTTACACTATTTAACATGTAGCTTTTTCTTTTTTTATAACACATACTAGCACCTTAGCCTCTCACAAGTGTGCTGTCCTGGGGCAGCTGGCCTTCGCAAGTTTGGAGGGGTCCTGTGCTCCGGACTTAAACTTAGTGTTAGGGACCCACCAGTTGAGGTCACCTGGATGCTGGTTGGCAGGCTGATTTTTTGGGGGGGCCAAAAAGTATGCCAAGACCTCAATTTTTCTCTATGCTAGATTGAAGAATTCATTATAATTGTTTTTCAGATTAGCAGTGCTTGGTACTATAGAGTGTGTATCTTTTTTATATTTTCTCTTTCTGTGTGAAACTACAGGTCTCAGCATGATTACACCTCTCATATTTGTAATTAGGGTGTGCAGTCCAAGTTCCCACTCCCCCATAAAGAGAACATTCAACTGGGATGCTCCTCTACATGCTTCTCTACTGCCCGCTGCACTCCGTGTAGTTGGCTTCAGTTCCTCTCATGGTGTCTACGTCATGTGCAGTGCCCACAGTGCTGCAGAGTCCATCACTGCTCGGGCCATGCTTCAAGGACCATGGGGTTGAGGCTGGCAAGCCAGCCAGGTCAGTACCAGCGGCCGAGTCCTGCTGTTCTGAATTCAGTTTTTAAATCCGAACTTAGGGGTTTGGATTGTAAAAATTGCATGATTTTAGCTGTTTTTATTATTATTATTATTATCCTTTATTTATATGGCGCCACAAGGGTTCCACAGCGCCCAATTACAGAGTACATAAACAAATAATCAAGCAGGAAAACAGCAACTTACAGTTGACGACAATATAGGACAAGTACAGGGTAAATAAACACAGCTACATCAGCAGATGACACTGGAATAAGTATCAGGTGGCAGAAGACTGCTGGATTTGGTGCAGTTGAATATTATTAGAGTAAGAAAAGGATAAGCACATGAGGGAAGAGGGCCCTGCTCGTGAGAGCTTACATTCTAAAGGGGAGACGTAGACAGACAGGGGTGAGACAGATGGGGTACATAGAGAGCATGGAACAGAGGTTTAGGATGAGATTTGGCTGGGTTTGGTGAAGAAGTGGGTCTTGAGAGCCCGTTTTAAGTTTTGTAGAGAGGTGGAGAGTCTGAGGGGGAGAGGTAGGGAATTCCAGAGAAGTGGTGCAGCACGTGAAAAATCTTGGAGGTAGGAGTGGGAGGAAGTAATCCGTAGGCAGGAGAGTCGGCGTGCATTAGCAGAGCGAAGAGGACGTGTGGGAGTGTAAAGGGAGATATGTTCAGAGATGTAGATGGGAGAGGAGTGGGTGAGGGCTTTGTAAGCAAGTGTGAGAAGCTTGAAATGGATTCTGAAAGGGAAGGGGAGCCAATGAAGGTCTAGTAAGAGAGGAGAGGTGGACGTAGTGCGTTTGGTGAGGAAAATGAGCTGGGCAGCAGCATTGAAGATAGATTGGAGTTGAGAGAGGTATTTGTCAGGAATGCCAGTCAGGAGGAGATTACAGTAGTCCAGTCTGGAGATGACCAGTGAGTGGATAAGAGTCTTAGTAGCATCCTGGGTCAGAAGGGGTCTGATCCTGGAAATATTTTTAGATGAAAATGGCAGGTTTGTGAGAGGTGCTGAATGTGTGGTTTGAAGGAGAGGGAGGAGTCAAGGATTACTCCAAGACAGCGCACTTGGGGGCTAGAGGAGATATTAGGGCCATCAATAGATAATGAGATTGTAGGAGGTGAGGTTATGCGGGAGGGAGGGAAGATGATCAGCTCGGTCTTAGACATGTTAAGGTTAAGAAAGCGCTGGGACATCCAGGAAGAGGTAGCAGAGAGACAGTTAAAGATAAGAGTGAGGAGAGCAGGGGAGAGGTCTGGAGAGGAAAGATAGATTTGAGTGTCATCAGCATAGAGATGATATTCAAAACCAAAAGAACTAATGAGCTTACCTAGTGAGGACGTATAGAGAGAGAGAAGAGGACCAAGGACAGAACCTTGGGGTACCCCTACAGTTAGTGGAAGTGAGGGGGAGGTGGAGTCATGAGAGGAGACAGAGAATGAATGGTCAGAAAGATAGGAAGACAGCCAAGAGAGGGCAGTGTCACGCAGACCAATGGAGTGAAGGATTTGCAGTAGGAGATGATGGTCCACAGTATCAAAAGCAGCAGGGAGATCAAGTATAATAAGTAGAGAGTAGTGTCCCTTAGATTTAGCAACATGGAGGTCATTGCATACTTTTGTAAGGGCAGATTCAGTGGAGTGGAGAGGACGGAAGCCAGACTGGAATGGGTCAAGCAGTGAGTGTGAGGAAAGAAAGGAAGTAAGGCGGTTGTAGACAATACGCTCAAGGAGTTTGGAGGCAAAAGGGAGGAGAGAGATGGGTCGGTAGTTGGAGAGAGTGTTTGGATCAAGGGTAGGTTTTTTAAGAATAGGAGAGATGCTTGAAGGCAGAGGGGACAGTGCCTGATGAGAGGGAGAGATTGAGAATGTGGGAAAGATGGGAACAAGCAGAAGGAGAGAGGTAGCAGAGGAGGTGAGAGGGGATAGGATCAAGTGGGGAGGTGGTGAGGAGACAGGAGCAAATGAGGGCCATGACTTCCTCTCCAGATGCATGGGAGAAAGATGTCAGAGTTGGTGCGAGGGATGGGGAGGGTTGGTAAGGGATGGGAGAAGGCTGGTTACTGATGGTCTGGTGTGATGTGATGTCCTGACGTATGGAGTCAATTTTGGATGTGAGGTAAGTGGCAAAGTCAAGAGCAGAGAGTGAGGAAGGGACACGAGGTGGAGGTGGGCAGAGGAGTGAGTTGAGTGTGGCAAAGAGGCGCCGGGGGTTGGAAGACTGGGAGGAGATGAGGTTCTTGAAGTATGACTGTTTAGCAAGAGAAAGGGCACCACTGAAGGATGAGAGCATATAGATTTTTATCATTTTTAATCAATAATGACTGATTTTTTTTAATCGATATTAAACTGATCCAAAATTCGAATCTGAACTAAAACATTTGAGGGTGGTTCTGCAAAATCTAAAACAAACATGAGGATGAAATTAGAACTAAAACCAAAACACAAGGGTCCGCACACATCTCTAGTTTAAATTGAATTTGTATTTCATAATTTTTTTGGTTACATTTCAATTGTATTTTATTAGGGCTTTTGCATTTATTAATATTCTCTCTTGTACATATGCTACTACATTCCTTTGTAATGTTGTGTGCAAGTAGGGTTAATGCAACATTCTCATTTACTACTAAGGTGCACATTCAGTTCATCACAATAAATATTTGTGCAAAAAAAGGATTAATTCATATTATATATATTATTTTTTTCATGCGAATACTGACCCATTTTCACGCAAAGAACACAAGGTCTGGGATAATTTCCCTGATCCATTTGTTTTGCCATTCGCAGCAGCAAAAATTGGACAGTAATCTGGGATTTTATTTTGCCTAACTCCTACTGGCTATTGGGGCTAATTGAATAAGCCCCCTGAGATCAATTATTTGTAGTAATTTACCACAGCTAGTTGAATTCCCCCCTTACTCTGTCATGATAGAGTTGGGCATAATACATATATTTGTTACTCCTGACATAAATCATAAGCATAAAGTAGCATATTGTACTGGACTCAATAGAATACTATATGAACATATACGCACTTTTCTATGTATACATCTTTGAAATGCAAATGGCAACATTACTACATGAGCCCAAGTAAGTATAATACAAGCACAGTCTGGAAAAAGTGCTTTTAGTGCTCTTTTCTACCTCAACATCAAAGGACAAGACTGCAGCATAGCCAACCAACTGGAGTTACACTTGGGGATTCAAAATGACAAAGCACTGCTCATGTGTGTAATCTTGGCGTCCTGGATGGTGGCCTGACATTTAAACAACAGATATCAGCCACAACCAAATCCTTATTCTTTCATCTGAGGAACATATCCAGAATCAAAGACTTAATTCCCTCTGAAGATCTGTCAACAGTCCTACATGCATTTGTAACATCATGATTAGTCTACTGCATTGTCCTCTAACTTGGTTACCCAGCAAAAGACTTGCACCCCTTACAGCTAGTACAGAACACAGCTGCCAAGCTGTTAACCAACCAGCCCTGTTCCAGCCACATAACACCCATTCTCCACTCCCTCCACTGGTTGCCTATAAGATGGCGAATCGTCTTTAAGATTGGCTTACTGACTTTCAAAGCACTACATGACAAGGACCCAAGGTACCTGAAGCAGCTTCTTATTCCGTACTGCCCCACTTAATTTTTGCGATCTGTGGATGAAGGACTATTAGCAGTACCTAGAATCTCCTGTAATTCATCTGAGAGTTCAGTTTCTAGCCATACGGATCTGGCTCTTTGGAACTGGTTCCCCATACAGTTTGAGAGGCGACCACTCAGGAATCTTTCAAAAACAGACTCAAGACTTTCCTGATTACTTATTTTCATAATTGTCCCTTTAATATCTCCATGCTCTCTGTATTTTATGAAAATCTTTTCTGTACTTCATTGTTTCTAGACTAAATTATGTTAATTCCATAAAGTGCCTTGAGTCCTATTGGGGAAAGATCGCTATATAAATACAATTTTCATTATTATTATTATTGTTATTATTATTATTATTATTATTATTATTACTGCAAAACCACTAAACAACTTTAACACCCAATCTTTTATCTCACATTGCATTGCCCTTTTGTCCATACACATTGTTTCTGTTAATATACTACAATATATAAATGTAAAAAGAAAACCCACTCGATTAGCTCCCAAGCTAAATTCCTAATACAACAGCACAATCCAGTTTTTAAGAGTGTTAAAGCAAGCTATATATTTAATTGCATCCAATATCTGCCAAGGTGTGCATAATTGTACATAACTGCATGAAAAATAAAGTGAGTTCAATTAAAACTTTCACCCAAGCATGATTCTTTTTCTACAGCCAAATACATTAGGGCTCATTCACATATGTGTTGAACAATGGGCCTAGTTAAAGTTCTAAGTAAATTATTTTGTGACTAATCTAAAGTTTGTTCTCAAAGATTACTTGCAGTATAACAGGGTCGGATTGGCCATAGGGATCACCAGGAAGATTCCTGGTAAGGTAACGTGTCTGTTGGGTTTCTTTTGTGTGTTGTTATGTGGCCCCACACTGCATTGTCCCCATTCATTCTGTTATTCCATCTCTGCAGTACAGAAACTCTACCATCCAGTAATGCTGCCATGGCTTCATGTATGTTATACCTCTTCTGCTGCCCATGTCGGGCTACTTCTACAAAATTTTACAGGACCACTTTTAGTTCCCAATCCACCCCTTATCACAGAAACATCTGCAGCAAAAGGAAGGCCACAATTGCATACAATCAGGCCCTATGAGGTGGAATCCCGCCCCCCTCAACAGACCCCACCCCCTCATCAGACTACACTACCATTAGGGCTGCTTCCATAAAGTTCCTGGCTGGTTTTCCATCCCAAGCCACTCCTGCAGCATAGTGTGCATACTTGCTTAACAGTCTCTGTGAAATACATAGTATCATACTGAACATTATTGCTTCTGAACACTAACAGAGTCCTCTAATTTACATGATGCAATGGAAAGTTAATGAATGTCAGAAAATGTTTGTCTATGTGTATAGTAAAGGGTGTGCTAAAGGCTGCACAAGACATGACTTGATTTCATCAAAAATCCTTAGATTTTCACTACATTTTTAATGACCACTTCTCACCAATTACAAATGATTATCAGGTCGTGGTGATTTCTATTTGTACATTGTGAGACCCAAAGACCACTTTTATGACCTCCATGTCCGACTTTGAGGTTGGACAAACCAAACTTCAAAAACACGTAGTTTTAACAATTTTTACTAAAATTTTTAGACTTTGACGGACTTGCTGGAATAGAAGATATTAACTCAGAGGGATGACATTTTGCACACTTGATATTGACTCCAAATTGCAACTTTTGGGCACTAAGGCCAAAGTCCATCATTACTTTCATGTTTCTCAAACCACCCTTATTTACAGGTCAATTTGTTCAGTGGTGGAGGATTGTCCTTGGTGCCCAGAGTCAAGTTCATTCTTTTGCACCAAGGATAGTGCTACGCAATATAATAATGGCACCAATGAAACCAAGCCTACAGATAGGATTGGTACATTTGAATAGTTGCGTACATCACTGCATAGTGTAAGTGCGAATATACTGTATAATTTAACTTTGTGCCAATAATGTGAATACAATTGCGACCAAGTCTGCATCAGCCATTAAAGTGACATGTTATGCATACAGTATAGCCATTTGCTTAACAGAAACACAATACTGTGTAAACATTTTAGCACACTTTAAAAAAACAACCATTTCAGCAACAGGGACTGACACTTTTGTGACTGAAGTGCTTGGTTTGTTTGGGACCCCACAAAATAAACCAACAATGGGTTTACGGCAGCTAAGCGAACAGCTGTACAGTGACATGATGGCATTGTCATTATCATCCTCATCAGTGTGTACCTCATCCTCACACAATATTAATTCATCTCCCGCTGGAAACCACCATTACAGAAGTCTCTGTGCTTTGACATAATTGCCAGTAAAGGTCTCCCTCATTCCTTATTTTGAGGAAGTAGTCTCCTATGCCAATTGCTGATAAGGTTCCCAGCTGTGCTGAAAACTCTTTCTGAGAACACTTTGGAGGGTTGGCAGCTTAAGTAAAGCAAAGCCGGTTTGTACAAGGGACTCCAAATTGCCTTTTTTTTACTTTCCATTAGTCAAAGGAACTCTGTGACACGCCTATTTGTATGGTATCATGAAAACAATCCTCCACCATTTTTTTTAATGGTGACTATATCATATGGAGTTATGGTAGAGGTGTCACTAACTTTGGTAAATTTTTATAGACTCAACCAGATGTTTAAATGTTGTGCTGATTCCTCTGCATCACTACTTGGTCTTTTCGGACAGCTTAGTTTTTTCCTGTCAGCTGCCAGAGAAACTGAAGGAGGAGATGTTGTATTGTGTACCACTTGAGCTGCCAACTTGCTCACCAGGAGCTTTTTGCATCTCTTAAGATCTGGGTCAGATGAAAAAAAAGATATGACATACACCTTAAAGCAAGGATCATGCACAGTCAACAAAATGGAGTGATGTGATTTTAAAGTATTGTCAACCCTTGGATCCTGTTGAAGCGAATAAAGGATTTGATCTACAAATCTGACATACTTTGCAGAATCCCTTAGTTTCATCTCCTCCTTTAATTTCCCAAGCTGATTTTCCAAAGGCTTAATAAGAGGAATCACCTGACTTAAGCTAGCAGTGTCTGAACTAATTTCACAGGTGGCTACTTTGTCTTGTGCAAGGTTCTAAAACCCTTCAAAGTATTCTCCACTGTGATGGGATAAGGTACACTCCCCCTCCTCTCCCGATGTCATGGCATGTTGTATAGCTGTGGATGGCTTTTTTCTCTTCCTCCATATGCTGAAGAATATAAAGGGTGGAATTCTAACTGGTTACCACCTCTTGCTTTAGTTGCTCACAGGGCAAATGTAAGGAGATTGCAGGTACTGCAATCTCCTGCATGATGTGGCTGAATGCTGAAAATGTTCCATAATTGTTTAGGCCACAGACAGCATGTCCTGCATGCCCTATCAATTAAAAAAACAAAAACACAGGACCACCACGTTGCATGAGCAAAGTATGGGAAGAGTTGGAATTCACCCAGCTGTAATGCCTTCACAAAATTTGTGGCGTTATTAGAAATTAAAAGTCCTGAGGAGAGTCCAAGTGGGGTAAGTCATTTTGCTATGATATCCCTTAGTATTTCTAAGAAGTAGTCAGTGAGATGCCTCTTAGTGAAGCCGGTGATAAACAAAGTAGCCTGGCACTGAATAAGCTGGCATAGTTTGTTAGCTACTGCTGATGCTAAAGGTGATTCGCCCACCCAGTGAGCTGTCATAGTAGTGTAATCTTTAGCTTGCCCACTACCACTTGTCCACATGTCTGTGGTTAAGTGGACAGTGGGTGCAATGGCATTTTGCAGGCCAATAATTCTTTATTTTTAACATCATGGCAAAGCAGAGGAATGGCTATTCGGGTAAAATAGAATTAAGAAGGAATTTGGTAGAGGAGAAAAAGGACCTCTATTATCTGTGCAAAACATACTTCATTAATGGCGGATGTTGGATGCAGATCTAATACTAGCATAGCCATGATGGTGTCAGTGATCGGCTTTGTGACTTGGTGAGAGCTGTCATACTTTCTTCCCCTTGCAAAGGATTGTATTACAGACAACTGTGTTTTTTTTTAAATAGTAGTTTTATTGGTCCCCTTCTGGGATGAAAATCCATTCCCAAGAGCAGCAGGCTTAAGGATTCTTCTGAGGAATCCTGTACCGGTGAGGAGTCGCCTAGCCTTAACAAATTGTATGCAGGACTACCTCTGATTATTACTGAGGATATTGAGTATGAAGGTGATGGTGGTGAAGATTGCAGGTGCTGGGATATAATTGAGAGAAGGGACCTAGCTAATGCTTGACTGCTTGTTTTTTTATTTTTCTTAGCACAAGTTTCTGATTTTTCCCAAAATCTTTCCATGAGCTTGCTGTAAATTGCATAAAAAGGAGGAGGTCCCTAGATGGTGAATAGCCCTACTTCTACTTACTGTGGTTTTGCAGATGCTACAGATGGCTTGGATTTGGATAAAAATAATTCCTTACAAAAGAGGTGGATTTGTTGGTCCTGTGCCCAGGCATGACAATGGCCTTCTTCTAATCATGGCCAATAGCTGCTTCCACTGGTGCCTGACTTACACAAACAACATCTTCAGCCTTGACATCCTCATTAGCAACAAAGTCAGCTAGACACATATCCCCCTCAACCTCTTGCAGTTCCATGGTGGTATCCTCCAATTCTGTGTCATCAGCTATACTTCTGCTGCTCATCCCCACATTTGCAGAGGCTGCAGATATGGTGGAAGGTGGCTTCTCTGCAACTACAGTATCAAAAAGGTCAGACTCACACATAGCACTCAAGGACACACTTAGACTCTCCTCAGGGATTTGTGACATTTCTGTTTCGGAACCCAGTTTGTTCTACTGCCTTAGTGGTTTTCATATTTTACACAGATTACCGATAGCATTATCCCAGCCACCAGGATGCCAGCAGTGGGGCGAGCGCTAGTAAGCCCCTTGCGGGTTCATTGCGCTTGCCACACTGCGGGCACGGTGGGTCGCTGCACTTGCCACAGGTTATATTCTCCCTCTATGGGTGTTGTAGACACCCATGGAGGGAGAAAACCCTGTGCCACTAGTATTTCAGTGCTGGCTTTGTAGCACTGTGTGGGATCCCAGCGTTGGCTTTGTGATCGCCGGGATCCCGTGTGTTGAGATCTTTACCACTTCCCTTTAACACCTCTTCTAGTCTCTGAGTGAAAAGGTTTGAATCGTCATGAGAGACATATAAAGATGCCTCACTGACAGTTTTAGAACCATCACTCATAAATAAAAGGCAAAGACTGAGTCTTTACATCCCACTGCGTGTGGCGAATGGCATTTTGTCAATGTTATGTTTTTTCTACACCAAAAGTTCACTTTATTACAGTTGATTTTTTTCTTTACTACTTTATATTGTTTTTTTAATTTATTTTAAATACTCTTACTTAAATCCTCTATACCCTTGAGCATCAGCTTTAGATGACATTGAAGGACTAGTATTGTCATCATGACTGGTTGCAGAAGCTGGAGAGCTAGTATTTGATTGCTGCTCTTGCTCTTCTCTTGACTGACTGTTGTGATTAACACACTCAAGTTGTACAAAACCAACTACGGTTTGATATTCTTATTTATTTACTTGAACTTTTTAAAAAAATCACCACTCAGTGCAGTCACAGTATTTATATTTTATGGATTCACAGTTGGGTATGGTCTTCATTGTCACAGTACTTGTATGTTATGCATAAACAGTGGGGTACTGCACAAAAAAAAACACTATTTTCACCTTTTTTGAGTTTTGTACACAAATGACACTGCAGAGTCACAACTATTATCTGAATGCCATGGGGTATGGCTTGCAGAGTCACTGCACTTGTATGTTAGGGATACACAGTGAAGTACTGCCTGCAGGGCCAGTGAAAGGTTTCTATGCACCCTAGGCAGGACTTCAGCCTACTGCCCCAACTACCAGCAATACCCACTTCCCAGCCCTTCAGATGAAAGTGCAAGTTGTAAGTTCCACAGCCACCACTAAAGTACAACAAGGATGTTTCTTCCAGAGACAGCCATAATTTTGTAATAGGCAGACTTAGTGGTGCCACCAAGATCCAGACGCCGTAGGCAGCTGCCTAAAGCTACCTAATGGTAAAACCGCCCCTGACTGCCTCCATTGTCACAGTACTTGTCTGTTATGAATACACAGTGGGGTACAGCACTAAAAAAAAAATGTTCTCACTTTTTCTTTACTTTTTAAACTTTGTTCACAAATGACACTGCGGAATCACACCGCTTCTGTGAATACAATGGGGTATGGCTTGCAGAGTCACCATTCTTGTACGTTATGGATACACAGTAGGTTGCTTCCTGCAGTCACAATACTTGTATGTTATGTGTATATACAGTGGGGTACAGCACAAAAACATTTTTTAACTTTATTAGCTTTTTTATTTTCTTGATTTTTGTTTTACTTTTTATTTTTTTATACTTTTTATTACTTTTTAAAACTTTTTAAAACTTTTTTTAAACTTCTTTTAACTTTTTATTTTACACTGGAGCGGATGGGCACTGGACAGATGCATCATGAGCACTGGAGCAGATGGACACTGGACGGGTGCATTAGCAGCACTGGAGTGGATGGACACTGGACATCCACATCTTGATGGACACAGCACAGCCACTTATATGGAATCTGGACACAGCAGAGCCACTTGTTTGGACACAGCACAGCCACTTGTATGAACACAGCACAGCCACTAGTATTGAGTCTGGACACAGCAGCCACTTATTGAGTCTGGACAAAGCGCAGCCACTGGAACCAGCAGAGTACACGCAAGCATGCATGTAATGCATGTAAAGCATGCATGCATGCAAGCATGCCTTGTACACAGAGCAGCTACTTATATTCAGTGGCGCTGAGAGAGGAAGGGGGAGGGTACAAATTACCCAGGCCCATGTCTGATGGAGGGGCCCAGTGAGGGCCCAGTGGGGGGCCCCGGGCTTCCTCCCCCTTAACTGGCAGCAGCAGCTGCAACTTTTCTCCTCAGCCCAGCACACGCTGGAAAGTACCTGGGCCCAGCCAGGCTCTCGACTGCCCTGCTCATATTAGTCTGGATACAGCCACTTGAATTAGTAGAACACAGTGGATCATACAACAGCATGCAGAGACAGAGTGAAATGGTGCAGTTACTTCCGCAGGTTCCTTAAATATAATCTAAAACCTCCAAGAATCTGATGACAGTAATATGATGATTTGCATCGATCTGGAATCCAGGTAATCCAAGCTACTCAACTCTCCTAGAGATTAGTAAACAATAATGTTATTGGTATTAATAATACTATATTTTGTATATGTGTATGTTTTTATAGATTTTTTTGATCAATTTTTAAATAAATGCAAAACCAAACCCAAAACCGTACCTAAAACACTTGAGGGTGTTTTTGCAAAACAAAAAAACACAATGATGATTTAGAACCAAAACACAGGGGTCTACGCAGTTCTTTACCTTAAATACACATAATGGTTGACTTTGTTTTATAATTATTTAATTTCTGTATCTTCTTTTGATTTATGTCAAGTGCTGTAGTTAAAACCCCTGTCTAGAATCTTACATGGGGAAGTTGCAAACCCCAATATTGCATAACTGTTTGTAATTATCAATTTATTTGTCAATTTTTGCACACACAATCAAACTCCTCATTTAACTTTTTGACACCCTAAAAGATAGCTACTTCCAGCATGCTTGGGAAGGACATCAGGGCACCAACACAGGAGAGCTTGCAGATTTGTAGGTTCTGTTCCTATGACAGAGACTGATTGGTAGATTTACTAAAGCTTCTAAATATAAAATAAATCAGCAACCAATCAGATTCTATCATTTTCTGGGAAGCAATAGAACAATAATAGGTAGAATCTGATTGGTTGCTGTGGGCAACCCCACACTTTTAATTTTTAGAAGTTTTAGTAAATCTACCTACTAGTTTCCCATAAAAACAATATATCTGCTAGTCAGACCCTGAAGGACATATTGTCACAGATTGTGACACGCTTCAAAAGAAACCCTTAGCATGTGTTTCAGATGCACCTTAAATTGCCAAATTTCACACCACAGAAAGTTTGGACATTTTTCACTCGTTTAGAATAATCACATTTAAGGATTAGAGTTGAAACAGATTGGAAACATCAAACTTCGCAGATGTAGGAGAACATGTATCTTACTTAAATGTAGGTTTTATTGCCTGAAGATATTAAGTGCATTGCTGCCTTCACTGGTGGAAACGTTTCATATATCAAATCCACTTTTGGTTATTTCTTTTTTATTAATTACATTTTGCCAGCTCAAAGTTAAATTACTTTAAGGATTTGAAACCTAACAGAAAGTGCCTACATTTATTTTGAGAAATTATATAAAAAATCAAACTGACATACTCTTTATTTCCCCGTATTGAGTGGAGTGGCAAATTACTATTTAACATACTGGAACTTTTATTGGTCCCACTTTATAAAAGAGCTGTTAGATTTCTGGTATAAAATATGAATTTGAAAGAAGCAGATTTTAATATAATTAATGTTTGCTAATTATCTTATGGCATTATACAGGTTTAGAAGGTTGCTAGAAGCAGGGTAATCGCCTAATATTGATGGAAGTGAAACTTTGCAACATATTGTAACTCCTGTTTTAAAGTTGGTATGCAGAGATTTTGGTAAGATGGTAATACTTAATGTAAAAAATAAAGCAGTTTAATAATAATAATAATAATAATAATAATAATGCCTTAATGCAGAAGATCCTAAACTCATTCCTCAACGAGTACTAACTATCCAGGTTTTACGTACTGTATATTCATGGCTTAGCACAGATGGTTAAATCATATCAACTGAGGCACAAGTGAATTTTGACCTGCGGTCAAACATGGATATACTTAAAACCTGGACTACTGCGGCTCGTGAGGACTGAGTTTGGGAAACACTGCTGTAGGGCATACGTCTAGCACAAACTCTTACTCCTTTCACACTGAGATTTTAAACCGGGTTGTTGCCAGGTTAACCAAGGTCCCAGCTCATTATGGAAGGACCCAAAAAAATAACCTTGGTCTAATTTCCGGGAATACAGCCCAGGTAGATTGTAGGGTTTACCCGAGTTATGGGGCATTGTGAATGGGTGACCTGGGTCAACTGGGAAGTGGTGATCCATTTCATCTTACCCTGATGCAGTTGACAGCATAGGGAGGGCCACATTCCTGGTGCTTGGAGATGATGTAAACTCCAAGCGCCGGCACTGTGCAGTGTAACCACCCCATGTACAGTGTAAACAGCGCCAACCCAGGACTAACCCAGGTCGGAGCCATGGCATGAATGGGGTCAATACCGGGTCTGACCCATATTAGAACCATGTTCCAAATCCTGGGTCAGATTCAAGACTATGGTGTGAAAAGAGGTATCAGTAGAGAGTTGAAGGAAGGCCCCGCACATTGACTGCAGCCTGATTTCATACCTTCTACCTCGGTTGGTTTTAAATTGGGTGATTAGGAGGCCAAAATTACTGGAACATTGCTATGATTTGCAAATATACAACTTATTACATTCTGTCCTAAATGTCCTATTTATAATATGGTGCCATATGCAAATTATGCTGTAACCCACCAATTCAATCAGTAATTTTTCTTGCATACCGTATTTTTGTAAAATGAAAACAAACTGCTGATTGGTTTCTGTGTTATTGTACATAATATGTGTGTAAAAAACACTTATTAAATAAAATCTAAACTGTTTTGCATCTCATGCTCTAACACAAACAGTAAGTGGGTCTATAATTAAAACGGAATGAAAGTTCCAGAACTGGTGTGGGAGAAATGTCCCTGTAATATTTGTACTATGAGCATTTCTTTTTGGATTCATTATGTTGATATTCTATAGAAATGCATTTGAGGGGGAAAAATGAAAGCAGATATTAAATGTCTTACCACTGTGCATCGTTGGTGGTAATTGTGAAATCTATTTCCAGCACGGCCGTGAAATAATAATATGCCATTACTCTTCCTAAATGACATTAAAAATATGGCATTTCCATTAGTGCATTAATACTACATGAATCCATTATGTTTCCACATAATTACTAACCTAATTGGGGATGGTATGGAAATGTTCAATAAATTTTAAATCCATAAAGATATTATGTCATGACTTCAAGAAATATTTTGCATAGTGACATTACTAATTCTTTCATTTTGATAGTAAATCTATTTTGCCCATTTACATAAAGTGCTACATAGCATACTCTACTGTTTAATTTATCCTAAGAGTTAATCAGTTACGGAGAAACAGTATAAGTGGTCCCTACCACATGGCAGTCAATCAAATATTAGGTTTCTTTAGTCTGGTGCACTTTGAAAAGTAAATTCTGATTGGCTTGGCTAAAATGACCTACCTCATGAGTGTATTTAGCAAACAACTACATGTATTCTTAGAGTTTGCACGATCGAGTCACATTGTTATGAATACCTCCTACAATTGACGTCAGCAGCACATAGCCCATAAAGTTTTTCACGTGTTGTGCACTGCCTTGGTAGGTATATAAGGTGTGCGATAGGCCGTCTGCACACATATCACTAGTTGCTGTCATGTGGGAAAGGGGCAATTTATCTGAGTTGCAAAAAGGGATGATTATTGGCTTTCGGGCCAAGGATGGCAGTATTTCTGAGATAGCGCAGTTTGTGAACTGTGCGCGTGCTGGTGTGGTGAAGGTGTATTATGACTGGACAAATGACACCATTGTGAATAACTGAAGTGGAAACTGCGTAGCACCATGTGCCATTGATGTGAGAAGTGAACGTCAGCTACAAAGGTTTATGAGGGCCGACCAACACGCTACAGAGTAGCAACTCACCGTCAAAATGAAGTTGCACATTTTGTATATACTCATTACAAAAAATCCACAAAGTTGAATGTACAATTTATGTAAAAAAAAATTGTTATTCATTTCATTTTCACAAATAATTGAAATTAGCATGATCTAAACAACCTATATAATTAGACTTCAGTTTTCATTTATCATACTGCTCAATAATTAATGGCACAGGGTTATTTTTTTGAATATCACTAAGTAATACAAAGTAAAACATTATGAAGTTAGATCTTACCGTATATTAGAGGCAAGCAGAGGATTTTGGAAAAAGGGTTTTTTGATATAAAGATATTTATTATTTATTTATTACCAGTTATTTATATAGCGCACACATATTCCGCAGCGGTTTACAGAGAATATTTGCCCATTCACATCAGTCCCTGCCCCAGTGGAGCTTACAATCTATATTCCCTATCACATGTATACACAGACACATTAACACTAGGTTTTTTTATTTATATTTTTGTTGGGATCCAATTAACCTACCAGTATATTTTTGGATTGTAGGAGGAAACCGGACTACCCGGAGGAAACCCATGCAAGTACAGGGAGAATATACAAACTCCGCACAGTTAGGGACATGGTGGGAATCGAACCCATGACCTCAGTGCTGTGAGGCAGTAATGCTAACCATTACACCATCCGGAATGACCCCCTCTGACACTAAAAACAAGTATGTAGCATTGGTGGTAAGTATAATGCAAGTTAAGAATAAAGATATAGCAGAATGCTCACAATTACATGCTAAACAATGGCTGCTATCCTTATTCCCATATCACATTTGCAGATCTGCACATCATACATATAATAAACATGGACGCAAGTGTGATCCTAGACTTTCTGTTGCCCAGGATGGAATTGTTCTCCCCCTTCTTTTTTTATTATCACAAACTGACAATGCCTGAAAGCCATTCCATGATTAATCAGCCTTTAATTGTATAAAAGTCTCATCAGCATTGTCAACATATTTGAGATTGATATCAACACTATTTGGTCTGCCCGCAGCAATTAATAAATTATTATAATAAAAGCTTCAGTATATTGCCAATGTAACCCCTATTTTCCTGGGGGAAGGGGTAGTGTTTTTATCCTTAATACCTTCTGTACCTTGCAGCACTCTTGCGTCAACCATCCACATGTAGCCAAGTGACGCTCTCGTTAGGTGACTCTCCTGTAAATGAAACATTAATATACAGTCAACAATGCAGGTTTAGCAAAAGTAAAGTAGATGCAGCAGGTGAGGTGATGTATAATAACCAGAGAGGAGATGAATGGGCACTGGTTCATCTCATTTAGATTATATACAAGAGATGGTGTTTTTACATTTCATTGTATCTAGAGTCAGCAAGCAATGGCGAGGCATAGTAGAGGACACAACTGCACTCAATGATCCTTTACCCATCAACTAGGTGAGCATATAGTGTGAAGAGTCAAGAGACTCTGGGGGTCATTCCGAGTTGATCGCAGCGATGATGCAAAAAATGTCACTTATGCGCATGCGTATACGACGCAATGCGCACGCGCGACGTACTTTCGCAATGGCCAATGTAGTGGGCGTTTCTGAGTGTCAACTGACCATTTTCAGGGACTGTTTGAAAAAAAGCAGGTGTGCCAGGAAAAATGCAGGCGTAGCTGGGTGAACGCAGGGCGTGTTTTTGATGTCAAATCTGGAACTGAACAGTCTGAAGTGATCGCAAGCGCTGAGTAGGTCTGGCGCTACTCTGAATCTGCACACTTTTTTTACGTAGTCGCTCTGCGATCCTTTCGTTCACACTTCTGCTAAGCTAAAATACACTCCCAGTGGGAGGCGGCATAGCATTTGCATGGCTGCTAAAAACTGCTAGTGAGCGATCAACTCGGAATGACCCCCTCTGACACTAAAAACAAGTATGTAGCATTGGTGGTAAGTATAATGCAAGTTAAGAATAAAAGAGCTTACAGTACATTTTAAATACAATGACATGAAAACTATGGTAAATATTATGCTTGGTAAAACCATTAGGCCAATGGCCTAATACCACTCTCTGGGCCTGATTCAGGTCCTGGTGCAAATGAATAAAGTATGCAATGTGCCGATGGAGGGACATTGCGCATGCGCCAGACCCATACTGCACATGTGCATTTTGAGTCCTGCGTCTTTGGAAGTAGAACAGCTGCAGACATCATTTGATTGACATACTGCAGCTACTGTAATTGAGGGTGGGGATCTGGCAGCAAGGTGCTCCATGTTACAAAACGAAGCCATGTCACGTCTATTTTCTGGGAGTGCCGAGGCCAGTGACTCCATCTTCTGACAAAGATTAGCTGGTCTCAGCAATGGAGCCGCAGTGGCTGATCTGTGCAACCTTCTGGGTTACTCAGCCAGCCGATGGTGTTGCAGGTGATCTGATTCTGCATTCCTGGATCGAGAAGAGGATCACACATGCATGCAAGAGGCATCTATTTTTACCAGGTGCCTCCTGTTTCATTAGCATATGTAATATTTGCAGCTGCTTCCATGTAAGCAGCAGTGTAATCATTCCAACCACGTCTGAAACGCCCCCACTGAGCCCAGTTGCTATGCTAAATCACAAATCCACTGGTGTTTCTATAATAGGTGCAATGTGTGCAGTGCACACGGGCCACTGAGTCCAGGGTGGGCCCACACCACACACACTGCACCCATTCTTTAATACTTACCTTTCTGGAATCAATCATCAGGCACTGCAGTTGCGGAAACAATCGCAGACAAAACGGCCACTGCATATGCGCAGGAGTCAAATTGGTCTCTGGGACATGGCGGGCACCATGTTTCTGGAGAACTGCGCATGCGCAGTAGACTCCGGCACAATGCCAGAGACTACTGTGCTGTGCAGAGGAGGGGGTCCACCTGGAGTTGCATATGCGCCCCCTCCTCTGTTAAAATGCCCCTGCACCAGTCTATCAGCTACTCATAGTTATGCAGCCAAACTTTCCACAACTGTAATGTAAATGTAACTAAGCTGGTGTTCTGTAGGTGGCAACGGCTTGCCAGGCAACATTCAAACAGAATATTCTGCATAACTATCCTGGTAGAGCAATTTCGGGGTCAGTTTATTCATAGGTGCTGAGCAAGTTAAGAATATGATTCACTGCACGTTCCAAATCTACCAAACTAATGTATTATTGCTACAGTTCTTAGCCGCTCAAAAATTCAGCTATCCCACAATCACTGACATTAACACTTTCAATGCTCAAAGATGAGTAAAAAGGTAAAACTGTCAGTTTTTGTCCTATCAGTGTTACTCTGTATTTGTGATCTCAGGTCAGATGGAGGAGGCTGCACATGGACCTCTTCCTCTGTTAATACACCACTGCCTGGGGCTACTATTTTCACCCTATCAAACACAGTTTCAGTCATCCGAGGTGCCCCTCAGAATAAGCACACTTGCTTTCAACACACAACGCTACCTGGATAGGTCAGCAACATCCTGCCCTGACTGTACACTTATTCTTAACACAAGCCTCACTCTACCTTTCATGGCCTCTCTCAGAATTCAGGTGCACTTGGTTATCAGCAGTATAGACTCAACCACTTATCTCATTAAACTGGAGTTGTACTCATATGAAAGTAGAAATGTGCTGTTCGGTTCTCCAGAAACCTAAATCCACCTGAAATTTGTGGATCCAACCTGAACCAAAACCCGGTACAGATCGCCCAAGGAAATATGATCTGAATGGAGTCATGGTTAAGATCTTCCTATGGTCCAGAATTCAGATTTTAAATCCGACTTTCGGGTTTTAGATTAAATAATTACATGATTTTTACTAATTATTACAAATACATTTTTCATATTGTGCAATAATATGTACTGTATAAAAAATACAAGTTCAGGTAATATCTGTTTTTTGTGTGGTGCAGCTCTCCTAGAAGACCTCTCTCCAAAGGTAAGTATTTCTATTTATGAATAAAAAGAGATAGGACTTGCACAATGGTGAAGTATGAATAAAAAGGTAAACCTTTACCAAAAAAGGATAAGAATCACATATATTGTAGCGATATTTAAGAATATCACAAACTGCGCATGATTGGATAAGATCTCTTTAATCCCACAGAAGCCAGCACCCCTGGCATCCTCTGCAATCCACCAACTCTTCCTAGATCGAATACATCACCACATCTCCGTCATAAGCCGTGCCAGATGCATTTCATCCCTAAAGACTTCCTCAGTGGGTGCGTTATACCAGCACAACCAAAACTTTTACAGCCCATCAACAGGCATCACTAGGCATCCAATCAGTGCGAGTCACATGAAGTGCGAGTCATCCAATAAGTGCACATACATATGATGTCACAAACTCATGCAATGAGTTTTTTAGTAAATATTTGACTTTTTTATGTACTTCACCATTGTACATCTCGTATCTTTTTATCAATGATTATCACATTTTTAACTGATTTTAAACCAAACCAAAATCCAAATTCAAACCAAAATCCTTGAGCGTGGTTTTTGCCAAATCCAAAACATGATTATCATATAAAACCAAAACACATGCGTCCGCGCATATCTCTATATGAAAGTTGGCTTCACTTGACATTGTCCAAAATGAGAAATAGCTGAAGGATATCAATTTTAAAGAGCAATTCAATTAGCGGCTCAGCTACAATTAACATTTCCGGTATAGCACATCAGGCCCAGTTACCCTGCTACTTTCCTCACACCCTGCGAGCTTACCCTAATTTTCTATGCACCCTGTTAGCTTACTGGAATTGGTGGATGTGTACACAGAAGAACATTTCAGGATGTTTGATGACTCGACATCTATGCAAATTTAATTGGCCTCTTAGACTCGAACCAGCATCAGACTTTGCCAAACAGACCCCAACTTGTCCTATCCCCACATCACATTGATATCCTTGATCCCATGCACCTCTTTCACATATGGCGCTTCAAGTGGAACAACTCACATGAATCCCATGTGCCTTGACATTCACTTAGTTGCACCTAATGGAGTATTTAATCAACAAACTCACAGCCATTAATAAAATCACATCTGTATTTTCACCATTTGCATGATGTCAATCACGGACATTTGTCCAACACTGTGATAATGGTGACTGTATGTTAGTGGTGGGGGTACTGTGAGCCTTATACTTACCTATATGACCCTTATTCATTATAGTTCTAAAAGCACACAGTAGCTTATAACATTGGTATACCACAATCTAATGACCGTTACTATAGAGAGCTCCCAAATCCAAAAATATTGTAAATGTTGCATTCTCCAACACAATTACCATAGCAGCAATATTGCTTTCTGCAGCAAATACATGGAGGAATTTATTCTCAGTATAGAAAATCTAGTTGTGGCATTCTTTACCTTAAATTGGAATACACAGTAGCTCTATTCTAGGAATAGGAGGGGTCATCCCAAATGTGCGCAGTGGGCATTCTGCAGGCTGCTCTTTACTTATGAATTTGCTAGTCGTACCTATGTCAATTGTTTTTCTCAATGTCATTCCTACATTGTACAGTGATACACACCCTGTCAGTCTCACTGTACATTGTACAGTCATTAGTTCCATTGTCAGTCCTGCGTTAGACAGTGATACTCCCTTTGTCACACAGTGATACTTTTTTTTGTCAGTCCTACATTGTACAGTAATACACCCATTGTCAGCTTGCATTGCACTGTGATACTTAAATTGTCAATCTTACATTGTACAATAATACACTGACATTGTACAGTGATACTCCTATTGTTAGTCATACACCGTACAGAAATACTGCCTTTGTCAGTTCTTTAGTGTACAATGATAGTCCCTTTGTCAGTCTTACATTTTACAGTGATAGTCCCTTTTTACAGTGGTGGCTCCAGAGATGGGGCTGTAGCCCAGTTCAAAATTCAAATAGGGGAGCCACACCAACTGTCCCCTCAAACACTGCCAAACATGCCCAGCCGGGACTCACTGGCAGTTGGTGTGGCTCCCCTATTTGAATTTTGGACTGTGCTTCAGCCCCACTTCTGGAACCACCTCTGCCTTTGTCAGTCAGCTACTGCATAGTGATATTCCTATTCTCTATCCTACATTGCACAGTGATACTCCCATTGTCAGTTCTATATTGTACAATGAAATCCCATTATTTGTTATACACTACACAGAGATAGGGTAGTGGGGGTATGGCGCCACAGGTATGTGTGAGCAGGTACTTTTTACAATATAATATTTTAGTTAAAGACACTCCTTTTAAGAATATAAGGTGTCAGCTAATCCCTAAGTACTCAGCAGTGATAAGCTGCCTTTAGAGTTAAAATGTGGAAAAAAAGGGGGGATAGGGGTATCAGCGACTTGCAGTGTCTAATATATTGATATAAATATGAAGAATATAGCGGGATACGGTTTAGAAAAAAAGGTAACAATATATTTATTTATACAATTTGAAACATAATGATGGGATAAAAATATAAGATAAAAGCTTGATAATACCAAAAAATAAAAAATATAATAGATAAAAAATGTATAATCTAGCTAGAACCCAGAATCACATAAAATCAGTAAAAACAATTTTGTACTGATAAAAAGTATTTTAGGATAAGAGAATAATGCTTATATTTAAAAATGGAGAGTCAGTAGAGGTACACCCAAGGGGTCCCCTTGATGAAGTCTGATGGACGAAACGCATTGGGTGTACCTCTACTGACTCTCCATTTTTAAAGATAAGCATTATTCTCTTATCCTAAAATACTTTTTATCAGTACAAAATTGTTTTTACTGATTTTATGTGATTCTGGGTTCTAGCTAAATTATACATTTTTTATCTATTATATTTTTTATTTTTTTGTATTATCAAGCTTTTATCTTATATTTTTATCCCATCGTTATGTTTCAAATTGTATAGATACATATATTGTTACCTTTTTTTCTAAACCGTATCCCGCTATATTCTTCATATTTATATCAATATATTAGACACTGCAAGTCGCTGATACCCCTATCCCCCCTTTTTTTCCACTACACAGAGATAACCTGCCATTCTCTATTCTATATTACACTATGATATACCAATTGTTATCTGTACATTACAGAGTGGTGCTCTTATTGTCTGTTCTACATTGTACAGTAATAATGTAATTGTCAGACCTGCATTATACAATGATACACCCTTTGTCAGTTTTACATTATTACAAGTTACTTCCATGGAATATATTAAATTCTGCAATATTCTCCATGCACTGACCTTTCTTGTAACAGACTGCATGGCATAGCATAAGTCAAGGTAATAGGTGAATGCAGTGTTGCTGTATTACTAATGATAAGCATATCTGTGATTAATATTTGAAAGTAGTCTTCAGACTATTGGAAACTTATTTTTAATTATAATTATATCTGGTTCAAGTTGTTAAAGTAATTTAAAATACTTGGTAGCAAATAGAATTGTATTTAAAATTGTATTTAATGTACAATTATACTTGTCAAAAATATTTGAAACCACTATGTAAACCACTATTTTGAGAAATTCTTCTTTGATCATTAAATTCCCCTGTGAGCAAACCTCCTGCAATTCAGTTCATACAGTAATTCATGCCCAACAATCGAAGCAGCCAAAGTCTAAAGAATCCCGAATTTAATGTTGAATTCTTTAGATCACATCTCTTTTTTAACAATAAAAAAGTAAGTTTTTTTGTAAGATTGTTTGAGCCCAGACTGTATAACCACGTGAAAACTGTTCTATTTTGTAGGATTATTATACATTTTCTTGGCGTTATAAGATCTTCAGCGATATTGAGATCTTGCAGTACTCTACTTGTGTATCACAAAAGTTATATGAAATTTTTCTTTTACATATTGTTATTGTGATCATTCTATTTTCATATTGCCTACATAATCTGCAGTACTTTACAAAGAGATAATCTTATGGGGTTCATACATTTACAGACTGATTCCCCATTCTAAAGATGCTGATTAGTGATCAAAAACTGGTAATAAGCAAACAAATGCATGTTATAAGTCCCCAACTCACCAGTTCCAATAATTTTTTGGTAAAAATTGGCAAATAATTGGATTTCAAAAGTATTGGCAGAAAGGGGAGTTGCTCCAATGCCTGCCTGATGTATGGGCTCCTGAACGCTTTTCCTTTCAAAATCATAGCCGGCTATAACATAGAGTTCCATCATAGAGATCAGATCAATTTTAAAAATAACAGTGTTATGTGGAGCTGAGAATAATACCAGGAAAACTATATCATATACAAATAGTATAACATTTTGTAACATTGTAATATCCTTCCTTAATGATCTTTGGTTGAAATTGATAGATGCTGTCTCATCACTAGACAATAGATCTAGGATGGCCCCATAGTAAAAGTTCCACAGACCCACCTTTGCTCACTTCCTGATCCCAGTGGGCAGCTGCTGGCTTCTTAATTAGCAGTCTGCTTCTGCAGGTATCTGCTATCCTGGTCAGCCCCATCTCTCCTCCGTGACTAATACTAGGAGATAATGTAGGCCTGGTCCAGGGATGCATCAGCAGGCTCAGCACGGCCACACCTCCTCCCATCATCAGTGAGGAGAGACGGAGTTGGCCAAGATAAAATTGCTCCATGCCTTTTGTCCTGCAACAAATAGTGCAAAGGTGTATAAAACACACCTCATTTCCCATGCTGTATGGTGGAAAAATTATAGTTGTGTGAGGACATATCTGTAGTTAGAAGGCAACCTGCAATTACAACTTTCAGCCATAGGTGGAAGCTGATATTTTTGGATAAAACTTAAACAAACCCAGTGAGACTGTAAGTGCCCTCAATCAGAATTGGACATAAATGCAAGTTGTGGCTTACATTGACTGCAGCTTTCTCTTTTCTTTAGTGCACATTTGTGTCTTTTCATATCTATATTCTTTTTTTTTCTTTGTATAGCAATGTGCACCAGGGGGGCTGAGATGAGGGCTGTAGGGAAAATGGCACTACAAAAAGATCAAATGTGCCAGTTTGAAGTACAGATGTGCGGGCTCAGTTTTCAGAAAACCATGCTGCCTGAACCTCAGGGTTCCAAGGTAATCTGAGCCATGGTTCGGGTTTTCCTGCCAGGCTCAGGTTGCAAATCAAGACAACAAATCATCACGGATCTTGCTGATTTTGGATTAAAAATAAGTCCCTTCAGTTTGGGTTCAGGTGCCATTTCAAAGCAGAGTGAGAGCACAACCACTAGATTGCCAGGGCAGAAATTAATATATTATTATTAATAGATATATTATTTATTTTATCTAGCAGTCCTCTACTCGTACACAGGCTAGAGCTCCTAAGGGAGCTGTTGTTAAGCATCATTATTGATGCACATGCAGAGTCACTCTTGTGCACTGCCCACTGATGCAGAGAAAGCTTTAAAGTGAGGAGTCACTGTTTAACATGGCCCTAGATAACTACTGGCTGAGCTACAGTAGATGGATGTAGGAAGTTAGCAAAACATTATATTTTTACTTTTTAATAGTGCAGGTTACGAACATCTATAATACTTTCCTTTGTGTCACAATGGTGCTGTAACTTAACTGCAGCATTTTGCTTCACTGCACATTGATAGTGTTTTTTGTCACTGCCAAATCCTCCATCTTGATGCAGGGGCAGTATCAACCCTTAGTGTACAGTGCACACTGGTGTTTTTTTGTCACCGCCAGGCCTACATTGCAGCCCAGAGCTCCATAAAGGACAGCATTAACCCTTGGTGCACACTGGTAATTTCTGTCACTGCCTAGTAAACATTGCAGAATAGAGATCCTATTAGAGGGAAGCAGTATTAACTCTTTTATGGTGCACTGTGCATGCTGGTGCCCACAAAAGTTTTTGGTGAAACATTTTTTAAAGGTAAAAAATTTAGAAAAAGTCACAAAAATTGCTGTTTTTTGTTCAACTGGTTCTGTAGGTGCCATTCACCACTGTGTTCACATAAATATAAGTACTGCGACTCTGCAGTATGTGTTGTCATTTGTGAAAAAAGTTTTTAAAAAAAGTTTTTGGTACAACTTGTGTTTATCTACATGGACCACAGTCAATGGAAAAGTAGGAGCAGCAACCAAGTACTAGTGCTGCTGCCAGTCATGATACTGCTACAACATTTAGTGACAGGTGGTCCAGGGGGAAAAAGAATAGGATAGGTATCTGAAATAAAAATCTTTCACATTGCTGAAAAAGAGGCAGAGGTGTTACCTTAAAAAGCAACAAGTCAGTGCCCAAAATAAAAAGAACATTTAGGCTGAAGGACAAACTGTGTTCACAAATCCCTGAGGAGACTCTAGGGGTGTCCAAGTTAGCTATGTGTGAGTCTGACATTTCTCCCACTGTCCTCATAGAGAAGCCTCTTCTGCCTCCTTCCACCATTTCTGCACCAGCAGCACATGTGGGGATGAGCAGTGCAAGTAAAGGTGGTGATGATGATATACTAGAAAATGATGCTAGTGTGGAAGTGGGACAGGATGAGGGGGATATTTGTGTACTATCTGATACTAGTAAGGATGGCGAGGATGATGATGATGATGATGTTGTTTGTGTACTTCAGCCACCAGTGCAGCAGTTCTTGCGCATGATAAAAAGAATGCCATTGTGATAATTGGACATAAGACCAAAACAGCCACCTCTTGGGTGTAGGGTTATTTTACCCAAATCCTGACAATGTCTGTAAATGTATTTGCTCCATTCCTGAGGCCAAAGTTAGTAGAGGAAGGGACATTAACCATCTAGTCACCTCCTTCTTTTTATGTAATTTGCAACAAGTTCATGAAATTTATTTTACAAAAATGATAATGTAATTAACACCCTCATCATCAACCTCCTCATTGGTGATTTCCAAAAAAATTGGTTTGTGGGGACCCAAACCAAGCAAGCACTTGAAACACAAAAGTGGCAGTCACTGTAGCTGAAATGCAAAAAGTACTACCAAGGTAGGGATTGGCACTGACGTGTGCTGTTGAACTACCAGCTGCTGAATAAATAGGGCTAGTTAGACCCTAATAAACAAATAAATAGGTTACAAAAAATCAGCGCTATAAGCTGGGTAAGATAATAATTCACAGTGTTTATTAGATAATATATAGAAACATTAGGTAGTAAATAGATTAATAATAAAAATATATTCTGTTGCAACAGAGAATAAAAATAGGGCAGAAGCAGCACTGCTAGAAGTAGTATTAAATCATGCTGGGAAATAATTCATAGAAGGAGCCTCAGTCCTAGGGAGATAATTAATTGCACGTATTACCAGTTCCTTGTAAAGGACAATGGAGGTCCTCTTACTGCTGGATTCTGCTGATGTTTGTGCTGTCCTGTTGTGACTGGACCGTAGCAAGGTCCTTTGGCAAAAAAACTCCAGGATGTATCCTAAAATAGTAGTACCAACTCCCAATAACCGGACTTCCAGGCAGACCTCTGTTGTTTAGTTGTCCCAGACTTGTTACCAACGCGTTTCACTGCTTCAGCAGCTTTGTGAAGGTGTGTGTGCAGTGTGCAATAAGCCCTTATATAGCAGTGCTGATCATAAAAGCCCCACAGGTGTGTACATAATAATTAGTTTAATAAACTTTAAATTTGGTATCTTACCCAGCTATATTATAGTGAAAACAGCCAGAAAGACAGTCCTAATAGATTTTAACAAAAACAAGATTTAGAAACTTATTAAACTTTATATTTTATTTCAATTATAATCACATGATCACTGGAACCCAGAGACAGGAAGTGACTCAATTTCCTGTTACTCAGTTGCTGAAATGCTTGGTTTGTAAAACTGTGCATCTTCTTTTTAAAATACAACTTAAGGGTGGGTGTGAGATCCCAAGGACAATTCCATCTTGCACCACTTTTCTTTTCTGCCAATGGTATTTGGCAATGCTTCATAGATGTGCTATAAACTGCTGTGAGTTTGTGCTGGTGCTCTGATGAATAATAACCAGCCAGCTTGCAGCAGCATTTGGTCTAAAGCAGATAAAAACAATACTGTGAGCTGTGAGGTGGTCGAAATTGACTGGAAATTACTGGAAAGTAATGGTTTTGAGGTTATTAATACTATAGGAACAAAAAATGCCCAAATTATGTGAGTTTATCAGTTTTTAGACATTTTTGAGAAAAATACAGATTCAAAACCAAAACACATGAGGGCGGTTTTGGCAAGACTATGAAGTTACGTAATGCAGTTCCAAAACAGAATCAAAATATGAAACCCGAGGATTGGTGCACATCTTTAGTTTGAAGGCACATAGCTTACAGTTACTCAAACCATATTAATAATGATGATGACAGCTGCATGCCACATGATTGGCCAAATACATTTAATACATTCCCAATACAACAAATGAAGTAAAACTGCTGCTGCTGTGATTTAAAAGCAAGAATACACTGAACACTCATTTTTATAATTTTTTAATAAAGTATGGTTTGTGAAGTTGAAGGCTAAGTTTTTTTACTGTGGACTTAAAAAAAGAATATATATGTATGTGTGTGTGTGTGTGTGTGTGTGTGTGTGTGTGTGCACATGTGTGTGTACATATTCCCCCAAAGGAGAATGCTAACACTCACCAGACTAAATTTCTTACAAGAAAAATGCTAATTTATTGAGAAAAAATTAGATGTAAGAAATAGAACATACTATGTCCAAAAAGTACCAACGATTCGGTCCAAGTCTAGGACCTTTATCAAGGTATCATCAGCTCTGCAACAATGTTATGGGTCACCATGGTACAGTATAAGTAGTACAAGGAACCAGGAGCAATACATTTAGTCTGGTGAGTGCTATCATTCTCCTTTGGGGGAGTATATACACTTATTATGGATCTTCCCAGGGCATGGGTTAGTTCTTGATTGGGCACCCCAGCTGCCAGTCCTCACTGGGTTAGAGTGCTGGATCTAGAGTCCCTATAAGTATAATTTCAAATATGTGGCTGGTATATTTTGCAAAGGCAAAGTAAGTTTTAACTATCCGTCCATTCACTGTGAAGTGTTAATTGTGTTTAGCATATTTTGTAATCAGTCAAACCACTACTCTTCTCATATTTCTACTGTATCTGCTCCTGCTACTTCCATGCTGAAAGAAGCAAAATGCTAATTTTCTGTTCTCTTATATTTGCGTCCAACTCTAAATGAGGTCCAAAGGCTCAACACAGATGGCAGCCTGTGTCAGAATAGAACCTAGTTTCAGCTCTGCAAGGATAATAACTACCTTGATGGCATTGCCACCACAATACACGAATGTGTAACCTTTCCGTCAAAGCTGCTGCTTCTCTCACAATTATTGTAGTTGTGACTTCTGAATGTAAAATATAAAAGCAAAATCATAGCAAAATATTGGAATATTGCATAATCCCCACCCAAAAATTATGATCAATTTTCTTTCTGTATATTTTTATTTTGTGTGTATCCCTACAAAAAAATGTTTTTTAAAACCAATTTATTCCTCTTACTGTACTTTTAAAACAATTAGACTTGTTTGTCTGACATTAGCTTGTATTGACATTAAGTGTTTGATCTTTTTACAAATGTTGTCCTATGTCAACTAAGATGTTTGCTACAATGTCAGATGTAAAGTAATTGTTTATCTTTTTAGCATTAATTGGATTAGATGGTTCATCCTTGAGCAGAAACACAAGATACATATTTTATTTTAATGAGCCTGCATGCCAGAAATAGGTCATGCCATTTAGAACAAAATAAACATTCTTTGTCCACTTGACCATTTTGTTGTCAAAGTATTACAATGGAAATTAACATGTGACAAACAGTTTTGGGGACAAATCAAAGTGATAACAAATGTGCTTTGAAATGCATGGGGTACTTACTTTTTGAACATAAAGTACATACTGTATATATTTATAATACTTATAAATTCAGGAAGAGGTGTATGATTTAAAACATTGATTAAATATGTGTACCAAATGAGTACTGGCAATACACATTTTATAAATGGTTACGCCAACATGTCTGCTTTGTTAAAAAAAATCATTAGGAAGTCTAGCCTTGGCACTCCTGGAACAGAGGCTGGAGCCGCCCAACTCTGCTCCCAAATGACCACAACCTGTCAATCAGGCTGCAGCTCATAGAGCACTGTATGTGATGATGCAGGGCCCATTCTATACATGCGCAGAATGTGTCCTGTGCATTTGCCCACCACTGTAGATGCACGCAAACAACTCAGTTTGCATACAACCCTAAATTAGGCCCTAAGTCCAGTCTCTAAGCATTTACTGCAAATAGTTACATCAGGATATCAGATTGATCTGGATGAGTAAGGCAGCATAAATTAACAGTTTGCCTTATTACAGCAAAGCGGACTGGGAGAGAAGACACTGCCATTTCCATGCTTACTGTCCTATAGCCGTAAGGCCAGTGATATTATCAAGCAGGAAGCTGGCAGCAGTTGCTTTGAACAGCCATTTTGAATCCAGCTAAGATTTCTTTTACAAGACACTTACTGCAAAACCTATATTGGGTAGGGGATTCTGATGTTATTATTCATTTTTAATTACTAGTTATTTTTCCATATCCCATTTGTTGAAAAAAAACACAATCAGTTTTAATACACTTTAATCCAAATCTAATTCTTAATATATATTTAATTGAATGCATTTTACACATTTAATATTTTGATAGCATAAATCGTTAACTTTATACTAATTTAGATTTAAGAGTAGATACAACTAGAAAGGCAATTTTGCAAATTGGCAAAACTTTGGAGAAAAGTCAAATTTAAATAGTGTTGAGAAATCTAGAAATGTGAGGGGTGGTACATTGTAGCTCAACTCTAAATTGCAGTGTAATTTCAGCATTTGTGTGCTACATGCAAAACAGGGCAGTGTTTACCCTATATAGACAAACTGAAAATTGCATTAGTATCCCTCGCATTGCCATATGATTTATCTTTAAGCTTGATTTGCTCCAAATTCTAAATAAGGGCCAAAATTAATACGCAATTGCTATAGGGCCTAATTCAGACCTGATCGTAGCAGCAAATGTGTGAGCAGATGGGAAAAACCATGTGCACTGCAGGTGGCGCAGATATAACATGTGCAGAGAGAGTTAGATTTGGGTGGGGTGTGTTCAAACTGAAATCTAAGTTGCAGTATAAAAATAAAGCAGCCAGTATTTACCCTGCACAGAAACAATATAACCCTCCCAAATCTAACTCTCTTTGCACATGTTATATCTGCCCCCCCCCCTGCAGTGTACATGGTTTTGCCTATCTGCTAACAAATTTGCTGCTACGATCAACTCTGAATTACCCCCATAGTGTATTTTATAGCTTCAGACTATTCCTTTTATGATCCTACAACTATTCATATTTATGTTCCTCCAGACCCTTAAACTAGAAGTCCTTTAGAACCATTTCTTATCCTAATGTTAAGCACAAGTCACAACTTTTTCATAATAAACATGTTTATAGATATAATGCACACCATTTGCATAGGACATTCTTAGGATTTTGCACAGAAAACAGATATCTTAATGGTAATAGTTCATTCTGACAACCCAATCTGCAATACAAAAGTTTCCAAGATAGAGAATTACCGAGTTTCTGCTGCATTCCATCCATCAATTATTTTTTTATAAATAATACTAAACTCTATAGCTATGCTATGGCATTTGGATGGTACTTAAGGCTTCTGAATGCAAATATTTGCTCTTCCTGGAATCCAGATCCAAAAGAAAAGGAGTGAAAGAGTGGAGAAAAGTTACAGTGGAGAAGTTGCCTATAGCAACCAGTCAGCTTTGACAGAAACCTTTATCAACTACATTCTATAAAATGTAAGGGAAATGCTGATAGGTTGCCATGGGCAACTACTCATCTGGTCTTTCTCTCCAACCTTTTCACTGCGTCATACATCACTTCTAATTTTCATGTCTGTTCTATATTATATGTATGCTATGGAATACTAGTGGCACAAATGTTACTAAAATATAATAATACAGTAAAGAGGCTAAATCAATACTAAATAAATTAATGAAAACAAAGTTAAGTGGCTGGAACAACACTAGTCTGAAAAGGGTGATAAATCTCAATTCTTGTTTCAAAACTTCAAACTAAAGTCTCAGATACTGATCTATTGGCAATAAAAAAAAATCTTAGAGCTCTCAATGTTTTTATCACTGATTATTATGTACTGATTTCCACACTTTCTACCTACTCATACACAAATTGTGACAACTTATAGATTTAACAACTCAAAGAGTTAAACAGCAACAATAGCAGTTAATTGACAGTGTTTGTACAAGTAAATTTACACAAATTATCTCACTAAATGGCTAATAAACTTAACAGTGAATTCACTTATTACTAAATATTTTGGTTTCTAAAGCTCCCACCCCCCAAAAAAAATAGAATGCTAAAAGTCTATTCTGATACCTATAACAAAAGATTTTACAATATCCTAGTTCCTTACCTTCAGTTACTGTTTAATGCCTACATGGTATCTCCATCACTAGGGTGGCTGCAGAAGACATCATTATAATACCCAGTTCTAGTAATATCCTTACATGATGGAAAAGCTTTAGATGGGATCTCTTGCCAATTTTCCTTTCAAACTCATTTGGAAGTATGAATGGAAATTTAATACAGGTGCTCATTAGAGATGAGCGGGTTCGGTTAGTTGAGATCCGAACCACCCCGAACTTCACCTATTTTACACGGTTCCGAGGCAGCCTCGGATCTTCCCGCCTTGCTCGGTTAACCCGTGTGCGCCCGAATGTCATCATCCCGCTGTCGTATTCTCGCGAGATTCATATTGCATATAAAGAGCCGCGCGTCGCCGCCATTTTCACTCGTGCATTGGAGATGATAGTGAGAGGACGTGGCTGCGTTCTCTCAGTTTCTGTGTTCAGTGTGCTGCAAATATCTGTGCTCAGTGTGCTGCAAATATCTGTGCTTAGTGTGCTGCAAATATCTACGTTCTCCGCTTGAAAACGCTCCATATCTGTGCTGCATTGTAGTATATAGAAGGAGGACAATGCAGATTTTTGCTGACCACCAGTATATATATATATATATATATATATATATAGCAGTACGGTACAGTAGTCCATTGCTCTACCTCTGTGTCGTCAAGTATACTATCCATCCATATCTGTGCTGCATTGCAGTTGTGCGCAGTATATAGTAGGAGGACAGTGCAGAATTTTGCTGACCACCAGTATATATATATATATATATATATATAGCAGTATGGCACAGTAGTCCATTGCTCTACCTCTGTGTCGTCAAGTATACTATCCATCCATATCTGTGCTGCATTGTAGTTGTGCGCAGTATATAGTAGGAGGACAGTGCAGAATTTTGCTGACCACCAGTATATATATGTAGCAGTACGGTACAGTAGTCCATTTGCTCTACCTCTTTGTCGTCAAGTATACTATCCATCCATATATGTGCTGCATTGTAGTTGTGCACAGTATATAGTAGGAGGACAATTCAGAATTTTGCTGACCACCAGTATATATATATAGCAGTACGGTACAGTAGTCCATTGCTCTACCTCTGTGCCGTCAAGTATACTATCCATCCATATCTGTGCTGCATTGTAGTTGTGCACAGTATATAGTAGGAGGACAGTGCAGAATTTTGCTGACCACCAGTATATATATATATATATATATATAGCAGTACGGTACAGTAGTCCATTGCTCTACCTCTGTTACGTCAAGTATACTATCCATCCATATCTGTGCTGCATTGTAGTTGTGCGTAGTATAAAGTAGGAGGACAGTGCAGAATTTTGCTGACCACCAGTATATATATATATATATGTAGCAGTATGGTATAGTAGTCCATTGCTCTACCTCTGTGTCGTCAAGTATACTATCCATCCATATCTGTGCTGCATTGTAGTTGTGCGCAGTATATAGTAGGAGGACAGTGCAGAATTTTGCTGACCACCAGTATATATATATATATATATATATATATATAGCAATACGGTACAGTAGTCCATTGCTCTACCTCTGTGTCGTCAAGTATACTATCCATCCATATCTGTGCTGCATTGTAGTTGTGCACAGTATATAGTAGGAGGACAGTGCAGAATTTTGCTGACCACCAGTATAAATATATATATATATATATATATATATATATATATATAAAAAGTGTGGCTGCTCCGGCACTCCACAGAGTCCAAAGCTGGACTCGACCTGCTCTGGTGCCCTCCCCAACCGGGGACCGGTGGTATGCAGTGGATGTGACCTTTTTTGCACGTTTTGCATTGTTTGCACGTTTGAATTGAAAGTCTCTGAGTGCCGCCTCGTTTATTCCACTATATATATATATATATATATATATATATTTATCTATGCATCATGTGCTGTTTGGGGACTATATTTTTAAGTGCCATCCTGTCTGACACTGCAGTGCCAATCCTATATGGGCCAGGTGTTTGTGTGGGCCACTTGGGTTGCTTAGCTTAGCCATCCAGCGACCTTGGTGCACCTCTTTTTTTCTTTGCATCATGTGCTGTTTGGGGACTATTTTTTTAAGTGCCATCCTGTCTGACACTGCAGTGCCACTCCAAGATGGGCCAGGTGTTTGTGTCGGCCTCTTTGGTCGCTTAGCTTAGCCATCCAGCGACCTTGGTGCACCTCTTTTTTTCTTTGCATCATGTGCTGTTTGGGGACTATTTTTTTAAGTGCCATCCTGTCTGACACTGCAGTGCCACTCCTAGATGGGCCAGGTGTTTGTGTCAGCCACTTGGGTCGCTTAGCTTAGCCATCCAGCGACCTTGGTGCAAATTTTAGGACTAAAAATAATATTGTGAGGTGTGAGGTGTTCAGAATATACTAGAAATGAGTGGAAATTATGGTTATTGAGGTTAATAATACTATGGGATCAAAATGACCCACAAATTCTATGATTTAAGCTGTTTTTGAGGGTTTTTTGAAAAAAAACACCCGAATCCAAAACACACCCGAATCCGACAAAAAATTTTCAGGGAGGTTTTGCCAAAACGCGTCCGAATCCAAAACACGGCCGCCGAACCGAATCCAAAACCAAAACACAAAACCCAAAAAATGTCCGGTGCACATCAATAGTGCTCATGCAATATATTTGAACCCTACAACTAGAGTCAAGATCAGTGACATTGCATTGTTCTCTATCAATATCAAATAATAAACTAGACAAAGGTGTGACCTTTTCCACCTTATATGTACTGTTGATCCTTCTTCAACCAAGAATATCCTCACAAAATGTATTACAAATTAGGTGAAATGCTCAGCAGCACTTGCCATTTGTTTTTGCTTTTTTTTTTTTTTTTTGGTCTCCACTGTTCCTCCCCATCTCTTTCCTTATCTCACTTCAAACATTTTTCCCAACCTCTCTCCTGTCTTCCCCCCTTTTCTCTCTTCCCCACTCTAACACTTTCTCTCTACATCTCTTCTCCCTGCCCCCATTGTCTGTCTCTTTATTTTCACCCCTCATGCTATCCTGGTCATCACAGCCACTGGTGGGAGGGTTCAGAGTTTACATTCCAATATGTTGAAATTATTTTTATCATTTTAGATTCCTTCATCTGTTACTGAACAGTGGTCTAGAACAGTGGTTCTCAAACTCGGTCCTCAGGACCCCACACAGTGCATGTTTTGCAGGTCTCCTCACAGAATCACAATTTAAATAATTAGCTCCACCTGTGGACCTTTTAAAATGTGTTAGTAAGTAATTAATACACCTGTGCACTTGCTGGGTTACCTGCAAAACATGCACTGTGTGGGGTCCTGAGGACCGAGTTTGAGAACCACTGGTCTAGAACATAATTTTGACCTCCAAAAACAGTGGGAAAAAAACTGCATATCAGAAATAAGTCAATGTTAATTTCTGTTCCATTTTAACAGCATGTACATTTAAACACAAAAGTGAAAAATATATATTATTGGTACCCACTCATTTTACTAAAATACATTTCATGAAGAAATAAAACTGTACGTTTTGCAAGAATCCATCAAGATTTAGATTAATGGGCATGTGACAGCATACCTGTGTTTGTTATCTCAATTTATCACTTAGTGTTTTTAAGTCATTGTGTATAAAAAGTTCCTACTGGCTTGACATTTTCAAAATCTGTATTCTAGAACGAAACTGCTCGGGGCTTGATTTTATACGTGATTGAAGAGCAAAAAAGGCTTTTATATTCTGGCCTGTTATTACTTATTATAATGAGTAGTAACTTGATAAATTAACCAGCTCAAATTAGCAACAACAGCTAGGGTTTTTTTTTATCTGTTGCAGCATATATTGAATTCAAGTATATTTATACTTTCTAACATTACTTTTTATCTTCAGATTACCTATTAACCGATTATATATATATATATATATATATATATATTTATTTATTTTTTAAATCAAGTATATTTTATTGTTTTCCATATGAACAAACTAATAATATCAACAACATGTAGGGCCAAATGTAATAGATTGAGAGTTTCAAAAAGTGAGAGATTTGGTAAAGTTTTGCAGGTGTTTTTAAAGTGGCAATCATTTACACAGCAAGATCAGCCTGGTTTTGCAGTGTAAATGATTGCCACTTAAAAAAAAATGAAAAACCTTAGCAAATCTCTCACTTTCTGAAACTCTCACTCTATAACATTAATACACACCTGTATTGCAAATACTGTTCACTACCCCCTCCCAAAATGAGGTACCACGAGGGCAGAGACACAGCAGCTGCCAAAAGCCAGCAGCTGAAGCAGAGCATTTAGGGCAAGCATCTGACGCCGATCCTGCAATGTGAAACAGTCTGCTTGGAGTCCAATAGTCCCTATGCAAAAAATACAGCTGAATCAGCTGGAACCTGGCATAAGCCATAGCAGCCCTCGGAGAGTTGAGAATATGATCCCAATCCTCATCCTCCAACATTCCTAAATCAACCACCCACTTTACGCGGAGTGCCTCTAGACCATCTGTTCCAGAGAGAGAGAGAAGGGAGTGGTAAAGAAACGAGACCGTCTTACGACATGGCATGTTCCGAACCACGTCATGGACCGGAGCTTCTGAGAGCTGCGTAGCAGAGCCCCCACCACCACTGTGCCATAAGGGCATGATGAAGTTGTAGGTAACAAAAAAATACTGTTTGGGAATAGCATATATGGAGGCTAAATAATCAAAGGGATGGAGAACTGCATCCTGATAGAATTGGCCTATTGTAGAAACCCCAAAAGAAATCCAGCCCGCACAACCCTCCAACCTACAAATTTCAGGAAAATTCATATTATGCCATATGGTGGAACATTGATCAATAGTGGGATAATTTAACAACTGTTCAACTGCTTTCCACACTTTCATAGCCTGTTGTAACAAAGGGGGAAGACAAACATTTGGAATATGTGCTAAGAGAAATTGCAGTGGGGAAAATTGAAGACCTGCTTTTTCCAAGAGATTCACAGGGAGACAACCATCATTTCCAGGTGTGATCCATTCACCTAATTGAGCTAATTGCATGGCTAAGTAATATAGTACATCGGCAGTGCCAGATCTTCGTTACTCAGAAATCTATACAATATTTTAACAGCAATATGTGCCCGCTAGACAAATATAGCAATGCAATGGGAGATTACTCAAAATTGTGAGAGTGGAAAATAAACTGGGGTATTTTTAAGTATATATATAAGAATTCTTTTCTGGATAAACATTTTGATTAGATTTACATGGCCCATGACCGACAAGGGAAGCTTCTGCCATATTCGAGTCTTAACTCGTAAGTTATCAAGCTGAGGGGTTAAATTTAAAGCAATAAAATCAGCAGGAGAATGAAAAACTCGAATACCAAAACATTTAAACTGTGTGCACCACCATAAGGGTACATTATAGTCAGGGGGTTGTATAGTAGAAGAAAGTAATGGGAACACTACCGATTTGTCCCAGTTAATATGGACACCAGAATAAAAAAACAAATTTTTGTACTAGGGCAAGGAGGGCAGGTAGGGAGCACTACATATCTGATAAGTATAAAATTATGTCATCAGCATATAGGCCAATTTTTTTCTTCATGCCCAACAACCTGAAACCCCTTAATATCAGGAGTGGCTTTAATGGTGCATGCTACGGGATTTAAGGCAAGTGCAAAAAGTAAAGGGGACAGCGGGCACCCCTGTCTAGTACCTCTCTCCAGTAGAAAGCAGTCAATGGTGAAACCATTAAAAGTAATTCAAGCTGCTGGACAGGAATATAACAGTTTAATCCATGCTAGCAAATTGGGCTATCCCAAACCCAGTCAAGACCTCCAAAAGTTATATTCATAAAAACAGGGATCTATAATGTGCAACTGGTAGGGCTTCAGCCAGAATACTGTACAATTATTAAAGTATATATTTTTTTATCATGAAATGTGATCGTTTTCAAGAAAAAGACTTGAAATGAAATTCATTATTCTACTCAATTTTAGCTCATATGCTACTAATTATCAACTATATGATCCACATATCAAAGTAGAATTCAGTTATGCATTATTGTGTAAAATATTATATTTTATGGGGGAGCTACCACTGAGAGATAAATTGAAATGTATTTGATAAAATAATAAAAAATTAGTGCAGATTTATTTTAAAACAAAACAAGACTAAAACAATATTATATGTCTGTAGAATATGATTCTTTACCTTTTTTAATTATATTTTCAAGTTAGCTTCATCAGGTGTACTTTGTCTTTTGTTTTAATTGTTCTTAAACTACAGTACACATACTCAAATAATCAATATAAATATTACATTGATAACAGATAGTTATTACAGGTTGAGTATCCCATATCTAAAATTCCGAAATACAAATTATTTTTAGCACAACTGTAATAGTGACACCTTGACTTTCTAATGGTTAAGTGCACACAAACTTTGTTTAATGTCCAAAATTATTAAAAATATTGTATAAAATTATCTTCAGGATTTGAGTATAAGGTGTAAAGGAAACAAATTAATATTGTGTATGTACATAAACTTTGTTTCATGCACAAAATTATGAAAAATGTTGTAAAATATTACCTTCAGGCTATGAGGTATGTATTACATTTCCAAGTTTATCAACTTGTTTAAGTTCTTATGCAGTGAAATCTATCAAATGATAAGAAGTATACAAGCAAGATATGTCTTTCTGATTTATTCTTGTCTATGCTGGCATGTAAACCATTAAACTTTTATATTGTTACGAAAAACTATTGTAAAGAATTAAAATCATCCACCACCAATGGAGTTTAATTATAATTAAAATTTTGGTTTCATGCACTTGTTACTTTTGCCTTCTCAACTGTATTCTACTCCTTTCTAGCCACCCTTTTCCCACTTTGTTTATTCTTAATGCTACTGCTGGTAACATTTACCTCTCTCACTGCTTTGTGTCAGCCTCATCCCTCTGCCAACTGCTTCAGTGGTTTAACATCTTTAAAGTTTAAGTTCTTCTAAAGTTGTGGAAACTTGAGATACAGCACCAGTCTATTGTGATAGATAAACCTAAATAATTGTTCCCTAGGTATCAATACATTGATTATTATTTTAGGTGGTGCACCCAGAGTCAGTGTACATAGTTGAACAAGAAAAAAGGGAAAAGAAGACTCTTTTGGTGCACCCTTATACAAATAAAGTATTGTTTAAAATGTAAACTTTAATTTCATATTGTATATACTGTAGTTGTATCCTAAAACAAACAAAGTAAAAATTCAGGTGTGTCTACATGTGACACCTGAAAGAGGAGAGGTTGTGATTATTTTATAATATATGAAAGAATTATTTAAATTCTGCATATTCAGCAAATATGGTGCACATGATTTTCACTAATATAATGGATATATCACAAGGTTCCACCATTATGATAGCTATATCACAAGGTCTCCAAACTGGGTCTGTCTCCTGCTGGACCTCCCTGGTTTACATAGATAAATATGGAAGTGTGAGAAAGAAGGAAGTCTCAGATGGTGGATCTGCTGTTAGCATTAGGCACAAAGTCAAATATTACCCTGATTTACACAAAACTGGGTATTCCCAAGAGGTCTCCCATCCAGGTACTAACCAAGCCTAACACTGCTTAGCTTCTAAGATCAGATAGAATTGGGCGTTGACAGAGTGGTATGATAGTAGTAATCATAAGGGTAATGACTGAGGGATCACTAATGAGAGTCCACCTAGTTCCTGAAATGGTGCCAGAAATTGATAAATATGATAGAATTATGCTTTAGAAGATAAACAATGTAAAGTAAGAAGGAAGTTTAGAGATGGATCTGCTGTCACTGTTAGACTGGGTTCAAATGACAACTTGAGCCCTGAATCAGAGATGAGAGTCCACTGATGATAGAGACAGATATGACTAGCTAAACCGGAAGAAAAAAATATTAAACTTTTTTTTATCACAGTAGTGCACGCGGAATCTATAGTACTGGCAGTAATTGAACATCTATAGTATTAAATGTTTATTAGTAGTTACATAGCCAGAACAAAGAGTAAGATTCTTTCTTAATTTCTTTCTGAATGGTATCAAATTATTTCCTTGTTTCTAGAATGCCCAAATTTTCACTTCAGAACAGTTTATAACATGTCCTATAATGTCTCATACAATAGCATTAATTTTGTAGGTATCAAAAGGTTTTTGCCAACAGACATATGCACCATATATTCATACACCATTAAATAATTTAACTCTCATAGAATTATAGAGAGACAATGGTGGTCACTCAGAGTTGTTCACTCGTTGACGTTTTTCGCAACAGAGCGATTAGGTGGAAAATGCTCATGCACATGGTACGCAGCACGCATGCGTTCGGTAATTTAACACAAAACTTTGGAGATTTGCACAAGCTCGAGCAACGTTTTTTCATCGCTCGAGTGATCGTAGTGTGATTGACAGGAAGTGGGTGTTTCTGGGAGGTAACTGGACGTTTTCAGGGAGTGTGCTAAAAAAACGCAGGCATGCCAGGTAAAAACGCAGGAGTGGCTGGAGAAATGGGGGAGTGGCTGGCCGAATGCAGGGCGTGTTTGTGACGTCAAACCAGGAACTAAACGGACTGAGGTGATCGCAATCTAGGAGTAGGTCTGGAGCTACTCAGAAACTGCAAGGAATTATTTAGTAGCAGTTATGCTAACCTTTCGTTCGCTATTCTGCTAAACTAAGATACTCTCCCAGAGGGTGGCGGCCTAGCGTTTGCAATGCTGCTAAAAGCAGCTAGCGAGCGAACAACTCGGAATGACCACCAATATATTATGGGTATAAAATAGTTTTGCCCACAGTCACATGCATCTTAGAAAAAAAAAGGAGAGATAAATACTCCAATATATTAACAGTACTTTTGTTACTTGTTCAGAATAGCTAAATAAATGCCTGAACTGGCCAAAATAGGAGCTACCTGTCAGAACGTGTGAGCTGTAAATTGCTGCTGGGAAATACCACTGGACCACATTCTAAAAATAAGGTTGCTATATTACCGCGGTCAAGAAGAAATACGGTACAGGCAGTGGGACCGCTGATAAACAAGTGAGGTAAATGGGGATCCTTGTGTGGAGACAGGCCACGACACTATTGCGGATCAGGAAGTCATGTTTCGCCCCCTCTCCCGGCCTTGATCACTTCCGGAACCTTGTGATATATCCATTATATCAGTGAAAATCATGTGCACCATATTTGCTGGATAAGCAGAATTTTAATAATTATTTCATGATATTATGAAATAATCACAATCTCTCTTCTTTCAGGTGTCATGTGTAGACACACCTGAATTTTGACTTTGTTTATTTCAGGATACAACTATATGCAATATGAAATAAAAGTTGAAATTTTAAACAACACTTTATTTGTATAAGGGTGCACCCAAAAGAGAGTCTTCTTTTCCCTTTTATTCTTGTTCCTCTAAAGTTGTAAACCCTCACCCTCACATTTAAAGCTCTCAAACACTCCTCTCCTGCCTTCTTTTCCAACCTCATTTCTGTTACCACTCTCTCCACTCTCTCTGCTGATCACCACCTGAACTTTACTCTGGCCACCTTCTCTTATTTGCACATCCAACATTTCTCACACGCTGCTCCAATGCCCTGAAACTCACTACCATGTCCTATCAGACTCTCATCCAGTATCCACGTATACAAATGAGTCCATAGATTCAACTCTTCATAAAAGCCTATAAACCAGGCATGTCCAAACTACGACCCTCCAGCTGTTGTGAAACTACATATCCCAGCATGCCCTGACACAGTTTTGTTGTCAGAGAATGCTAAAGCTGTGTCAGGGCATGCTGGGATGTGTAGTTTTTCATCAGCTGGAGCGCCGCAGTTTGGACATGCCCGCTATAAACCCTCTTCACAATTCATTCTTTATCACTCTGACCTCTCATCTACTCTCTTTCCCTGGCTACATCCCTACCTTTTTGATTGTAAGCTCTTATGGGTAGCCATTCTTCATTCTGGATGCTGATTTCTTTCCTATAAAACCCTTCTCCTCCCATACAAATTATCATTATTTGCTCTTTTAGCCACAAGGAGTCTTTTTACCATACTCTTATTATATAATTATTAAAATTACTATTATATTCTATCATACGTACCAGCAAATGATACACTGTAACAATGCTTTCCACAGCCACAAGATTTGTTGAATCATAGAATGTTGGATTACAACCGTGCACACTAATACATATTTAACATTGTGACAATCGTATTGCAAATAATTAAGTGGACACAATAAATGGACACACAGCTGATATTTTAATATCACTTTATTTTTTATTTTTTCCTACTCGTTAATATTTTAACTTATATTTCGCTTTCCTTGTACAGTTCACAGAATATAACAGTAATTTTAATAATGGCATAAAAATGTTTTATTTTAATAATACAGGTTGAGTATCCCATATCCAAATATTCCGAAATACGGAATATTCCGAAATACGGACTTTTTTGAGTGAGAGTGAGATAGTGAAACATTTGTTTTTTGATGGCTCAATGTACACAAACTTTGTTTAATACACAAAGTTATTAAAAATATTGTATTAAATGACCTTCAGGCTGTGTGTATAAGGTGTATATGAAACATAAATTAATTTTGTGAATGTAGACACACTTTGTTTAATGCACAAAGTTATAAAAAATATTGGCTAAAATGACCTTCAGGCTGTGTGTATAAGGTGTATATGTAACATAAATGCATTCTGTGCTTAGACTTAGGTCCCATCGCCATGATATCTCATTATGGTATGCAATTATTCCAAAATACGGAAAAATCCGATATCCAAAATACCTCTGGTCCCAAGCATTTTGGATAAGGGATACTCAACCTGTACCTTTCTTTAGTGCTCCACTTACAGACTTCTCTTTTTTCTGTGCCATTTTATGACTATCAGCCTGTTGGAGCACCCAAATAATGGCCCTCATTCCGAGTTGTTCGCTCGGTATTTTTCATCGCATCGCAGTGAAAATCCGCTTAGTACGCATGCGCAATGTTCGCACTGCGACTGCGCCAAGTAACTTTACTATGAAGAAAGTATTTTTACTCACGGCTTTTTCTTCGCTCCGGCGATCGTAATGTGATTGACAGGAAATGGGTGTTACTGGGCGGAAACACGGCGTTTCAGGGGCGTGTGGCTGAAAACGCTACCGTTTCCGGAAAAAACGCAGGAGTGGCCGGAGAAACGGTGGGAGTGCCTGGGCGAACGCTGGGTGTGTTTGTGACGTCAACCAGGAACGACAAGCACTGAACTGATCGCACAGGCAGAGTAAGTCTGGAGCTACTCTGAAACTGCTAAGTAGTTAGTAATCGCATTATTGCGAATACATCGGTCGCAATTTTAAGAAGCTAAGATTCACTCCCAGTAGGCGGCGGCTTAGCGTGTGTAACTCTGCTAAATTCGCCTTGCGACCGATCAACTCGGAATGAGGGCCAATATACATTTCTATTAGAGATGAGCGGGTTCGGTTCCTCTGAATCCGAACCCGCCCGAACTTCAGGTTTTTTACACGGGTCCGAGCAGGCTCGGATCTTCCCGCCTTGCTCGGCTAACCCGAGCGCGCCCGAACGTCATCATCACGCTGTCGGATTCTCGCGAGGCTCGGATTCTATCGCGAGACTCGGATTCTATATAAGGAGCCGCGCGTCGCCGCCATTTTCACACGTGCATTGAGAGTCATAGGGAGAGGACGTGGCTGGCGTCCTCTCCGTTTAGAGAAGAGAGAGACACAGTATTTTGGGGAGCATTATTAGGAGGAGTACTACTATACTGTATACTACTATACTACTTGCTGCTGAAGTGATATTTTATACTAGATTAGATAATAGATAGTGTGACTGTAAGTGTATTATCTGACTTGTGGGGGAGACACTGACAGTGGGGAGCAGTTAGAGTCTGAGAGCAGGACTCAGGAGTACATATAACGTACAGTGCACACTTTTGCTGCCAGAGTCAGTGCCACACTGCCATTGTTGTGACCTCACTGACCACCAGTATAATAATATATTTTGTGATTGTCTACTTAGGCCTCGGAGTACTAGTTGCAAGTTGCAACGTGACCTGAAGTGACCACCAGTTTAATAATCAATCACCACCAGTTTAATATATATATATATATATATATATATAATTGTATATAATATATATATATATATATATAATATTGTATACCACCTACCCGTGTTTTTTTTTTTTCATTCTTCTTTATACATACTACTATAGTAGCTTACTGTAGCAGTCTGCGGTGCTGTGCTGACCTGACAGTGTCCAGCAGGTCCGTCATCAGTCATTACATAATAAATATATATAGTACCTGTCCGGCTGCAGTACTAGTGATATTATATTGATTTCATCTCATTATCAATAATTTATCATCCAGTCTAGACTCTATATTAGCAGCAGACACAGTACGTTAGTCCACGGCTGAAGCTACCTCTGTGTCGGCACTCGGCAGTCCATCCATAATTGTATACCACCAACCCCTGTTTTTTTTTTTTCTTTCTTCTTTGTACATACTACTATAGAGTATAGTAGCTTACTGTAGCAGTCTGCGGTGCTGCTGAGCTGACAGTGTCCAGCAGGTCCGTCATCAGTCATCATTACCTAATAAATATATTATCTACCTGTCCGGCTGCAGTACTAGTGATATTATATATACATACATATATATATATTGATTTCATCTCATTATCAATCATCCAGTTTATATTAGCAGCAGACACAGTACGTTAGTCCACGGCTGTAGCTACCTCTGTGTCGGCACTCGGCAGTCCATCCATAATTGTATACCACCTACCCGTGGTGTTTTTTTTTTCTTTCTTCTTTGTACATACTACTATAGTATAGTAGCTTACTGTAGCAGTCTGCGGTGCTGCTGAGCTGACAGTGTCCAGCAGGTCCGTCATCAGTCATCATTACCTAATAAATATATTATCTACCTGTCCGGCTGCAGTACTAGTGATATTATATATACATACATATATATATATTGATTTCATCTCATTATCAATCATCCAGTCTATATTAGCAGCAGACACAGTACGTTAGTCCACGGCTGTAGCTACCTCTGTGTCGGCAATCGGCAGTCCATCCATAATTGTATACCACCTACCCGTGGTTTTTTCTTTTCTTTCTTCTTTGTACATACTACTAGTATAGTATAGTAGCTTACTGTAGCAGTCTGCGGTGCTGCTGATCTGACAGTGTCCAGCAGGTCCGTCATCAGTCATCATTACCTAATAAATATATTATCTACCTGTCCGGCTGCAGTACTAGTGATATTATATATACATACATATATATATATTGATTTCATCTCATTATCAATCATCCAGTCTATATTAGCAGCAGACACAGTACGTTAGTCCACGGCTGTAGCTACCTCTGTGTCGTCACTCGGCAGTCCATCCATAATTGTATACCACCTACCCGTGGTGTTTTTTTTTTCTTTCTTCTTTGTTTATACTACTATAGTATAGTAGCTTACTGTAGCAGTCTGCGGTGCTGCTGAGCTGACAGTGTCCAGCAGGTCCGTCATCAGTCATCATTACCTAATAAATATATTATCTACCTGTCCGGCTGCAGTACTAGTGATATTATATATACATACATATATATATATATTGATTTCATCTCATTATCAATCATCCAGTCTATATTAGCAGCAGACACAGTACGGTAGTCCACGGCTGTAGCTACCTCTGTGTCGGCACTCAGCAGTCCATCCATAATTGTATACCACCTACCCGTGGTTTTTTCTTTTTCTTTCTTCTTTGTACATACTACTAGTATAGTATAGTAGCTTACTGTAGCAGTCTGCGGTGCTGCTGAGCTGACAGTGTCCAGCAGGTCCGTCATCAGTCATCATTACCTAATAAATATATTATCTACCTGTCCGGCTGCAGTACTAGTGATATTATATATACATACATATATATATATTGATTTCATCTCATTATCAATCATCCAGTCTATATTAGCAGCAGACACAGTACGTTAGTCCACGGCTGTAGCTACCTCTGTGTCGGCACTCGGCAGTCCATCCATAATTGTATACCACCTACCCGTGGTTTTTTTTTTTCTTTCTTCTTTGTACATACTACTATAGTATAGTAGCTTACTGTCGCAGTCTGCGGTGCTGCTGAGCTGACAGTGTCCAGCAGGTCCGTCATCAGTCATCATTACCTAATAAATATATTATCTACCTGTCCGGCTGATGTACTAGTGATATTATATATACATACATATATATATATTGATTTCATCTCATTATCATCCAGTCTATATTAGCAGCAGACACAGTATGGTAGTCCACGGCTGTAGCTACCTCTGTGTCGGCACTCGGCAGTCCATCCATAAGTATACTAGTATCCATCCATCTCCATTGTTTACCTGAGGTGCCTTTTAGTTGTGCCTATTAAAATATGGAGAACAAAAATGTTGAGGTTCCAAAATTAGGGAAAGATCAAGATCCACTTCCACCTCGTGCTGAAGCTGCTGCCACTAGTCATGGCCGAGACGATGAAATGCCAGCAACGTCGTCTGCCAAGGCCGATGCCCAATGTCATAGTACAGAGCATGTCAAATCCAAAACACCAAATATCATTAAAAAATGGACTCCAATACCTAAAATAAAATTGTCGGAGGAGAAGCGTAAACTTGCCAATATGCCATTTACCACACGGAGTGGCAAGGAACGGCTGAGGCCCTGGCCTATGTTCATGGCTAGTGGTTCAGCTTCACATGAGGATGGAAGCACTCAGCCTCTCGCTAGAAAACTGAAAAGACTCAAGCTGGCAAAAGCACCGCAAAGAACTGTGCGTTCTTCGAAATCCCAAATCCACAAGGAGAGTCCAATTGTGTCGGTTGCGATGCCTGACCTTCCCAACACTGGACGTGAAGAGCATGCGCCTTCCACCATTTGCACGCCCCCCTGCAAGTGCTGGAAGGAGCACCCGCAGTCCAGTTCCTGATAGTCAGATTGAAGATGTCAGTGTTGAAGTACACCAGGATGAGGAGGATATGGGTGTTGCTGGCGCTGGGGAGGAAATTGACCAGGAGAATTCTGATGGTAAGGTGGTTTGTTTAAGTCAGGCACCCGGGGAGACACCTGTTGTCCGTGGGAGAAATATGGCCGTTGACATGCCTGGTGAAAATACCAAAAAAATCAGCTCTTCAGTGTGGAGGTATTTCAACAGAAAAGCGGACAACAGGTGTCAAGCCGTGTGTTGCCTTTGTCAAGCTGTAATAAGTAGGGGTAAGGACGTTAACCACCTCGGAACATCCTCCCTTATACGTCACCTGCAGCGCATTCATAATAAGTCAGTGACAAGTTCAAAAACTTTGGGCGACAGCGGAAGCAGTCCACTGACCAGTAAATCCCTTCCTCTTGTAACCAAGCTCACGCAAACCACCCCACCAACTCCCTCAGTGTCAATTTCCTCCTTCCCCAGGAATGCCAATAGTCCTGCAGGCCATGTCACTGGCAATTCTGACGAGTCCTCTCCTGCCTGGGATTCCTCCGATGCATCCTTGCGTGTAACGCCTACTGCTGCTGGCGCTGCTGTTGTTGCTGCTGGGAGTCGATGGTCATCCCAGAGGGGAAGTCGTAAGCCCACTTGTACTACTTCCAGTAAGCAATTGACTGTCCAACAGTCCTTTGCGAGGAAGATGAAATATCACAGCAGTCATCCTGCTGCAAATCGGATAACTGAGGCCTTGACAACTATGTTGGTGTTAGACGTGCGTCCGGTATCCGCCGCTAGTTCACAGGGAACTAGACAATTTATTGAGGCAGTGTGCCCCCGTTACCAAATACCATCTAGGTTCCACTTCTCTAGGCAGGCGATACCGAGAATGTACACTGACGTCAGAAAAAGACTCGCCAGTGTCCTAAAAAATGCAGTTGTACCCAATGTCCACTTAACCACGGACATGTGGACAAGTGGAGCAGGGCAGGGTCAGGACTATATGACTGTGACAGCCCACTGGGTAGATGTATGGACTCCCGCCGCAAGAACAGCAGCGGCGGCACCAGTAGCAGCATCTCGCAAACGCCAACTCTTTCCTAGGCAGGCTACGCTTTGTATCACCGCTTTCCAGAATACGCACACAGCTGAAAACCTCTTACGGCAACTGAGGAAGATCATCGCGGAATGGCTTACCCCAATTGGACTCTCCTGTGGATTTGTGGCATCGGACAACGCCAGCAATATTGTGTGTGCATTAAATATGGGCAAATTCCAGCACGTCCCATGTTTTGCACATACCTTGAATTTGGTGGTGCAGAATTTTTTAAAAAACGACAGTGGCGTGCAAGAGATGCTGTCGGTGGCCAGAAGAATTGCGGGACACTTTCGGCGTACAGGCACCACGTACAGAAGACTGGAGCACCACCAAAAACTACTGAACCTGCCCTGCCATCATCTGAAGCAAGAAGTGGTAACGAGGTGGAATTCAACCCTCTATATGCTTCAGAGGTTGGAGGAGCAGCAAAAGGCCATTCAAGCCTATACAATTGAGCACGATATAGGAGGTGGAATGCACCTGTCTCAAGCGCAGTGGAGAATGATTTTAACGTTGTGCAAGGTTCTGATGCCCTTTGAACTTGCCACACGTGAAGTCAGTTCAGACACTGCCAGCCTGAGTCAGGTCATTCCCCTCATCAGGCTTTTGCAGAAGAAGCTGGAGACATTGAAGGAGGAGCTAACACGGAGCGATTCCGCTAGGCATGTGGGACTTGTGGATGGAGCCCTTAATTCGCTTAACAAGGATTCATGGGTGGTCAATCTGTTGAAATCAGAGCACTACATTTTGGCCACCGTGCTCGATCCTAGATTTAAAGCCTGCCTTGGATCTCTCTGCTGGGGTTGAAAGACCTGCTGGTGACAAAATTGTCTGCAGTGCCACTCCTAGATGGGCCCGGTGTTTGTGTCGGCCACTAGGGTCGCTTATCTTACTCACACAGCTACCTCATTGCGCCTCTTTTTTTCTTTGCGTCATGTGCTGTCTGGGGAGGGTTTTTTGGAAGGGCCATCCTGCGTGACACTGCAGTGCCACTCCTAGATGGGCCAGGTGTTTGTGTCGGCCACTAGGGTCGCTTATCTTACTCACACAGCTACCTCATTGCGCCTCTTTTTTTCTTTGCGTCATGTGCTGTTTGGGGAGGGTTTTTTGGAAGGGCCATCCTGCGTGACACTGCAGTGCCACTCCTAGATGGGCACGGTGTTTGTGTCGGCCACTAGGGTCGCTTATCTTACTCACACAGCTACCTCATTGCGCCTCTTTTTTTCTTTGCGTCATGTGCTGTTTGGGGAGGGTTTTTTGGAAGGGCCATCCTGCGTGACACTGCAGTGCCACTCTTAGATGGGCACGGTGTTTGTGTCGGCCACTAGGGTCGCTTATCTTACTCACACAGCTACCTCATTGCGCCTCTTTTTTTCTTTGCGTCATGTGCTGTTTGGGAGGGTTTTTTGGAAGGGCCATCCTGCGTGACACTGCAGTGCCACTCCTAGATGGGCCCGGTGTTTGTGTCGGCCAATAGGGTCGCTTATCTTACTCACACAGCTACCTCATTGCGCCTCTTTTTTTCTTTGCGTCATGTGCTGTTTGGGGAGGGTTTTTTGGAAGGGCCATCCTGCGTGACACTGCAGTGCCACTCCTAGATGGGCACGGTGTTTGTGTCGGCCACTAGGGTCGCTTATCTTACTCACACAGCTACCTCATTGCGCCTCTTTTTTTCTTTGCGTCATGTGCTGTTTGGGGAGGGTTTTTTGTAAGGGCCATCCTGCGTGACACTGCAGTGCCACTCCTAGATGGGCACGGTGTTTGTGTCGGCCACTAGGGTCGCTTATCTTACTCACACAGCTACCTCATTGCGCCTCTTTTTTTCTTTGCGTCATGTGCTGTTTGGGGAGGGTTTTTTGGAAGGGCCATCCTGCGTGACACTGCAGTGCCACTCCTAGATGGGCACGGTGTTTGTGTCGGCCACTAGGGTCGCTTATCTTACTCACACAGCTACCTCATTGCGCCTCTTTTTTTCTTTGAGTCATGTGCTGTTTGGGGAGGGTTTTTTGGAAGGGCCATCCTGCGTGACACTGCAGTGCCACTCCTAGATGGGCACGGTGTTTGTGTCGGCCACTAGGGTCGCTTATCTTACTCACACAGCTACCTCATTGCGCCTCTTTTTTTCTTTGAGTCATGTGCTGTTTGGGGAGGGTTTTTTGGAAGGGCCATCCTGCGTGACACTGCAGTGCCACTCCTAGATGGGCCCGGTGTTTGTGTCGGCCACTAGGGTCGCTTATCTTACTCACACAGCTACCTCATTGCGCCTCTTTTTTTCTTTGCGTCATGTGCTGTTTGGGGAGGGTTTTTTGGAAGGGCCATCCTGCGTGACACTGCAGTGCCACTCCTAGATGGGCACGGTGTTTGTGTCGGCCACTAGGGTCGCTTATCTTACTCACACAGCTACCTCATTGCGCCTCTTTTTTTCTTTGCGTCATGTGCTGTTTGGGGAGTGTTTTTTGGAAGGGCCATCCTGCGTGACACTGCAGTGCCACTCCTAGATGGGCACGGTGTTTGTGTCGGCCACTAGGGTCGCTTAGCTTAGTCATCCAGAGACCTAGGTGCAAATTTTAGGACTAAAAATAATATTGTGAGGTGTGAGGTATTCAGAATAGACTGAAAATGAGTGGAAATTATGGTTTTTGAGGTTAATAATACTTTGGGATCAAAATGACCCCCAAATTCTATGATTTAAGCTGTTTTTTAGTGTTTTTTAAAAAAAAACACCCGAATCCAAAACACACCCGAATCCGACAAAAAAAAATTCGGTGAGGTTTTGCCAAAACGCGGTCGAACCCAAAACACGGCCGCGGAACCGAACCCAAAACCAAAACACAAAACCCGAAAAATTTCAAGTGCACATCTCTAATTTCTATATGTAGAGTTACTTAAACAGGGATGCAAATAACATTCCAGCTGTCGGATCCCAACACGAGCTCAGTATTCACCCTTCGGTGGTGGTCCATGCCACCACCTGAGGGGGAATATAATAGTGTGGCGGTCTCGTAAGGCAAGTGCAGCGAGTACACAAGGGGACACACTGTCCTTGCTGCTGGGATTCCTGCTGTTGGGATTCCGTCTGTCGGGATCCCGGCATCAGTCTGCTGACCGCCGAGGTCCTGCCCTATCGGGATCCCATACCGATACTAGAGATGTGCGGCGGACACTTTTCAGGTTTTGTGTTTTGGTTTTGGTTTTGGATCTCCACTCATGTTTTGGTTCTGGATTGGTTTTGCCAAAACCACCCTTTCGGGTTCTGGTTTTGAATCTGTATGTTTAAAAAAAAACGAAAAAACATAAATGTAACCCACTCTTCAAATAACCAGGCTAATGAGTTACAAATGTAACAAATGAGCTACCTTTAAAATGAAGTGCCTCCACCCAAGTATTTATATATCATGGGGCCTACTTAGGAAAACCCACCAATGAATATTGTTTATCTTAATGCCAAGATACTATGTATATTACATGTAATATATATTGTTACATATATAACCACTTGCAATCTCTCTTGTATTTTCATGAATAGATTTATTAATGTCTTTTGGTTAAGACTCCCCTGTTTCACCGTACCCACATGAAACCCCTTAGTAAGCGAAAGATAGATACAGCTGTATACATATATGAAAGCTTTCAACACAATATGGGTGGGTACAATCCTCTAAATTTGGGTAGCACTGAGGAAATAAGGCAATAGAATTATATTACACAACAGCGACCTACATTTATATATCCAGGGGTCACCTCAGTAACTCAGTGCTATCCAATGTGGTTAAACCAGTTTAAAGTATATATCTACTTACAACTATTGCATGAATTTACTGCTATGTCTAGTTTACAACAGGTACTGTTTTTCCCTTACACGTTACAACATTAACACGACACATCTTCAGTAATATATATCACGTCCCTTGTAGGAGAAAGCATCCTAAATTTCTTTCAGTCCTGGAGACATACTGTGAGTGGTTACATTCCTTACCACATGTCAAGCTCATTTTTGCTTGGTCAGTTACTTATGTTTGGACTGGTAATTATCATGCAGAATGTATTTGGTACTCAGACATGAAGTTAGTAGATCATATATATGCATATATATTATTTTTTATATTTAATGAGCTCCCCACTCCCTTTCCTGACTGAAATAGGTTCCTCATTAGATGGACTGTCGTCGTATGGCTCCTGATGTAGTTTAATGTAGTCCAAAGGATTTGTCTTTGGAAATAAGATGTATCTAATAAAGTTGCAGTGGATTACCTAGTATACTGTAAGTTCTTTGCTTTACTTCAGGAGTTCAGGTGATAACTAGATCAGCTGTTTTCCCTTGTTTTCATATTACTGTAAGGTACAGCTCTGTCTATGCCTAAGTTTGCAGAGCCCTCTGTCCTGTGTTACAGGTGGCTAAAAGCCTTTTTACTCAGTCAGTGGAGGGCTATATTACATGCAGGTTTTGCAGCAGAGTAGTGTATAAACCTGTCACAATGTGCTGGATCAGTCACAAGTTATAAGCCTACTGAATTCTGCTGGTAAAGACAGGTAACCGCTGGCCACCATGTTACTATCTGGCCCCTGATATGTGAGATGTGCAGTGAGTTCATACAGACTTGTCCTTTATGCAGCACTGGTCATCTCCATTAATTAGCTGTGTAGCTCCCACAACTTACTGTACAGCCTCCTCTAGAAGGGAAATGCAGGCATGTGAATGCTGATGCCTCTCCACACCCTTGTCCTCTGAGCACTGTTATGGCTGTCACTGATACTTGTCAGTGCTGCTGCCTATACTGCTACTCCTTCTCCTGCTGCCTCAAGCTGCAAGGGTCCTTTCTCTTTACATACAGGACCTGTCTCCTCTCCTGAGAGCACGAACTCCATCTCTCACATGAAGTAAAATCCTTTCCTCAGCTCCTGAGGTACCACTCTCCTCAGGTACCTATACAATCTCCTCAACTGCTGCCTGTTGCAGGCTCCTCCCCCCTGCTCAGGCCTCATGGCAGTTATTTCTAACTACACAGGGAGTTTCTAGAAAAGTCTCTGGCACCTTCTCTGCTCGTGTACATTCCTTATGTATATTTGAACAATAAGACATTTAATATACATCTTTTAATAATAAACAGTACTTTATATTATACAGTACATACTGTATATGTACTCTGCCTCTTTCCTGTAACTCCCATTATGTGGATGGAGGTTACATTAAAACAGCTAAAATCACAGAATTTGTGGGTATTATTGATCCTACGGTATTGTAAACCTAAATAACATTCATTTCCAGTCATTTCCTGTCTATTCTGAATAACTCACACCTCACAATGTTGTTTTTCGTCCAAAAGGTTGTACCAAGGTTGCTGGATGATTAAGCTAAGCGACACAAGTGGGTGGCACAAACACCTGGCCCATCTAGGAGTGGCACTGCAGTGGCAGACAGGATGGCTGTTATAAAAACTAGGCCCCAAACAGCAAATAATGCAAAGAAGAAAAGAGGTGCAGGATGGAATTGGCCTTGGGCCTTCCCACCCACCCTTATGTTGTATAAATAGGACATGTACATTTTAACAAACCAATCATTTCAGTGACAGGGTCTGCCACATGACTGTGGCTGAAATTATTGGTTTGTTTGGGCCCCCACAACAAAGAAGAATGAATCCCCCCACCAAAAAAGAAGCAATTAATCTCTCCTTGCACAAACTGGCTCTACAGAGGCAAGATGTCAACCTCATCCTCCAATTCTTCACCCCTTTCAGTGTGTATATCCTCATTCTCACAGAGTATAAATTTGTCCCCCCTGGAATCCACCATCACAGGTCCCTGTGTAATTTATGGAGGCAAATCCTGGTAAAGGTCTTCCTGGAGGAATTTATTATTCATTTTGACGAACATCATCTTCTACACATTTTGTGGAAGAAACCTCCTATGCCAATCACTGTCAAGGTTACCGGCTGCACTAAACACTCTTTCAGAGTACACACTGGAAGTGGGGCAACTTAGGTAAAATAAAGCCAGTTTGTGCAAGGGCCTTCAAATTGCCTCTTTTTTACTGCCAGTATACATACGGACTGTCTACTTGGATGCTGTCACCCATATAATCCTCCACCATTATTTCAACAGTGACAGCATCATATGCAGTGACAGTAGACATGTCAGTAATTGTTACTTTGTAGTAATGTGATGTACCCTGCACTGAAACCAAACAATTTATTTAAGTATTATGAAACCAGCTATCCAATAATTTTCCCTTTGGTAATTTGGGATTATTCAGATGGAGGTGCTCCAACAATCATGTTTAAACCTAATAAACAAACAAAGACCGGCAGTGGCCGGAGAAAGATAGGGATTGCCTTTTTGGAGCACTCTTTTAAATAATTTATGTTCAAATTGATATGATTAGTATTTTAAAACGTAACTTTTAATATTATTCTTTAAGATAAATGGGGTAGAAATTAATTCATAACCATCATAAATATTGTCAATAATCCACCTAAATTTTTTTTTTAATAAATCCATATGTGACTGTCTTAACAATTCATATGGTTAATGTTATGGTGAAAAAAGTTGTTTTATTAAAGTGTGACAAGAAATATTAATTCTACAATTTAATAAACTACATATATTCCCTTATCTTAATTGTTTCAGTCAACAGCCTATCATGACATAATCAAATTGTGCAAAGTTCATTAATACCACTATTATTTTGTATAAATCACACTGCTACCTTCCATAGGACTCAATGTATACAATTCTTTACTGAGTCCAACACTTCATATACTAGTGCTGCATAAGTACTGATCCATTAAACTTGTCTGTATAGAAGACCACGATATCATTAGCCACAATTCATTACACAAACATATCAGTTGATACCACACAATAAAACAGTAAATGTATTAGACTTTACCAGGCGTTCAGATGGTCAATATAATACCAAACATTTTAACTTGAGTTTCTGAATTCATATCAGTGAACAGCAAGGTTGTTACTAGTTAATTGATACTCTATTTATAGTTACAAATAAAGCAACTGTTATCACTCCTCACTGTCTGTGAGTGTAACAACTTTTACATCTGATACAAAAGTTGCCATTCATATAGCGTTTATGGTAGATAACATAAATGTCGTCAGTTCTTGCTGATTATAAACACGACACTGTGTACAGTTGTCAATCCTCGTCGTGTTAAGCCAATGGGTGCAGTAGAGTTTCACATACACCCAAATGACCAGCACTGAATGTTACCAATCTTATAGCACGGAAAGCAGTCCATTTATACTGATTATAAACGCGGCACAGTGCATAATTGTCAATCCTTATCGTGCTGAGCTTGTGAGTATATTATTGTTTCACAAATACCCTAATGATCAGCACGGCGCTGGACAAATCAGTAAAAAAAGTATATTAAAGTATCACAGGCGCGTAGATAATCAGCACAGCGCAGTATAATTAAGACCTTCGTTTTCTAAATTCTAATCACATTTTTTATCTATTGTCTGTTCTCTGTGTGTTTGGTGGATACACACACCTGTGTATTGTGTAGCTGCATTTCAATTTAGTGCGCACATTATCTGAAGTTTTTCTGTCTTTGGTTCATTCTCTATCCATTTCTTTAGAACTGTGTTGCAACCATGTTTAGCTATAGAGAAAATAGAAATGAATTAATTCAAACTACATTTAAGGAGGTTAATAAAGGGGTCGAGATTTGTGATGAGGATTTATCCTCACTTTTTAAAAAATTGGAAATATTGATGCTTAAAGAAAATAGGATGTGGTGGGAGGTGATAACCTTAGAATATTATCAGTCCGCTCATCTTATACCAAAAGGTTTGAAAATTGTAAAACCCCCCTCTTTTGGTACATCTGAGTCAGAATTTATAAATGAATGGGATGCTACTCTCAATTCCTGTTCTGTGGCACTGATGGATTTAATCATCAGGGAAAGGAAAAGGAATATGAGTAAAGTAAATGATAAAATTAACACCATGCAAACTTTGGTTCATCCTTATAAGGAATTAGAGGAGTTTCAAACTCGGGAAAAAGTGCTTTTACAAAAAATGAACAAGAGTACTAAGGAATTAAGAGAGAGAAAGTTGAAAAAACTTAAAAGAGATCTAAATGTTGTCGCGATAAAAGAGGTAGGGGGAGTAGAACCATCGGGAGAACAAGAGGAAATGGAGGAGGTATCTATAGCCACCCCTAAAAGAAGAAAAGTGAGGTTCCCTCAACAGGTCCCAACGACTGGTATGGAGAGTCCTCATCAAGAACCCCCCCTAATAAGAATTTTGTCCCATGGAGGAGGAGGGAAAGAGCTGTGGGACATAAGAACAGAGGATTTGAGAATCGGTACTATAGAAATAGGGATTTTGGGAATTCTGGGGGGAATTTTGGTCAAGCTTTTGACCTAGGTAATTCAAATAGATGGGCCAAGACAAGGAGTTTCAATAGATCTATGAGGTTTGAAAATATGTCACCAGGATTAAACACCTTTAATAGATTTCAGACCATTCGAGATGTTGAACAGGATACCTCCTCTCCTTCCTTTTTAGAGTGGGGCACAAGAACCCCAAGGAATCGATGGTAGGGGATTTAAAAAGACTAAAAAACCCACTAAGAGGGGTAAAAGAGCCGGCAAAAGTCGCAAGTTTAAGAAAGTTAGCAAGTGCAATGGACAAAATGCGATTGAAGGAAACTCTCTAATAGAGGATCCATCAGAAGGCAAGATTTTCAATCTCTCTGATAGAGCACTCGATGTACATGAGTTAAGGGTGCTACAGAAGGGATTGAAATTTGCGCCCTCAAATAAACCCAACTCCTTTGATATCTTTCTCGATGTACAAAAGTTTGTGCGCAAATTAACCATTAAACGTTTTTTTTTAAATAAAAGAGGATAAGAATAAGGAACCTATACAGGAGGAGGTTGCTGTGGAGGTTTCAACTTTTAGACCCCCCTCCACCTTTTATCCCACCCAGGCTAGAGGAAATTGTATCAATGTTTTCAATAAAGTGGTCTGTGATGAAATAGAAAAGGTAGTGGAGAAAAGTGTTAAAAATAAGAGCATGAGACCGAATCTAACAAAAAAGGAATTTGAAGCAATTCAAAACCCTAAAAGTGATAAAGACATAATCATTAAACCGGCAGATAAGGGTGGAGGTTTGGTCCTGATGAAAAGGGAGGCATACATGCAGGAGATTTACAGACAATTAAATGACAGGAAAACATATTCTAAACTCAAATCCGATCCAACTGGCAAAATATCCAAGGCCTTGTTGGAATTAAGTACTAAAGCACTGGAAGCAAAGGCAATTACTAAAAAGAAATTTGAGTTTCTAAATATATCTACACCATCCATCCCTACATTGTATGTCCTCCCTAAGATACACAAGGACCCCCTCCATCCTCCAGGAAGGCCTCTAGTTTCTGGGTGCAATAGTCTGACTAGTAATCTGTCAGCCATGGTTGACCATCATCTACAACCCCTGGTGCAGAAAACGAAAGCATATCTGAAAGATACAGGTGATACATTAAGGAAGATCAGTATGTACAGTTGGGAAGAGGGAGACACGTTATGTACAGCCGATGTGTGCACTTTGTACACAATTATAGACCTTGAGAAAGGGCTGGCTGCTGTTTCCTACTTTCTAGAGATGAGTCCTCTCAGTGTAACTATTAAAATTTTTATTTTGGATAGCATTAAGTTTATTTTACTTAATAGCTACTTTTACTTTGACGGGACCTTCTATCTACAAAAGGTGGGCACTGCCATGGGCACTAGGTTCGCCCCCAGTTACGTCAATCTGTTTATGGCGTACTTTGAAGACCATCGGATCTGGCGTGGCGATGGTCTGGTGGCGGGCCTAGTGTTCTGGCAGCGCTATATAGACGATGTGTTGTTCGTCTGGAGAGGTGATGATGACTCCTTGAATGCTTTTTGTGATGATCTAAACTTGAATGACATGTCCATTCAATTGGTCTTTACGAGAAGTAAGTTGGAGATATCATTTTTGGATTTAGGTCTGTATGTTTCAAATGGGAAAGTAAATACTAGGACCTATAGGAAACTCACTGACTCTAATAGTTTCATAGATAGGCCAAGCCAGCACCATGCAAACTGGCTGGATGGGATTCCGTTCAGCCAGTTTGCAAGGATAAAAAGGAATTGTACTGATGTACATGTTTGTGACCAACAGCTGGATGAAGTAGCAGACAGATTTCTGAAAAAGGGTTATTCCCCTAATCTATTGGCTAAGGCAAGAAATAAAATATCCAATGTAGAAAGAGACACCTTGTTAAAGACCAAAGTCAACCAAGGTCCACCAGATGAGAAGTACAAGTGGGCTTTTATTAGCCAATATAACCAATCCTTCAGAGGTATAGAACGGGTTTTTCGGGACAACTGGAACATTCTCAAACAGGATTCTGTTTTAGGTTCCTTACTACCTGAGGGTCCTGTCTTTGTATATAGAAGAGCACCGTCCTTAAAGAATCAGTTAGTGAGGAGTAGTGTAGAAACCGATCTTAGACAGAGTATAAGAACCAAGGGCTTTCACCGTTGAGGTGATTGCCTAATGTGTAAGACGGTCAAATCACCAATACGAAAGTTTACTGAATTTGTGGTTAATGGGAAGTCCTTTCCTATCAGGGAATTTATCACATGTCACACCAAGAATGTGGTTTACATTCTGGAGTGTACATGTGGTTTGTTTTATGTTGGAAGGACAGGGAGGTGTGTTAAGGTAAGGTGGGCCGAACACATCTACAACATAAGAAAGGGCCTAGAGACCCACACCGTTTCATCACATTTGAAAAAGGTTCATGAGTCGAAGGAATGTTTTCTAAAGTCATTCTGTGGAATTAAAACGGTTCTACCAAAATGGAGAACAAGAGATTTAGAGAGGAGACTAGCGAGGGCAGAAATGCAATGGATTCTCCGTTTGGGTACTTTGGTGCCCAGAGGACTTAACTGTGAATTCGAGTTGAAATGTTTTCTAGAATAATTCTCCTCTTTCTAGTTTCTGATTTCTCCTCTTCTTATCTTGCATACTGTTTTTTTTACAATTTTTTCTCTTTTATGATGGTCCCTGCATTATTTGGGTTCTGTGGGACTCTTGGACTTGTGGGATGGATTATAATGGAACTGCGCCATCGGGATATTACGAGCCTGGATGCCTGTGGAACGCAAAGGACGGGATTTGGAACACAGCTGTGATGGGGTTTGCCGTATGGAACGCATATGACCCGCAGACGTAATTTCCGCTTCCGGTCAGGTGACCAAAGCGGAACTGGAGTTACTGGAGATTGCCGGTTAGCGGTAATTGAGTCCAGCTGTGTATAGGGTATAAGTATGTTAGGTTTAACAAGCAGAGGTATGCTCCTGATGAAGGACTGAACGTCCGATACGTGTTGAGCGCTGCTTGTCACTGTGTTCTCCCGGACTTTCTCCATCCGCTCTGAGGGTTTTTTTCTGGTTCTTGTGGAGCTGTGGATCCGGATCCCGGCACCCCCACTCACCGTGTCTATCTGGTGTCACAGGAATTCCCTAGGAGGAGAGATGCCATCTTGGTGATATGTCCAGTGGAGTTGTTTTTATATGCCTATTTTAACTTTCTGTCTTGTAAGTGCGATCTGTGGAAAAAAAATTGTGTCAATTTTTAAGGATTGCTACACTATGTGCCTCTCTTTTTAAAGCATTGTCTAGGGTGTCCAGTGAGAAGTAAAAACATCTCATCCCCAGGTGGATTTCCTCTGGGCCTCTGGAGTATTCTCTATTTGTTTTGTGATCCAAAGAGAGGAGCAGGTGGAACAGCCTGTCCTGATTTATGCAAAGGGAGGACAGATTACTCTCATATCCTCATGGTGAATCATTTGCAATTCTTTTGTTTCACTATGGTGGTGAAGGTCTAAATATGGTGGTTGGAGAGCGCTACTTTTAAATACACATTTTTTATCTAAATTCTAATCAGCAGGAAAAGAGGAGGTGTATTATCTATTAACCGCTACTATTAGCTTCATCCAAATTTCATTCCGTAAGTAGCAAGATATATTAGAGTGTCACTGGCGCTTAGATAATTGACGCAGCGCCGTATAATCTAAACCTTCATTTCTGAGTTCAAGTAAGCAGAAAATGGTGTGTTATTCATTATCCGCTATAATTAGCATAATCTAAGTATAATTCCCCACTTTTACCTGCTACTACAACTTGACCAAAAATCCTCAGAAAGTAAATACCGTAGCCAGTAACAAACATTTAACCATTCCTGCTGATTGTAAATATAATACCAAAATGTATTGAGTTATAATAAGTTTAAACAATTTAAACTAATAGCAGAACACTAACACATTATTTACCTTATTTTCTTCTGATTCTAAGATAGAAAGAAAATAAGCATTTGTCCGCTGCTTTATAATATTAAATCCACGGCTAATTGTACCGTGCATATATTGGCAGCAGTATTTTTATGAACTTTTGAATCCAAAAAACTTGGATCTTTACACAGAAAAAAAGGGCATATATATATTTATTTTAAATTCCAAAATTTGATTATATCATGTATGTATAGACAACATTGCTTCAATGGACTGTAATGTATACAAACAGTATTATATCATTCAAAATTCAAACCATATATCAGGCTAATAACAACATCAATATTCAGTTACTCTGTAACTGTATCAGACCTGTGGTGTATACTTATCACACAGCATATATCGTCGACGTTGTCTCTGTGCATCGAAGTTACTCAGGGCAAATAAATACCTTAAGGATAATATTCCCACATATATGTACAGATGCCTGTGAAAATATAATTCAGCAATATCTCTTTCCTAATTAACAGTGTCCTGTATACCCCGTGTATCTGCAGTATCTGCAATCTTCACAGGATCATATTTGATATTCCTACCCGCTGAACAGTATCGATATTAAAGCACAGAGCAATCTTTCAAAATGTGTTTACAGGCATGCCCCATATCATAAATGGTAACAGATAATTGATAAACAATAGACATTTTAATTAAAGATGAACATAATCTGTATAGAGGATAGAAAGCTAGCCTGTTACGCACATGTCCCCATCTGCTTCCCAACATCTTCAGAGAGCGGATGGAGGGTGAGAGTAGGGACAAGTACCAAGCCGTGTGAAAAAAAGCACCAGTGTCACTCCATGCCCCTGTGTCAGGTGTTAGGTAAACCCTGATTCCTTATGCATTGCAGGGGTTAAATGCGCCTGCAGGGAGGTGTGAACACCTGAGAAAAAGATGAGAGACAAAACTGTTGGATCACAGTGCTTAATGCTGTTATACGGCTGTTGACTACCGTTTAACCTCCTGCAGTGAGGAGCCGTTACCTGTAGTTATAAAGATCGATCTTGCTGTATTCTCACTGACTGGACGTACGTTTCACCACACTCAGGCTTGCTCACCAGTACAGCCTAACGTGATTCCTGGAAGTCCACTCTTTTAAACATCACTCCCCCAATCCACTTAGGTTGACGTCACTTCAATCATTACCACACATTGTTATCGTCTTCACAGGATCATTATAATTGGGTTAAAATGATCACCCATTCCTGTTCCCGTGCCTCAATTTCATTCATAGTATGTCAACGCAGTAAGGCACAAGACATTCTGATAGTTTATATGATTATATCAACTAAAGAACCCTTTCCATCTCCTCCATCTTAGCACTCTGTATTTGTACAGCGGCACAATACTCATTCTTGGATATCCCAATACTCAGACAAAACTAAATAAAACAAAAATAATAGTGAAAATAAATAAACATTTTGTTTAAAGTGGCACTAGATATCTATCATCTTTTATTAGGACTTATGACCCTATTCCATCAGCTCTTATTAATAATATACCTCAGAGAGTATGAATATTAAATCATATATGTAACTCCCATCCTATTCAGTGACTATAATAATGTGACATAATGTGCCATATGATATTACGTGCTGTTTGTCTTGTGTAAAATCCTAATTTTTAACATATGTGAAACTAAAAATCAATATTTTTATACGGCCCATCCAGGCGGTATAAGTGTGATCTTTTTGATGTGCCAAACACCACTGCCATACAACCAACAGTTGAATAAATAGTGATCTACATATATAGCCGTGGAAGAAAAGAAAGAAAAGAAAAAATATATAGATATGAAAAAGTGAAAATATGAACTCACATTTCTAAAAAAAAAAAAGAGGGAAGGAGGGAGTCCCTTTCCCAGATGTATATAATAAACTGTGAACTGTGCTAGTTATCTGAGTTACCATACGATTAAATTCATTAAATACATTATTTCTAAAATTTAATATTGATATTAAAATATCAAATTCAAGTCCTAAACCATATAAGGTTGCTTTAAGGAAAATAAAGTGATTAATATGCTCTCTTAGGACATATGGGGTTCAGGTCCTAGATCATATATCATATAGAGTTACTTAAAGGAAGATAGAATAATTAATATGCTCATTTAGACCATTGGGTGCTAAGCATCCCAATTTAAATGTCCACTCACTTTCCTTTTTTAGTAACTCCTGTATTGCATTGCCTCCTCTAATGCCTAATTTAATTCTCTGCATACCACATACTTGCAGTTTATGAAGACTGTTGCTTTTATGTTGATGAAAATGTCTTGCTACTGTTGTTATCTGCTTAAAGTTGTTAATATCTTTTGCTGCATTTCTAATCGTTCCCAAATGTTCCAAAATTCTTGTTTTCAACATTCTCGTGGTGATTCCTACATACTTCATACCACAAGTACACAGAATGCAATAAACCACATTTGTGGTTCTGCAGTTGAAGAAATCCAGAATTTTACAAGATTTGCCATATTTGTCAGGGATCTCTTGTACCGGTTTCATATATCCACAAACCTTACATGTTCCACAAGGGAACGTGCCTTTTACTGTTGGAAATTTAGGTGGATTCTGATCATAATGGCTTCTCACCAATTGATCTTTGAGGTTGGGAGACCTCCTCCAACTCATTGAAACTTTATTACCCAGACTAGAGGCCAAGTCAGGGTCAGATAGGAGAATATGCCAATGTTTTTGATTGCCATTTTGTAGTAATTTCCATTCTTTACAGAAATCACCAACAAACCTGGTGTCTTCCAAATTGGTCTGTGCCACTTTTTCTTTAAAGACTAGAGTGTTTCTGTCTATATGTTCAAGGGATGACCTGGCTTTTTTAATACATCTTTGACTATACCCACGCTCCCGTAAGCGTATTGTTAATTCCTCACTCTTTTGCCAAAAGATTTTAGAATCTGAGCAATTTCTCTTGTGTCTGAGGAACTCACCCTTCGGTATATTGGATATCGTGGGTGGAAAATGGAAGCTAGAGTTATGCAAGATACTATTAGTTGCTGTATCTTTGCGATATAATTTGGTTGCCAGGGTATTATTCTCTGTGTAAAGATCCAAGTTTTTTGGATTCAAAAGTTCATAAAAATACTGCTGCCAATATATGCACGGTACAATTAGCCGTGGATTTAATATTATAAAGCAGCGGACAAATGCTTGTTTTCTTTCTATCTTAGAATCAGAAATTAATTAACATGCCTGTTATCAAAGAAGGTAAATAATGTGTTAGTGTTCTGCTATTAGTCTAAATTGTTTAAACTTATTATAACTCAATACATTTTGGTATTATATTTACAATCAGCAGGAATGGTTAAATGTTTGTTACTGGCTACGGTATTTACTTTCTGAGGATTTTTGGTCAAGTTGTAGTAACAGGTAAAAGTGGGGAATTATACTTAGATTATGCTAATTATAGCGGATAATGAATAACACACCCTTTTCTGCTTACTTGAACTCAGAAATGAAGGTTTAGATTATACGGCGCTGCATCAATTATCTAAGCGCCAGTGACACTCTAATATATCTTGCTACTTACGGAATTAAATTTGGATGAAGCTAATAGTAGCAGTTAATAGATAATACACCTCCTCTTTTCCTGCTGATTTAAATTTAGAAAACGAAGGTCTTAATTATATGGCGCTGTGCTGATTATCTACGAGCCTGTGATACTTTAATATACTTTTTTTACTGACTTGTCCGGCGCCGTGCTGATCATTAGGGTATTTGTGAAACTATAATATACTTCCAAGCTCAGCACGATAAGGATTGACAATTATGCACAGTGCCGCGTTTATAATAAGTATAAATGGACTGCTTTCTGTGCTATAAGATTGGTAACATTCAGTGCTGGTCATTTGGGTGTATGTGAAACTCTAGTGCACCCATTGGCTTAACACGACGAGGATTGACAACTGTACACAGTGTCGGGTTTATAATCAGCAAGAACTGACGACATTTATGTTATCTACCATAAACGCTATATGAATGGCAACTTTTGTATCAGATGTAAAAGTTGTTACACTCACAGACAGTGAGGAGTGATAACAGTTGCTTTATTTGTAACTATAAATAGAGTATCAATTAACTAGTAACAACCTTGCTGTTCACTGATATGAATTCAGAGACTCAAGTTAAAATGTCTGGTATTATATTGACCATCTGAACGCCTGGTAAAGTCTAATACATTTACTGTTTTATTGTGTGGTATCAACTGATATGTTTGTGTAATGAATTGTGGCTAATGATATCGTGGTCTTCTATACAGACAAGTTTAATGGATCAGCACTTTATGCAGCACTAGTATATGAAGTGTTGGACTCAGTAAAGAATTGTATACATTGAGTCCTATGGAAGGAAGCAGTGTGATTTATACAAAATAATAGTGGTATTAATGAACTTTGCACAATTAGATTATGTCATGATAGGCTGTTGACTGAGACAATTAAGATAAGGGAAATTATTCAATATATGTACTTTATTAAATTGTAGAATTAATATTTCTTTTCACACTTTAATAAAACATCTTTTTTTCACCATAACATTAACCATATGAATTGTTAAGACAGTCACATATAGATATGAATTGTTAAGACAGCCACATATGGATTTATTAAAAAAAAAATTTAGGTGGATTATTGACAATATTTATGATGGTTATGAATTAATTTCTACCCCATTTATCTTAAAGAATAATATTAAAAGTAACGTTTTAAAATACTAATCATATCAATTTGAACATAAATTATTTAAAAGAGTGCTCCAAAAAAGGCAATACCTGTCTTTCTCCGGCCACTGCCAGTCTTTGTTTGTTTATTATGTCAGTAATTGTTGCCAGCTCCTTCCATCTGGACCAGATGTCAACACTTGCTCCTGACTGCCCAGCATCACCGCCTGCGGGCGGGATAGGAAATGTTATCCTTTTATTTGCAGCCCCAGTTGCAGGAGAAAATGAAGGCGGAGCTGTTAATGGTCACGTTCCACTTGACCAGCAGGTCTTTGAACCTCTGCAGACTTGTGTCTTCCAGAAAGAGAGATACAACATAGGCTTTAAACCTAGAATCGAGCATCGTGGCCAAAATGTAGTGCTCTGATTTCAACAGATTGACCACCTTTGAATCCTGGCAAGGTGAATGAAGGCCTCCATCCACAAGTCCCACATACTTAGTGTCTTAACTCCTCCTTCAATTTCTCCAGCTGCTTCTGCAAAAGCCTGATGAGGGGAATGACCTGACTCAAGCTGGCAGTGTCTTAACTAACTTCACGTGTGGCAAGTTTGAAGGGTTGGAGAACATTGCACAACACGGATATCATTCTCCACTGCACTTGAGTCAGGTGCATTCCCCCTCCTTTACCTATATCATAGATGGATGTATAGGCTTGAATGGCCTTTTGCTGCTCCTCCATCCTCTGAAGCATATAGAGTGTTGAATTCCACCTCCTTACCACTTCTTGCTTCAGGTGATGGCAGGGCAGGTTCAGGAGTGATTGCTGGCTCTCCAGTCTTTGGTACACAACCTCTGAATGTCGAAAGTGGCCCACATCTTTTTTGGCCACCAAAAGCATCTCCTACATGCCCCTGTCATTTTTTAAAAAAATTCTGCACCCCCCAAATTAATAGTATGTGCAAAACATGGGACATGCTGGAATTTGCCCAGAAGTAATGCATGCACAATATTGGTGCCATTGTCAAATATCACAAATCCCCAGGAGAGTCTAAGTGGGGTAAGCCATTGTGCAATGATGTCCCTCAGTTTCCATAAGAGATTGTCAGCGGTGTGCCTCTTGTGAAAAATAGTGATACACAGCATAGCCTGCCTAGGAACAAGTTGGCGTTTATGAGATGCTGTTACTGGTGCCACTGCTGTTGTTGCTGTGGAAGGCAATACATCTACCCAGTGGGCTGTCAAAGTCATGTAGTCCTTAGTTTGCCCTGCTCCACTTGTCGACATGTCTATGGTTAAGTGCATACTGGGAACAACCACATTTTTCAGGACACTGAGGATCGCTTGCTTAGTGAAATGGAATCTAGATGGGATCTGGTACCGGGGACACAGTACATCCATCAACTGTCTAAATCACACTGCACTAGTGGCGGATACCGGATGCACGTCTAACACCAGCATAGTTGTTATGGCCTCAGAAATCCGCTTTGCAACAGAGTGACTGCTGTCATATTTCATCTTCCTCGCAAAGGACTGTTGGACAGTCAATTGCTTAGTTTAAGTAGTGCAAGTGGTCTTCCAACTTCCTCTGTGGGATGACGATCAACTCCCAGCAGCAACAACAGCAGCAGCAGTAGGTGTACCACTCAAGGATCTTCCCGAGGAATCCCAGTTAGGAGAGGACTCGTCAGTCATGCAAGTGACATGGCCTGCAGGACTTCTTAACTTCCTGACTGAGGAAAAAATTGACGTTGAAGGAGTTGGTGATGTGGCTTGCAGGAGCTTGGATACAAGAGGAAGAATGTATGTAGGTGTCAGTGGACTGCTTATGGTCTTACCCAAAGTTTCTGAATTTGACAATGACTTCTGATGAATGTGCTGCAGGTGCCGTATAAGGGAAGATGTTCCTAGGTGGTTAATGTCCTTACCTCCACTTATTATGGATTGACAAAGGCAACACACGGCTTGACACCTGTTGTCCGGATTTGTGGAGAAATAATTCCACACTGAAGAGGTGGCTTTTTTGCTCTTTTGCCCAGGCATGACAATGGGATTTCTCATCCCATGGACAACAGCTGTCACCACTGGTTCCTTATTCAAACAAACCACATCACCATCAGAATTCTCATCGTCAAACTTCCTCCTCAGCACCAGCTACAGCTATATCCTCCTCATCCTGGTGAACGTCTACAGTGACATCCTCAATCTCAATATCAACAACTGGACTGGCAGAGCTCTTTCCAGATCTTTCAGGGGGTGTGCAAATGGTGGTAGGAGCCTCCTCTTTCCATACAGTCTTGGGATGGTCAGGCCTAGACATCGTAACCGCTGACACACTTGGACTCTCCTTGGGGATTTGTGATATCTCTGAATGCACAGTTATTTTTTACTGTGCTTAAACAAGCTTAATTTTACGTTAATGTTTTGAGAGGGAGGAGGGCTTCCTTCCTCAAGAGAAGCTGAGCCACCAGTCATGAACATAGGCCAAGGCCTTAGCCTTTCCTTGCCACTTTGTGTCTTGAATGGCATATTGCTCATTTTACATTTCTCATCAGGTAATTTCTTTTTTTTTCTTCTGATTATTAATTTTTGATTATTGGATTTTACATGCCCTCTATGAGCCATCGGCCTTAGCAGACAATGTTGAGGGAATTGCATCATCAATGTCATGACTTGTGGCAGCAGCTTCAGCACTACTACTAGGAACTGGAAGTGGTTCCTGATTTTACACAGTTTTTTTCTACTTTTATTTTAACAGCAGAACCCCTGTATTTTTACAGCATACAGGACCAGTGTACTTTTATTTTAACAACAGCACCCCTGTATTTTTACAGCATACAGGGCCAGTGTAATATTATATTTACTACAGCACTCCTGAATTTTTACAGCATACAGGGCCAGTGCCAGCACCCTTGTATTTTCACAGCATACAAGAGGCTGCAGCACACCTCACAGCATATGAAACACCAGTGACAGCCAGGACAGCACCCCTACAGAGCACACACTGACACCACCCAACGCCACCACCCACAGAGAGACAGAGGTCTTTCTCCCTCACTCTCCAAGTCTGGAGTGAAAATGGCGGTGACACACGGCTGTTTATATGGAATCCAAAACCTGCGAGAATCTGACAGTGGGATGATGACGTTTTGCCTCGTTCTGGTTTCCGAGTCTGGTGGGAAGTCCCGAGCTGGACTCAGATCCATGCTCAGAACAGGATGTTCAGGGGAGTTCAGTTCTCGGTGAACCGAACCCGCTCATCTCTAAAAGATACCCTTAAAAAATAGGGGTTGAACACTATGGGGGTCATTCCGAGTTGTTTGCTCGTTGCCGATTTTCGCTATATTGCGATTAGTCGCTTACTGCGCATGTGCAAGGTTCGCAGAGCGCATGCGCTTAGTTATTTTACACAAAAGTTAGGTATTTTACTCACGGCATAACGAGCATTTCTCATCGTTCTGGTGATCGTACTGTGATTGACAGGAAGTGGGTGTTTCTGGGCGGAAACTGGCCGTTTTCTGGGCGTGTGCGAAAAAATGCTGGCGTTTCTGGGAAAAACGCGGGAGTGTCTGAAGAAACGGGGGAGTGTCTGGGCGAACGCTGGGCGTGTGTGTGACGTCAAACCAGGAACGGAACTGACTGAACTGATCGCAATGGCTGAGTAAGTCTGGAGCTACTCAAAAACTGCTAAGAAATTTCTATTCGCAATTCTGCTAATCTTTCGTTCGCAATTCTGCTAAGCTAAGATACACTCCCAGAGGGCTGCGGCTTAGCATGTGCAATGCTGCTAAAAGCAGCTAGCGAGCGAACAACTCGGAATGAGGGCCTATATTCGATACACAAAAAGTCTTTGTGCAATAGAACTTTACAGTACTTGTTCTCTTCCATACTCTTCACTTCTCTTATACCCTCCACTGTGCTTTTAGTTGTATTGTTTTTTCAATATCTATCTACAGTATGTTATCATATGTGTTGTTGTAAAATTTGATTGCTAATCCCTGCACTGTGATGAAGACATCTTGTAGTGCCATATAAGGAAAGATGACTTCCCATTAAACCCTAGGCCTATGTGAAACCCTGAAACCAAATAGCATATTTGTGGAAAATATCTTTTTTGTTATCAGATATTGCAAACTCATGAGACCCTTGAATTTTAACAAGTGTATTAAGCAAATCAATAGTCATCATTTCATACCAATGAACTGGTGTAAATAACTGATTCTGTGGGAGAAATGACAATCCGTGATATTTGACGCATTTCACAGATTGGGTTCGCTTATAGAATTTCTGTGAGTTTAAACATATCTGCTATGAACATACTGTAATTTGTCTATTAGCTGAAGTGTAGCTAAATTAAGAGTTATACGTTCATTAATAAATGGCCCACACATCAAAAATTAATCGGCATAATTCTGCATTTTGCCAATGGTTGTGTCAAAAAATCAGCAAAATCCAACATTTTGGATTTCCCAGATTTGCCAGTTCAGACCAGGGCCAATATTTACTAAAAAAATCGAGTTTGTCCGATTTGTGTTTTTTTTTTTCTAAGTCCCAATCCGGGAATTCACTAAGCACCAATCTCGGCAGTGTTTGGACTATTCGTAATGGTTTGAATGTCAACGTTCACAAATACAAATGAATAGACCATCGGTCAAACGCGGCTGTTATTACATAGAATACAGGAATTCACTATTCATTCGTATTTGGGTGTTAGTCTCTGAGTGCTCAAATGCGGTCGTATTTTTTTGCGATTCGTTAAATAAAGCGGCAAAAAATAGACCTGCTTTTTTTCAGTCGTGTTTACATGTGTTGCAAATAAAAAATCACTCACACCTGAATTAGGATGCCTTTAAAAGGATGTTAGGCCCATTTCAATACACCTACACTCAGAAATGGCAGCAGGACTGTGGGCCAGTGATCTTTTGTGTGCTGTGGGATTCCTCAGACTCAGACATCAGCCTGTAAGTAACCAGGGCCAAGAAACTGAACATGGTCAGCAGGTTGTACAGGTTCCGCGGAGGCTGCGCAGGCCTCATTTTTTAGGGGGCGTTTAAACTTGAACGCATTGTCCGATGATAAGGTCATACAGATGTTCCGTCTAAATCGTAACAACATTTTCCGTCTGTATGACCTTGTCAAACTGGGCCTAGATCCTGAGACAGCACGCTCTCGCTCTGTCTCAGGCCTGCACAAACTCATGGCTGTGTTGCACTTTATGGCTACTGGCAGTTTTCTGGCTGTGTCTGGGGATGTTATAGGAATCTCACAGCCCTCATTTTCCAGAATCTTAACAAAGGTGATGTATACCTAACTACCTCTACTTTTTTATGTTTGTTTTAATTTCTCGGTGGCCAGTTCTGTCCTAAAATCTCATGTTTATTGTTCTTTTAAATATACACACAGGTGTTGGCTGTTTTGCAGCCCCACATCGAGGCCTCAATCTGCTTCCCTACCCAGGAGTCTCAGTGGCATGACATCAGGGTAGATTTCTATGAGCTGGCTGGCATGCCCAATGTGCTTGGAGCCATAGATTGCACACACATTCAGCTGAGACCACCTAGGGGTAGGCAGCACATATATACAAACCGCCATTTCGTACACTCCACAAATGTGCAGGTGGTTTGTGATGCAAATCTCAAATTAATGAGTGTTGTTGCTGGTTGCCCTGGGGGCTACCATGACTCCTTCATCCTCAGTCAGTCATCCCTTTTTGATAAGTTTGAGGACGGACAATGCCAGATGGATGGCTGCTGGGTATGTAATTTGATATGTGTAGGCCTGCGTATACTTTGTCCAAATACAAGTGCAGATGTATTAACCTGTAGAAGGCATAAGGAAGTGAGAAACCAGTGATCTGTGCAAGGTGAGAAAGGCACCAGCCAATCAGCTCCATTATGTAAATGAACATTTAGGAACAGATTGTCTGCTGCCTTTATTACCTTGCACATATCACTGGTTTTTCACTTCCTTATGCCTTCTACAGGTTAATACATCTGCCCCACAGTGTGTTACTTATGTGTTGCTGTATGTTTAACATGAATCACGTTACTATATCTGTCTTTTAGGTGATGGAGGATATGGCTGTTTCTCTTGGCTTCTAACTCCATTGTCCCGACCTGATACCCCTTCTGAACACAATTACAATCATGCACATAAGTCCACGCGGAATGTGATAGAAAGATGTTTTGGTGTGCTGAAATCTAGGTTTCGGTGTCTGGATAAATCTGGTGGCCTTTTGTTGTATAGTCCCTCCAAGGTGACTCAAATTGTGTTCTGCTGCTGCTTTCTTCATAACATGTTTTTGCAACAACATCTGCCACATGTTGAGGAGGAGGAGGAGGAGGAAGAAAGCAGCCAGTAAGCAGAGGAATTAGAGACATCTGGTGATACTTGGAGTACAGATGTAGGGAGGCAGGTTAGGCAAGAGATCATCAATCGCTATTTCTAAGGTAAGCTTGGTTTGCTTATTTCATTTGTTGTGTAATCATAAATAGATGTTTTTCCTTTTTTTTTCAAAAAAACATTACTTAGAATGTGTCTGTCTCCTTGACACATACAAACATACCCTCGCTTTATGAAAAACAAATGTCGCATGTGTATTGTGTGTATTTTTATTCTCAAAACAACAGATTATGAGTGGCATGCATTAAGTCTGGATAAGTGATCGTAAACTTGCAGTGCTAATTTCTTACAAGCCCACATAATCCATTTAGTATTTCACTTTATCATTGTGTGTAACGTCCTAATGCACAGGTTCCCAAACTTGGCCCTCAGGACCACACACAGTGCATGTTTTTCACATAACCCAGTAGAAGCACAGGTGTATGAATTACTCACAGACATATGTTAAAAGATTCACAGGTGGAGCTAATTATGTCACTTGTGATTCTGTGTGGAGATCTGCAAAACATGCATTGTGTGGGTTCCTGAGGGCCGAGTTTGAGAACCTGTGTTCCCAAAAAACACTCCTCAACATATAATATCTTAGCCTTGAGGAATACATGTGTCCCTATGTGTGATGCACCATCATATTTAAGACACACAAACTTACTGTAATCAGGAATAATTTATTTCCTAATGTTTGATGCTGTAAACTTGATGATGTGTAAGTAAATACACAGTTTGCCACACATATACATTATTATACACATTCTTTGATTTTTGATGTAAAAGTACATATTTGTTTGTTTCAGCATCATGTGTAAAAACATTCTTACTAATTTTTAACACACACAAACATGTCCCAACAATACTGACATTCATTTTGACTATGTTTTTAAAACAAAGGCAACATATTACAAGTTTTTTACGCAACTCAATTGTGTTCTTCTTGTAATGTTGTATAGAGAAGAAAGCTAAAATATGTATCAATAACATTGTAATTTGGATTGTCTGCAGGAAAAGAGAATGATTGGAATCTAGAAAGAGTAATGATTAGAAAAAAAATCAAGTGGTCAGTTTACTTCCTGCTAAAGACATTCTGCCTGGCTGCCAATTATTGTGTCTGCAGGAAAAGAGAATGATTGGAATCTAGAAAGAGTCATGATTAGAAAAAAATCAAGTGGTCAGTTTACTTCCTGCTAACATGTATGTGTGGCTCCATCAACATTTCCCTCCTCCAATACCAAAAAAAAATGGTAAAGAATAAATGTGCGTACAAATTTTTTGTTTTTGTTTGTAGCACTTATAATTAATGATGTTGAAAAAAGTGTCAAGGAGCTAAGTGTTATATATTTTTAGCCAAAAATACACTTAATAACTATTTTGAGTTACTAAACCCAAATGTCTAACTTGTATTTTTTTCACGTTTTTTTTTGGTGGCTGCTTGTCCTGCCCTTTGCCTTTAGCACTGTCATGTTGTCGTGCTCTGGTGGAGCGTCTTGGTGGTGATGAGACTGGCGTGATATTTGGAATAGTCGTACCAGAACTGCTGCTTGTTTGCTGTTGGTGCATGCATCTGAGTGTTTCATTCAGGTTAGTGAGGTTGGCATTGAGTTCACGTGTAGCAGCATTTTGATTGTCTACTATTCGGAATAAACTAATTAATCTTTTGATTGTTTTGAAAAATGCTCATATAACTTTGCTGTGGTCTGTGCTGTTCTTCCATTATGCGCTGTAAGTTGCCCATGACCTGTGTAATGTCTGTACGCATGAGTTCCATGGTATTGCCTATTCTGGTTGTTTGTTCATTTTGTCTACTCAGATTTCTTGATATTCTTCTGAGGTGAGATTGTAGGCTTGCAAACATTTGTGTCTGCTTTCGCAGGCAATCTTCATTAGTGGCCTGCTGTCTAGCCCAAATGGTCCAAAACACCTGATCAGGGCCTTGTGTTCCTGGTGTTGTTGGGCTGTGTTGTGGTGGTGGTGTGCTTTGCTGTGGTGGTGTACTCACAGGTGCTGGGGGCTCATTCCTTGCATTAATGGCTGCATTTCTAAGATGTTTGTCTCCTCCATGTCACTGTGTTGCTGTTGTTGCGGAGGGATGCTGTTCCCAGGACTAGAAGCTGAAATGTTAAACAAATCTCCGTTAGCTATCCATATGTTTGAGAAATGTAAACAAATCACTACACATGGAACACATGTGATTCACTGTTGCTTACAACTATTCTGCCTAGAAACATTATCACTCATAGCTTAAATACATACATATGCCTGTTTGTGGCAAATGTGTCTGGTAACTTAATTGTGAAAGCAAACACTTCAGTTTTATTGTAGCTCACACATACTCCACCATAAAAACACATTGGAATACATAATGTGTAACCTTATAGCTTTGTTCAAACAAACATAGTAATGTTTTTATATGTATTTTGCAATGTTACCTCAAACACACATGTGAAATGTGGAAAAACAACCTTACTTTTTGCAATAAAACCAATATGCTTTTTTGTTGCAGCATCTTACTCACAATGTCATACTGTATGGCTCAAGTGGACATACATATCTTTACTGGATGTGGATAAGGACATTTAGCTTGGATTACATTTCAGCTTTTACTTACTGCGGTAAGTATTTACGTTTTTGATGTGTTTTGACTTAATGCGGTTATGAAATATTTTGATTACGTGCTGAAATTTTACACATTTTTTTCTGTTTGATACTCACAATCAAGATGAGGGGAGTGTGGATGACGTCTTGGAGGTGTGTCCAAAATTTGGAGTGGGGGGACAGAACATACGGATGATAATCTTCGTGGTGGGGTAGCCTGCTGTGTTTGGGCCGGGACATACGACCTTGCTTTCTTTTCGGCCACAGGTTTTTTGTGGTGATGTCTTTCAGAAGTGCCACTTCTGCTGCTCCATACTTCTTTTGATGGACCTTTTAATGAAAGTGCAATTTTGTTCTGGCCATTCCTTTACAAGCATACCCTATACTACAATGGACACTTTACCTGCTTCCGCAGCATCATCATCATCAGATGTGATAGGAGTTACTGGCCCACGAGTATTACTGCTTTTTTATAACACTGTATAAAATAAAAATAAAAAATAATTTAATCATGCTATTGTGTATACATCCACCCATTATGCTTATAAACATTTATTCTTGAAGAAATGCTTGGTTTTTATTTATCAAAAACATAAGGACCGGAAATACAAAAAAACAAAACAAAAAAAAAACATTGACCAAAACACATATGCACTATGGCAACATCAACACAGGAAAACATGTACAGGACACTGACATAGGCCACAAGTTAAAGAAAAAAAAACACAAAAATAAACACACACATCTTCATTTTGTATTGAAAGGAAAAATATTACAGATGCAATATATAAATTGCTCTGTGATGTGGCACTCCAAAGACACATTACCACTATATGAGCCAAAACAAAATGTAGCAATTTTTCACAAAAATTACACTGCAGTGTGGTGTCACGGTACAAATACAAGCAAAAAAAAAAAATATTGTTAATTTAATTAAATAATTAACATTATCTAATAATGACACTACACATGTAAGTGGATTCCAAACCACTTTCCAGTACTCCAGCCTCTAACATGACAACCACTGTTTTTAAAACATTGCACATGGATCACTTAAATATAAAACATAGTCACAAATTTAATTGAAAAATCGGCCAAAAGGAAAACATTATTGCAGGACAATTCAGAGACACACCAAGTCCAAACTACACATGCAAAATATCTGTCAGAAAAACACATGACATACAATAAAGTAAGATGTTACATTGGCTATTGTATAAAACATTAACCAAAACAATGTATTTGCTGACACACACTTGAAGATGGGAGTAATATGCAACGTCACATGACACATTAAAAACAAAAAACAAAACATAGAATGTAAATGCAAATACACATGCTCACCATTCTTCCTGGGCCTATCTGAATCCCGGACATGGGTTGCAGAGACAACTTCTGGAGGGATTACACTCCACATGCGCTCCTCATACTCCAGATATCTTGCATTATAGGGCTGCCCACCACCGGTTTTCCGAGCCGACTTGGCCTACTTGGCCATTTTGGACTTGACACGTCGCTTTATGTCATAGTACCGTTTGCGGCACATGTACTCCGTCCGCTTGACCACCCCCTCACTATTGACAGCAGCAACAACTTTTGCCCACAACACCGTCTTCCTCCGTGTTGGCACCTTGGCGGACTCAGGGCCAAATAGCTGCCTCTGATACTTCATCAGCTCACGCACCAATGCCACATTTTCAGCAAAACTAAACTTAACATTCCGCCCAGTCTTAGTAGTAGTGCGTGGCTACGGAGCACTCTAACTGTCACTGTCACTTGAGGCTGCTGCAGCAACCTCACCCACCTCCTCCACCTCACTAACCTCACTAACACTCACCTCCTCCACCTGACCGACCTCCTCCCCCTCACTCACACCCTCCACCTCACCCACCTCTGAGTCACACATAATTGTGTGTCTAAACAGTTAACACAGAAAAAAAAGACAAACAACACACTCCTCCACTACCACTACACAACTCACACACACACACACACACACACACACACACACACACACACACACACACACACACAACACTGACAAGGGACTATAAAGAAAAATAACTTGGACTAAAAATGAGACAAAACCACAAAATACAAGACAACAAGAATGACAAGACGACTTTCAAACACAATACTACACTCAGAAATCGCTACCAACACTCCTCACCAAACCACAAATTCACCTACCTCCACAGCACAACCTCCCTCCTCCTCACCACTAACTAAACCCACGAGGTGCGGACGGTTTGGGGCGTATTTATTTATATGGTTGCGCACAGACACTCCTACCATCTGAAACACAACCAATCACGAACGGGGATGAAAATCGAAACTGAAAGTGAAAATGCGGCCGCGGGAAAAAAAAAACCCTGCCGCGTTTTACTTAGGAAAAAAAACAGCAAATACAACAAAAACACGTACGCAAACGACAATGACGGCTGTAAATGTGCCAAAAAAAAAACGACTGGCATCGACATTGGACAACACGACAACCATAAAGTCGACTGCTTCGTAACTTTGCGTATATGGATTCAAAAAGTTGCATGAAAATGCACCCGATACAAAACGAGTTTAAACACTACACAAACCGACTCAAACATGAATATTAGTAAATATTGCCCCAGTTGAGGATTTCAAACCTGTTGGAATCAAGCAATTTATCTATGAGCCCCTTTAGTCAGTTAATGTGACTTTGGGTAGTAAAAGGTAAGTGTTTTCACCTAAAATAGATCCATTAGATTTGTTGAAATATTCAATGTAAAAATATATTGAGGTATAGAAGCTACTTTATCTCAACTAAAAATTATCTTGAAAAAAATCTCATGGTTTTTTAAAGACCTAATCATCCACAAGACACTAGACTTGTCTGTAACTGATGGTTGTAAGAAGTTGAAAGAGAGATCTGGTCTGCCATACTGAGCTGCATTAAGCTACCAATGAGTCCCTGTGGGGTTAATTAGGTTTAAAAGTGTAATAATCTAATATAATGTAGCAACCTTTCTTCTCACTAGGCAGTACATTTCTCTTCTCAGAATTTGAGAAACAAGGATATTCAGAGTCAATAATCAATTGACCTAGATAAGGGATTTTTTTTTTTTTACAGAAAAAAAGGCTTAGAGAATCAAAGATAACATTTGATGAAAGAGGTTTCACATGATCACTTTAACGGAATCATATTTGTTTATTGAATTGTGCTTACTAATGAGCACTATATAGTAGTTGTGTTCCAGAAAACAATTTGTAAATATAGTATCTTACAATAATGTGTTTTTCTGCAAATATAGTTAAAGTATAGTTACAGTTCTTTACATTGCTGTCCAGTTTTGCTTTGAATCTAAATAGAATATCACAGTTTTAGTTTGGGTGAGCTATAGAAGTTACTGCATGCTGAGTTTTTGTAAAAATGTCAAAAACTTGGCAAATGGCCGAAAACTTTTCCACAGGTACCTGTAGAGAAAACCTTCAAAACCAAGTAGACATTTTATTGAATTATGTAACTTATACTGCCGCAGTCCTGGCCAACTTGTAGCTTTAGAGGGAAAAAAACTACAGGTCCCAGCATACCCTCCCACCAACCAGCTGGCAAAGTGTGCTGGTACTTACAGTTTCACAACAGCTGGAGAGCAATAGATTGGCCAGGCCTGTGCTAGAAAAATGATGGAGAAATGGCAACATCATTGTCCTTTTTGCTTGTGGAGCAGCTTCTTTCAATGTTCCTCCAGTGCTAGCTCATTTTCAGACATAACGAGGTACACGTGAAAAGTTTGCAGATGTTACAACGGGTGAAGAGGAAACAAACATTAAAGCTTTCTTCTATCAATATCCATATTATATAATTCATTATATATATTTGTTTATTGTATTTATTATGTCAGATTCACAAGTATTCGAAATACTGAAGTCAATAACATAAGTATTGAAGGTGCATAACCATTGGCATTTTGAGGATGGGTGCAGTGTGTGCGGTGCACATGGGCCCAGGGGGGCATACACCGCACACACTGCACCTATGTTTTAATACTTACCGTTCCGGACTTCCACATTGGGCTCTGCAACCGCAGCAATAGTCACATCCAAAATGGCCACTGTGCATGCACAGTAGTGAAATAAGTCTCCAGAACTTGGCAGGCACCCTGTTTCCGGAGACCTGTTAATGCGCAATAGACTATGGCACAATGCTGAAGCCTACTGCGCTGTGGAGAGTAGGGGGCCCACCTGGATTCTGCACACTGGGCCCCCTCCTCTGTTAAAATGCCCCTGTGCAAAACATCTTTGGGCACTAACGGCAAAGAACAATTACACTTCTATTCTGAGCATTACCCACATTAGAGTTATTCTTGGTGCTGTAAAACTTCCTAATTACAAAAGCTGTTAACATGATGACTATAAGTTTAGAACAATCAGAATTGCCTGATTGCATCAACACTGCTCACCTTCCCTTGATGACCAAACATGCACCCCAACTCCTTAGTAGCACAGCTATAATCAGAGATGTATAAGCTAAACCCAGCCTACAGGCAGCCTACTGTATTTCAGCCTTGTTAGATCTCTTTAGTGCTGTATATGTATCAATGATATCGGCTGTATGGGACATGAAGAGTATCAGAGTAGAGTGCATATTTTAATGTTATATAGTGAGGTCAGCCCTGGAACTAACAATAGGCATCTGTTTAGATCTTTGGGATTTGACAGGGAGAAGTTTCATAGAAGCTTCCCATCATGCCCCTCTCACTGTGTGGTATCAAGCACTCCTGAAAAAGGGATCTATTTACTAATCCTTGGATGGAGATAAAGTCAACGGAGATAAAGTACCAGCCAATCAGCTCATAACTGTCATTTGTCAAACACAGCCTGTGGCATGGCAGGTAGGAGCCGATTGGCTGGTACTTTATATCCGTCGACTTTATCTCCATCCAAGGCTTAGTAAATAGACTCCTTACTGTACTACTAGCAAGTGAATGAGCAGCTGGTAATACTGGGGAGTTCACTGATTAGATAGGAAATCCTCATCAGCCCCTGATGTGCACCAGTTGACTAACTGACATCACACCCTACACACTCTGCCTGAGCCATGGAAGAAGCTTCTTAGAAGGATGATGTACTGTAAGTGTCTATGTGTATGCATGAGAGAGTGAGAGAAAGACAGTGTGTCAGAGTGTATGAAAGAGAGAGTGTGTGCACTATGTGCTGAGTTAGTGTGCATTATAGTGTGAGTCTGTGCATGAGAGAGTAAGAGGAAGAGTGTGGGAGAGAGGGACTATTAGTCAATGTTTATGAGAAATCTATGAGTAAGACTGGAGAAAATTCTTATGTGACCAGATGGGGAAAATTATAAAGTGACATAGTGGGGATAGTTATAAAATTACATGGTGGGGGAAGTTATAAAGTGACATGGAGGGGGAAGTTATAAAGTGACATGGAGGGGGAAGTTATAAAGTGACATGGTGGGGGAAGTTATAAAGTGACATGGAGGGGGAAGTTATAAAGTGACATGATGGGGGAAGTTATAAAGTGACATGGAGGGGGAAGTTATAAAGTGACATGGTGTGGGAAGTTATAAAGTGACAAGGTGGGGGAAGTTATAAAGTGACATGGTGGGAAAAGTTATAAAGTGACATGGTGGGGGAAGATATAAAAGTGACATGGTGGGGAATGTTAGAGACATGGTGGGGGAAGTTATAAAGTGACGTGGTGGGGGAAGTTATAAAGTTACATGATGGGGAAGTTATAAAGTGACATGGTGGGGGAAGTTATAAAGTGACATGGTGGGGATAGTTCTAAAGTAACATGGTGGGGGAAGTTATAAACTGACATGGTGGGGGAAGTTATAAAGTGACATGGTGGGGGAAGTTATAAAGTAGCATGGTGGGGGAAGTTATAAAGTGACATGGTGGGAAAAGTTATAAAGTGACGTGGTGGGGATAGTTATAAAGTAACATGGTGGGGGAAGTTATAAAGTGACATGGTGGGGGAAGTTATAAAGTGACATGGTGGGGGAAGTTATAAAGTAACATGGTGGGGGAAGATATAAAGTGACATGGTGGGGAAAGTTCTAAAGTGACATGGTGGGGAAAGTTATAAAGTTACATGATGGGGAAGTTATGAAGTGACATGGTGGGGGTAGTTATAAAGTGACATGGTGGGGAAGTTATAAAGTGACATGGTGGGGGAAGTTAAAAAGTGACATGATAGGGTAAGTAACAACGTGACATGGAAAGGGGAAGTTATAAAGTTACATGATGGGAGAAGTTATGAAGTGACATGGGGGGTAATTCCAAGTAGATCGCAGCAGGAATTTTTTTAGCAGTTGGGCAAAACCATGTGTACTGCAGGGGAGGCAGATATAACATGTGCAGAGAGAGATAGATTTGGGTGTGGTGAGTTAAATCTGCAAACTAAATTGCAGTGTAAAAGTAAAGCAGCCAGTATATACCCTGCACAGAAACAAAATAACCCACCCAAATCTTACTCTCTATGCAAATGTTATATCTGCCCCCCCTGCAGTGCACATGGTTTTGCCCAACTGCTAAAAAATTTCCTGCTGCGATCAACTTGGAATTACCCCCATGGTGCGGGAAGTTATAAAGTGACATGGTGCGGGAAGTTATAAAGTGACATGGTGGGGGAAGTTATAAAGTGACATGGTGGGGGAAGATATAAAGTGACATGGTGGGGGAAATTATAAAGTGACATGGTGGGGATAGTTATAAAGTAACATGGTGGGGGAAGTTATAAAGTGACATGGTGGGGATAGTTATAAAGTAACATGGTGGGGGAAGTTATAAAGTGACATGGTGGGGATAGTTATAAAGTGACATGGTGGGGGAAGTTATAAAGTGACATGGTGGGGGAAGGTATAAAGTGACATGGTGGGGAAGTTATAAAGTGACATGGTGGGGGAAGTTATAAAGTGACATGGTGGGGTAAGTTATAAAGTAAGTTGGGGGGGAAGTTATAAAGTGACATGGAGGGGGAAGTTATAAAGTAACATGATGGGGGAAGTTATAAAGTGACATGGTGGGGCAAGTTATAAAGTGACATGGTGGGGATAGTTATAAAGTAACATGGTGGGGGAAGTTATAAAGTGACATGGTGGGGAAAGTAATAAAGTGACATGGTGGGGGAAGTTATAAAGTGACATGGTGGGGGAAGATATAAAGTGACATGGTGGGGGAAGTTATATAGTGACATGGTGGGGATAGTTATAAAGTAATATGGTGGGGGAAGTTATAAAGTGACATGGTGGGGGAAGTTATAAAGTGACATGGTGGGGATAGTTATAAAGTAACATGGTGGGGGAAGTTATAAAGTGACATGGTGGGGATAGTTATAAAGTGACATGGTGGGGGAAGTTATAAAGTGACATGGTGGGGGAAGGTATAAAGTGACATGGTGGGGAAGTTATAAAGTGACATGGTGGGGGAAGTTATAAAGTGACATGGTGGGGAAAGTTATAAAGTGATATGATGGGGTAAGTAATAACGTGACATGGTGAGGGGAAGGTATAAAGTGGCATGATGGGGGAAGTTATAAAGTGACATGGTGAGGGGTAGTTATAAAGTGACATGGTGGAGATAGTTAGAAAGTGACATGATGGGGTAAGTAATAAAGTAACATGGTGGGGGAAGTTAAAAAGTGACATGGTGGCGGAAGGTATAAAGTGATATGGTAGGGGAAGGTATAAAGTGATATGGTGGGGGAAGGTATAAAGTGGCATGATGGGGGAAGTTATAAAGTTACATGGTGGGGGAACTTATACAGTGACATGGTGGGGGAAGTTATAAAGTTACATGGTGGGGGGAGCTATAAAGTTACATGGTGGGGGGAGCTATAAAGTGACATGGTAGAGTAAGTTATAAAGTGTCATGGGGGGAGTTAAAGTGTAAAGTTACAATGTGGTGGAATAATATTAATAAAGACCTATGAATACATAATTGTATGTAATAGCCTATATTTTGTAAGAACCGGTATGATTCCAGCAAATTATGCTTGTAAATTTAAAGCAGCAATAATTTAAGAGGCAAAACCAGGTTGATTTTGCCATTTCAATTATTGCTCCTAAATATCTATAAGAACAATGGTTGGAATTGTCCAGTTCCTGCAACTCACACGTTTTTACATACAGTATGGGCCATGGTGCGGGTTATTACAAAGTGACAAGAGGGGGAAATTACAAAAGTGGCATCATTGGGGAATTTATAAAGTGTGATGATTAGGGATATCATAAATTAACACAGTGGAGGGATATAATCTATGGTCGTGTATATTATCTAGAAAGAAATCCTGCATTTGGCCATGATCAGCAGAGGAATCTTGACAGTGTTCTGCATCAGATATACATATACCTGAACGTGCTTCACCAGCCAGTCAACTAGGATTAGGTAATAACTGTTACAGTATTTTTATTTTACAGCAGTCAAGTGCGTAACTGGCTGAGAAGTGTGTGCATATGTGTGGGTGTGGGGGGCTGGCAGACTTAAGCTTTCCCTAGGGCACAGATAAACCTTGCACCAGCCATGAGAGAAGTACTGTATTATAAGTAACACAATAAGTAAAGCTTTTACATTAAAAGTGTATTTAACTAGTACAGGTTGAGTCTCCCTTATCCAAAATGCTTGGGACCAGAGGGATTTTGGATATGGGATTTTTCCGTATTTTGGAATAATTGCATACCATAATGAGATATCATGGTGATGGGACCTAAATCTAAGCACAGAATGCATTTATGTTACATATACACCTTATACACACAGCCTGAAGGTTATTTTAGCCAATATTTTTTATAACTTTGTGCATTAAACAAAGTGTGTCTACATTCACACAATTCATTTATGTTTCATATACACCTTATACACACAGCCTGAAGGTTATTTAATACAATATTTTTAATAACTTTGTGTATTAAACAAAGTTTGAGTACATTGAGCCATCAAAAAACAAAGGTTTCACTATTTCACTCTCACTCAAAAAAGTCCGTATTTCGGAATATTCCGTATTTCGGAATATTTGGATATGGGATACTCAACCTGTACAATGAATGTGTGAAAAATATTTTCTGACTGTTCTTTTTACAGTGTATATATTTTATAATCTGGTACGTTTGTGTCACATTGTGATTTGTATTTTAAATGTTATTTTCTTTAACTATTAATAAATGTTGTATAAAATAAAAGATAGCACTGATAAAATGTTTTTTTTTTTTTAATCAATCTTAGTACATTGTAGACTAACATCCCTTTTTACTATTTGATAGTCCAAAGCATATTAAAAACATTTTTGTGTCTGATTTTTGCTTTAGTTGCGTCTGATACTACATGTTGCATTATCATTCCTTAAAATGTTAATCTGTCTCTGCATAAACCAATGTGCTCATTGCTATTACTGGAAAGATTCCATGTTCAGCACTTGTCAGGCTTATTTTAATCTTTAATTTTATAGCAAAGTTAAAAAAAAACAAAAAAAAACATTGATGTGCATAACGTAAAATATTAATCACAAAAGAGGATATAGCTTCTGTTACGTTCTAGTGGTTTATGAAAACTTTTCACAATTTTGACAAGGCATGGAGGGTTTTACGGAATTTGCAAGCAATTGATTTTCTTTCTTTCTGCTAAGGGTACTTTGGTCTAAGCTTAACCTGCTATAAATTACATTGGCAGAAGAAAAGCAAGTGATTGAAAATGGTAACAGTGTGCCCTCATAAATATGAGATGAGATCCATAGGTTTCCTGCTGCTCTGGATCAATTGTGAAAATATGGGTGTATAAAGAGTCTTCAGAAAGGTTTTTTTGTTTGATGGCTAATGGATAGTAATAAAGACATTTGGGAACTGCATAAAGAGCAGACGTCTCAATGATGTAAATCTAAATTAAATATAGAATGTAGAGTAAGGATATTTAGAGGCATGGAATAAAAACATTAAACAAGATTTCCTATAATGATGTAGTAGAAAACTAAAAATAGCATATACCTAAGAATTTATACTATTCAGCACGTAAAGAGCTTGGTCACTTTTGTGAATGCTAAACAGGGCAATAATCATCAAATAGAAGATTTGTTTTCTTTTTCATTTTTTTCAACAAGAAATAACTTCAATTGCCCCTTCAGTAAATTCCATTCCAAAGCACTGAGGAGAATGTGCAAAACATGAATGATGTAAACACCATTAGAAGAAACATTTCAAAGACTCCAATGGAAAGACTGCTAGAAGGGGATTGCGGTCAATTTACTTACAATCAAAATCCCGATGGTCAAAATACCGACACCCATTGACCGACAGTCAAATTCCCAACAAGGTCAAAATCCTGACATAGTCAAAATAGCGACATTTACAATACAGACAAGGTCATAATACCAACATTTAAAATGTTGAAAGGTTAAAAAGTCAACATGAGTTTTTCATGATTTTTTCATTGAAACCTACTTGTTCATACTTTACCATCCTAGTGGACCTGGAAGGGTATTATATAATAGTGTGCTGAGCGCAGCGATGCACCATGCCCGAAGCATGGCGAGCGCAGCAAGCCATGCGAGGGGACGTGGTACACTTATTCGGTGTCCATGTCGACCTATGTCAACATACACACCAAAAAACAACAGAAAACTCCTGTCAGCATTTTAAATGTTGGTATTTTGACCTTGTCGATATTTTAAATGTCAGTATTTTGACCTTGCTGGAATTTTGACTTTGTCAAGATTTTGACCGTCGGTCAATTGTTCTCGGGATTTTGATCGTCAGGATTTTGATTGTAGGTATTTCATGCTGATCCCCCTAGAAGATTTGAGATTCAGTAAAAGTCTAAAATTAGGGCCTTATTCAGACCTGATCGTAGCAGCAAAATTTTTCTCTAATGGGCAAAACCATGTTGCACTGCAGGTGGGGCATATATAACGTGTGCAGAGAGAGTTAGATATGGGTGGGGTGTGTTCAAACTGAAATCTAAATTGCAGTGTAAAAATAAAGCAGCCAGTATTTACCCTGCACAGAAACAATATAACCCACCCAAATCTAACTCTCTCTGCACATATTATATCTGCCCCCCCCCCCCCCCCCCTGCAGTGCACATGGTTTTGCCCATTAGAGAACATTTTGCTGCTGCTATCAGATCTGAATTAGGCCCTCAGATTTATTGAGCCTCAATAACTATGGCATTTACAGTATGCAGAGTTGCTTCAGCAAGAAAGCAAGAATATGGTTGCACCAATAATATATTTATTGGGCTTGCAGCCCATAAGACTGCTCTATGGCCTTCTGATAAAATGGACCAAATTGTACTTACAGTAACTAAAATTTTCCTGTTATGCAAAATCAGAGGCTACAGCAGGTATCTCTGTTTGGCCCTCCCCTTTAGACTGTAAAGTTTCATGAGCTGGGCCCTCTTCCCTCTTGTGCTTTTCCTTCCCTCACTTTTACCATCATCGTCACCACACTGCCTTCAATTGCGCCAAATACTTGGGTTCTGTCACTCTACTGCTTATTTGAATGTTATAACTGCTGACGCAGAAATATTTATAAACCATGTCTTGGAAAGTTCTGTACTGTAAGTCACTTTTTTCTTCTTTCGTTCATACTGTTTCTGTTTAGGTACTTTGTTAGGCCCTTATGGGGCCATATTAATAATAATAATAATAATAATAAGAAGAAGAAGCAGCAGAGGGACTCCAAATCCACTTCCTGTGAAATGTAGATGTTATTGGAGGTCTGTTGGGAGTAGAGCTCAGAGTGCATTGGGGTGTGTGATACATCATAATGGTCGACATTTATTAGGTCGACAGCATTTGGTCGACAGGGTTGACATGAAAAAGGTATTTTTTTATATGTTATTTTGTGTTTTTAAACATATTTCACCAAAGTTTATTACTCGCTGTGAGGACCCCACTCTGGTTCCCATAATGTGGAGGCTTTACAGCAGCATCCAAGTCACTTTACCCCTTGAGTCATTCCAGCTGTCTCAGGGCCAGAGCTGGATTAAGACCTTTAGAGAACCTAAGCACTTAAAAGATTTTGGTGCCCCCATTTATATCTAATTCAAAATATAAATAATAAAATGTAAAATAAAATTGGATATTTCAGAATGAAACAAAGCCTACAGTAAGATGGAAAATTATGTTTATATTTGTATATTTCCACTGTATTTATATTTGAAAAGCTTTTTCCTACTTTTTCTAATTGTAAAGTCTTTGATCAGATCCTCAAAACTAATCTTAAGTAACATGTCTGCTCGTGTACTTAGTAATTAGTATTCTAATTTTGTTGTATTCCCAAGAATAATGCATACTGTTTCCTTAACCTCTATTATTACCGGAAGCCCCATTTTGTGGAAATTGATTGCATCATATGGTCCATGGTAAATCTGGCCATGGAACATTTCTGTGGTGCCCCCCTTCCCTTGATGCCTTAAGTGGTTATTTTGCTTAATGATTAATCCTGCCCTGCTCAGGGCCACCCCTATTCTGGGAGAGGAGCTCTGGTAATTGGACTCTTTGGCAGGAGCTACCTTGTGAAGCCAGAAGGAACCATTTCTACAATCCCCAATGCCTGCTGGTTGCCTCCAGCCCTGTGTTTCCCAGGACCCATTGACCCTGTTCTGCTGGTGGTAAAATTGAGGATTTTTGCACTAGGAAAACGTGGCTTCCCTCATCCCAGCATTCACAGCGGCGGCGGGCAGCCAGTGCGGAAGGAGAGGGGACTGCTGCAGTGGCGCCTCCACCAATTACATAGCGCTGCTGCGACTCCAGTCCCCCCCCTTTCCTCCCCTGCCCGGGATCTGCCAGCACTGAGGAGCCTGACTGCCAGCGGGGAGAGATGGTAAGTATCTATCTGCCTGTCTGTCTGTCTGTCTCTCTCTCTCTCTCTCTCTCTCTCTCTATCTATTCTGTCTGCCGCAATGTGTAAAAAGGGGGACTGGCTGCCGTAATGTGTAAAAAGGTGGACTGGCTGTCGTAATGTGTAAAAAGGGGGACGCTGTCTGCCGTAATGTGCAGTGACGTGCGGAGAGGTCACTGGTTGGGGAGGCACTGGCAGCTAACAAGCCCTCCCCCCCCCCCCCCCCCTCCCGAAAAAAAAAAAAAAAAGTGCGGTCCCCCAACACATCAGTAAAACCAGCACTAGGCAGAACCAGCCAGGGGGAGTAATGCCATAGCAGGGGAGACACTCAGTGTGGTGTCCCCCTGCCATAACATTAATCTGCCCCCCCAGCCAGTCAGCCCAGGGTTGGAATTCCTCGGAAAGTGGGAACCCCAAAAAATAAAAATGGGGTCCCCCCCTCCCGAGCAATAACCAGCACTGGGCTGATAGCCCAGTGCTATGCCCCGCACCCCTGGTGGCGGTGGGTGCGGGGTTCATTGTGTGTTAATATTGTTCTTTACAGGTGGCCTACAGGTCCCAGCAAGCCCGCCCCAGCATGCTGGCACTTGGAGAACCACAAGTGCCAGCATGCCCGGACATAAAGGGCCTGCTGGCACCTGTAGTCCACCTGCAAAGAATAGTAATATTGTTCTTTACAGGTAGCCTACAGGTCCCAGCAAGCCTGCCCCAGCATGCTGGCACTTGGAGAACCACAAGTGCCAGCATGCCCGGACATAAAGGGCCCGCTGGCACCTGTAGTCCACCTGTAAAGAAAATATTAAAATAAAACACCACACAAAAATAAGCTTTATTAAACTGGGTCTTCACCTGGGGGCGGCGGCCTTTAAGCTCTTTTGCATAGCCGCCGCCCAGCCAGGACTTCCGGCGTCTTCTTTCTTCAGGAGCTCTTCACTGCTCCTCCTCCGCCGTCGGACTGACTCTCCTCCGCCTCGCGCTGACTTATATAAGTCAGCCGGAGGGGGCGGGGCGATGACGCGGCGAGCCGTGATTGGCTCGCGGCGGCCATCTTGAATTTCAAAAATGACGCTGAGGCGCCATTTTTGAAACTGGAACCGCTCCGCTGCCAAACTCTGCAGATAAAGGTACATTTCCGCCGCTGCCGCAACCCGCCACCCGCACCGCAGCCACCCGCACCACCGCCGCATCCCGCCGCCCGCACCATCGCCGCATCCAGCCGCCCGCACCTCCTCCGCCAGCGTCGCCGACACAGTGATTGACAGCGGATCCAGTGACGGATCCGCTGGCCAATCACTGTGGCCTCACTGACAGGGACATGCTTTCATAGGTTGAAAGCACGTCCCTGTAGGAAAGCGGCACCTCTAATGGTGCCGCTTTCCCATATATTTTCAATGGGCTTTTACAGCCCATGGTTAGTCCCCGCCCGTGCCCGCCCCCCGCTCCCCATACTGTCCCCAGTGACAACGGGAGGCACCACGATCGGTGCATCCCAAACACATACAGAGGGGAGCAATGTAAAGAATAATATTAAGAAGATACATATGACACAGAATATGTGTCATATGCATCTTCTTTGTATTAACTTAATCATTAATGACAGGGGAGGCACTGCCTCCCCTGCCTCCCCTGACTGCACGTCCCTGGTAATGTGTAATAAGGGGACGCTGTGTGCTGTAATGTGTAAAAAGGGGGACCCTGTCTGCCGTAATGTGTAAAAGGGGCTCTACGTGGTGTAGTGGCACTACTGTGCAGCGTAATTTGAATAATGGAGACTACTGTGCACCATAGTATGAATTGGTATTATTTTGTGACCACGCCCCTTTCCCATGAAGCCACGCCCCTATATGTTTTCTGTGCGCATTAGGAGCGCACTGCCCCTATCTTGCATGGGGGTGCGCAAAAGCCATTTCATGCACACAGCGCTAAAATGCCTAGTTATGGCACTGGTAACCTGCATGCCAGCTACGGAATAAAGCCCTGGACATTCCTTAGGATCTCAAAGCAAGTATGGAGAAATACTACAATATCTTAAATCATAACCTATGAAAGAGGGTTTTCTCCAACCAAAGCAAACATTTGCAGAGATTTGCGATCAGAGAGTCGCCGCCCAGTCAGAGTGAAAAACTGCCCCGTGCCAGTCTGCATACACCATGCGAAAAGCTTTGCAAACGCCGGCCAGCTGCATATCCATTCGCAACTCACTCACCATGGAATGATTTTTCCAGTCTGTGCGTAGCCTAGGACTCACTCCTACAGTGCGATACAAACAGGCTGATCGGGCCAGAGCTGACATCACACCCCCTCCCTGAAAGTACTTGGGAACGCCTGTGTTTTTCCTGACACTCCCAGAAAATATCCAGTTATCACCCCAAAACGTCCGCTTCCTGTCAATCACCTTGCGTTCGTCAATCAATCAAAAAAGATGCTGATTGGCCTTGTGCGTGCGCATTATGATCTTTACGCATGCGCAGTTGATCGATAATCGGCCACGTTGCAAAATTCATACATCAGCGATCAGGTCTGAATTAGGCCCATATAGCTGCTTGTCTCACTGCGCACTAGGTCACTGATTTCCTGTCTATGCATCTCCATCTGGATGATTTGGATAACAGGGCCATTGAAGATCTGCGGATTCCCTGAAGATACCCCAGTTTTGTGAATGCCCTCACTTACATTTTTAATGAGATCCCGGAGAATGACATGGATGCACAAATTGTCTTTCATAGAACACACTGGGCACTTCGGCCCCTCACCAGGGCTGTGATTGTGGAGGGGATACCGTCGGACCCTATTTCTTAGCTACTTAATCTGGTAGACCTCCCCATCTCTAGGAATAAGAATTCACTACTTAATCACTTTGTCAATGCAGCTTAGATTGTCCTGGTTGATTGTAAGACCCCTCACCCCCTCAGATATCTGTTTGCTTTCAGGGGCTAAATGTAATAGGGTGCGAGTTGGTATGCATTAAACTTGTACTATTTATGGTGTGTGTCTTACTTTTTTAAATATTTCTCTTACAGAAGGACTACAGGTGCCAGTGGGCCCTTTAATGCTGTACATACTTACACTTATGGTTCTCCAACTGTCAGCATGTGGGGGGTGCTTCTGGGACCTGTAGTCCTCCTGTAAAGACAATATTACTTCTACCTTTTACACTTGATTGCTATATACTCAGCATCCACCACCCAGGGGTATCTGGGATATCCCTTGGCTTCAGCACTGGCCTTTGGTGCCCTCTAGGGGGTATCACTTTATTGGGGGTCCCAACTTCCCCAAGAATCCCCGAGCTTGACTGACTAGTTATGGGAGAGAATGCTTCAGCCACAGAACCCTGTCAAGTGTGTCCCCTGGCTGTGGCATTACCTCCCTGCTAGGGACTCATACTCATTTAGTTCACCATCTTTGGCAGCTCCAGGAATTGCCAGACCAACTGCCAGTGAGTCACAGCTGGTGATGTGTGGCAGCGTTTTTGAGTAGCAGTTGGTGTAGCTCTCCTATTTGAATGTTGGACTGTGTTGCTGCCCCACCTCTGGAGCCTCCTCTGTTCTCCATATTCTTAGACCTGGGCTGGATTCAGGAGTCCGATGCTGGTCTTTTAAATACAGGGGAAACCATCACAATTTTCTCCCTACATTTTTTGAACCAGGACCGGCTCAAAAAGCCCAAGGCTGGTTATGCTTTTAGGAGGAGGAGGGGGCGTGTGTGTGATTTTTTGTACAGTGTTTTCATTATTCTTTAAGTTTTACCCACTGAAGAATGTGTATATCTCGCTGATCTGCGCATGCTTCTGACAAACTCAAACCTTGTAATGAAACTAGCATGGACTCCCATTTATAATAGCCTCAAACTCTCCAATTTGCAGCCTATTACTGTTTATTTGCAAGTTGTGAGACAATCTCGCACCTAAACTTTCTGTGAATAGGTACAAGTTTGATCTTGCAAATTTACTTGTACCCTATTACACTTGGCCTTTGATAAGTATATGCATATGGAGGATATATCACTTTCTAGCAAGGACAGCTATCAGGAATTTATTTCCACATGGCTTGCTTGGTTGGAATATAAGGATTCCACTGAGTACTGGACCTGGCTATTGAGGTTGATTGGCCCAGGGTGGACATATTACATCCTTTTTGGACCTCATGGCTGCCCCAGAGCTACTGTATTGGCTAATATAGGGGTATATTTACTAAGCCTAGGAGAGAGATAAAGGGGAGGGAGATAAAGTGCCAGCCAATCAGCTCCTAGCTGCCATGTTGCAGGCTGTGTTTGAAAAATGACAGTTAGGAGCTGATTGTTTGAAGCTTTATCTCCGTCCACTTTATCTCTCTCCAAGGCTCCCCCCCTCCATCTTTACTTTCTTTGATTTTGACAACAGCGTTCATTCCTTGTCCTCTTCATCCCCTCCACATTGGTTCTGTTAGTATGTTTTTATTAATGAACATGTTAAAATTTCACTCACACCGAGATTGTATTGGAGAACGCCTTTCATGTCTGTGTACCATATAATTGTGACTGCAAATAAACATTGATTATGAAAAATAAATATTTATAATTTGGCTTAAGTTTGCAAATTTCTGTAAAATGTTTAATAGTAAATTCTGTAAATCAAAATTCACTTGAATCTGCTCTGTATCATGGGATCCCAGTTAAAAAACACAGCACACTTATTTTTTTTATTTTTTTATTGTCTAGACTCCATGAGGGAGCAGCAAACAAAATGATTAAAAGATAAAGGGGGTCATTCCGAGTTGATCGCTAGCTGCCATTGTTCGCAGTGCAGCGATCAGGCAAAAAATCAGCACTTTTGCGGACGCGTATGGCGCGCAGTGCGCACGCGCGACGTACTTTCACAAAAGCCGAAGCAGTTTCACACAAGGTCTAGCAACGCTTTTCAGTCGCACTGCTGATCGGTGAGTGATTGACAGGAATGGGGCGTTTCTGGGAGGTAACTGACCGTTTTCCGGGAGTGTGCTGAAAAACGCAGGCGTGTCAGATACAAATGTAGGCGTGCCTGGGGAAACAGGGGAGTGGCTGGCCGAACGCAAGGCGTGTTTGTGACGTCAAAACAGGAACTAAACAGACTGAAGTGATCGCTAGCTAGGAGTAAGTCTCGAGCTACTCTGAAACTGCACAATCTTTTTCTGTAGCAATGCTGCGATCCTTTCGTTCGCACTTCTGCTAAGCTAAGATACACTCCCAGAGGGCGGCGGCCTAGCGTTTGCACTGCTGCTAAAAGCAGCTAGCGAGCAATCAAAGCGGAATGAGGGCCAAAATGTAGATGTTATTTACTATAGGCATATAAAGCAAATGAAGCTACTGTATGTGTGAAAATCAAAGCAAAAAGGTAATTGTCTGACTTCTTGTGCAGAGATGGAATATTGAAAATAAACTCTCTAAGTCACAGGAAGTAAAAAAGTCCATACTCGAAATCAGGAATAAGGTTCCCTGTGGCAGATAGTCTGAGCAGAAAGCTGACAGGAATAATTCTGTCACAGACATGTTCAGCAACAGGACTTAGAACAGGAAAGCAGATAGTCCGATATATCTTAGAAATGTACAGATAAGGGTTAATATATATGGCAATATAGTTGTTATCATGGTCTGATATAGAGGCAGTCAATTATTTTCAGGCAAAGTATAGGCAAGACTTATCCGTGATAACTTGGTCAGCAGCACAATTCATTACAGGGTAGTCAGGTATTTCTGGCCACAGTAAAGGAAGGATTACAGCAGTAACAAGCACAAGGTCAGGATTCACTGGAGCACTTCACAGATTAAGGGTGAGATTCAAGTGTTATTGCAGTTCCACACACCCGTCCGACGGCAGCTATTCAAATATTGCTGCCAATGGGCGCGAGAACGTAATTTCACCTCGATACCCCAGGGGTGGTGATCAGAAATGCGCAAAAATTGACTTATTGGGGCGCCAAAATGGGACTTTTCACGTCTCGCCTATTCATTTAGTCGGGTTTTGCTCTTTACCTTTATGTTAAAGAGTTGTGATCAGAGGCGGAACTACCGGCAGTGCACTGCACTGGGGCCCGCCTCTGTCCAGGGGCCCAAGCATGTAATGAGTCAAACTGACTCATTACATGCCGCTGTGCGCTGCGGGCAACCGCTGCCCGCAGCGCACAGCCGCCCGGCGAAGAGAGGAGAGGAGAGGAGCAGCGGTACTACAGACGGGGGAAGGAGGAGGAGGGAGGCTGAGAAGGGAGCCGCAGCAGCGCTTTGTTACTGGTGGAGGCGCTGCTGCTGCTGCCCCTCTGCTTCCCTATAGGCTGTCTTCCGAGAACAGCCTATAGGGAAGCAGAGGGGCAGCAGCAGCAGCGCCTCCACCAGTAACACAGCGCTGCTGCGGCTCCCTTCTCAGCCTCCCTCCTCCTCCTTCTCTCCAGCCCGGGAATCGTCTCTGACGCTGCACCGAGGAGCCTGAGCCAGCGGAGAGGGTAAGTATAATTCTTTCTTTCTTTCTTTCTTTCTTTCTTTCTTTCTTTCTTTCTTTCTTTCTTTCTTTCTTTCTTTCTTTCTTTCTTTCTTTCTTTCTTTCTTTCTTTCCTTCTTTCCTTCTTTCTTGTGCCTGCCTGCCGCAATGTGTAAAAATGGGGGACTACCTGCCGCACTGTGTAAAAATGGGGGACTACCTGCCGCAATGTGTAAAAAGGGGGGCATACCTGCCGCAATGTGTAAAAAGGGGGGACTGCCTGCAGCAATGTGTAAAAAGGGGGGACTGCCTGCAGCAATGTGTAAAAAGGGGGGACTGCCTGCCGCAATGTGTAAAAAGGGGGGACTGCCTGCCGCAATGTGTAAAAAGGGGGGACTGCCTGCCGCAATGTGTAAAAAGGGGGAATCAGCCTGCCGCAATGTGTAAAAATGGGGGACTGCCTGCCGCTATGTGTAAAAAGGGGTAATCTGCCCGACGCAATGTGTAAAAAGGGGAATCTGCCTGCCGTAATGTGTAAAAAAGGGGGACTGCCTGACGCTATGTGTAAAACAGGGGGACTCCCTGACGCTATGTGTAAAAATGGGGAATCTGCCTGCTGCTATGTGTAAAAATGGGGAATCTGCCTGCCGTAATGTGTAAAAATGGGGACGCTGTCTGCCGTAATGTGTAACAAGGACACGCTGTCTGCCGTAATGTGTAAAAATGGGGACGCTGTCTGCCGTAATGTGTAACAAGGGCACGCTGTCTGCCGTAATGTGTAACAAGGGCACGCTGTCTGCCGTAATGTGTAACAAGGGCACGCGGTCTGCCGTAATGTGTAACAAGGGCACGCTGTCTGCCGTAATGTGTAAAAAGGGCACGCTGTCTGCCGCTATGTGTAACAAGGGCACGCTGTCTGCTGTAATGTGTAAAAAGGGCACGCTGTCTGCCGTAATGTGTAACAAGGGCACGCGGTCTGCCATTATGTGTAAAAAGGGCACGCTGTCTGCTGTAATGTGTAAAAAGAGGAATCTGTTCGCTGTAAGGTGTAAAAGGGTCTCTACCTGGTGTAGTGGTGCTACTGTGCGGCGTAATTTGAATAATGGAGACTACTGTGTTGGTATTATTTTGTGGCCACACCCCTTCCCCACGAAGCCACGCCACTATGTATTTTTGCGCGCGCCTACGGCGCGCACTGCCCCTGGGGTGGACTTGGATGGGGGGGGGCCCAAAGCATTTTGTCGCACCTGGGCCCACCGCTTGCTTGTTCCGCCACTGGTTGTGATAGTTTAAAGTGCCTTAAAATTTTTCTCTTATGGCTTGAAAAGCCACAGAAATGTACTGCCCTGACATCTTTGGGCATTGGTTATACCTTAATATTCTTTATCTTGGTAAGATTCATTTTAATTACTTCCTTAGAAGTAAAGTGTCCCAGGAATGCCACGGTCTTGCATTCAAAGATTAACTTTTTCGACGTTAGGGAAAAGTAATGTGTCCTTAGACATCATAATATTACTTCTACATAAACGTTGATTATAGTGTTTCATAGATCAGAATATCATTAAGACTGACCAATGTTAACAGATCTAAGATACCTCAGAAGACCTCATTCACCAAATGCTGGAGATCACATGTTGTGCTGTTGATGCCAAATGGCAAATTATACTTAAAGTGCTTATATTATTTATGAAAAGATGTTTTCCAATCATCACTGGGCCATAGCAAGACCACATTGAAAGTTCTTTTGAAATAATTCTTGGTATAAATCTTATTAGACAGTTATTTCTCATATAATTCAAGATTAGGGGGAAATGGATAATTTTTGCAAATGGTGACCCTATTCAAAGGACGATAGAGTATACTAGACTAAAATTACTATCTCTTTTTGTCATCCTTGAAAATAAGGGCCCTAGTTGGTGATGTGGAAGAACAGATGAAGCTCATCTTAAAGAAAACATCAATGTATTCCTTTAGGATTCCCAATTCATGCATACTGTAGGTAAGGATTACAAATGATCAAAATCACTTGGGCAGTCATAAGGGTGTTACAATGACTTGTTTCTTATTGAAAATGTCTGCAAAATTCTGGTACTAGAGAGGAAGTACCAAGTCATTTGTACAGTTATTTTATTATTTTCTAAGATTATTAGCCAATGATGACTATGGAATCTCAACAACAATGATAATTCCTTAGTCTTCCAAATAAAATATGCATTGGCTGCTGCAATTGGTACATTTAAACCAGTTTGGTCATAATTTACAAAATTTCATTGAAGCAATTCTTTATTTTTAGAGCACTTGATTGTGTAAAGTTTATTAGGGTTATGTACAAAGAGCCAGGTACTGTAATTCCCAAGAAAATAGATTGACCAGCTCTAAGATTATGGTCTCCCAATGTTGGCCTTGACTTTAATTGGATAAAAGAGATTCAGCAGATGCTGCTGGATAAGGATCATCAAACACTCTGTTGAAAGCTTGCAGAATTAATTAAGGAATGTTTTCTTACTAGCAGTAATGTTTTTCAGGATAGAGCTTCACACTTTATCATTCTGAATATCATACCCAACTGCAAGAGACCAGTACTATAAGTCTGATGACACATCTGAGATACCAACCAGCACTGGGCCATGAAAGAATAAACGTTCACCTCTAAAGTCTTCTGATAGTTAAATCATAGGTTCTACTATTGTACATGATAGAAGCCAGTGGTGCCATCCTAGATGTTTGCAGTGCCAGGATGACCTTTACAAGGGAACATTCTTAGCACCTGAGAGGACCCCTGTGGGATCCATGCTATAATGACTAATTATTGTTTAACATTATAACACTGATAATAGTGCAGTCTCTAAGGATAATATATTGCATAGTCTGGTAGCCACAATGTCATGATACAGACAGTTCTTATATAAGGGCAGCATAGGTGGTGTAATGGTTAACATTGGTTACAATGTCTACCACAGCCCTACCTGTGTGGAGTTTGCGTATTCTCCCTGTGCTTGCATGGGTTTCCCCCAACACTCCAAAAATATACTGGTAAAGTGTATTTGTTATTTTTGTGTGTACATGTGGTAGGGAACATTGAATGTAAGCTCCACTGGGGAAAGAACTAGTATGAATGGTCAGATATTCTCTGTAAAGCACTGCAGAATATGTACACATTATACAAATAACTGGTGATAAATGAATTAGTGTCACGATCCGGGTATCTGGACGCCATTTCTTACCCATCAGATGCCTCCTAAGGCTGGCTCAGCGCTCCAGGACCGGATCCCATCTGTTATCCTGATGTGTACATTCCTGTATCCTCTCCTGTCACTCTGGGACGCTGTCACAGTAAACGCCATATTACACCTGGCATGGCGTCTCCCGCGGCCTCCACCGCCGTCCCTGAACTTCTGCATGCAGAGTGTCTGAGTGGCGATTACGTCAGCCGCGGCCTCCGCTGTGTCCGCGTGGTTGGATGTGCATCTGTCAGCCTGGCGCCTCCTGTCTCCGGTGGCCGGCGCCGCCATTACTGTTTTCATTACCACATGGATTACAAACCAAACTTCCCTCCAAGTGTCTGCATGGGCGCAGCCATCTTGGATTCTGTCAGCTGATCATTTCCACCAATCTGTTCTCAGTATTGATAATCTGCATAATTGCCTAGCCAATCCCTTCCTTGCTGCAGGTATAAATACACTGTGCCTGAGCAAGGAAGGCGTCAGTGCTTTGGTTGTCAAACCTAGTTCCTGTTTGTCTCTCTCCTGTGATTGTCTTCCAGGTTCCAGCTCCTGTCTCAAGACTTCTACCATAGAGACCCGCACCAGCATTCCACCTGCGGTGTAGCCTGACTCTCCAATCCATTGTGGATTCATCTGTTTCCAGCTACAACATTACCTGCTTCCAGCTCAGCTTCCAGCAGAGTACAGCTTCCCTTAAAGGGCCGGTGTCCTTTCTACACTTTACCACTCTCCACCGGTATTATTATTTCTCCGCTCTCAAGTTCTACATTTCAGTTCATATTTCATCGCTCCCAAGTTCATTTATTATTTAACTGGTTCCAGCCAGTATCCACTCCGTGCTAACAACAGTCTGGTTCCAGCCAGTATCCACAGCAGCTGTTTTATCTTCAGCAACCCAGCTTTTCCAGGAACACCAGCTGGCACAATCCTGGGTTATCTCCATTGCTACAGTCGGGCCTGGTAAGGACTTTCCATCTAGAAGATCATAAGAACTATCTCACACTACCAGTGCCCTGTGGCTCCTGCCATCCTGTAGTACCCAGGAACTGTATTTATTCTTTGCTGACTTTTACGTTTTCTTTTACTGCTGCTGTGTTGCGGAGTTGTCATAATAAACATCATTGACTTTTATCCAAGTTGTCGTGGTCACGCCTTCGGGCAGTTATTATTCATGTTACTCACATGTCCAGGGGTCTGATACAACCTCCCAGGTTCCGGTACATCTCAGCCCCTACAACTGAGGCTGCCTCCCGTCAGCTCAGGCCCTCAGTTGTGACAGTAAGCACTGACCTAATGAATCCAGCCGGAGACCAGGATCAAGCGGCCAGGCCGATGCAAGAACTGGCAGCCCGACTAGAACATCAGGAGGCTGCACAGGGCCACATCATCCGCTGTCTCCAGGATCTCTCTACTCGGCTGGATGGGATTCAGACAACTCTCCGTGGATCAGGCGCGTCTGGTGCGTCAACCACAGTGACTCCAGCTATAACCCCACCCACCTTACCCATTTCTGCTCCACGTCTTCATATTCCAACGCCAGCAAAATTTGACGGATCTCCAAGATTCTGCAGGGGATTTCTCAACCAGTGTGAGATTCAGTTTGAGCTACAACCTGGCAATTTTCCCAGTGACCGTACAAAAATTGCCTTCATTATTTCTCTTCTCAGTGGCTCAGCCCTTGATTGGGCATCACCGTTATGGGAGAGGTCCGACACCCTGCTATCTTCCTACACTGCCTTCGTGTCAACATTCAGGCGCATCTTCGACGAGCCAGGCCGGGTAACCTCAGCTTCATCCGAGATTCTCCGTTTACGCCAGGGGTCACGTACTGTAGGACAATATCTGATACAGTTCCAGATCCTGGCATCCGAACTGGCATGGAACGACGAGGCCCTGTATGCTGCATTCTGGCATGGCTTATCTGAGCGTATTAAAGATGAGTTAGCTACCAGAGACTTACCTTCTAAGTTAGATGAGCTAATCTCACTCTGCACGAAAGTTGATTTACGTTTCAGAGAGAGAGCAACTGAGCGTGGAAGATCATCTGCTCCAAAATCTTCTGCTCCTCCTCCTCGTCAACTGTCACCATCTAAAGATGAGCCCATGCAACTTGGCCATTCCCGTTTAACTCCTGCTGAGCGCCGAAGACGTCTCTCCGAGTCTCTCTGTCTCTATTGTGCAGCTCCGTCTCACACCATTAATGCCTGTCCCAAACGTCCGGGAAACTCCAAATCCTAGCTCGCCAAGGAGAGGGCCGGCTAGGAGTAATGATCTCCTCTCCATCTCCTCAAGATTGTAATCTCCCAGTCTCGCTTCAAGTTGCTCAACGTTATCGGAACGTCATTGCCCTCCTTGATTCCGGAGCAGCTGGGAACTTTATTACCGAAGCCTATGTTAAATGGTGGTCCCTACCCACCGAGAGACTTCCTTCGTCCATTTCTTTAACTGCCGTGGATGGCAGCAAAATTTTTGATGCAGTTATTTCTTTAAGGACTCTACCAGTTCGTCTGAGAGTGGGAGTTCTTCATTCCGAACTTATTTCTTTTTTAGTGATTCCAAGAGCCACACATCCTGTGGTCCTGGGCCTTCCATGGCTCCGTCTTCACAATCCTACAATTGATTGGACGACTACGCAAATCCTGGCATGGGGTTCCTCCTGTGCTGAGACATGTTTGTTTAAAGTATTGCCTGTCTGTTCTTCCTCCCCCAGGTCGTCTGATGTTCCACCTCCTCCATATCAAGATTTCACGGATGTGTTCAGTAAAGCTTCTGCTGATATCCTTCCTCCTCATAGAGAATGGGACTGTCCGATTGATCTCGTTCCAGGGAAGGTTCCACCTCGAGGCCGAACTTATCCGTTGTCTCTGCCTGAGACGCATTCTATGGAGGAATATATTAAAGAGAACCTAGCAAAGGGGTTCATTCGACCTTCTTCTTCTCCAGCCGGCGCAGGCTTCTTTTTTGTAAAAAAGAAAGATGGTGGTCTGCGGCCGTGCATCGACTACAGAGGTTTGAACGACATTACCATCAAGAACCGTTATCCTTTACCCCTGATTACTGAGCTCTTTGACAGAGTTAGCGGAGCTACCATCTTTACAAAGCTGGACTTACGAGGTGCATACAATCTCTTCCGGATCCGTGAGGGTGACGAGTGGAAGACCGCCTTTAACACCCGTGACGGACATTATGAGTACCTCGTCATGCCCTTCGGATTGAGCAATGCTCCAGCTGTCTTCCAGCATTTTGTCAATGAGATCTTCAGAGACATTCTATACCGTCATGTCGTGGTCTATCTAGACGATATCCTCATTTTTGCCAACGATTTAGAGGAACATCGTTTTTGGGTTAAAGAGGTTCTGTCACGTCTCCGTGTCAATCATCTCTATTGCAAATTAGAAAAATGCGTCTTTGAAGTCAAGTCCATTCCGTTTCTAGGGTACATTGTGTCCGGTACCGGACTAGAGATGGATCCTGAGAAACTACAAGCAATCCAAAATTGGCCGGTACCCTTAACCCTCAAAGGGGTCCAGAGGTTCTTAGGGTTCGCCAACTATTACCGAAAGTTTATACGAGACTTTTCCACCATTGTGGCGCCTATTACTGCTTTCACTAAGAAGGGTGCTAACCCGTCCAAGTGGTCTGAAGAAGCCATGCAAGCATTTCATCTTTTAAAACAAAGGTTCATCTCTGCGCCTGTTCTGAAACAGCCTGACATCGACTCTCCTTTCATCTTAGAGGTGGATGCCTCCTCCGTTGGAGTAGGAGCGGTGTTATCTCAGAGGGCTAAAGATGGCCATTTACACCCTTGCAGTTTCTTCTCCCGGAAGTTCTCCCCAGCTGAGCGCAACTATGCCATTGGCGACCAGGAGTTGCTAGCCATCAAGCTCGCTCTAGAAGAGTGGAGGTATCTGTTGGAGGGAGCTTCTCATTCAATCACCATACTTACAGACCACAAGAACCTTTTATACCTGAAGGGCGCACAATGTCTCAACCCTCGTCAGGCCAGATGGGCACTTTTCTTTTCCAGGTTCGACTTTAAACTCCAGTTCTGTCCGGGCTCTCAGAATCGCAAGGCCGATGCCCTTTCCCGCTCATGGGAGCAAGAAAATGAGTCAGAGTATTCAGACAAGCATCCTATTATAAATCCGTTGGCATTCTCCACGGTAGGGATGGACTCTACGCCCCCATCAGGGAAAAGTTTTGTGAAGCCGATGCTAAGGAAGAAGCTCATGCATTGGGCCCATGCTTCCCGTTTTGCCGGACATACAGGTATCCAAAAAACCCTGGAGTTTATCTCTAGGTCCTATTGGTGGCCAACTCTGAAAAAGGACGTCTTGGAGTTTATTGCATCTTGCCCAAAGTGTGCCCAACATAAAGTATCCCGCCAGTCGCCTGCGGGGCAACTGGTTCCACTATCCGTTCCCCGTCGACCATGGACCCACTTGTCGATGGATTTCATTACAGACTTACCCATGTGCAACAAGTTCAATACCATCTGGGTGGTAGTTGACCGGTTCACCAAGATGGCACACTTCATTCCTCTCACCGGTCTTCCGTCAGCTTCCAAGTTGGCTCAAGTATTCATACAAGAGATCTTCCGACTCCACGGTCTTCCTGAAGAAATTATCTCAGATCGAGGAGTTCAATTCACAGCCAAATTCTGGCGAAGTTTATGTCAAGTCCTCCAAGTCAAGCTAAAGTTTTCCACGGCTTACCATCCTCAGACCAATGGTCAAACCGAGAGGGTGAATCAGGACTTGGAGGCCTTCCTCCGCATCTATGTGTCCTCCTCTCAAGATGACTGGGTTCAATTACTTCCCTGGGCCGAGTTCTGTCATAACAACCAGTATCATTCTTCATCTGCTTCAACACCATTCTTCACTAACTTTGGATTCCACCCTAAAGTCCCTGAGTTCCAACCGCTTCCAGCAACTTCTGTTCCCGCAGTGGATATCACCTTGCATCAGTTTGCCAATATCTGGAAGAGCGTACGATCAGCTCTGCTCAAGGCATCGTTCAGGTACAAGAAGTTTGCGGATAAGAAGCGTCGAGCAGTTCCTGCTCTCAAGGTGGGTGATCGGGTATGGTTATCCACGAAGAATTTGAGGTTAAGAGTTCCCAGTATGAAGTTTGCACCTCGCTATATCGGTCCTTTCAAGATTGAACAAGTCATCAATCCTGTTGCTTACAGACTCCAGTTGCCTCCCTTCTTAAAAATACCCAGGACATTCCATGTTTCCCTGTTGAAACCGCTGATCTTGAATCGGTTTCATTCCTCACTTCCTCCAACTCCGAAAGTCCAAACTCAACGAGGCGTTGAGTATGAAGTGGCCAAGATCCTGGACTCACGTCACCGTTACGGTCAACTACAATATCTTATTGACTGGAAGGGTTATGGTCCTGAGGAACGTTTATGGACCAATGCTTCTGATGTCCATGCTCCTGCCTTGGTCCGGAGATTCCATTCCAAGTTTCCTCAAAAGCCAAAGAAGTGTCCTGGGGCCACTCCTAAAGGGGGGGGGGTGCTGTCACGATCCGGGTATCTGGACGCCATTTCTTACCCATCAGATGCCTCCTAAGGCTGGCTCAGCGCTCCAGGACTGGATCCCATCTGTTATCCTGATGTGTACATTCCTGTATCCTCTCCTGTCACTCTGGGACGCTATCACAGTAAACGCCATATTACACCTGGCATGGCGTCTCCCGCGGCCTCCGCCGCCGTCCCTGAACTTCTGCATGCAGAGTGTCTGAGTGGCGATTACGTCAGCCGCGGCCTCCGCTGTGTCCGCGTGGTTGGATGTGCATCTGTCAGCCTGGCGCCTCCTGTCTCCGGTGGCCGGCGCCGCCATTACTGTTTTCATTACCACATGGATTACAAACCAAACTTCCCTCCAAGTGTCTGCATGGGCGCAGCCATCTTGGATTCTGTCAGCTGATCATTTCCACCAATCTGTTCTCAGTATTGATAATCTGCATAATTGCCTAGCCAATCCCTTCCTTGCTGCAGGTATAAATACACTGTGCCTGAGCAAGGAAGGCGTCAGTGCTTTGGTTGTCAAACCTAGTTCCTGTTTGTCTCTCTCCTGTGATTGTCTTCCAGGTTCCAGCTCCTGTCTCAAGACTTCCACCATAGAGACCCGCACCAGCATTCCACCTGCGGTGTAGCCTGACTCTCCAATCCATTGTGGATTCATCTGTTTCCAGCTACAACATTACCTGCTTCCAGCTCAGCTTCCAGCAGAGTACAGCTTCCCTTAAAGGGCCGGTGTCCTTTCTACACTTTACCACTCTCCACCGGTATTATTATTTCTCCGCTCTCAAGTTCTACATTTCAGTTCATATTTCATCGCTCCCAAGTTCATTTATTATTTAACTGGTTCCAGCCAGTATCCACTCCGTGCTAACAACAGTCTGGTTCCAGCCAGTATCCACAGCAGCTGTTTTATCTTCAGCAACCCAGCTTTTCCTGGAACACCAGCTGGCACAATCCTGGGTTATCTCCATTGCTACAGTCGGGCCTGGTAAGGACTTTCCATCTAGAAGATCATAAGAACTATCTCACACTACCAGTGCCCTGTGGCTCCTGCCATCCTGTAGTACCCAGGAACTGTATTTATTCTTTGCTGACTTTTACGTTTTCTTTTACTGCTGCTGTGTTGCGGAGTTGTCATAATAAACATCATTGACTTTTATCCAAGTTGTCGTGGTCACGCCTTCGGGCAGTTATTATTCATGTTACTCACATGTCCAGGGGTCTGATACAACCTCCCAGGTTCCGGTACATCTCAGCCCCTACAACTGAGGCTGCCTCCCGTCAGCTCAGGCACTCAGTTGTGACAATTAGTTAATTAAAGTACTTGGTAAAGACTACTTGAGAACCCCTGAAAATGCAGGCTTGCACTATCAAGACTCTGATGGCTCAAATACAGTATAATACTGCAGCAATGCCCATGGATGGGAGGTGATAGAGAATTCAGAGGCAGCTTGTAATATAGGAAATATCACAGCTTAAGGTCTGATTCACAGTATTAGTTTCAAGCATAGCAGCATCAGCCAATTTCAAGCCAGGTTTTGCTACACAGTAATGTAGGGAAAGTGGAATAGAGATATTCAGAGCAATTAATAAAGTTGATCTCAGCAGGAGTTAAACCCATTTCACGAGGCAACTTAGTAGAGAATGAGGCAGCAAGCATTTTCAGGAGAAATTATAGCCAGCACCACATGGTATCCGGTCTCTAGGTCGACCAAACTTAGGTTGACAATGTCTAGGTCCTCCACTATTGGTCGACAGTGCATACGCACTATTGGATGGTGTTACGCATGCGCAGTGCAGACCTGATCGCAGGCTGTACGAAAACGCAGCCTAGCTATCAGGTCTGAATTACCCCCCATGGTTTTGCCCATTAGCTAACAAATTTGCTGCTGTGATCAGGTCTGAATTAGGCCCAAATCCATGTGCAGTGCAGGTGGGGCAGATATATGTGTAGAGAGAGTAGATTTGGGTGGGGTGAGTGCAAACTGAAATCTCAATTGCAGTGTAAAAATAAAGCAGCCAGTATTTACCCTGCACAGAAACAAAATAACCCACCCAAATCTAACTCTCTCTGCACATGTTACATCTGCCCCACCTGCAATGCACATGGTTTGCCCATTAGAGCCTTGAATTAGGCCCATTGTTCCTTGCTCCCTATGCTTATGTCTATTAAAGATCTGGTTCCCTGAGAAAATTAGTGATGTGCACCGGAAATTTTTCGGGTTTTGTGTTTTGGTTTTGGGTTCGGTTCCGCGGCCGTGTTTTGGGTTCGAACGCGTTTTGGCAAAACCTCACCGAAATTTTTTAGTCGGATTCGTGTGTGTTTTGGATTCGGGTGTTTTTTTCAAAAAACCCTAAAAAACAGCTTAAATCATAGAATTTGGGGGTCATTTTGATCCCATAGTATTATTAACCTCAATAACCATAATTTCCACTCATTTTCAGTCTATTCTGAACACCTCACACCTCACAATATTATTTTTAGTTCTAAAATTTGCACCGAGGTAGCTGTGTGACTAAGCTAAGCGACCCAAGTGGCCGACACAAACACCTGGCCCATCTAGGAGTGGCACTGCAGTGTCACGCAGGATGGCCCTTCAAAAAAATACTCCCCAAACAGCACATGACGCAAAGAAAAAAAGAGGCGCAATGAGATAACTGTGTGACTAAGATAAGCGACCCAAGTGGCCGACACAAACACCTGGCCCATCTAGGAGTGGCACTGCAGTGTCACGCAGGATGGCCCTTCAAATAAATACTCCCCAAACAGCACATGACGCAAAGAAAAAAAGAGGCGCAATGAGGTAGCTGTGTGACTAAGATAAGCGACCCAAGTGGCCGACACAAACACCTGGCCCATCTAGGAGTGGCACTGCAGTGTCACACAGGATGGCCCTTCAAAAAAATACTCCCCAAACAGCACATGACGCAAAGAAAAAAAGAGGCGCAATGAGGTAGTTGTGTGACTAAGATAAGCGACCCAAGTGGCCGACACAAACACCTGGCCCATTTAAGAGTGGCACTGCAGTGTCACGCAGGATGGCCCTTCAAAAAGATACTCCCCAAACAGCACATGACACAAAGAAAAAAAGAGGCGCAATGAGGTAGCTGTGTGACTAAGATAAGCGACCCAAGTGGCCGACACAAACACCTGGCCCATCTAGGAGTGGCACTGCAGTGTCACGCAGGATGGCCCTTCAAAAAAATACTCCCCAAACAGCACATGACGCAAAGAAAAAAAGAGGCGCAATGAGGTAGCTGTGTGACTAAGATAAGCGACACAAGTGGCCGACACAAACACCTGGCCCATCTAGGAGTGGCACTGCAGTGTCACGCAGGATGGCCCTTCAAAAAAATACTCCCCAAACAGCACATGACGCAAAGAAAAATGAAAGAAAAAAGAGGTGCAAGATGGAATTGTCCTTGGGCCCTCCCACCCACCCTTATGTTGTATAAACAGGACATGCACACTTTAACGAACCCATCATTTCAGCGTCAGGGTCTGCCACACGACTGTGACTGAAATGACTAGTTGGTTTGGGCCCCCACCAAAAAAGAAGCAATCAATCTCTCCTTGCACAAACTGGCTCTACAGAGGCAAGATGTCCACCTCATCATCATCGTCTGATTCATCACCCCTTTCACTTTGTACATCCCCCTCCTCACAGATTATTAATTCGTCCTCACTGGAATCCACCATCTCAGGTCCCCGTGTACTTTCTGAAGGCAATTGCTGCTGGTGAATGTCTCCACGGAGGAATTGATTATAATTCATTTTAATGAACATCATCTTCTCCACATTTTCTGGAAGTAACCTCGTACGCCGATTGCTGACAAGGTGAGCAGCGGCACTAAACACTCTTTCGGAGTACACACTGGAGGGAGGGCAACTTAGGTAGAGTAAAGCCAGTTTGTGCAAGGGCCTCCAAATTGCCTCTTTTTCCTGCCAGTATACGTACGGACTGTCTGACGTGCCTACTTGGATGCGGTCACTCATATAATCCTCCACCATTCTTTCAATGGTGAGAGAATCATATGCAGTGACAGTAGACGACATGTCAGTAATCGTTGGCAGGTCCTTCAGTCCGGACCAGATGTCAGCACTCGCTCCAGACTGCCCTGCATCACCACCAGCGGGTGGGCTCGGAATTCGTAGCCTTTTCCTCGCACCCCCAGTTGCGGGAGAATGTGAAGGAGGAGATGTTGACGGGTCACGTTCCGCTTGACTTGACAATTTTCTCACCAGCAGGTCTTTGAACCTCTGCAGACTACGTAGGTTTTAAATTTAGGATCGAGCACGGTGGCAAAAATGTAGTGCTCTGATTTCAACAGATTGACCACCCGTGAATCCTGGTTAAGCGAATGAAGGGCTCCATCCACAAGTCCCACATGCCTAGCGGAATCGCTCTGTTTTAGCTCCTCCTTCAATGTCTCCAGCTTCTTCTGCAAAAGCCTGATGAGGCGAATGACCTGACTCAGGCTGGCAGTGTCTGAACTGACTTCACGTGTGGCAAGTTCAAAAGGTTGCGAAACCTTGCACAACGTTGAAATCATTCTCCACTGCGCTTGAGTCAGGTGCATTCCACCTCCCTTGCCTATATCGTGTCCAGATGTATAGGCTTGAATGGCCTTTTGCTGCTCCTCCATCCTCTGAAGCATATAGAGGGTTGAATTCCACCTCGTTACCACCTCTTGCTTCAGATGATGGCAGGGCAGGTTCAGGTGTTTTTGGTGGTGCTCCAGTCTTCTGTACGCGGTGCCTGTACGCCGAAAGTGGCCCGCAATTCTTCTGGCACCTACAGCATCTCTTGCACGCTCCTGTCGTTTTTTAAATAATTCTGCACCACCAAATTCAAGGTATGTGCAAAACATGGGACGTACTGGAATTTGCCCAGATGTAATGCACGCACAATATTGCTGGCGTTGTCCGATGCCACAAATCCCCAGGAGAGTCCAATTGGGGTAAGCCATTCTGCGATCATCTTCCTCAGTTGTCGTAAGAGGTTTTCAGCTGTGTGCGTATTCTGGAAAGCGTTGATACAAAGCGTAGCCTGCCTAGGAACGATTTGGCATTTGCGAGATGCTGCTACTGGTGCCGCCGCTGCTGTTCTTGCAGCGGGAGGCAATACATCTACCCAGTGGGCTGTCACAGTCATGTAGTCCTGAGTCTGCCCTGCTCCACTTGTCCACATGTCCGTGGTTAAGTGGACATTGGGTACAACTGCATTTTTTAGGACACTGGTGACTCTTTTTCTGAGGTCTGTGTACATTTTCGGTATCGCCTGCCTAGAGAAATGGAACCTAGATGGTATTTGGTACCGGGGACACAGAACCTCAATCAAGTCTCTAGTTGGCTCTGAATTAACGATGGATACCGGAACCACGTTTCTCACCGCCCAGGCTGCAGCAGGATGACTGCTGTGATATTTCATCTTCCTCGCAAAGGACTGTTGGACAGTCAATTGCGTACTGGAAGTAGTACAAGTGGTCTTCCGACTTCCCCTCGGGATGACGATCGACTCCCAGCAGCAACAACAGCAGCACCAGCAGCAGTAGGCGTTACACTCAAGGATGCATCGGAGGAATCCCAGGCAGGAGAGGACTCGTCAGACTTGCCAGTGACATGGCCTGCAGGACTATTGGCTTTCCTGGGTAAGGAGGAAATTGACACTGAGGGAGTTGGTGGTGTGGTTTGCAGGAGCTTGGTTACAAGAGGAAGGGATTTAGTGGTCAGTGGACTGCTTCCGCTGTCACCCAAAGTTTTTGAACTTGTCACTGACTTATGATGAATGCGCTGCAGGTGACGTATAAGGGAGGATGTTCCGAGGTGGTTAACGTCCTTACCCCTAATTATTACAGTTTGACAAAGGCAACACATGGCTTGACACCTGTTGTCCGCATTTCTGTTGAAATAATTCCACACCGAAGAGATGATTTTTTTTGTATTTTGACCAGGCATGTCAATGCCCATATTCGTCCCACGGACAACAGGTGTCTCCCCGGGTGCCTGACTTAAACAAACCACCTCACCATCAGAATCCTCCTTGTCAATTTCCTCCCCAGCGCCAGCAACACCCATATCCTCATCCTGGTGTACTTCAACAGTGACATCTTCAATTTGACTATCAGGAACTGGACTGCGGGTGCTCCTTCCAGCACTTGCAGGGGGCGTGCAAATGGTGGAAGGTGCAAGCTCTTCCCGTCCAGTGTTGGGAAGGTCAGGCATCGCAACCGACACAATTAGACTCTCCTTGGGGATTTGTGATTTCGAAGAACGCACAGTTCTTTGCTGTGCTTTTGCCAGCTTAAGTCTTTTCTTTTTTCTAGCAAGAGGATGAGTGCTTCCATCCTCATGTGAAGCTGAACCACTAGCCATGAACATAGGCCAGGGCCTCAGCCGTTCCTTGCCACTCCGTGTCGTAAATGGCATATTGGCAAGTTTACGCTTCTCCTCAGACGCTTTTAATTTTGATTTTTGGGTCATTTTTTTACTGATCTTTTGTGTTTTGGATTTTACATGCTCTGTACTATGACATTGGGCATCGGCCTTGGCAGACGACGTTGATGGCATTTCATCGTCTCGGCCATGACTAGTGGCAGCAGCTTCAGCACGAGGTGGAAGTGGATCTTGATCTTTCCCTATTTTTTTAACCTCCACATTTTTGTTCTCCATATTTGAATGCGCACAACTAAAAGGCACCACAGGTATACAATGTAGATGGATGGATAGTATACTTTGTGTATGACGACGAGTGACTGAAGACACAGAGGTAGGTACAGCAGTGGCCTACCGTACTGCTATATACAGTATAATGGACCTGGTGGACACTGTCAGCAGACTGCGTTTATAGTATAAAGAAAAAAAGACACCACAGGTATACAATGTAGATGGATGGATAGTATTCTTTATGTATGGCGACGAGTGACTGAAGACACAGAGGTAGGTACAGCAGTAGCCTACCGTACTGCTATATACAGTATAATGGACCTGGTGGACACTGTCAGCAGACTGCGTTTATGGTATAAAGAAAAAAAGACACCACAGGTATACAATGTAGATGGATGGATAGTATACTTTATGTATGACGACGAGTGGCTGAAGACACAGAGGTAGGTACAGCAGTGGCCTACCGTACTGCTATATACAGTATAATGGACCTGGTGGACACTGTCAGCAGACTGCGTTTATAGTATAAAGAAAAAAATACACCACAGGTATACAATGTAGATGGATGGATAGTATACTTTATGTATGACGACGAGTGACTGAAGACACAGAGGTAGGTACAGCAGTGGCCTACCGTACTGCTATATACAGTATAATGGACCTGGTGGACACTGTCAGCAGACTGCATTTATAGTATAAAGAAAAAAAGACACCACAGGTATACAATGTAGATGGATGGATAGTATACTTTATGTATGACGACGAGTGACTGAAGACACAGAGGTAGGTACAGCAGTTGCCTACTGTACTGCTATATACAGTAAAATGGACCTGGTGGACACTGTCAGCAGACTGCGTTTATAGTATAAAGAAAAAAAGACACCACAGGTATACAATGTAGATGGATGGATAGTATACTTTATGTATGACGACGAGTGACTGAAGACACAGAGGTAGGTACAGCAGTGGCCTACCGTACTGCTATATACAGTATAATGGACCTGGTGGACACTGTCAGCAGACTGCGTTTATAGTATAAAGAAAAAAAGACACCACAGGTATACAATGTAGATGGATGGATAGTATACTTTATGTATGACGACGAGTGGCTGAAGACACAGAGGTAGGTACAGCAGTGGCCTACCGTACTGCTATGTACAGTATAATGGACCTGGTGGACACTGTCAGCAGACTGCGTTTATAGTATAAAGAAAAAAAGACACCACAGGTATATAATGTAGATGGATGGATAGTATACTTTATGTATGACGACGAGTGACTGAATACACAGAGGTAGGTACAGCAGTGGCCTACCGTACTGCTATATACAGTATAATGGACCTGGTGGACACTGTCAGCAGACTGCGTTTATAGTATAAAGAAAAAAAGACACCACAGGTATACAATGTAGATGGATGGATAGTATACTTTATGTATGACGACGAGTGACTGAAGACACAGAGGTAGGTACAGCAGTGGCCTACTGTACTGCTGTATACAGTATAATGGACCTGGTGGACACTGTCAGCAGACTGCGTTTATAGTATAAAGAAAAAGACACCACAGGTATACAATGTAGATGGATGGATAGTATACTTTATGTATGATGACGAGTGACTGAAGACACAGAGGTAGGTACAGCAGTGGCCTACCGTACTGCTATATACAGTATAATGGACCTGGTGGACACTGTCAGCAGACTGTGTTTATAGTATAAAGAAAAAAAGACACCACAGGTATACAATGTAGATGGATGGATAGTATATTTTATGTATGACGACGAGTGACGACACAGAGGTAGGTACAGCAGTGGCCTACCGTACTGCTATATACAGTATAATGGACCTGGTGGACACTGTCAGCAGACTGCGTTTATAGTATAAAGAAAAAAAGACACCACAGGTATACAATGTAGATGGATGGATAGTATATTTTATGTATGACGACGAGTGACTGAAGACACAGAGGTAGGTACAGCAGTGGCCTACCGTACTGCTATATACAGTATAATGGACCTGGTGGACACTGTCAGCAGACTGCGTTTATGGTATAAAGAAAAAAAGACACCACAGGTATACAATGTAGATGGATGGATAGTATACTTTATGTATGGCGATGAGTGACTGAAGACACAGAGGTAGGTACAGCAGTGGCCTACCGTACTGCTATATACAGTATAATAGACCTGGTGGACACTGTCAGCAGACTGCGTTTATGGTATAAAGAAAAAAAGACACCACAGGTATACAATGTAGATGGATGGATAGTATACTTTATGTATGGCGATGAGTGACTGAAGACACAGAGGTAGGTACAGCAGTGGCCTACCGTACTGCTATATACAGTATAATGGACCTGGTGGACACTGTCAGCAGACTGCGTTTATAGTATAAAGAAAAAAAGACACCACAGGTAAGGTATACAATGTAGATGGATGGATAGTATATTTTATGTATGACGACGAGTGACTGAAGACACAGAGGTAGGTACAGCAGTGGCCTACCGTACTGCTATATACAGTATAATAGACCTGGTGGACACTGTCAGCAGACTGCGTTTATGGTATAAAGAAAAAAAGACACCACAGGTATACAATGTAGATGGATGGATAGTATACTTTATGTATGACGACGAGTGGCTGAAGACACAGAGGTAGGTACAGCAGTGGCCTACCGTACTGCTATATACAGTATAATGGACCTGGTGGACACTGTCAGCAGACTGCGTTTATACTATAAAGAAAAAAAGACACCACAGGTATATAATGTAGATGGATGGATAGTATACTTTATGTATGACGACGAGTGACTGAATACACAGAGGTAGGTACAGCAGTGGCCTACCGTACTGCTATATACAGTATAATGGACCTTGTGGACACTGTCAGCAGACTGCGTTTATAGTATAAAGAAAAAAAGACACCACAGGTATACAATGTAGATGGATGGATAGTATACTTTATGTATGACGACGAGTGACTGAAGACACAGAGGTAGGTACAGCAGTGGCCTACTGTACTGCTATATACAGTATAATGGACCTGGTGGACACTGTCAGCAGACTGCGTTTATAGTATAAAGAAAAAAAGACACCACAGGTATACAATGTAGATGGATGGATAGTATACTTTATGTATGATGACGAGTGACTGAAGACACAGAGGTAGGTACAGCAGTGGCCTACCGTACTGCTATATACAGTATAATGTACCTGGTGGACACTGTCAGCAGACTGCGTTTATAGTATAAAGAAAAAAAGACACCACAGGTATACAATGTAGATGGATGGATAGTATACTTTATGTATGATGACGAGTGACTGAAGACACAGAGGTAGGTACAGCAGTGGCCTACCGTACTGCTATATACAGTATAATGGACCTGGTGGACACTGTCAGCAGACTGCGTTTATAGTATAAAGATAAAAAGACACCACAGGTATACAATGTAGATGGATGGATAGTATACTTTATGTATGACGACGAGTGGCTGAAGACACAGAGGTAGGTACAGCAGTGGCCTACCGTACTGCTATATACAGTATAATGGACCTGGTGGACACTGTCAGCAGACTGCGTTTATAGTATAAAGAAAAAAAGACACCACAGGTATATAATGTAGATGGATGGATAGTATACTTTATGTATGACGACGAGTGACTGAATACACAGAGGTAGGTACAGCAGTGGCCTACCGTACTGCTATATACAGTATAATGGACCTTGTGGACACTGTCAGCAGACTGCGTTTATAGTATAAAGAAAAAAAGACACCACAGGTATACAATGTAGATGGATGGATAGTATACTTTATGTATGACGACGAGTGACTGAAGACACAGAGGTAGGTACAGCAGTGGCCTACTGTACTGCTATATACAGTATAATGGACCTGGTGGACACTGTCAGCAGACTGCGTTTATAGTATAAAGAAAAAAAGACACCACAGGTATACAATGTAGATGTATGGATAGTATACTTTATGTATGATGACGAGTGACTGAAGACACAGAGGTAGGTACAGCAGTGGCCTACCGTACTGCTATATACAGTATAATGGACCTGGTGGACACTGTCAGCAGACTGTGTTTATAGTATAAAGAAAAAAAGACACCACAGGTATACAATGTAGATGGATGGATAGTATACTTTATGTATGACGACGAGTGACTGAAGACACAGAGGTAGGTACAGCAGTGGCCTACCGTACTGCTATATACAGTATAATGGACCTGGTGGACACTGTCAGCAGACTGCGTTTATAGTATAAAGAAAAAAAGACACCACAGGTAAGGTATACAATGTAGATGGATGGATAGTATACTTTATGTATGACGACGAGTGACTGAAGACACAGAGGTAGGTACAGCAGTGGCCTACCGTACTGCTATATACAGTATAATGGACCTGGTGGACACTGTCAGCAGACTGCGTTTATACTTATAGTATAAAGAAAAAAAGACACCACAGGAGTGGTTTTCAGGCAGACAAACGTATACTGGTGGTCACTGTCAGCAAAACTGTTCACTGTACTCCTGCTATAGCTGCTCCCCAATCTCCCCCACAATTAAGCAGTGTGAGCACTCAGCACAGTCAGATATATCATGCAGCACACTGAGGCTGAGCACAGATATGGTATGGAGCGTTTTTTTCAGGCAGAGAACGGATAAAAAAAAACTAGCAAAACTCTGCCCTGTACTCCTCCTGAGTCCTAACAGCTGCTCCCCAATCCTCCACACAATAAGCTAAGCAGTAGCAATCAGATCAACTATCTACTATAACTAACGGAGAGGACGCCAGCCACGTCCTCTCCCTATCAATCTCAATGCACGTGTGAAAATGGCGGCGACGCGCGGCTGCTTATATAGAATCCGAATCTCGCGAGAATCCGACAGCTGGATGATGACGTTCGGGCGCGCTCGGTTTACCCGAGCCACATGGGAGAATCCGAGTACGGCTCGGACCCGTGTAAAAAGGCTGAAGTTCAGGGGGGTTCGGTTTCCGAGAAACCGAACCCGCTCATCACTAAAGAAAATGTGCTTTTCTGTTCAAACTCTAAGTAATCTTCTTTTGCTCTGTGCCATGATTACAACCTGCCTCTCTGCATTCCGTGTAGACAGTGACACTGTTTCATTGGATCTCATATTATTATTTACTATTTATAGGATATTGGATTGAGTAAATGTCATGATGACATTTACTGTATGAGACCTTTATAGACCAATAAGATGTTTGCATTTCTAAACATTTGTAGGCATATGAGTTAGAATGTGATTGCTCACTATGCTTAACATCACTATTTCATGCACCAGTTTTTGTGCAAATGCACAATCCAGGCTATGGGGGGTATTCAGAGTTGCTAGCAAACAAAAAAAAAAGCTAGCAATTGGGGAAGACCATGCTGCACTGCAGTTGGGGCAGGTGTAACATGTGCAGAGAGATTTAGTTTTGGGTGGGGTGTGTTCAAACTGAAATCTAAATTGCAGTGTAAAATAAAGCAGCCAGTATTTACCATGCACAGAAACAATATAACCCACACAAATATAACTCTCTCTGCACATGTTACATCTGCCCCACCTACAGTACAACATGGTTTTGCGCAACTGCTAATTTTTTTTGCTTTACTAACAACTCTGAATAACCCCCTATGTATGCATTTATAACAGATATTTACAAAGATCACCACTATTCCACTTGCTTCCTCTTAAACTTGATTATGCACAATTTCAAACCATTGATGTTTCTAATGATATTGAACTGAAGTGGCTATATCATTCACATACAGTAACAAGGACCAAGAGGCCTTGGATAAAGGGGGGTACTCACGGAGCGATATTCTAAGCAATCTGACTAGATTGCTTAGAATTTGAGCATTATCGCTCCGTGTGTACCCCCTACAGTGATAGCGATGCGCAGCCCCGCGCATCGCTATCGCTGGTGCTAGATTGGCCTGCATGCAGGCCAATGTAGCGGGTCGCTCACTTCACCCGCTGGGTGAAATGAGCGCCCCCCCCATCTCCCCCCGCACGCTCAGCACAGATCGCGCTTCGCTCAGCACACATCTCTCCCGCATCGGCCTGTCTATATGGGCCTTAACTCTTATAAAATGTTGATAATTGTAACAATTCACATACATAAATATGGATTTTTTTTTCATAAAAATTCAAACTTTATTTGTTTTACTGAATATTTATAAGAAAATTAAATATAGAATGACATGGGCAATAATTTAACTTCAAACAGTTATATGGAACAACCAAGTAGCTTTTAGTTTATAGACCAGAGTTACATCAATCTGTTCAATCATTTGATTTATCAGTGTCAGGAATTATTTCTGCTTCATAAATCAGTGCTATGAAGAATCATGACATTATTTATTCCTGGAAAGACTGTATTTACTCATTGTTTTACAAATGGACAAAGTGTATATAAATCAAAAAGATTGAAATTTGAATGTCACTGGGCATAGGGCAAAAGACTTATTCTATCAAATAAGATTCTGCTGGTCACGATAACAATCAAACCAAAATATTGTATTTCCATTTACTAGTGTATTCATGAATATGATGAGACATAGAGAAAAATTGGTCAGGGTCTCTTTGAGGGGACACTAGTCAAAGAGAAGATATACTGTATAATCATTAAACATTTAAAAGAAATACTGTATCCCCTAGCAAATTACGATCATTGTAGTTTCATATTCAGATTGGAGAGTAAAGTGATGATTATGTTTGAATATATATACACTGTAGCAAAATTCGAAACATAGTTTACCGCACACTCTCAAGAGTATATTTAAGACCATTGTGGAATGTCAATTAATAGTATGCATTAGGCAAAAAACTGTTTTAATTGAAAATAAACTCAATTCTCAAACCAAAATAAAATAAAAATCTAGACAGTGTTTGTCTATGTGTGTGCTCGTGTATGTGTGTGCGCGCGCGTGTGTGTGTGTGTGTGTGTGTGTGTGCGCGCGTGTGTGTGTGTGTGTATATATTCTTGTTCCTTTTGCTTGAATTTGAAAAGGTTTTTTTCTGAAAATAAAATCTTCGTTACATTCAATAGTAAAAATGATGTGTTAACAACATAGTGTTGGAGATCATGGGGGTCATTCCGAGTCGTTCGCTCGGTAATTTTCTTTGCATCGCAGCGTTTTTCTGCTTAGTACGCATGCGCAATGTTCGCACTGCGACTGCGCCAAGTATTTTTGCTATGAAGATAGTTTTTTTACTCACGGCTTTTTCTTCGCTCCGGCGATCGTAATGTGATTGACTGGAAATGGGTGTTACTGGGCGGAAACACGGCGTTTTATGGGCGTGTGGATAAAAACGCTACCGTTTCCGGAAAAAACGCGGGAGTGGCTGGAGAAACGGGGGAGTGTCTGGCCGAACGCTGGGTGTGTTTGTGACGTCAAACAAGGAACGACAAGCACTGAACTGATCGCAGATGCCGAGTAAGTCTGAAGCTACTCTGAAACTGCTAAGTAGTTTGTAATCGCAATATTGCGAATACATCGTTCGCAATTTTAAGAAGCTAAGATTCACTCCCAGTAGGCGGCGGCTTAGCGTGTGTAACTCTGCTAAAATCGCCTTGCGAGCGAACAACTCGGAATGAGGGCCCATGAGAGGTACTGTACTAGGGAGGACTATGTAAGAGAACAAAATAGAGAGTAATTTTGCTTAAGGAGTGTCAGCTCTTGTGCTAGATCTTATTAGCAATCACTAAATACTATATGTGCTGGAGGTGTTCAGAAATAGAATGGAGTGTACCAAGAGAGAGTTGCGGGTGTACTGGTTAGCGTTGCGGCCTCACAGCACTGACGGTTGCTGTGATTTTCCACCACAGGCTTAGCTGTATGGCATTTGTATATTCCCACAATACTGGTGTGTATGGCCAGATATTCTCTATCATTCTCTATAAAGCACTATGGAGTATTGATGTATTATATAAATAACTGGTAATAAGGAATATAGGGGTTACTCAGGTTTGTTAGCAAACCAAAAAAGTAAGCATGTTACATCTGAAGATGGGGCAGATGTAACATGTGCAGAAAGAGTTAGATTTGGGTGGGTTATATTGTTTCTGTGCAGGGTATATACCGCCTGCTTTATTTTACACTGTGATTTAGATTTCAGTTTGAACATACCCCACCCAAATCTAACTCTCTCCGCACATGTTACATCTGCCCCATGGTTTTGCCCAATTGCTTACTTTTTTGATTTGCTAACAAACCAGAATAAGGCCCATAGTTTGTTACTATTTTAACTGTGATGCGAGCTGTATGTTCCACTTATGGTTTTTAGTCATTACAGTCAGGCTCGGACTGGGCCACAGGGGCATAGGGGTAACCACCGGTGGGCCCCTCTGCATAGGGGGCCTCACCTCCTCTTGTAGGGATCAAGTTCCAGACTGTGCACTTGAATTATACATTCATAATTGAATTATACATAGAATACTGCACAGGACTATTGTGTATTTTCTACAGTGTATCGCTGTTTATTATTATACATGGCGTAGCAGTATTTAGTATATATATTATCAAGGGGCCCAGACAATGTACTCTCTAATGGTTCCAAACTGCTGTAGCAGCTGGCCACACCCCTTAATATGGGCCCCTTCCACTGCATTCCCCCCGGTGGGCCCTTCATATCCCAGTCCGACACTGGCTACAGTAAGCATGTATTTGTAATATACAAACCTACATTGAAGATAGTCCCATTGAAAGATCCAGTGTGAGCAGTGTCGGACTGGGGTATGAAGGGCCCACTGGGGGAATGCAGTGATAGGGGCCCATACTTAGGGGTTTTACCAGTCTACAAAGGGGGTGTGGCAATCCTCCACAGAGGCTTGAAATGCACAATAGTCTTGTGCAGTGTAATGCAAAGTATCTGCCATGTATAATACAAGTGCATAGTCTGGAACCTGATCCCTAGAGAAAGGAGTGGGCCTTCGGGCAGTGGGGCCCACCGGTGGTTTCCCCTGTACCCCTGTGGGCCAGTCCGACCCTGGGTGTGAGGGGCAGGGGAATGGCACCAGGAATCACATCATCAATGATGAAATTGTGTCTTAAAGCTCCTGGACTGCCCACATCATTGGGGTTGTGGTAGCATCTAAGAGGCTGAAGTGCAAGGACCCTTTTCTGATTGCAATTACAGAGTCTAGAAATACAAAGAGACTGTGTGAGCTTGGAGAATAGTGGAAGAGGAGCCATTGTGGATATCTGACACCTTGCAAACACCTGAGGAAAGAGACAATATTTAATCAAATAAAACTGTATTGCAAAGAAAACGTATTGGCCAGAAAATGAATACACCTGTCGCCTCCTATACATGCATTTTGGTAGGCATTTTTATTCAGTCAGATATATTTATCCTAGCACCTGACGAGAGGGGTGACTTGGGTTTTGAGCATTTGTGTTCACATAATGGACAACAAAGGATTACTGCATGTACAAAGTGCTCTATGTTCTTTTAAATATATTCTCAGACAAGAGTTCATCTCAACCAGTTCGCAAAAACCAATCTTTAGATTAACAAATCAATGGTGCATGCAAGCTATTAAATTAAATCACTTAAGTCTTTTAAATCAGTGATGTAGAGTATTGCTAAATAGCGAAGTGTATCTTAAAAAGAACTGCTAAGCCTTTTATGATGTGAATTTCGGCTTTGCATGTTTTATAGCAAATGAAATAGTGATATTTGAAAGATGGGAACGTCATTCTTTAAAAAAAAAAGAAGAAAAAATGGTGTTAACCTAAGCTCCCAATAAAGAGGTGCTCATGAAAATTTGTGTTTCAGCTTTTCATTTGCAAACGAGAACACATAATGATATTGTTGGATGGAAATGAGACAGTTTCATCTTAATTCATTTTTATTTGATCTAATTTGCATTAGCTAGCCAGTTGTTTTAACTGTATGTAGACCTATAAAAATAGACCAGTGCAGATATAAAGATGGCATATTTGTTTTTTTAATTACAGCATATATTTCCATCTAGCAGATTAAAGCATGCTTTTATTAAATTTAAAAGGGAACACATTCTTCTATTTTTAGTTTATATTGGCAATCATTTGTTACCCCTTTGTTATCTTTGTAACATTGGCCACGCACACCATGGTCTCGCTGATGTACTGTGTGAGGGTAAATAAATGTAGATATTAACCAAGCAACAGTTTTTAGTACTTTTCTGCCTAATTATTAACAAACATAACAATGGGGCCAATTGTAATAGAGTGACAGGCCCTACACACTGGGCGATGTTACTGAAAGATATGAACGATCTCGTTCATTAATGAACGAGATACCATTCATATCTTTCAGTGTGGAGGCACCAGCAATGAACGATGTGCGGCCGCGAGTTTGTTCATCATTGGTGCCCCGTCGCTTGTGCATGCAGGCCAATATGGACGATCTCGTCCATATTTGCCTGCACTGCTATGGAGCCGGGTGACGGGGGGAGTGAAGAAACTTCACTCCCCCCGTCACTGCACCCCCGTCGCCGGGTCGGCCGTATCCGCCATCGGCTAGCTCAGCGGCAGATCGCATAGTGTGTAGGGTCCATAATAGTTTCAAAAAGTGAGAGATTTGGTAAGGATTTGCAGTTTTTTTTTAAAGCGGCAATCATTTACACAGTAAGATCAACCTGGTTTTTCAGTGTGAATGATTGCTACTTTAAAAAAAACTGAAAAACCTTAGCAAATCTCTCACTTTCTCAAACTCTCACTCTATTACATTTGGCCCAATATGTTCAACTATTATTGTCCATGTTTGGCTATATTTCGTCAACAGTAAGAGTTGCTTTCTCAATGCTCTCGATTTCCAAACAAAGCTCTATATGTGTGGAGTTTGTAGGTTTTGTATGTTCTCCATGTGTTTATGCAGAAGTCTCCCTGCTACTTTGCTTTTCTTCTGCACGTCAACATATTACTTAGATGGCTGCTGACCCTACTGTGTGTGCTTCTGTGTAAGGAAATTTAGACTGTAAGTTTCAATGGGACGGAGATTGACATGAACCTAAAATGTTCTCTCTCAACAGTGCCGTGTAACTTGTGGTGCTTTAAAAAATCAGTCCACCTCGGCTAAAATAGCAGGTCTTCATATACATAAATGCCCAAATTGACGGGACTGACCCACTGTCCTGTAAAACCAGGTATTTTTCCTGATTACAGACAGCTGGGAAGTGCATCACTGAAGTTGGGGCCGGTGTTTTGGAAGTACTGGGCACTGACCCACGGATGTCTGGTACCCCCTCAATTTGATGTGGCCTGTGCATTGACCAACCCCTTCTTGTTCAGATATAGAAGTTAGGAGATAATCATGCATAATACCTATTATTTCTGTTTCTTTCTTATATGCATCAATAGCCAGAGATTACAATGTCCACAGTACACCCAGAGGTGGTCCTAACAGATACTGGGGGAGACTTATCAAAGCTTGGAGAAATAAAAAATGGTGAGAGATAAAATGCCAACCTGTCAGCTCCTCTCATTTTTGTGAGGGAGATTTATCAAAGCTTGGAGAGAGATAAAGTGGAGAGAATTAAACAGGGAGATGTATCAAAAGTTTGGAAAGAATTAAACACAGCCTGTAAAACGAGTTATTAACCGATTGGTTGGTACTTTAACTCTCTCCACATTATATCTCTCCAAACTTCGATGCATCTCCCCCATAATCACGACACCTGCACCTGTCAAGACTCTATTAGAACACAGTGCACATCACCCACTGCGACTGTTTGGAAAACTCATTTGAAGTATGAGAAATGTTATTTTAGAGGCAGTTTCACAAATGGCATTTTACAGCAGATATTTCCATTCTGACTACCATTTGTTTCCAGTGGCGGTGTTCCACACAATGAAAACAGATTGCATACTCCTTTAGATCTACAAAACAACAAATCCCACTCCAAATATGTTGTTTTTCTGCTCAGACTGCCTCACACTGATGCAGATTCACATTTATTCCATTCCCTGACTGCTTTCAAATCTGTTCCCAGAATCGTTTTCATCATAGATTTCACTTTCAAATTGTGCATCCCAATGTCTTTATCTTCCTCTCAGAGTCATCCTCTTATTGTAAATCAAGGTCTCATGAAGAGTATGGATATTGCACATAATGTGCATTTAAAATGTGAGCTGTAACAGCATCCCTATTTAAATGTTTATTTAAAATAATCTTAAAATAAAAAAAGTAATATAAAGGCACTTCAATCCCGTACACACAATAGAGGCAGCCTATTAGTTCTAAAGTGTTGCAACTACGGGGGTGATGTATCAAACATTGGAGAGAGATAAAGTACTAACCAATCAGTTCCTGTCCTTTTACAGGCTGTGTTTGAAAAATGACAGCTAGGAGCTGATTGGTTAGTACTTTCTCTCTCCACTTTATCTCTAACCAAGGTTTGATACATATCCCCCTAACTCCTTTGAAATTAAATGGCTGCAATTTACAAAATGGCTACCCCAACTGTGGGATGGTCACAGGCGCACTTATCTTACTCCAAAAATAGTGGCTGCACTTTAATTCTGTGGTTAATTCCCATGCAATTTATAGTGCCTACTTCACTCAGGTATAAAAAATATCCTATTTACTGTATAAGTAAGTTATATTTGATCTATATGTTCATAAAGCATCTTTACATTGTTATCTCTTTTTAGCTATTTATGTTATTGTACACAAAAAGCATTATTTCTCTAGGTACTGCATTTACTCAAATGAGAGCGGGAGATGTGATGTGTTGCTTTTTAAAGATCTCATGTAATATCAACTATTGGCACCTATACAATAGTGCCGCTAGTGGCTACTACTGTTGTGTGTTCACTTCCCAGTACAGTAAGGTATGTCTTTCAGCAGTTAGTGCAGTCAGTGTTTCTGTTATGAGGCCAAGTGTCCTAGAGAGTCCAGAACAGTGCTGAACAGGCCGGGGCCGTTTCCTAACATAACATGGGGAGTTGGGGACCCAATGCTGCTGGCTTCAAACCACATCGTAATATGTTTACAGTACATTTTGATACAGTTAAAAAGTACTACCATACAGAACTCTGAATACAGGTAAATATAGTATATGTGCCATTTTTGTGTCAGGCATTTTACATGAACAATTTGGATGCAAATGTGTCCATCCCTGTATGAGGCCCTTTGTATTTTAAAATCCGTTTTACCACCAATGCTTCTGTGCAGATTTACAGTAGAAACTTAATAATTTGGCCAAAGAATTAACTATCTATGCTTTTTTATCAAGTATATTTCTTCAGTAATATAATGGCATACTGGATATATATAGGCATACATGCAACATATATACTGTATAAATATATTATGTGAAGACCAGATGTTTCCTGGTGGTTTTACATTTCTCAGTATTCTCACCTCTATCAGAGTGGTTTCCCATTGCTGACCACAGTGGTGTTCAGTCGCTGAGTCTTCTCACCTCTACCACAGGAGTCTTCTCACCTCTGTAACAGTGGTTTCCATTGCTGACCACAGTGGTGTTCTGTTAATGAGTCTTCTCACCTCTAACACAGGAGTATTCTCCCATCTATCACAGTTGTTTCCTATTGCTGACCACAGTGGTGTTCTGTCGCTGAGTCTTCTCACCTCTACCAAAGGAGTCTTCTCACCTCTACCACAGTGGTTTCCCATTCCTGACCACAGTGGTTTTCTGTTGCTGAGTCTTCATACCTCTAACACAGGAGTCTTCTCCCCTCTATCACAGTTGTTTCCTATTGCTGACCACAGTGGTGTTCTGTTGCTGAGTCTTCTCACCTCTACCAAAGGAGTCTTCTCACTTCTACTACAGTGGTTTCCCATTCCTGGCCACAGTGGTTTTCTGTTGCTGAGTCTTCACACCTCTAACACAGGAGTCTTCTCCCCTCTATCACAGTTGTTTCCCATTGCTGACCACAGTGGTGTTCTGTTGTTGAGTCTTCTCACTTCTACCACAGGAGTCTTCTCACCTCTACCACAGTGGTTTTCAATTGCTGACCACAGTGGTGTTCTGTTGCTGAGTCTTCTAACCTCTACCAAAGGAGTCTTCTCACCTCTACCACAAGGGGTTTTCCATTTCTGACCACAGTGGTGTTCTGTTGCTGAATCTTCTCACCTATATCACAGTTGTTTTCCATTGCTGGCCACAGTGGTGTTCTGTTGTTGAGTCTTCTCACATCTACCACAGTGGTGTTCAATTGCTGACCACAGTGGTGTTCTGTTGCTGAGTCTTCTCACCTCTACCAAAGGAGTCTTCTCACTTCTACTACAGTGGTTTCCCATTGCTGACCACAGTGGTTTTCTGTTGCTGAGTCTTCTCACCTCTAACACAGGAGTCTTCTCCCCTCTATCACAGTTGTTTCCCATTGCTGACCACAGTGGTGTTCTGTTGTTGAGTCTTCTCACCTCTACCACAGAATGCTTCTCACCTCTACCTCAGTGGTTTTCAATTGCTGACCACAGTGGATTTCTGTTGCTGAGTCTTCTAACCTCTACCAAAGGAGTCTTCTCACCTCTACCACAGTGGTTTTCCATTTCTGACGACAGTGGTGTTCTGTTGCTGAGTCTTCTCACCTCTAACACATGAGTATTCTCACCTCTACCACAGTGGGTTCCCATTGCTGATCACAGTGGTGTTCTGTTGCTGAGTCTTCTCACCTCTACCAAAGGAGTCTTCTCACCTCTACCACAGTGGGTTCCCGTTGCTGACCACAGTGGTGTTCTGTTGCTGAGTCTTCTCACCTCTACCAAAGGAGTCTTCTCATCTCTACCACAGTGGTTTCACATTGCTGACCACAGTGGTGTTCTGTTGCTGAGTCTTCTTGCCTCTACCACAGGAGTCTTTTCACCTCTACCACAGTGGTTTCCCCTTTGCTGGCCAGTGGCCACAGTGGTGTTTTGTTGCTTAGTGTTCTCACCTTACCACTGTCAGCATTCTGTGATCCTTCATGCATACCTGATGTTAAATCTCTTGCAACATCTTTATGCCTCGCTTTGCTACCAGGGACTTAATACTGTATGATCTACTGTAGCTGAGGATTACACTCCATGCCAGATCATTTTGTTCAGTTAGACCTGAGAGTGCATATTCATGATTTTACTCAGACAATGGCCCAGCCCTGTTTCTATCCCACTGTTGAATTCTCCAGTTGTCTCATATATCTTGCCATTAAATGGTTAGCATTGGCAGTGTTGAGGAGTGGAATCTAAAGGACTCTTCCTGGTCTTAACTAGAGACCACATAGGAGGTATGGGATTGGCTGCTGAGATCCCACAGGTTGCAACCCTATAACTGCACTTTTTTGTGGCTATTGTGGAATTGAGATCAGGTATAACAGTAGCATATGCTTACCAACTTTATATTTCCCATAGGGAAATACAGCTGGCCATTGATGGGGATGCTTTGTCTCATTAGATTCTCATAGAAACAAATCATATTGGTCCTGCCCCATCCTGTGGACCTGCAAATCACACTATGCTCCCCATTCTGGTCATTTCACAAGGAAATAGGAAGAATGCGGGAGGGCTACCTACTCTTCTTGAGATCCAAGGGCGCCCATGAAATTCAGGAGTTTCCTAGAAGTTTCTTCAGAGTAGGCAAGTATACAGTAGAATAGTACAGAAATCAGAATACAAAGAACAATCATTTCAAGAAATTGGTCAGGGTCACAGGCTCAGTTTCAGAATCAAATATGACGCACTGGCAGGAGCATGACCAGGATCACATGCAGCAGAGAGGAGAGACACATGAAAAAAACTGCCATGATGGCAGCATGGAGAAGCAACCAGACAAGGAACACATGGCGGAAGGTGAGAAGCCCTGACCCAACTGGGTAAGTTAGACACTGAGCACCATTTTCTGACACTGGTCTTGTTGTCTGCCTGCCCTCGACTTTCTTGTTTGCTGCCTGCCATCTGTCTATGTAAGATTATCTTGAGCTACTGAATTAGACTTTACTTTAGAATAACAGTAGTATTGCATTCCTATCTTGCACAGCAAGTAATTTATGCTTTTGGATACCAATTTGCATGGTGTTTTGCTGTGCACTTTCTTGCATTCGACCTATATTCCATGTTGTGTTCTGACACATAAAATAAACATTATTCATATTTCTTGCTGTATCAGACCTTACACCCATGCTGGTATATCATTGCCCAGTCTTCTCATGTTACTGTTCTACTGCTGGGTCTTTTAATCACACGTGCATACCTATTCATCTCCAAGTTAACGCGAGACCTGCAACAAGTTCATCCAATTGAACACTACTTTTATTTACGTTGAGAAGGCTCCAATGAATGTACCATGAATTTTGTTTAAGCAAAGCAGAGCTTAGAGACAAAAAGTGCAGAAGAGGACTAGAGATGACTTGTTATTATACTAAATCTAAGCAATAAAGATAGAAAAAAAATCATTGTACATGCTGTTTTATAAATATACTTGGATGCAAGGGAATGTTGAGCTAAATACAAACTATGTACAGCTTGCCTATGGTTCAGTTGAAATCCCTTACTCCTTTAATAAATGATCATAACTCTTTCAATGTTTTATTGCTTATTTGACCTTGGGTTTAGAATAAAGGCATCAAAATGGATGTGTTTTATTCCAGATATGTGTACGTTAAATGATTAAAGTTTATTCTGCACGTTTGTATCCATGTAAAACTAAAATCTGATTGCTGCGTGCTTATACAGCTTAATCGCGAGAAAACTGGCATATTGACTTGTCAGAGCAGTAGGAAATATATTACTCTGTCGTATTAGGCACTCACAGGGGTTTTCCTATAATTATAGCAACCCTAAGCAGCTGTCTTGGGTAGCAGACTCTGGGAGGAAGCAAATGCTGGGAATCAAACTTAAAATTGCAAATTTTCTAGCTGAAAAGGTCTAATTGAGTTTTTTTTTGTTAGGTCTAATGTATCAGCAATTGTTATTTTAATCATGTAGACTCTTTCTATAGACAATAATAGAATAGAAAATGAGATAAGAGATTTACCAGCAGGAGGACAGGAGCTACACCTTGTTACCATGGAGAGTACAGTTTGTCACTGTATTGCATATATAATGCCTGCATAAGCACTTTCATATGAACATGTGACACTACATTTCCTCCTGCGGTACTGTTAGCAAGAGTGGCTACAGTGTTGTAAATTCAGCTTCAGACAGTAGTAAGGGATGCAATGCCCCTTTTTACAGGAAGGCAATATCCAACAAGACTGGGTGCTGGAGAAGCAGCCACAGGAGGGGTGGGCGCCATGAGCAGAGTTGAGGCATCACAGACAGTAGCAGATCTTGCTACGGGCACACAGGATTTTTGCCCAGGGCGCCACCTTCTGGAGGGCGCCACCGCCGCGGCAAGATCCGCTACTCGTGGTGCCTACCGGTGCTGTGCTGTCACTACTGTGCGGTGCGTGATGACATCATTGCGTACCGTACGGCATTGTGGGACCGGCACATAGATGCTAGGGGTCATAATTGACCTCTAGTGTCTATGCTGTGCTATGGGAGAGATGTCATGACGTCTCTGCCATAGATCTGAGGAACGTCGCTGGCAGCCGGAGACGGAGGTCAGCAGCGGTCAGGAGAGGGGATGGTATTAATTAATTAATTAATTTATTTATTTTTTATTTGTTTGCAAGCGGTACAACCATACAGGGGGCACAAACGGGGGCACAACTCTACTGGGGGCACAAACAGGAGGCACAACTCTACAGGGGGCATAACTGATCACGACCCTTTATGAAGCCGCGCCCCTATTTTTGGCCGGGGCGCCACAAGGGCCAGAACCGGCCCTGATCACAGAGGGTGTGGTTGTGGTTGCCATGCATTCCTGGGCTTTTTCAAAGCAATCTCTAACCCCCCCCCCCCCTCCCACACACACACACACACACACACACACACACACACACACACACACACACACACACCTACACTCCCTAAGGTCAACCATAGGACCACATTAATAAATATGATTCACGATTCACTCCTGTTTATGTTGATTTTAACAGAATACAAGCCTTTCTACCATAGCTAATTAACAAATTTGTGTAGAGCTGTCAGAGAAGGAGCTGCACATACAGTAGTAGTAACGTCTAGTTATTGATGCAAAATGCTTTGTATAACCAGTTTTTGCATATATTCTTAATCATGTTGCATTTTGCTGCTGTACACCTATACTTCATATTGCTTACCAACTTCTAGGGGCAATATATATTTTCCCATATTCTCACATTAGTATGCCATCTATTAGAAAATGTTACAAAGACAAAGGGGCCTCTGAATAGAGAAACGTGATTTTGATGATGCAAAATTTATAATTTTTTGATGCCTTATTTTACTGTGATTAAATAGACAAAAGTAACTCTAACTAGAACCCTGCATTTCATCATAGTACATGCATCGGAAAAAAATTCCATCTAATTTGCATAAGTATTATTCTATAATGCACATTTGTGTTCCTACTTAATACTGCATAATATGTAGCACTTATCTGTAGCTACTATCTCGCAGCCTATTAACATTTTCCGTATACAATCAATAGTCTTCTTCAAAGTCCAATTATATTTAGCTGTCATCTCCGATTCTCGTCCTTTCTAATAAACAATTATCACTGTCTCATCTACAAAATCATTAGAATAGGACAAGTGTTTCATGAATGCAAATCCTGAATTGTTGATACAAAGTTTCTTTTCTTATCATTAAAAGCTAAGCCTGCAGAAGTTAGACTACAGTTATCATGACCGAACCATGAAATGATAAATTACAATACAATCTGAAGTACTGTAACACACTGTAGCCATGGAGATCTTTGAAATATTCACAGCAGCACAAAATATTTCAGAAGAAGTGTGTTCTGATTTTGGGGAGGCACTGACCTGTCTAATTGTGTGATTATGGGGTTCTCTTTAGTAAACTTAATAATTATCTGGAGAATGTGATGTTTGAGCTAGCTCCATATTTAAGTGCAGTGAAAAGTGAAGGAAAAGCACTGATTCCTCTGACTTTTCAGCTATCACTGTAGATCAGCCCCCATAGGGTGTAATAGGGGCTACCACCAGATTAAATTTATTTGCTTATCCCCTTAACGGCATCTCTTGATGTTATATATATATAACTTTTCTTGTGCTTATAACTTGGTTGGATTCAAGTATATCTAGGGGTTAGGCAGAGGTATTCATGGGGGGGGGGGGAATTTGGTAAAATGGATGCGTGTCACCCCGTTTTCCGGGAGTGGTGAGGCCAAGGACTGCATCACGATATGCAGTTTCCTTGGCCTCGCAAGCCGTTATGCGTCAGCAAGCCTGAGTAAGCTGAAGATTACTCAACCTGCCGTTGCAGATGAACATCGCAATCTGAAATGTGATCACATCGCAAATGCAGGAAAGGGTTGGTATGCAGGGAGGAGGTGGTATGCAGGGTGGTATGCGTGTCTCCGACATTTTCACTACAGACTTGGAGAGTGAGGGGAGACAGACCTCTGTCTCTCTGTGGGTAATGACATCGAGTGGGGTTAGTGTGTGCTCTGTAGGGGTGCCGCTGCAGTCACTGTGGTGTACCTGTGCTGTGTTAGTGGTACTGTCCTGGCTGTCACTGGTGTTTCATGTGATGTTATGGATGCTGCCGCTGTACATGGGTGTTGCTGTCCTCCTATATGCTGTAAAACATAGAGGTGCTACTGTTAAAATAATATTACACTGGCCCTGTATGCTGTCAAAATTCAGAGGTGCAATTGTTAAAAATTAAAAGCACACGGCTCCTGTATGCTGTAAAATATAGGGGTGCTGCTGTTAAAAAAAATTACACTGGCTCTGTATGCTGTAAAAATTCAGGGGTGCAGTTGTTAAAAATGAAAAGCACACTGCTCCTGTATGCTGTAAAATAGAGGGGTGCTGCTGTTAAAATAACATTACACTGGCTCTGCATGCTGTAAAAATTCAGGGGTGCAGTTGTTAAAAATTAAAAGCACATAGCTCCTGTATGCTGTAAAATAGAGGGGTGCTGCTGTTAAAATAAAATTACACTAGTCCTGTGTGCTGTAAAAATTCAGGGGTGCAGTTGTTAAAAATTAATAGCACACTGCTCCTGTATGCTGTAAAAATATAGGGGTGCTGCTGTTAAAATGTCATTACAGTGGTCCTGTATGCTGTAAAAATTCAGAGGTGCAGTTGTTAAAAATTAAAAGCACACTGGTCCTGTATGCTGTAAAAATATAGGGGTGCTGCTTTTAAAATAACATTACACTGGCCCTGTATGCTGTAAAAAATAAAGGGAGCAGATTTTAAAATAAAAGTATGTTGGTCCTGTATGCTGTAAGAATACAGGGGTACTATGAAAATAAAGATCACTGTTCTGTCTGTTGTAATAATAAAGGGGTGCTGTCCTTTGAAATGGAGAACAGCAATCTGGAGGAAAAAAAATGTAAGATCAGGAACCACTTCCAGTTCCTAGTACTAGTGCTGAAGCTGCTGCTGCCACCTGTCATGACATTGACAATGCAATTCCATCAACATCGTCTGCTAAGGCCGATGCCCAATGTCATAGAGGGCATGTAAAATCCAAGAAGCAAAAATTAATAATCAGAAAGAAAAAAAAATATCTGAAGAGAAACATAAAATTGGCAATATGCCATTCACGACATGAAGTGGCAAGGAAAGGCTAAGCCCTTTGGTCTATGTTCATGACTGGTGGCTCAGTTTCTCTTGGGGATAGAAGCCCTCCTCCCTCTAGAAAAAAAAAATTAAGCTTATTAAAGCACAGGAAAAAACAACTGTGCATTCAGAGATATCACAAATCCCCAAGGAGAGACCAAGTGTGTCCGCATTTGCGATGTCTAGGCCTGACTTTTCCAAGACTTTATGGAAAGAGGAGGCTACTACCACCATATGCACGCCCCCCTGCAAGTGCTGGGAAGAGCACCACCAGTCCAGTTGTTGATACTGTGATTGAGGATGTCACTGTAGATGTACACCAGGATGAGGAGAATATTGGTGTAACTGGCGCTGAGGAGGAGGATGATGATGAGGATCCTGATGGTGATGTGGTTTGTTTGAATAAGTCACCAGTGGAGACAGTTGTGGTTCGTGGGATGAGAAAGCCCATTGTCATGCCTAGGCAAAATAACAAAAAAGCCACCTCTTCGGTGTGAAATTATTTCTCCACAAATCCTGACAACAGGTGTCAAGCCGTGGGTTGCCTTTGTCAATCCATAATGAGTAGGGGTAAGGACGTTAACCACCTAGGAACATCCTCCCTTATACGTCACCTGCAGTGCATTCATCAGAAGCCATTGTCAAGTTCAGAAACTTTGGGTAAGAGTGTAAGCAGTCCACTGACACCTAAATCCCTTCTTCCACTTGTACCCAAGCGATTGCAAGCCACACCACCAACTCCCTCAACGTCAATTTCCTCCTCAGTCAGGAAAGTAAGTAGTCTTGCCGGCCATGTCACTGGCATGACTGACGAGTCCTCTCCTAACCGGGATTCCTCCGTAGGATCCTTGAGTGGTACGCCTGCTGTTGCTGCTGCTGCTGCTGTTTTTGCTGCTGGGAGTCAATCGTCATCCAAGAGGGGAAGTCGGAAGACCATTTGTAGTACTTCAACTAAGCAATTGACTTTCCAACAGTACTTTGCAAGGAGGATGAAATATGACAGCAGTCACCCTGTTGCAAAGCGGATTACTGATGCCATAACAACTGTGCTGGTGTTAGATGTGCGTCCAGTATCCGCCATTAGTGCAGTGGGATTTAGACAGTTGATGGACGTACTGTGTCCCCGGTACCAAATCCTATCTAGATTCCACTTCATTAGGCATGCGATTCCCAGACTGTACAGGGACATTATGAATAGTGTCCTCAGTGTCCAGAAAAATGTGGTTGTACCCAGTGTCCACTTAACCACGGACATGTGGACAAGTGGAGCAGGGCAGACTCAGGACTATATTACTGTGACAGCCCACTGGGTAGATGTATTGCCTCCCGCAGCAACAACAGCAGCAGTACCAGTAGCAGCATCTCACAAACGCCAACTCATTCCTTGGCAGACTACGCTGTCTATCATCGGTTTTCATAAGAGGCACACCACTGACAACCTCTTACAGAAACTGAGGAACATCATCACACAATGGCTTACCCCACTTAGACTCTCCTGGGCATTTGTGATATCGGACAACGCCACCAATATTGTGCGTGCATTACATCTGGGCAAATTCCAGCACATCCTATGTTTTGCACATACAATTATTTTGGTGGTGCAGAATTTTATTTAAAATGACAGGGGCGTGCAGGAGATGCTGTCGGTGACTTGAAAAATTGAGGGCCACTTTCGACATACAGCCACTGCGTGCCAAAGACTAGAGTACCAGCAAACCTAAACCTGTCCTGCCATCACGTGAAGCAAGGGGTGGTAACAAGGTGGAATTCAACACTCTGTATGCTTTAGAGGATGGAGGAGCAGCTAAAGGCCATTCAAACCTATACATCCACCATAATATAGGCAAAGGAGAGGGAATACACCTGACTCAAGTGTAGTGGAGAATGATTTCCGTGTTGTGCAAGGTTCTCCAACCCTTCAAACTTGCCACACGTGAAGTCAGTTCAGACACTGCCAGCTTGAGTCAGGTCATTCCCCTCATCAGGATTTTGCAGAAGTAGCTGGAGAAATTGAAGGAGGAGCTAAGATGGAGAGATTCTGCTAAGTATGAGGGACTTGTGGATGGAGCCCTTCTTTCGCTTTGCCAGGATTCAAGGGTGGTCAATCTGTTGAAATCAGAGCACTACATTTTGCCCCCCCTGCTCAATCCTAGGTTTAAAGTCTACGTTGTATATCTCTTTCTGGCAGTCTGCAGAGGTTCAAAGACCTACTGGTAAGAAAATTGTCAACTCAAGCGGAACGTGACCCGTCAACAGCTTCTCCTTCATTTTCTCCCGCAAGTGGGGCTGCGAGGAAAAGGATAACATTTCCGAGCCCACCTGCTGGCGGTGATTCAGGGCAGTCAGGAGCAAGTGTTGACAACTGGCCAGTCACTGCATATGATTCTGTCACCATTGAAAGAATGGTGGAGGGTTATATGGGTGACAGCATCCAAGTAGGCATGTCAAACAGTCCGTATGTATACTGGCAGGAAAAAGAGGCAATTTGGAGGCCTTTGCACAAACTGGCTTTATTTTACCCAAGTTGCCCCCCCTCCAGTGTCTACTCTGAAAGAGTGTTTAATGCAGCCGGTAACCTTGTCAGCGATCAGCGTAGGAGGTTACTTCCACAAAATGTGGAGAAGGTGATGATCATCAAAATGAATTATAAATTCTTCCAGGAAGACCTTTACAAGCAATTGCCTCCAGAAAGTACACAGGGACCAGTGATGGTGGATTCCAGTGGGGACTAATTAATACTCTGTGATTAGGAGGAGGAAGTACACACTGAAAGGGGTGAGGAATCAGAAAATGAGGATGAGAACGACATCTTGCATCTGTAGAGCCAGTTTGTGCAAGGAGAGATTAATTGCTTATTTATTGGTGGGGGGATTAATTGCTTCTTTTTTTGTGGGGGCCCAAACATACCAATTATTTCAGCCACAGTCGTGTGGCAGACCATGTCGCTGAAATGATTGATTTGTTAAAGTGTGTATGTCCTGTTTATACAACATAAGGGTGGGTGGGAGGAGGGCCCAAGGACAATTCCTTCTTGCACCTATTTTATTTGTTTGCATTCTGTGCTCTTTGGGGCCTAGTTATTAAAATTGACATCCTGTCTGCCCTGCAGTGCCACTCCTAGATGGGCCAGGTGTTTGTGCCACCCACTTGTGTCACTTAGCTTATACCCCTTTTCCACCTACGTACCGTGTCCGATCCGGGATGTTTAACACGGCTTCAACCCGTGTCGGCTCCCCCGTTTCCACTACACTTCGACACGGGTTATTCCTGTGTCTGATCTGTTTCCACCTAACCCGGGTAAGCTCTGTAAAAGCATATTGCTGTCATTACAAATGGACTTTTTACTGTCTCATCAAGATGATGTCATCAAAAGGACCAAAACAGAGGGGTGGGGCCTGCTCACAGCATTGCAGCAATGGACGCCGGTGCAGTAGCTGTGTCTAGCATGGAGTCGCAGACTGTTTGCAGTTTACTGCTGCTTTCTGCTACAGACAGCTTGATGCAGCTTTTCACCTTGTGCTACCTACTGCAGAGCTGGAGAAGGAGAGCTCAATTCTTTGCAGAGAGGGCTACCTATCGACTCAAATATTTGAAAAGGAGGAGAGCGCGTATATCATCCACTGTTGTTATTTCTCTCATAACAATGAACTGTACACCAAGCCGAAGAATGTGGATGAGAGATCGCAGACATGGGGAAGCATTCATGCAGACTATTCTAGCATATCAGGAGGAGCAGTGGATGGCAAACTTCAGGATGTCTCGCGCTACATTCAAGTATGTTTTGGAACTACTGTCCCCCGCAATAACCATGCAGACCACCAGGTTCCGTAAGCTTATTGAGCCAGCCAGGAGATTAGCGATTGCTCTCTGGTGGTATGCTACCCCTGGAGAGTATCGCACAGTTTCCAGTTTATTTGGAGTAGGGATTGGCACGGTCTGCAAGATTGTCTACCAGGTCACGCGGGCATTGCTGGATACCATGTACCATCGCTTTATTTCCTTGCCACAAGGACAGCGGCTAGATGAGACTATAAAAGGGTTTAAGAAGCGTGGCTACCCACAGTGTGCTGGTGCCATAGATGGGACCCACATCCCCATCATCGCCCCCCGTGACAACCCAGCAGACTATTACAATCGTAAGGGTTGGCATTCCATTGTTCTGCAAGCGGTAGTGGACCACAAATACTGGTAAGCACTGTTTCACTAATGTGTTTGAAATAGGCTTGGCCTGTTTTATGATAATGCATAAACCTTTATTTTTAGTTTCACAGATGTCTTCATAGGGTGGCCCGGACGGTCACATGATGCAAGGGTTCTCGCCAACTCCGATCTTTACAGTATTGCTGAGGACAAGCTTGGTGGATGGCTTTTCCCTCGAGAGGTAAGATTATTTACTACTTAAACTGAAATGTTTGCCCATAAACCAATAGTCAAGTTTTACCCCTGTAATAATTTTAATGTTTTATTAACAGAAATCGGTGATCGTACATGGTGTGGACATCCCGGTCCATCTCATTGGTGATGCAGCATACCCATTACAGCGCTGGCTAATGAAGGGCTACACCCAGCATGTTCACTTATCCCCCGAACAGACATCATATACCCATGCCCTAAGTTCGGCCCGTATGGCAGTGGAGAATGCGTTTGGGCGTTTAAAAGGACGCTGGCGCTGCCTCATGAAGAGGAATGATGTGGACTTGAAAATAATGCCAGATATAGTAGCGGCCTGCTGCATTCTCCATAACATATGTGAGATTCAAAAGGAAAACTTTCTCCCCGAGTGGAATATACATGACCATGGGGCGGGGGTCGCTGTACATGATGCACCAGGCTTGGTGGGGGGGCATGACGCTGCCAGCGAGTGTATAAGGGCCACCATTGCAGCTAATCTTCAAACAATGTTGCAGTAGAGAAGACAGACAAGTTTTTGTGTGCAAACAATTTTTGTTTATTTCGTTTTTCAGTTATAAAAATTTGGTTCAAAAGTTGTTATTATATTTTTTCTTTTAAACAGTTGGCACACATTTTCTGAGGTAACAATATAAAATATTTAAGTGCAAACATGTCACTGTAAAATTCCACATAACGCAAGGGGTCTTCAACATGTGTCCCTCCAGCTGTTGTGGAACAACATGTACCAGCATGTGTTGCTATGTGTTTCCACAACAGCTAGAGGGCCACATGGTGAAGACACCTGCCCTGAGGTAAAAGAGTAAAGTGCAAACAGGGCACTCTGTAAAAAAAAAACCCTAATGTTTGGTTTGGCAGGTATCGGGTTACCCCCAATATTTGGATCACACTGCCGCACATTTCCTGAGGTAACAATATAAAAAGGTAGCCCCAATATCTGGATCCCACTGCCCATTTTCTGAGGTAACAATATAAAAGTTTAAAGTGCCAACAGGGCACTCTGTAAAATCAAA